>NC_091052.1:4375000-5000000 GCF_963966145.1 Tenebrio molitor
TCCCTACCGGAGAAGTGAAAGGAAAATACGGCTACATCGACGACACCGGAAAAGTCCGGGTGGTAGAATACGGTGCCACTAAATACGGCTTCGAACCAGCTGGTGAAGGCATCACCGTAGCTCCCCCGACCCTTGTCGATGAAACCACCAACAGAGACGGCTCATTCAACCCCGAATTCGGCGGAGCTTACTACGAAGACAATGTTCAACCTCAAATTCCTTCTAGAGCAGCTCCCGCACCGCGACCTCGTCCTCAACCTCAACCTTCCTTTGAGTTTTCCGGTCCCCAACAATTCAGTCAAGCCCCGCAAAGAAGTACTGGTCCAGCACCCCCAAGGGCCGTTATTCCCGGAGCCTCACCAGTATCAACCACTCATAACTTCGAATTCGGACCATCCGCACGTCCGGCTGCCAGGAGTTACGCTCCTGCTCCCAGGCCCGCACACAGACAGCCTCCCGTTTCCTACGCCAGACCAGCTCCCATTGAGGAAGAATATGGAGAACCTGAATCGGCACCCGTCAGGAACCCCCCAAGGATTACTTATGCCCAACCTGCACCCCTGTCAGCTCCGTCGAGGCCGCAGCATATTTCTGAACCTCACTTTGCCCCAGCCGCGAGGCCAGCTCCCCACTATGCTCCAAGACCGCAAGCTTCCCCGGCAGGGCGCAGTGGAGGAATTTTAGATCAACTTTCCAAAGATTATGCCCTTCCTCAAGGTTCAGCGGCTCCTTTGCACGACATTAGCTTCGGGTACTATTAAATTTTTGTTTTGCTAATAATGCTGTGTCATATTGTCATCTACGGGGTTATATGTTATAAATGTTTCTAACATCGTAGGTGGCTGTACGCAATGGTTTAGGTGCGCCACTACGCCAACTATATGTTAGAAACATATAGAATAAAATAACCCTGTATTATGTTCTCGCCTTTGTATTTTTGTTAATTTGTTTTTTTCGTTCAGTTTTTATCATCACGACGGAAAAAGATGATGATATGATATGTCATTATTCTTAAAGCGATGACAAATAATAAATCAACGTTTCGGGTCAAACTAGTCCTGTAGCTAAACTGTGCAATCAGGCAAGTCCAGTTGATATTCAACTGTGTCATCTAGTAAATGATGATAATTCCTAATTTAAATATTTTGTATGCTGTACATAACAAATTGTTGAATTGTTCTAAATACAATGTTATCATAAATTGCAAATCATGTGATAAATTATGTTAGCTACTACAATTCGAAAACTTAAATTTTTCAGTAAAATTGTACATACATATTACTGTAAAAAATTATATTGCTCAACAGACAATTATCCATATCATTTTGTTTATTAATTTGTAATATATTTTTTAAACCAAAATTTATAAATATGCAAAATATACGTTGTATAAAAATTACTAATACATATTTTATTTTATTCTCTTTCAAAAATTATACTGAGAACTTAGAAGGTAAATAAAATTATTTCAATTTTAGTACTATGCCAGCGAATAAATTTCATGTCATTGTCATTAGTTGTAAAACACCCTTTAATAACCCTATTTTCCACAGTTGTCACTTTGACACAATCCACATGTTCAGATTCAGTTAATCTGACGTTACTTTGAGGTATTCAGAAAATAATTTTAATAGGTCAGACTAGACTACATTTCATTTTTCCAAATGACAGCAAATTTGGTGTCCGAAATTTATTCGCTGGCATAGTACTTACAATAAGAGAAAGATCACTTTAACAATCATTTAGAGATAATTAACTCCAAACTGTACAGTCGCGAGCAATAAATTTTGGTCGTCAAGGTCATTCTTTGACGCAATCGAAAATTTTGAAATGACACTGACGACCAAAATTTATTGCTCTCTACAGTACTTACTAAATGTTAGAAAATTGTTAAGTACATTATTTAATTTTTTTAAATAAACAAAATCATAAAGTTTGCTTTATACCAAATGTGTGAAAACCCACTTCAAAAACTACAGAAGATATTAATATTGTACGGTAAATTTTGCAATTATGTACTGATTTTTTTTTCTACATTTAAATTCTAAATCAAGTTTTTTAGTTACATTTATATAACAGTCTTTTTTACCAATATGTAATTAAATACCCAAATGTGATTGCTATTTTAAGGTACAAACATTTTTTCACTTTTATGTATAGTAAAAACGTTTTAGATGTGGATTTTCAAACTCAAGGTCGCTTAAAATTTATGATTGAACCGTACGTTAGTGAGAAATCTGTCATACATTATAAGCACCCCTAGTTACTTTTCCTGGAAGTGCCAACTTAACGACAAGTCCCCAATCCACATCTATGACGCTCCAGCAATATTGACTAATTTAATTTAATGACTTAATACTCTTAAAAATAATGTATTGTATTCAATATTGTACTATTATAATTAGAATTATATAATTTAAGGGTAAAATGTACCTAGTGGTAATCTGTAAAAACAACAATTGTAACAATTATTTCAAACTGGTTGTTGGATCAATTATTATTCATTTATTTTATTGTTATTTTTCTACAACTGTTTCAGGCGACAACCAGTAAAACACATACATTTGCTTTCGACATAACCACAGTCTCTAAGTGAAATGGACGTCCACATCGTGACAATTTTAGAAGGCATCAATTTGTATAAAGAATGATATTTTAATAAGGAAAAAATTAGTAATATTTATTTTTTAAAAAATTTCCAGGTAATACGTATTTATGGTCATAAACAGATATTTTCCAGAAGGATATAATAATTTGTGAAAATGACTAATTGAAAAATTTCCCAGAACATTTTGAATACAAAAGAAAAAACCAAATGCAAGTACAAATTGCACAAAAGTTACACGCTCAACTGTTCCTTCACATTATGTGGATTTTGCAAGTTGTAAAAATGAATAATGTAGACTTTTGAATAAGTCGTTAAGACAAGTTAACAATATTAAAGAGTTACAGTCACGCAATTAACAGTTTAGGACAATACCTTGATTATTGCATTAACATACTGGGGCGAGCTACGAGGTGTATTTGATTATATCTATGTACTATTACAGCACTGCTAAAAGCTTGTTGTTACTTCATCCTCACTGACTGGCATTATAAAAATGTCTTATTTGTTTTTCTTAAAGTTAAGATGTAAAGAGATATTTTCTTACATTGCTACGACAACTGCACATACAAATTTCCCATTATTGTAAAAATCCAAGGACCAAAATAATCTGGAAAACAAGAAGCTGTGAATTGTATTTGTGTAGATTATAAATTGTTGATATTCCAATTTCTATTGTCCGTGTTTCGGTCTGTTAACAATTCCACGCGTCAAAATTATTTAACAATTATTTGCAGAAGCCTCAAAACAAATGTTAGCACACAAACAGCTTTTTTCATGCAGTGGGTCATGTTGACACACAGATGGTCGAGCGTCCAGCGAAATTGGGTCGAAAAATGCCGAATTTGTCTCAGAATCGCCATTGAGCAACGAGAAGATCTGGCACAGATTATATAATTAATGTATTTAAAAAATGCTGATGATCCAGATGTATTAAAAAATAGATTATGCAAATTAATTTCACTATTACTAAAACATTGTAAGTCGTCGGATCGCTAGTGCCATTTAAAATGATATCCGCCGGCAGACTTTCTAAAAATATGTAAATTCATTAAAGTGCGACAAATCTTCATTGAATGAAGATATCTGGAGCAAAACTCCGTGAAAAGAAAAACTCGACCAAAACCAGTTGAAATTCAGTTGGTGCAATAACACGAGAAGCGTTAATGTTATTTAGTTAATTTAATGGAGCAATCGGAGCCGCTTCTTGTATTTCAAAATTGACGAAAATTTACATGACTAATAGGTAATGATGGCATTGTGGCATTTAGAGAAATAAATAAATTTTGTGACTCAATTATGATCGAGGTAGGAAGATACATTGCCATAAAACTTTCGTATAAAAATTATAGATACAGGTCGTTTTAGGAGTGTTAAACTATAAATAATAAATAAGAACACACAATATGACTATCATAAAAAATAATATCTTTTTGCTTATTGTCAACTTTACCATGTTGCAAAATCGTCCAATTAATAATATATCTGCAGGAATGTGGATTCGTTGCAACACCTGATAATGAACTTAATTTATTGCGATTATATAACTTTGCAGTTTATTTGTTTTATTTTAAATATATTTGTTTTTAATTTTTGTATACACCACACACTTCACATCTTATTCTTGATTTTTTAAAATTTGAACATATGTTTTAGTCAAAATGTAATAAACATGTTCCGTTTCATTTCTTGTCGACTTTAAAGAAATAAAATACATATTTTAGATTTATATCGACATCTATTTTTTCTAGTGATTTTTCAACACATTGGATCAAACGCGTAACGACCTCATAAGTTTTATTAATACCGCCAATATTGACTAATTGGGTACATTCTCGAGATCTCATCTTACTTCTTTTGAAATATTGCCGAAGTCAAGTTATAATTAATAAGATCCACACTTTTCCGAAGATTTCATGATATACACGCAATTTTAACCTTTTCTATTAGTTTATCAGCGTGGCAATAGGCAATATAATATACATACATACATAATTTTAATTTGAGGATTTAAAAAACCTTAGTCAAAAATTAATTTCGAAACAACTAAATAATTTAAATATAATGCACAATTAAGCATAATTATTGAGATTCGGTGTAATTGCAAAATTAAAAATGAGAGATAGTGTCGATCCTTGAAGTGTTACCTTGCCCTTATAACAGGAAGATATATTTAGAACTGTTATTGTTCTGATTTTTCAGTAATTTACCTTGAACTGTGGGGTCTGAAAATCTGCTGAAACCATTAGCGAAAGGAATATAATTAATTAATCAGGTAACGTACCGTACCGATTTCAAATTTGTATCTAGAAATTTATGGCGTCCGATGGTGGATGTAACAATTACGAAAGACCATCGAGTTATGCAAAATGCTAGATATTGTCATAAAAACTTAAATGATTTGTTGTGTGGAAAGAATTGCAAGCTTACAGATTTATGGAAGTTTTAAAGGTTTTGCCGATTTGTGACAGCTGGTTTCTCTTAATTATAGTGAACCAAGCCAAGAAAAGTCCAAAATCTGTTTGCCATCAAGGTCCCAGCTTTACCTAGACTAATCCACCAAAAATGATGGCGCTATTAGATGTCATTATAAATTAACCTCTTCCAATGTGGAGGTGTATTATAATATGTTAATGATATGCACCGAGCTACGAACTGTTACTGTCATCATTACAAACGTTCATTTATTATTAATCAGAGTTTTGACAGCGATTTAATTATTGTAAATAAGCCCAAAGCACATTACAAGCGACTCCCATTTTTTGTCGACTGCTTTGATTGAATTCTTCCTGAAGGCAAGGTTGAACGTGACTACGAAAATAAATCGGTTTATGCAAGAAAAAATTGTTTCATTAAATCATGAACTTTACAGATTTCCTTGTGGGCTCTTTCGTACATTGAAAATAGCAACACGTTAGTGACATTGAAAAAAGTGGCCAGAACTGTTTTTATTTTATGTCACGTAGTCTGGGTGAAAGTTTCAGAACTTTTGCTTTTGTCCACTACTCGTTTCGCCGGTTAGTTCAAACGTCGTTCTTGAATCAAGATCGTGATTCTCTCATTACAAAACCGGCACGCACTAATTTGTTTTTACTTAAAATGTACACAAAAAGACAGACCAATTTTTGCAGTAGGAGAGACGCAGTAGTTTATTCAGAAATGAATTATCTACAGCTGTTGCATCTATTGTTATTGCAACGAATTATCAAACATTTTGCAACAACTATGTTCCAGCTGAAAGTACTGCTGGGTATTTAGTTTTTCCCTTTTAATTGCTCCTCGAACTGTGAATACATGAAAGCTCAGTTTAATGAGGTCGGAAACATTCTAAAACGCGATCACAATAGAAATATTTTAGAAATTCTGAAAAATCGTGACTTCTTGCAGAACGAATTACCTATTAAGCAAAATAAAGGGCAGTTTCAGACTGTTCAAAAATCTTCTGCTCTTTGTTAGTGCGATATTTAATATGATAAGAATTGTATCAAGGTAGGTAGGATGTTGTGACTCTTGATTAATTTGTTTATAGCAAACATTAATGTCAGAATATAAATGACCATATAAAATTATAACGTTTTATTGCTACCTTGTTAATCTGACAAAAACGTCTGAATAAAAAAATTCTTTAAAAATACCGAAGAGTCAGTCATTCAATCAATGCAAATTTTATTACAAACTTGATACATATTTAAAAAATCTGAAAGTATTAACTTTTTATCGGATATGCACAATTTTGATATTATTAAATTAATTATGAGCAACATACTGGTCACACTGGTTTGTAACTAACCTTCTAATTCTGAACAACACAGCGATGTATCATGTATACCTAATATCCTATGCAGTTTTACTTTTACTGATCCCAGTGATGGTAAAAATTGTTTTTTGATCAATATAAAAAGAGTGACGGAATACTTCCGTTAGCAGATTTATGAATGAAGCTTTAATAACGATCAAAAACTAAAAAATTTACGATGTTGCTCTATCCGCTTTGGAACGAGCCTAAGTGAAATTACATTGTGTCGTAAGACTTTCATTTCATTAACATATAACGACGTTCTGATCTATTTTCACTTTTATTATTTGTTACATATTTGTAGTAGTACACATACCGACTGTCAAGTATGAAAACACTGACCATTCCCTCTTGAAGGACGTAATAACGTCCGCCAATCAAATATCAATCAGTGCACAAAACATACTGGGCGTTACAGTCATCAAGCATTTATTACTTGCTGCGTGTTAATATAGATTAAGAAGGTTGCGCAACTTCCATGCTTTCTTTACCAGTCTGGTAATTTCTCAATCACAGTAAAATAAGAACTGCCGGCTTCTTTTAATACCATGTGATTATAATTCTGTCTATATGATCATATATCATACACCGACTGGAACAATCAAATTTTTACAATGAGTTGGCCTTATTGCATCAGTCGACCTTCCCAAAGCAATTCTGATCTTAGAACGAGCCTACAGCGACCACGACTATTATGCTGCAAAAATTTCCAGCCAGAAAATATATATGCACCTATATAAAACAGACAGCTCGGGAAACGCCTGCATTGTCCAAAAATGCATTAAGTATACAATCACAAGGTTGTTGTTATCTGGCCACATTCCTCCAGAATTTCGCTAAAGAAAATCCTTCAAACAATAGCTTGTCATGGATTGTGTGCTGCTGCTAATCGTGAGCTTAAATATATACTTTGTGATACGATTATGATTTTGAGTAGTCTACATTTTGAAAGTTCTAGGTCGCGTTGGGTAAGACTTATCTTTCGAACTGGCAAATAATATAAATTTTAAAAAGCGAAATGTCAGTGAAGGTTTTTGATTAGAACCTTTTCAGTAAGACTTAACACCTGGTTATTATAAAAACGTGAAACCAGATCAAGTTCGTAATTTGATAAATACCCTCATTTCTCCACCCAGAAGCACGATTGACTCTCTACGTAGAAATTGGAGTATAAATGAAACATTTCTAATCTTGTTAATGCTTTTACCTACATTAATGACAACAATAACTTAAAAATAAACCGCAACATGAGCAATCCGTTGCTAGTTGGCGAGACAACCGTGACTCTAATTATTTCAAGTATTGAATATATTTTGGCAAGATTTTCACAAATCATTACTTAAATCAGTACAAATTTAATTAATAACATCGTGAGACCATTCACACTACAAGGAATCTGCAGTATTGGGAGTATGAAAGTATTTTTTCGCAAAATTCATTTGCATAATCCTTTTGATGCAAGGATATTGGGAGGAAGAAAGTAATTAAAATGAATAATGATCTGTTAGGTAGTCACAATTTATTTGTTTGCCAGTTACCTAACCTGTTGAAACAGTTGCTAAGTGTGATGATTTAGCCTTGATCCTGATGGAATTTAGAATAAGAGCATGGGAACTAAGTTGCTCTCCTGGTGCACTCTTGTATCAAAACAAATAGCCAAAGACGTCAAAGAGTGACTCCTGACTAAAGTTTTTCAAAAAACTAGTGACACAACCGTGACTGTTAATTTCCTAATTATCGATTGTTGAAATTTTCTTTTGCAATCATCTTATGACTGATTGATAGTCGTGTGTATGTATTGAAAGAATTGAACAATTCAGACCAATGCCATTGCTTATTATTACTACATGCGTGCAGTGCAATGTTAAATTATTCAACAGAAATGAAATTTCAGTGCGGTGAACTTCTTGCCTAATTAAGGACAAGAAAGAATTTTAAAAAACTGTACGCATTAAATTTTAGTTTAATTTTTGTAGAGCAGAGATTTGGAGACCCATAATTAACTGCTCTATTTACTTCTGCAGGAGTAAAATTAATTAATTTGTAAATCAAACTGAAGCATGAAAATAATGTGGGGGCGTTGGTGCATATCATAATTATTTTAGCTTGAAGATTCCGGTTAAACTGAATAATACAATTTCCACGTTTTATGCAATGAGAACGAGATCGTATCCTTTCTGTTTGTCAGTAAAAATTTTCAAACAATAACTTAATTATCGAATTCTTTGTTTTCGACATTGTGGTAGAAATTGTCGCTGGAAGTAAACACACAGATAAATAAGATAATAATTAATTAGTAACATACGCATCCAACTACATCCAAGGAAACTTGTACAGTTTCATTCGAAAGCAGAGTAATTAAACGTGTGCATTATTTCCTAGTAATGATTCTTCAAAAACAAAGTTTTCCTGCTTCGACTTGTGTTCTCTAAACAAATCGGGACAGTTCTTGTTAGCCCCGACAAATTCTCATTTACATAATACCTTCCAAATTAGATAATTATCTAATTAGATTCAACACGCGGATATATTATAATAGCATGCCTGGTGTTGTTACATGGGACTGACACGAAAGTTACCCATTACAAAGTGATTTGTGTATCGTTGTCGTAAACCAAGTAATTGTCGTTCGGTATTTGTATTGATGGTGTTCGAAACAATATCGGAAGCGCCAAGACTGAAATCATCATTTTTAACATTGCAATAAAATTGTGAACACAGGTGCTGGTTCTTAAATAAAACATATTTATTTTAACGATTATCTGCAATATGTAATAATTTCTACGGGGACTTCCGTGACACCTGTTTTTGCTACCTGTTAAAAAAAAAATGTTGTAAAATTGTAATTGCCGCTTCGGAAACTATAATTATCATGCCATGTACTCTTGAAACTACATTTCAACTAAAATTGTTTCGTACTTCAGATATAAATCATTAAAAATTGTGATTACTTTTTTTGGGTTAATGTTATACATATGCAGAAAGAAGAAAGAGACCACAAGACAGGTAAAGTAAATGTCAATAACAAAACAAATTAAGCGAAAAAAGAATGATACCAAATGATAATAAAAAATGTACAAGCACATATTTCATAAAAATAAGAAAGTGCAAAACATAATTAGGACGTTATGTCGAAAAAGAAATGAAGGATTGTTTAAAGTTTTCATTTGTAGAGTAAAAGATATCGAGTGTTTTTTTAAATTTCACCTCGTAGTAGGCGAGTCGATTGTGAACGCACCAATCGTGTAAAACGTAAGATTTAAACAACTGATCCGTGATTCGTAACCTGTATGGTGCGTTCACAATCGAGTCTTCAACGCCTACTATGAGGTGAAATTTAAAAAACACCCGATACTTTTCAATATTCAGCAAGCAAACAAAAAATCAGCTGTAAATACCGAAAAAGGAGTTTTTTTGAATTAATAATCTTTTAAGTAAGATTTAAACAGCTGATTCGTGATTCGTAATCTGTATGGTACGCTCACAATCGACTCTTCAAACGCCTACTACTTTTCAATATTCAGCAATCTGTTGTTAATAACGAAAAAGGAGTTTTTTGAATGAATAATCTTTCAACTTTGACTTCATCAAATTTAAAATTATAGCACATGAATTTGAAATTTTACATTTTGGGTTTTGAACTCGCCAAGGCAGTCAGGATAAGTCCACAAACGAAATTGTATTAAAATTACATAGTCATCCTGATTAAATCCTCACTGCTGTCGGCTTTAGTTAATTAATTGAAGTAACTGTGAAACAAGGATTCAGCTTTTTGTCGAATTCCTAAATGAGGTTTAGAGGTCATCTGAGAGTTTATGTTGACCTATTCTTAAAAATCATGGATAACGAACAAAAAAAACTCTTTCCTTTTAATAATCTGGAATGTACACAAATAACACATTAATAAAAAAATGCAGTTTATAAAGTCCTCTTGATGATAATAAATCTTAAATCAATACATTTCGTATAATTTTTACTCCTTAAACATAACTTATAGTATTATGCATCTTATCTTTTTAAAAGAACAATTTAAAAGTACCTGACACCGAAAAGAAAGTACTCTGACAAGATATTTAGCAAAAATTAATTTTGGTATTGTACTGCTCGTGGAACAAATTCTGTCAACTGTCAATCAGTTATATCTGACAAAAAGTAGATCCAACTAGTGTGACCGTTTTATACTTTTTGCAGTTACAAATTGTCACCAAAATAATAATACTGGACCCTACAATTAACGGCAACAATGTGGGTTAAAATGTCTCTCACAAAATTCTCTCATAAAAATTGCAGGTGTATGCATTTTGACGATTATGTTGTTGTTCGTGAACAATGGCAAAATTACAGCATCCGCAGTGGCATTTCTCGAAGCAAATGCAAAATACAAAACGTATTAATATTCACACAGTAAGAAAAACAATTCCAAAATAATTGGCAAATCCGAGTATTACTCGGTCGTGTATACTTACTTCAATAATACTAATGGATTGCTGCCCCCCTTTACCCGACCTAAGTTATAAAGACAAGTGCTCCGCGCCACCTGAAGACATTATTACTGTTTACTCTCACTGTTGCACGGTTTCAGTGGTTTCATTCACGACAACGTGATTGCGTTTACTTTCAGTTGAGTGCAGTTTGGATTTAGAACTTTACCCAGAATGCGGCTTCGAGTCTCTGTAAGTACAGTTACAAAGCACATTAATGTAGATTTAGTACGGTTATTTTTGTGGGTATTTCGAATAAAAATACACGCACACGTTCGGTTTTCAGTTTCCGCCTGAATAATTGTGATTGATTTTTTTTCAAAAACTGATAGTTGACAATTGGGCCAATGACTTTCTTATTGGCAACAACACTGAAATCATTAGCGTTACAGTAATGTCAGTGTACCAATTGTGCAATCATCTTCCTAATGATATTTCGTTTTCGACCGTTCATCATAAATTTGTGGGTCGGTAATTAATCAGTTATTAAAAAATATTTGGTGCTATAAAATTTCTACATTTATGAGAGAAATTAAATATCAGCTATAATTCTAATTTCAACATAAATTTCGGCGAACGTGGAAAGAGTGTTAATCGAGATGATTTATTTTGTCAAAACTATTACAACCAACAGGTTCGGTAGATAATAATAGCTGATAAGTAGAGTTTTGTAGACAAAACGATAGACGTGACCATGTAATCTATTAAATTACTTTTACTTTCAAGTCGTGAGTCCATACAACACAATAAGTGTATTTATTTACTGATTGGTAAAAATTTAATGAAAATAAAGAAAACAGTAATTTTCAAATTGAATCATT
This sequence comes from Tenebrio molitor, assembly GCF_963966145.1. Lineage (NCBI taxonomy): Eukaryota > Metazoa > Arthropoda > Insecta > Coleoptera > Tenebrionidae > Tenebrio > Tenebrio molitor. The sequence continues at coordinate 4,386,704 of NC_091052.1, forward strand.
ATTCTCCACTTACTTTCACCCCCACAATAGTATACTCTGGAACTAATTTCACCTTATTAGAGACGGTTTCATATTTTTTCCTGCATGAAGTCTAACCGAATCCAATAAAATTAACCAGTTTGAGATGATTTAAATAGTTGCCCATTTTGTAGAAATTTTTTATTAGAATGAACTTTAAATAATTCGCACAAGGTTTACTATTTTAATCGTTTTTAATCTGTCTGATTAGTCAACCAGACTGCACCCATTGTTGCTAACGTTTTAAGTTTTACTTAAAAAAAATAATTTTGTAATTTCCATTGTTGATGAATTCATAATTTAGCTGTCTATGACTTCTTTCTTTTCTTTGTTGTGCAATGTCTTTACTTTTTGAACAATGATTATCTCTTACGTGCTGAAAACGTATTTATTACTACTCTTAAAAGAGCAAACACATTTTATTACTAAAAATGAAAGTTTTGATTTTCAAATAACGAAAATTTTCGTAAACTATGTCAACGTAAAGTAGACCAAATCACAGTTGCTCCGCAGATTTAACAAATACATTTGACCATCAACACATTTTCTTTTCGAAGGTCTTAAACCTGAATAAATTTGAATTAGTTATGTCATTCTTTTTATTGTTTTTGTTTAATAATGTTATTGATCGTCTCGATGATTTAGTAACAACATAGATATTTTACCGCTGTTGCTTATTCATAATAAAGTAAAGTCAAATACAACACAACAAAAAAATATAGTTTTACTTGTGTATTTGTTTAAATAATTTTAGTTTCATAGAATTCAAATACTTGTTATAAAGCATGCAGGTGCAATAAAAATGTTATTGCTTAATTTGGATCTAGTTCAAAAAAAGTTCAACTTTTAGTACATGCTGGCATTAGTCAGGTCTTTAGTAAATTTGAAGTAATTTTTTATTTTTTTAAATGGCTTCAGTCCAAGTATAATATCAATGTATTCCAAAATTATGACTTAAAACATTTAACAGTTAGGTATTCAGGTCGAGGTTGAGGTTATTTCCGGTTAAATAAAACGATTTTAAAATTTTAGTAAAAGTAAATTAATATTCTAAGTGAAGCATAATTTTCAAAAAGGGACTAAATATCAGATATGTAGTTGAAATAAATGTATTCAAATATGTATGTATAGGATGACAAGGTCGTTATGAATGTTACTAATACTGTTATAAATAATAGTCCAAACAACAACAGTAAAATATGCATTTATTGTTATTAAATTCATTATCATTATGATGCGATGAATCAACCATTTGAATAATGGTAATTCGTTACAATTTCAAATCCTATTAATTGTTACAAATGACTATTTGAAAGTATTGTTAAATGATTCCTTCCAGACACTGTAGACAAGTAGGTCGTTTTGCTTCTTTTAGAAAGGACTCATTTCATTGCAAAATTTGTAGACAAATTGCCTTCATTAAACTTCCAGGATTTGATTTTTTTTATTTACCACAATTTGGTACTCCACGCCTAATGATTCCGATTATCCTGTTTATGATCAAATGCATCATTAATTAATAATTATGAAGTTAGTTTTCACCGTGCTGTCACTCCGTTTATCAGTAAAAAATCATTAAACTTTTAGTTTACGTTATTGACGTGAGATACTCTAACTGGTACAGGGAAATGCACGGAACTAACATTTTAAAGTTGTTATGCATGAAAAATGTTACTAATTAGTTACGGAAAAAAATAAATTATAGCTTTTCTCCAGCAACTCGTCTTAATTAAATTAAATAACTATTCTAATTTATGTTAATTTTTATTATTTAATATTTATTTTGAAGATTGTAACACGAGAGTTTAAAAAACTTTGACTTTCAGTTAAACTTGATTGGCAGCTTGATAAAAATTATGTATCACGAATTTAATAAAATATCGAATTTCACTCAAAACATTTCTGATATTTACGTCATGTGGTAATAGAAGAAATAAATTCAAAATTTTTTACAGCAAAGATTTGCAACGGTAACAAAATACAAAGACATTCTCAAATTACTCACGACAATACAAAACGATATTGTTGTTGCAAATCGGTTAGGAAACTTATTATGCAAATAATTGTCATTGTTACTACAGTCAAATCAACAAATTTTTACAATTGAGGATTTCTGTTGACAATAGTTATAAAACTTAATAATGTGGTTACTATCATTACTATGAAATGTGGTAAGCATTTGAATGAAATAGCCATTTTTCCACGATTGACAGTTATGGGAATCGTGTCAATTTGTTATATAAATTAATACTAGCTCCTGGCTAAGGTGATAAAATCATTTGGAAGCACATGAAGAAATAAAATTGCTTCATTTAATGTGAACATCTAGACTGGCGATCACAACCACCTGTCATCATTGAATCCGATGATGCAATTCGCCCAGAGGCCATTCAAAATTTTGATGCAACAATTTTTATATGTGGGGCACTAAAAGCAACTTTTTTTTTTCTATTACTCCTACTGAACAAACACAAATTGAGATGTGACCTTTTTAGTGCCGGTGAAAGAAACATAGTTCCACTTATCAGCTTCATGGCGACAAAGATGTGCAATCTCCTTTTACCATACTGACAATAATTTATTGCCAATTTACCACATTTTAACCCAATATCACCCAGATTTTAACGTTAAATATAAAATTGTTGTTTTTTGTCGTGACTGATACAGTTTTGAAGCACATGTGGTACTTCTCGAACAAGAGATTCTGTGGTGCACCAACGACGATATGAAAGTTGCATAATTGAAATTACACCATCAAAGGTCAGTAGTTCGATCTGTACAGTTGGAACAATAAGGACTAATGGCACATGTTCTCACGAACCACTTAAACAAGCTTATCTAGATAATTATTCAGTTACAAAATTTGGATTTTCGTGTTTTTCTCAATTGAAACACAGTGAGAAGTCGTATTTTCCCGAGGTTTCAGTTTGATGCAATTGCTAGTAACATTTCTGTCGATGCGTAATTAACGTTTCCTTAATTAGTAATTCTAGTCGCAGTAAGTTCTCACCCACAAACTATTACTTTGCAAAAAATTGCATATGTATATCGTTTTAAAAGATATCTATGTATATCAAGTTAAATTTTAATCAAACGTTTTCTCTAAATGTTAAAGATTGAATGATTTTCTTGTAATATGTCATTTCCCACATTATTAATTTACAAATTTCCGCTTGCACAGCATCGTTAATTATAAAGTTCAAAAACACTAATTAGAACTTTCATATTTCCTATAATTAATTATGTATTAAATTTTTCTTATAGTGTAACGTGACTATTAGGAGGACGTTAAAAGAATAATAAGGCTGATGATAAGTCTGACATTAAAATCAACAACGAAACATACACTGATCGACCTTATAAAATATCTGTTCAACTGACCTACATTTAATTTAATAGATCCTTAAAAATCACCTTAATCGTCCATGGTATAATTATAGTTCAAGCCTCGGTCTTCAGACTAATTATAAAGTAAAGATCCATTCTTGAGATAAACTTTTCAGATAAGCTTTGTTTCTTAACTGTTCCAATAATAATTGCAGCCGGTTTTTTGCAATTTTCTGCACTGAAGGTGATTAGAAGGCGTCCTTATTTTTTGTTCGTTTCGGTAGTTCTTGTTACACTTTTCAAATCAATGAAGCATACATACTGGCCACTCTTCGTTACCGATTCCGGATTCCGGTCCGAATTCCGGTTTCAGTCGTGTACTCTATTAAGTGTTTTGCAATAATTATGAATAGTAATAAACAATGTCTGAGTCTTTGCCTTGGATCTTTCCACGTAATCCGTTTTGGAAACAGTAGATGAATAACGGCCGTCCACGCCTTTCATAAATGTCCTTCACCTGGTGATTCGCAGTTTCATGCCTTTTAAACCAGTTTCATGTTGGAAGTATTTCACATGTTTATTCATCTAAAGACATTTTTGCATAAGCACGAGTAATCTTGGTGGCAATTAGTTATATAAGACGCATTTAGATTTGAAGGTGCGTTTTATTGCCCAAAATGATCTTCTAACGCTCTCAAGAAATCTGTGCATTCCAAGTTGTTGCAACAAAACTAACATCATCTGCAAAATTTAAGTCGGGGATAACGCAATTACAACTGCAACCTTGCCAGGACTATGCACAATGTTGGCCTGCAGTAGATTTCTATAACTTCAAACGAGATAATTATTGGTATTTCTGAGAAATTAGTGGAGAAACCCGTTTTCTTAATAGTAAGGTCACATCTTTGAAATAATTGTGTCAGTATAGCATAGGTAAACTCCGTACGGTGATAGATTGTACGTTTTTAAATTCTAGTTCCAAAACATAAAGCAGTGAAAAATACTAAACTCTCCACTCAATTGTTTCACGTTATGTAGAAAACCGTTGCATCCCTGCAGATTAATTGCCGCCACACTACTCTCTGGGTCTGTCTTCTGTCAAAAAACGTACAATCTCTCAGAGTACGGAGTATACCAACAATACCAACTAGAATCACAAAATAAACGTTAGACACATGAAGCTCTCAGGGTTGTTTATTTCTTGGTATTTTATTGTATTGTTATAAATTCACAATTTATATAATTTACTCGTTACATGAAGCTGCTCTGAAAGATTTCTAATTTATTGTGAAAAACAGTAAATGATTTTCACCTCATTGTTGCTTAACTGAAAACAATAGTATCGGTTATATAAAAATGCGCTACCGAAGACCCACATTTTTCTACTACAAATTCCAGAGAATATCTTTCATTGGTTACTCTTTTCCGCATTCTTCAATTTGCAAATTACCATCTTATCTGCGTCAGATTTATGGCTAGACCCTGAAATTGATCACCAACACGACTCGGTGGATTATATAATTTTTTATTAAAAATGTATTTATTCATATTTTGATTTTGGTCTAAAATCTCAACACCACTCATCAACATGCTTACAAATCATTTCGGTCTCGCATATTTAAGCAACCATGTGTAGGTCTTGTTTCGTAAGAAATTAGATTTTTGCTAAATTTAACGGGCTGTATGGTGCAACGAACCATATCTAAATAAAATAATTTCACGATACAAAGTTCAACAATGCAGGTGATCATCCATTATATTAATAACAAAATTAGGCACGCGCTGAAATTCTTTGGCAATAAATCAATGACAGTTTGTAAATCAGTGGGTTATAGGTATCGTTTCAAAATCGAACGACTGTGGGCTGTTCACGACTCTTTGTGCAAACACACTATCTCTTGTATAATAGACAGCAAACAACCACGCCCAACTCCCACATACCGTAAAATGTACCCTCAATCACTATCATTTTTTTTGAAAAGTCACTCGTTCCTTGTTCGTGATGTTATTATACAAAAACAAAAGATTTAGCGTCTCCTATTTCGTTATTACGGTACACACCTTTTCCTTGAAACTTACGCGCATAAGAGGCAGACAGGATCGCCTGCGCAGGACATAAAAGATTCATAAGGACGTATGAATTGAATTAGTGCCTCGTTACCATGTAAATTTTGAAAAATGACATTCAAATATTCACGAAACCTTTTTTCGAATATTAATGTACATTATTTAAATTGTAGTGGTTGCCGCTCCTGCTATGCGGAGCCGTTTTCTTGAGCTATGCCGAAGCACGAAGAGTTCGCGTCCACCATGTACCGGAACCAGATGAAGAAGAAACCATCCAGTACTACGCCGCTGAACCTCAAGATGAAGAAGAGGAACCACGTCAACGAGTGGTTTTAGTATCATCAGCAGATCAGTATAACGGTCTTTATGGCCAACCCACCGCTTCGTCACGTAGTGGTGGTCAAGACAACTACATTCCATCCTCTCGTAAAGCTTTGGCAATTACTAGAGCCAAAGAGTCGGCAAAATCGCCACCAATTCAGACCATCAGAAACTACAATAAAGTCAATGACGATGGTTCTTTTACTTTCGGTTACGAAGCTGCTGACGGTAGTTTCAAAGAAGAAACGAGAGGTACCGACTGCGTGGTTAGAGGCAAATACGGCTACATCGATCCCGATGGCAACAAGAGAGAATTCACTTATGTTTCTGGCAATCCTTGTGATCCCAATGCTCCTAAAGAAGAGCAAGAGCCCGAACCAGAACGAGGAAGCGAACCAGAAAATATTCCTGCCAATTATCCGACTCGACCAATTCGACCGATACGACCAGTGACGATTGCACCAAAACCTGCAGTCGCTTTGTTCCAAAATACCTACGACCAGAGCGAGGAAGAACAACCAGAACCAGAGCAAGTGCTGAAGCCCCAACAGGTAACATTTTCGCATAGATAAATGTAGGTTACAAAATTTTGTTGCAGCCACTTCGTCGCCCCACTTACATCACTCGCCCACACTACGTCCAGCAAACTGCAACTGAAGAAGCGCAAGTCTACCAAAGGCCACAGTTAATTTCGGCGACGACACCATCTTCATTCTTGCATAAGCAAAGTGTCAGTATTACGCCACGACCCGGATCACCGACACCATCAGCAAGAACTCAGCTCCCCGCGACAACCTACAGACCCCAATTGCTTCAAGTTGCTGTGACTCCAAGACCTTCTTTGCTTTACACCAAGCAGCTGTCGTCCCCGTCTAGTACCGCAATACCATCAAGAGGCAATGTCGATTTTGACGCAGAATTCCAGAAATTCCAGCAAGAAAATAACATTATTTCTTCAACTCCAACTCCCAAAACTTTAGCCAAAACACCCAAGCCATCTACTCTTTCTACATCTACCGGAAACAATGCTGTCTATTCTTCTGCACTGATTTTTGATCCCACTTCGGGGCAATATAACACGCAGTTGTACCAAACACTTCCCCAAACGGAAGGTGACATCTCCTTAACTCAACGTATCCAACCCTACGTGCATCAGCCGCAGAGACAAGTGTTGAACTTGCAACAACTTCAACAACAAAGTCCTCTTTACAGCCATCTGAGGCCTCAAACCTCCCAAAGTGCGTATCAGCAAACACAAGCAAGCCTGCAGTTCCAAAATTCCGCACAACTCTTCGCCCAACAACAGAGAGCAAGACAACAACAACAACAGCAACAACATCAACAGCAACAGCAACCACAACAGCAGCAACAAAGACAAGCCGTTCAACAACAACCGGTGTACTACGTTCAACCTTCCGCCGTGGATCAGCCCTTGGCTTCTGGCCAGATCGACGCTTTTCTCAGAGGCCACAACATCCAATTTTAATTAATATAGGTTTTCAAAAGACTAGAACTCATCGGACTGATTTGTGTGAGGGGAAGTATATTTAACCTCTACCTGTCCTGTTAGTGAAAGTGCTACGATATCCACCATAAACACGGTCACGCCCCGATTATGTAACACTCAATATGCATGCTCGAATTTTTACAACATCGCGAGGTGTCCTTTTCACTTTTGCACTGGGTGGCTTCGTTGCTGATCTGCATAACTTTCGTCATTGTCTTGGCTTGGTTCATTGTCATTCCTTTCAAGGCCGCGACGCGCCCATTGCGACCTTGGTAATCTTAGATTTTACAGTAGTCAACTATTTATATTTCGATTTTTTGAGTGTTGTGCCTTATGCAATGAAAAATTACCAAATGTTAATGTGGAAATGAGCGGTCATTATTGCGTGGATAAGTTTGACGATTAAGTTCTTGTACATAACACAGTTATAGAGGTTTAGTCTTTACTCTTGATGTAATAATATAGTATTATTATTGTAATGTTTGTACTTTGTTATGTAAGATCATTAATTGAAATAAATATTGTATATATTTAGCAACTTTCTTGCAAAAACCTCTTCCTATTGTGACGACTCCCGTTAAGTGCAACGTCTCCTTACCGGACTCATTTAAAAGAATTTATTGTCATGCAAATCTGCATCATTATGAGCACAAGAAATTCCCATTTTTGTTCCGACTGAAACAAATGTTCAACAACAAAGAATATAACCATAAGTGGCTCTCATAATTTTATGAAAATGCAACTTTCTTCAATTTCCTTCAACTTTCCTATCATCTTACTGAAGTGAAACCGGCGAACATGAGACCCAACTATCAGTTTCGATCTGAAATTCCAACTCTGCAACGATTTCCCCTTTATTCCTGTTCCAGATCAAATGCGAGAAGTGCAAACTTAAATTATATACAAAGCCGATTCTTATTTAACTGACTTGTGTGCGCATGAAATGAAGCGTTTATACGCAATTACGTATGAAATAATGATTGCGTCCCGGCATTTAATTATCAACGTAAGAAAGTTTCTAGCGAGTACGGTTTATGGAATAACGTACGGGTGCACGTACTAGGATATCCGCTTGACAGCTTTCATTTTTCACAACTGGATTTCGATAGAGAACCCAATAAATTTTGTAGTCTATCTGCCAGACAATGGTGTTAAAAATTAACATAATTGCGGTAGCCAACTCTATCTTATGTAAAAACAAACGATAACAAGAAATCAATCAGATCCTCCGTCTGCGTTAAGCTAAAAACAGACAGAAAGTGTGTTAAGTAGATACTTGTTTTGATTTTATAATGACAGTAAGCTGAAATTTGAAAAATCATTCTTAACCCATCATAATTTCACCTGTGGTACCACTGAAATAAATAAAATATGTTTAACTTAATGGAATCCATAAAACTCAAAAAACAACATATTTTCATGGAGAAACATCGAAGAATAATTAGCTGTTACTGTAGATTGTAGCTTCTCTGCTAACTACTTTGGGTGACTTTTTCCAATTTATAACGCTTCAAATTTCTATTTCTTACAATGTAAACAATTCATTCGTCAGAAATTGTTACAACCTAAATTTTATCGTTCCTTACATTCCGTTACTGAAAGCAACAAATTTGTCTGAAATCATTTAACGGTTCACTGATTCGTGTATTGAACCTCAGTATGTTAAATGCTAAAAAGTTTTGCAACAAAAAATCTTCTATAAAAGTCCATAGTAAATAATTCTTTTTCTTGAAGATCATGCCGAAACAAATTATGTAAAACTCTCATTAGAAAACCTTTCTCCTGCTCCAGTTTAAATTTCCAGATAATGTTCTGTAACAATATTGCGACATAAAAATTGACACCGGTGCTTACTTATGGATACCTCGCAGCGATTTGATCTTTAATGTACAGTCATTTACGACTTATCTTGCGCAAATTGAGACGAATTCGCGCGTATCAACATCCATATCTTCAGTGTGTGCACCCATAATTTTGTTTAGACGTTTTAGAATCTAGATATCTTTCAATAGTTCCCAGCTAGACATAAATCAAGAGTGATCTAGTAAAAACAATTTCGGTGGGTTTTTATCTCTTGTTGTTCATGAATTATTCATTCATTACGGAGATATTTGCGTAATGTTATGTAATAATCGGAAATAATTTCCACCTAGCAAATTAAAACGGTTTTTAAGCGGACAATGTATTAAATTTGCATACAAAACAAAAATTCGAATTATCTTCGGGTAGAGAACAATGACAAATTGAAAGTTAGCTGTACCTATAAGCATTAGCCAGATTGTAGTATAAGCGATTTTAAAGATATGTATATAATATTGAGGACACTGCAAAATTATTAAAGGTTGCATGTGTTACCATCACGCTAAAAGCATTTGTATCTTTAACAATTAGTAGGGTGTGGTGGATAGATTTTTTCCTAATTCGGATGTGGCAAGGTTTAGCCGTAGGACCGTTTGGTATTTACTACAAATGATTTATTTCTACTATTCAGCTATCAAACAAATACAAATTCCTTAAAAATACACTTTTGTCGTCCGGTTTTATAGGCTTTTAGAAGCACAACATTAAAATGACCTTTAAATGTGGTCATAATTTATTGCTTTTAACCAAAAAATCGGACGAGTTCTATTCACCTTACCAAAAGTAGGCACTGTGGCATCTGCTGTAGTAATTGTTTTTATAAGACTACAACATAATGTCATTAATAACAAGAAACTTATAGAATTGTGTTAACCTTAAATTAATTTTAATTTATGTTATTAAAACCGCCTACTCATTTTTAAGAACACAATATATCGACATAAGGTGTAATTTAATTTTATTAGGTTCTTTTAGCCAAAGAGAAAACAGCAACAAGAAAATCCTGATTGTTTTCTTCAACAATTATCGCAAAATGCGTTCCATTAACTCTACTTTTATAACAACAAAGAAACTTTCTTATAATCATTTTTAATTACTATTGGGGACAAAATACTTTGGTCGTCATTCTTCTGTCACTTCAAAACAAATTAATGTAAACCAAGCATTAACGTCAAGTCAATAGTGATGACAATTTCAAATTATTGACTTTTCTCTTGTCAAAAATATGGCACCTTCCACCATTCAAAAATTTAGAATCATCTCCCTTGTTTCTGGGGGATTGTCCATGGGCCAAATTGCCTTGTGGAAACCTTTTCAATTTTTCCTCCTAGGAATATCACCTTCAGTTGTCCATTTTTCGGTATTTAACATTTTGCAATGAGTTTGACAGTGACAGTGGTTGACAATAGTAAAAAATAAGGTTAACGGTCCTAATGCTTGCATTACAACTTTATGTCAGTCAACTGACTTTGACGACCAAAGTAATTTGTCCCCAATAGTACAACAGATGAATAAATTTTTTTGCATAGAACGTGATCAATTTTCTTGTAAATTGTATCATGGTATTTGTTTTAAACTGATACAAATTGCATCAGTTTAAAACAAATACCTACACATATACACTCAATTACTTTGCAAATTATATTCGAATTAATAGGTAACATTTACTGTCGCGAGCAATAAATTTTGGTCGTCAATGTCATTTCAAAATTTGGTTAGATTGTCACAAATTTAAAAAATTTCCCTGCCTGATTATGCCCATGTCAACAAAGTGTCAAAAAAATGAGAACAAAATGACAATTAATGTCATACAACATGATGATAGGTTATGACATTTACGACTGTTTTACAATGGAGCATTTTCGATTGCGTAAAAGAATGACCTTGACGACCAAAATCTATTGCTCGCGACTGTACACTAAAATTAAAGTGCATAATCAATATGCTGTGGTCGAGTTAAAGAATGAAATTTTAAGGGACTTGCCAATAAATATCCCACATTAAATATTTTAAAAGTAAAACTAATAAATGTCATAACACAGACCGTTAAAAAATGGTTTCCTCTTCGCAGATATAATTCTAAAACGTAAAAATTACTACTGCTAGGTACTAAGAATTATTATTGATTTGATATCCATATTAAATTTAAGCAAAAGTAAAATATACTAGAATACTCAGAAGACCTACACTGAAGACGATGTAGTCAACCAAATACACCATTCCCGGCATTTCTTAACCCCTTGCTTATAGGCAACTTACTTTACAGATAACATTCGTTAATAACAACCCTATAACAACTAAATTATAATTTGTTGGGTTGTTGGGTAGGCGGTAGGAAGCACAAGTAAAATAATATCAAACGGTCAAACGGCATCACCAAATGCTCTATAAATTCTCTTTATATAGTCCGTACGCTGATAGATTGTACGTTTTTAAATTCTAGTTCCAAAACATAACGCAGTGAAGAAACGTCGTAGCCTTACAGATTAATTCCCGCCACACTTGCCTCTTTGTCTGTCTTCTGTCAAAAAACGTGCAATCTTTTTCTGACTAAACATGAAAACTGCAAACTTGTATACACATGAGCATTGCCAGTTATCTAACTGTCGACGTATAAAACAAAACTAAAAACACCACATGAATAAATGACTCACAGTTTTTATGCTTTTTATCAAAATTAAAATAAATAAACAAATCGGAGTTAAAACGAAATTTTATCAATTTGTTATAAATAATTATTACTTTATTTACTTGTAACAATAAATCTTCATTAACCTATTCCTTTTTTGTTTTTGATTGATTTTCAAATTTAACCAACAGTGATGTAGCGCTTGGAAATTATCTCATACGAAATGGCATTATTATAAATTAAATTTTTCTATTTTGGGCATAAGTTCCCTCTTTTATACATAATAGGTAGATATGCTTTCATTTAAGAAGTACATAATGCGCACAAACGCGTTTTCGTCGGAAGTATTAAAAGTATAAATGGTTGCATAGTTAGAATGCCATTTTAAAAATTTGTCTGAAGTTGTAAAGAATTCTGTAGTTCTAAAAAATAAAGCTACACCATCATTTAACTTATTCAAGAATTTAGCCGTATTTTAAAAATACATAAATCAATAAAAACCTGAAGTTCTTTCTTAAAATCTGTGTAAATAGGTTTCGCGATGTTACTGAATGCAATTTACAAATATTTGTTAGTAACTTTTGTTTTTTTAATTATCTTATGTGGCAAGTTCAATCTCCTACACGTTTCAACAGACTTGATGGTGAATTGATCACATTCGGACAACTTGCGGCACTGTGGTCATTAACAACAATGTACTTATATTGTTGAAGAAAAATAATTTATTTCGTAAATCTTAATAAACAAGTGGCGGGTTCTTGTTCTGGGACATTCTCAAGCTGTCTTTGTTTAGACGCGGTTATGAGACAATAAACAATGTCCCTACAATTTTAACCTTTCCCGCCTTTATTACGTAAAGTAAATTGTTCGTTTATATCATTTTTATCGTATCATTGCGTTAATGCAGTTTATGCGTTTTTAAGTACAAAAACTACAGGTTAATTAAAACCCATGGCCTTACCAACAGAACATTAAATACACTACAGTTATGAAATATGTATTATGACTAAAATTTTTGGACTCTTGTAAATACTCTTTCTGTGCCATTATTCAATGACAGAAAAAGAACATAATTATGTCCTATGGGGAAGTGTTACTAAAAATGTGTATGTGTCGTGACAACACATTTTTTTATATTTGTACGAACGTTAGTCGCGTGCCTCATTATTTCTTCATCGTACCTAATTAAACTATTGAAACACATTGTCACATTGTCAACCAGATTCTTGCACAACTCATTTGCAGACCAAAATATTATATTGTTAAAGCAATGAAAAGTAAAACCTTTTCAATGAACCTAAGTTGCATGTTTAAAGTAATTAAGCGTCCATTTCCGCCTTACATGTGAAAAATCTTTCTTCATTTCACAATTCATACATCAGATAAAGGGAGCACTGCTTGATATGACTTTATTGTTCTGAAAAACAACATATCTCTGTCCAGTTTTCACACGTTTTCATGCGGAAGCTGAAAACCATTGCATTGCATCCTAAATCCAGCGTTTTTTACGTCTATTATACTCTCATTTATTGTTTTTTAATTGAAAAATTATTGCAACGTTGTAGAAAAAATATTACGTCATCAATGACATAAGACACGATTTTCGGACAATAATTTTTTTAATGTAGCAACAATCTAAATCATTCATTCATTAGCTCTTAATTGGTTAAGTTCTTATTTAGGTATCCTAATATTTATCTAATTTGTTTTCTTAAATTACAAAGGAGATCAAAAGGACATATTCGAAAGTGGAGGTTCTGTCGGTTGAATCAGATTCTGGGGATTCAAATTCCACGTTACCTACCGACCCGCATATTTAGGGAAATAAGTTATCAAGTTATCATTTATCAATAACCTCCTCAACAACATTTCGTCAAATTTTTCAACAATCTTAATAAAACCAACACTTTGCACCACTTGCACACTTGCAAAATATCACAGAACAACTCTCCAAAATATTAGTTTGAAAACAAATGTCATTTCAACAAAGAAGAACATCCCGTCCAGCGGTCGCATGGTTCAACAAATAATGATACTTTTTTATTTGTCTTTAAGAAAAAGAATGAAATTTTTCCGTTCTTATATCATATTTCGATAATTCACACTTATTCATCTCTTATGTGATAATATATACGCTTATTTTTAATCTATGTAATAGGTTGATAAAATATGACCATATTTTCAATGGACGGAAAGTCATATCATAAGATGTCCTAATTTTCTATGATTTTCACGATATTCACCATTCATTTTCTCCGTTTAAAAATTATTTTACCATAAAGTTTTTTAAATAACAATAACAATTGTATAATTCATGGAATTTAAATTAGGTTAAAAATCTGGAACTAATAAATATCGAAGAAAAGCAGAATTCCAAATTGTATAATGGAGAAACGTAAATTAAATTAAATTAAAATTTTATGGTATTTACAATGTGTAAATAATTGTGGAAGTATGGTTTCAAAAAGTTTAAGAATACCAAGTTATTTGCAAATTATTGTTGTCTTTAGAATGTAACAACTTACTGCAAAACGTTTTTACCTCATATTTAAAAAACGATTTCCGGTATGATTGTTGAGAAAAATTATTCTTGCTTCATCTGCAGACAGTTATTGTCGCTAGCAGACTTGTAATTTATTGATACACACCAATATTTCAAAAAGAGAGTGTTTGCCGTTGAATTAGGTATTGTTTTTGAAAAACTAAACTACGTAAATTTTCCTGATGCAGAAATAACATTAAAATTGTCGTTAATTTCTTGTTATTTTTTAAAATAAACTACCACACATGTATTGTTAAGACATAAATGACTTGACTTTTGTCTAACTTAAAGCGAATTTCTAGAACAGAAATAAAAGCAAAACAATTCTAAATTATAATTTGATTAGCTCATTAAAGGAAGAAACAGGTATATTGAGATAAAAACATCTTTTGTGTAATTACAGTTAATGATTTAAATTTTTTATATAGTGTCTGTTAAGAATGTAAGAGTTTTTTCAACAACTTAAAAATATACTTAATTGGAGTAATAAAGAAAATTACACTTTTCAAGATTTATGAGAAAATAATGGTCAATAATAATAATACATAATCATTATTAATCGTGATTTTTTTTAAGAGCAAACACTAAAGTTGGTTTAAGATGTACCTATTTAGTCAAGCAGAATTCATAAATCCATTACATTTAGGTACATTTAAGAAGTTTGTTTTAGAATTTTTAGTTTTTTGGTTGTATCGGGCGTAAATATTTGTTATTTATCTTTCTGCTTCTTTCACTGAAAGTAGCTCCAAAAATTTAATCAGTGCTGTAGAAGAGAATTAATTGAGATTACTTCGTACTGCTCCCAGTTTCTATACGAATTTTAATGAAGTCAATTTAATACCTAACTACAACGCATTCTAATAACAACCCACGTACACATTTAAATAATTCAAGGATATAATTAACTACAAGATGTGTAATTATGGATCATCTGTATATTTTTAGATCCAATTTCTCTCCCACGACATTTGTGTGTAAACAATTATTACTTTGCAAACAGACATTCGTCGTGTTCTCAAAAATATCAAAAATTGACCCTAACATGTCCACGGATTTCTTGTTATTCGTCAATGCAGTTTCCTCACAAAGGGAAACCACCGCAAACAAACAACTTCCCTGTGAATATTCATAAGCGCGTATTCCTAATTTGTCGTTATATAACATTCGGCCATATCCACCATTCATAATGGAGAATGCATATTTATGAACCACATGCTATAATCTGATAGCAATCATTTAGCAGTCCTACTGGTACAGCGCCGCCACCAAAATTGTAGCCAACCGTGCGAAATGGGACACCTGATTGTCTTGAATGAATAAATATTTCGCAAATAAACGAGTTCCATTGAAAATCTGAATTTTAACAATCGTGTAGGCCTTTCAGTAATTTACCTAATGCATTCATTGCAAGGGTCACAAACCCAGTGAGGTCAAAAAAAAATTCAAACCTAACTCCCAATCAATAGATATTTGCAATCACAAATCAACCTCTCTTAAATTCCTGCGACTCACACCTCAAGACGATCGGATGTTTCCATAAATAATTCATACGAATGATCAAATTGTGTGGTCGTCTCGTAAAATTGCTTTCATTGTTTTATCACCGTTAGCCCCGTTGTGTTAAACGGAGCATATCTCACGTCACTTTCGCTAGTGCAGCGCGACCAAAGCTCGAACGCGTCCTCGGAGTGGGTGGCAGCTCAAGGTCATCTCCCTCCAGGTCTGAAGACTTAAGAATTGCCTTAAGTTATATAGGGAACCGGCTCTTCAAAGTGAAGCAGTCGGTGTAAACACGTGCATGCATACAACTGCCGCAATGGCAGGTTTTTCAAAGGTATGTGTCATCATTTTAATAATACAAATCTATTTGTTGAAGACAAAGAAATTAGTTTGTCGTAAGGAAGGAAAGCGTGTCTGTTTAATACGATTATCCGGTGGGAATAGCCGACGACAACGCAGATTTCACTATGTCGAAGACACATTATTGTGACGGTTCGTTTTGGTAAATTTACGTCGACGTGTGTTGTTTCATTTTGGTAATTTAGACTATTGTTTCGTGTAGTGCAACTCGTTCATTTTCACGCTGAAAATTAATTTAGGAGGTAATACGAATTTTCCTGTTTCATCACAGCGGTAATTGCGAAGGAAATTATTTTCGTTAATTTTATGTAATAGTAGCGCAAACGTGGACGATAAAAACAGTCGGAAGATTGAAAAATATCACGATCTTCAATGCGCATCTAATCAATTTACATTGTATTTTGAATCAAGGATGTATACAAATACCGGCATAATTGCATCCTTTCTAGTAAAACACATATATTTATAAAAAACGAGGACTATCTACTGTAGATCACTTCATTATTTCACAAATATAACTTTCTCTGGTAATAGAATATGGACTTGAATTTTTCGATTTCTATGATCGGTTTCTTAATTTTTTTATTTGAGACTAATTATGCAGATTGACGGCAAGTTTCTAACTATGAATATTTCCTGTGATTTGCAGCGATTATATTAGCCAAACTCATAACATAATCCACTTTAAGAGGAAGTAAAACTTTTTTTTAACTTTTTGGATCCAGTCAAACCACAATCAACGGAAATCTGACACTAGTAAAAGTAGAAAACATAAACAAATCATCAATCTCAATATGTAATAACAAATTCTATTGAATTTATTTTTGCTAATTTATAACAATCAACCTTTCAAATGTGTTTTAATTTTGCAACACACGACACTAGAATGTTACATTATGAGCAAATAATTATGAAATTGCTCTGAGAACTCTGTTTAAATAGATAATTAAAATTCTTGATGAACTTGTTTCTGAAATATGATGCACATAAACACATTTTTGATGTCTTAATTCTTGTCGGGCCGTTTTTCCCAAGCCTCGTTACGACTGATAGATTGCATTTTGCTCTACTCAATTATGTAATTTAGGTACGACAAGGTTAATCATTTAATTATTTTTGTCAAAATCGCATTCTTTCTGCTTTCTTTGCTTCGCACAAAGCATATCGCAACTGAAATCTCCTTTGATGCCGTAATTAGAGATAAGTTGTTTGACGATTAAGGACAGCTGCACAGAATAATTTAACGCAGGTTGACTCGGATTATCAAATTTTTATGTTTTTCTAGATTACTCCATTATTTTTGCTGCTTCTCCTTTGCAAGAAAACAATCAGTGCAGAAAGTGAATCCAAAGAGGAACTAGTTCAATCTGAGTCGAAAGACGGCAAATTGGAAATTATCAAACAAATAAAGAAAGTAAATGATGATGGGTCTTACACTATCGGTTACGAAGCCGATGATGGGTCTTTCAAAATCGAAAGTCGAGATGTTCTGGGTAATATTAAAGGAACCTATGGGTACATAGACGATTCAGGTCAAATCAAAAGAGTCTCTTACAGTACCAGCAATTCCAGTGAAGTATTAACTAAATCTGAACCTGCTGCATCTGTTGTGCAGAGAATTCCAAAAACTAATCGAACCCACACAACGAAACGACCTAGCTCTATATACTCGACGACTCTGTCAACTCCAACGAGTACAACGGCTCTGCAAAGAATTGCCAAATTAAGAAGTAGCACGACCACGACAGACAGACCTAATTACAGCGAAGTTGTAAACGTGGAAAGTGAACTCTCTAAAACTACACCGAAACCTCCGCATATTGTGTACCCAACTTCCACCCCCAGAATCTTGCTACAAGGTAGACCAATCATAAGGTCTACCCCGCCGACACACACCCAGACCCAGAAATCAGAAGGTCAACTGATTAGACCTGAAGTTGTGACAGCGAGACCGACAGAACTCCCATTATTTAGAAGACTCGCTTTGAAACATCAAATTTTGAATGAAGGCAAGCCCATCGCAGAAGAACCCGAAGTGAGAAGTAATATTTTGAGACGACAGTTGTCCCAAGAGAAGACATCAAATTTTGACCCTCAGCAGCACGTCTTTACGTTGCAGCAATCACTAGGAAACGATGCTACTGATGTTTACAGTGCTTCGGTAACCACTGGTACCCCAAGACCGTTATTTACCACGACAAATCGACCTAGAGCTCTTTTAAGTACGACCACCAGTCCTACAGTAGTGTCGAGACCTACCATTCGATATCCTTTGAACTATCAGAGGAATGTTCTTCAAGATTTGGAATCTAATACACCAGAGTACGCACAAGAAACGACCACAACCCAAGCGACAGCAAACGAGGCCACACCTACTCCAGTGCCAATAGTACAAATTCCCGCTAATAGAGCGCCTCAAGAACCATTAGTTGCAATTAGACATCCCTTCCAGAGAGGTACTATTTTGGTACCACTGAGTCAACTACAAGGGAGAGTGCTTCCGGTGGATTTGAACGAACACCAACCTCAGTATGTTGGACCAAACGAACAATATATTAAAGAAACAACTCCGAAGCCTACTCCAGAAGCCGAACCTAGACCGATTTATGTACGTAGGTTACCGCCACCACAATTCCGTCCGATTCCAGTTCAAGTTGACGAAAATGGGTTTATAAGAGAAGTTCAAAGGCCATCAAATGGACCTGTACCTTCCTATCCCCTCCCGATTCCTGTTACTCCTGCTCCGAAATACATCGATAATGTTGGTGATAACGACATCGAAGATATCAGTCCTCCTGTAAGTACCAGAGACTTTCAAAAACTTCTACAACAGTTGATACTCCGTCAGAGTCGATTGGAACGAATCAGTGCTTTAACAGACCCACGTCGAAACCCAGAATTTTACCATTCAAGATACCGACCCATGTATCGCCCAACCTCTATCCCCTATTATTTCCAACGAGAAGCAGAAGCTCAACAAACCGGTCCTGTTCAGTTCTTACCCGAGAATAATCTTCAACCTAGACAAAGACAATACGTCCATCTTTCGCCCCAACACCAAGCAGCAATCAGACAACAACAACGCCAAGAACAGGAAATTTATAACCAAAACAGTCAGTCGTTTGTGCCCACCAGGAGAGTTGCAAGACTACTCCAACCATCTCAGGATCAACAACAAGAAACTAAAGAAGAGTATCTTCCACCGGATGTGCGTGAAATGCTTCTGCTGAGAATGCTCCAGCTTGCCATAAATCCAGCACTTCCAGTTGCCGAGGATGAGATGGTTCAAGATACGACACCTGTGCCGCAATATAAGAAAGTTCCAGTAAGAAATGTTGAAATCTTGGGCGAGGAAGCCGAGGAAGAGAAACGACCTGTGAGAAACAAGAGGTACAGGGAACCACATATGGATTATTACGAGTAGTGGCGCTAGTCTAGAGGCAACATCTCTGAATATGCATACAATATGCTATTTTAAAGCAATCTCTATGGGACAATGACGCAATGTTAATTGTGTAATAGTACCACCACAAAAAGTTTAGTTGGAGTAGGTATTCAGTCATTTTTTTCATAATTTTGCACGACTCTAATAGCTTACATTGTTATTTATTGGACATAATCATAATCAATACCTACTCACAAAAAAAATACAAATAGAGTAGATGATTGTACAAGTTAAAATAAACAAATATTTTTCTTGTATTGTTTCGTTTTCAAAATGACGTACAATCATTTATTTATGAAAAAATTTATAATGTAGCGAATTGTACACCTCGCAGCATTATTTAATTTTTTATTAGTTTTGCATGTATTTACTTATTCGGTGATATTTTTGTACATATTTATTTTTGTTCATTTTTTACTTATTTTATATTATAAGGTCGGATCATTGATTTTAATTAATGGATTGCATGCTTCAATTATGTAAATATTGCGCAACCTTTGCCAAAGATGTGAATACAGTACCTATGTGGGAACATATTATGTCGTTTTCATTTAAACAACTGTTCCATTATTACAATAAAACAATTAATGAATATTCAAAGAGTTTCATTTTCTAATTTACATGTCGTAACGTGTTAACAATGTATAAAAGCACTTGTGTATTGTCGCACGATCTAATTTCTGTTCCTCACGGTCTTACTCAAGAACTGAGTCCAATCTAGATGGTTCCTCGACAGGTTCCAACTCCGGTTCAATATCACCCGGTGCGTTCCAGTCCTGAACTGACCCACTTCCCATAGCCATAAAGAAACATGCTGTGGTCAGAAGGACAGCAGATGAAACGCCGAAAACCAGTCGCCACCAACCTGCAAACTAGCAACGAAAACGTGATAATCTTGTAAGGTAAAAAGTGAAAACGCACCGAACCGTGTAAACCTTCGGACACAACGTAATTAGCTGCAAGGAGTCCAGCCGCTCCAACAGTTTGACAGAGTCCAAAAACGGTTCCTACGATTATAATTGAAACAAAGTTTTTGTTAAACTGTCTGATCTACCTGCAAAGTTTGGAGCAATATCAGCTGCGCTAGCAAATGCCCCTGCTGGGGTAGCTCCTGTCAGCGCTAATGCAGCGGTGTAAAGAGCAGCAGGAGCGGCAGGATCACAGCCAGTGTAACCTAATACGAACATTAAAGCAGCAGGAGGGAAATGCGCTAAAATTTAAATAGGATAAGTGAAGCGATACAAAAACAAGGATTTACTAACAGATGTAGACAAATAATTTTCTTGCAGTGGTCGTCGAAACAATACCAGACTCTCTCACGTGGTCCACTACTATGCCAAAAGTGATGGCGGCAATGAAATGCCCGATGTGCGGCAACGACTGAAGGATGTCTTGCTGAAAGAGTCGCAGTTGTGGTTATTGTGTTTATTTAATAAATGTGCAGTTACGTATTCGATGGAAAATCCATAAACTAGTTTAAGATATTTAGTGACACCTAGCATAAGTGTGGCATCGGCCCACTGACTCCCAATTACTGCAATACCACAAGCCCATGCTGGTTTGGACGTGAGAAGTCTTCTCCACGGCAGGTGTTTATGTTCCTGCCAATAGAATAATCAGAATTGTCTTGGTTTACTGTTACACTTTTAATTACGTCTCTTTTGGGTCGGTTAGGATGTAACGACTCTTCAACAAATCTCCACCACAAAAAATACCAAAGAAATGAACATAGAGCAATGACGTAACTCAACCAATCTCGACCAAAACTTCTGACCAACAAAGTACCCAAAATCCCTACAATAGCGTATCCTAGATTAACAGCTGCAAAAATAAAGTGACAGTAAACGGTCGGAAAAGAGATGTTTCAGGATATTTGACCTGTGTATAAAGAAACGAATCCGCTGACGTGCTTGGGTTTGATCCAAGTCACCGCTAGCATATGCGCAGCAGGAAAAGTCGCCCCCTGAAATATTGCACAAATAACTTCCCCTTGTCTTTCGAGAAAAATTCAAGTTGAAAACCACAAAAATCCCTTGAATTATGCGAATGGCAACGTGGCTCGGTGTAAGCCACGCCGCAGGAACCATGATTGCCACCACTCCGGTTCCCAGGACTCCAGCTCCAAACAAACGTTCAGCTCCGACTCGTGCTGCGACCCTGCTGGCTCCCAAGGGCGAGACAAGACTACCCCACATGAACGCTTGGCGAAGAACTGCTTCGGTTTCGTCAGTACGAGTCATCGGAATCTGTCAAACGAATCATTACGATGTTTAGGAAATGCGTAGATACTCTACGTACCTCTATGTGGGGAATCGATCTGACGACATGAATAACCGTCTTGTTAGAAGGCGGTTGACAATATCGCGTAATGTAACTAGTATTTTCGACATATTCGGCAAATTCTGCTGCT
Source organism: Tenebrio molitor (assembly GCF_963966145.1). Taxonomy (NCBI): domain Eukaryota; kingdom Metazoa; phylum Arthropoda; class Insecta; order Coleoptera; family Tenebrionidae; genus Tenebrio; species Tenebrio molitor. The sequence continues at coordinate 4,408,690 of NC_091052.1, forward strand.
GAATATGATGAAGTACTGTTCGCTCTCAAAGCTACAGAAGCACTTTGCTCGACAACACCGCACAAGACGAAACCTGTGATTACGAACACTGATAACATCTGACGTGACCCGATCTGTTCTAAATCGTAATAAGGTTATATGTTGATTTAAATTTAATGTTTGTTAAACTTACCATTAACGACTTTTGTCGCCCGCTGCAGCTGGATGCTACCCTTCTTAAAGGTAGCAAATCCGGGGGCCATAATATTAAAAATAATTTGAATTAAGCACTAAAGAAACATTTTTATTGTACTAAACAGAGCTATTCTCTTTGAGTAAGTGCGGTGACAATTTATATCTTCTTGATAAAATAATTGGTCTCCTCTTACTTGCTTCCGCTAACAACCCACGGGAGAGTAGGATCTGCTAGAAATTTATTGTGCATGCTGTACAACAAACAAACTGAACTTAATAAAATTATTTTTCCGTATCTTGATGCATAGACCGCTGAATAACTTGTCTCATTGTCAGAATTAATTATTAGAAGTAAGTATATTTTTTGTTCGACACTGTCAGAATTTGAGAATTTTCTCCTGTGTGAACGGATTTTGATAAATTTGACAACTTGTCAAAACGAAACGTCAAGCTAATTTTAAAGGTTTTTAGCGATTTGGGGCCTTTGGGGGGCTCGTCGAACAAAAAAACGTTGTATTCAACTCGTTCTTGTGTAATTTGGGCTTTTTTTGGCACTCGTGGATCTTTAAAACTCTCGTTTCACTCGAGTTTTAAACTGGCCCACTCATGCCAAAAAAAGCCCAAATTACACACGAACTCATTAAATAAACTACTATTATCAATTTTAATGTTATTATTTTCGATGATAGTGGTTTTGAAAGAAAATTGTCTAACAGTTTTAATTTCTTTTATTTTTAATTACAGTAGGTATCGTGTAGTTGTTTACAAAGTAAAGCTCAGTTAATCAGTTATGACTTGCAAGCTTGCAACACCCAAGCCTTCTGGAATTCCAACCAAAGAGATAATTGATAATGATCATTGATGGATAAATTGCATTTTCTAATAAATACATATTTGTGCTAGGTAAATTACTTATTGATGTGTGTGTAAGAACTAAGAATTTCCTTCTCGATTTATTTTCAACAAAAAAACGTTCTTTACAGATTACTTAATTTTGTCTCGCCGCATACACAGTAGATGTCGCGGCGCACTGTAAATCCGTCAATTTTAAAATGGCAGCACCACCTGTTTCATGGACCAATGACAGGCGTGTTTAATTGTTTAGTTTTTGTTTAAATTCAGTTGTTTTTGTTTGAATGGTTTTTCTACAATATTTAGTGAAAAAATGTGATTTACTTCACTGCTATGAATATATCGTAATAGGAGGCAGAGGAGGTAATATATTTATAAAAAACCGACACGCCAACACAAACCACAAATTTATTTACATTATTCTAACCTAACTTTTTTTTACAGTTTACATGGTTCAAATTTAACACGCAAAAAGGTGAGAAATGTTAGTTAAGCGTCACGTAATGCTTGAAAACTCATCTAAATCGAGTAAATTAATAACAGGCTTGTGGAAGTTATACCAAAGACAGCATGTGGCATTTTTGCGTATTTTGTTTATTGTTAATAGTGGGATAACAAATTGCGTTTTTATCAAGATTATTATTGTTTACTGTGTACATCTCAATGATTGAACAGTAATGTTCTGCACCTTTGTGACTTTCAGAGGTGGTTTCATGATTTGTAAGTTTTTCTAGTTGCGAGTTTAATTTGGAAGTACTCTCACTGAGTAAATATTTCTGCAATTCATCTCTGAAATAATTATTAACCAAATTCCATATTCCCACAGTGTACCAAAACATAACAAATAAAAAGAAAAAACCTTTGAAAATTAAACCAAACATGGTGTTACAATTTATGTGTTGTTTTTGTATTCCCTGTACATATAATATGCTGTTTCAAGAGATTCTTTTACTTGAGGCCAGGATATTAACAGAAAGATTAAGATGGAATTTGCTAGTACAAAGAGTTTTAAGTTTTCAATGCCTTCATTTGATCGCAGCCACTTGGAAAAACCTTCTTCTTCCTCAGAATCGGACGGGTGACCGTTTGGTTTTGCTTCAAGATTTTGTTTAGAAATTTTGGTTTTTGATTCTTGTTGCTTCTTTTTCATGATGACGCCAATTTATTCATTTTTTAATGATCTGTAACAAGCAATTTAATGATTATAAGCTGCCATCAACGTAAAGTAGGTAACGGGTGTTTTTTTTTTTAATTTGGCGTCGAAGTAGGCGTTCAACTGTCGATTGTGAACACACTAGACGGTTACACGACGCCTACCTCGACGCCAAATTAAAAAAAAACACACTTTATGTTTAATTATGTTTCTTTAATTTTTTAAAAAATAAAATTCAATTGTACTTTGATCGTGTTTTGCACTAATTATTCCACATTCATGTCACAAAAGTGAGTTGAAATTAATTGGAATTGTCATTAACGCTAGTAGACCTAGAAGATACTGTTTTTATTAAAATAAATAAATAAATGAAATAAAATATGTACTGCTACAGATGAGAGTTAGGTTTTCACGACCAACAGTTGATTTAATGAACTGCAGTTGTATTAAACTTTGCCTGGAATAATGTATGGTATAATTAAATGTAACTGACCTAGCAAAGATAAATCGAAAGTCCCAGGCTCGGTCGTGTTAAAGCGTTCGTGCAAAATGAATATTTCTAATCCATCCGTTTACCATAGCATTTAGGTAGGTTTCATTACTCCAGACTATGTCGAGCCGTTTCAATTTCAAACAGTCCGTGTTGCTTAAACGCCAAGTTAGTCTCATTAATTATGGTTTGCTTGCGTTCCACGGTGACGTACTTTGATTTCATTGTCGAAGGCAAACTTGAGAAACTCTAATTTGTAAGTTTTGATGCAGGCAAACAAAGATTCTGTGAAAGGGACGAATCAGCAATTTGAACGGGCGCCAGAGGCAATTAAGGTGAAGTCACAAAATCAAAAATATTCGCTTCGAAAAATTTTTCCCTCTTAAATCAGCGAGGCTCTTATTTTCTCCCAGTTAAGCGTACGGTTTTAATTAAACCCGCTGAAGACAGAGCACGTCCTAAACTTACATGTAGTAAAATTTTACGCTTTCAGTAATTATGCAGGAGCTGACGTCGAATGTCAGGTGCACATAATATTTTCCCCTCATTTATTCATTTTAAAATGTGCATATACTGTTTCTGCCCCTTTCTCAACTCAGCTTCACATTTGGGTGACGCACAAATTTATTATTCGTGTGTCACACCTGAATTTAACAATAATAAATTTATACGCATCACCTCAACCACAATATGAGTTGATTTTCATGTTTCTAAAAAATACTTCAGGTATTGTAGCTATGTTCGTGTGTATAGTAGATTATTTCAAGCAAGCTTGAGTGTAGGGATTTCAGGTAAATATTTCAATTACAAGGTTCTCGCAGGTCAATAATGTGGAAGCTTTTAATTTCCTTGGACTGTTCCATTGACTGTATTTGAGGCACTGTCGCACGCACTATTACATCCTTGCAATAGCTTCAACGAGAGGTCATTTCATTTAAATCACCAAGTACATAATTCTCAGCCATTACGTATTAAAATATTTTTTTGTTCGTGGTTGTAATAACAATATCACATTTACTTTTTGATTTAAAAATATATATTTTTTTGTCATTTCAATGATGAGCCACAATTTTTCCTAACATGAAAACAGCCCACCATAACCTGACACAATTGATTTGAACTGAAAGAATTTAATAACGAGATGCTGAAATCTCAGAAGAATTCACATCCACAGAGTAATTTGAATTTTTACCAGCAGCAATATTTTTTTCGTAATAATTATGATAATTTCAAGGCAATTTTAATTTTTTTTTAATATAAACAAATCTTACAAATCACTTCAGGGAATCTGTAGTGATTCAGTTCTGAGGTGTTTGTTAGTGGTAATGTGTATGGAGAAAGCCGGTGGCGCGAACAGTGGGTGGACAGATTCAATAAGAGACAAAATTGATTGCAATGACGTCATATGCTTTTAAGACAATTGACTGACGAACTATGGAAGGTGAACACAATATTCCGGTTATGTATTCAATGCACAAGCATAAATCGCTGCATTGAAGTTTTTTCCACTGCGGGTAACGCTGTGACGTTAAATTTTAATAGTTTTATTATTGCAATGAAATTATTGGTGAAAGCACTCATTCTATCGATGCAATAAAAATTGTTTGTATTCATAAATTGAATGCGGTGTTAATGGAAATGAGTTAATGTTGCTCGAATTTTTAGTTAAAATAATTAGAGGTGACCGATTCGTACGTCTTCAGTCATTATAAACTTGATTACGTAATTTATTGAATACGGAATATAAACAAGTGAGACGGCGTACATTTACATTAGTACATATACACAGTGGACATTTTTCATAGTCAAGGAAGAGAGCTTTTAATTAACGAAGGAGTTAACTGTTGCAGACGTAATTGGAGCAGCACGTTTCCAGACGTCCAAGACTATCCCGTCTGTCGAGATACTTTACAAGACATCCAAGAGGATTGTTCATAACGACACCACAACTCACTATGTGGTACCATTAGATGCCATTGAAATATCCTCATCACGAGTCGGAATGTTCATCCGCACCATAAGAGGATCTTGACCTCTGCATCGTCCTCTTTACTTGTTTATCTGAAATTTTCTCTTCAAGTCTTGACGCGTAATTTACGCATCAGCTATTCCTGAACTTATATTGACTTGATTCACATAAAATCAAGAATATTTACATTTGACTGCGGATAAATATGAAAATGTGTAATCTCCGTCTAAATGAAAGGAATATTTCGTCCAATTATTTTTAGATTCTGACGGTATAATACCAGTTTGAAATTGCAGGATTTTTGTTTGTTTTTTAAAGCGATCTGTGACGAGGGTGAATTTGAGGATGGTTAGAATACAATGCCGTGATCACGTAATGCACAACTTCCATTCAATCCACTCACCGTTTCTCTTTCCTTCGTATCCTGCAAGGAATCTGCGGTCCGACGTAAATCAGTGTTTTTGTCACATCCGTTGTGTTTGGCTGTTAGGACATTTATCAGATGCTAAGAGGTCTGTTTGCGAGTAGTGGTGAACATGAACTAAATACGTCGAGAATCCCTATACAACTCGCTCGATGAGCTTTCACGCTAATCTCATTTTGAACTAATATTTTGCGACTTACGACTTACGAATCCGTAGTAACGACCAAAGTTGGATGTCGTGCGTTCTCGTCGCTGGAAATCTGTTGCTTCCCTTTGTATTCCTGTTATTTTATTTTTGTATGAGCTCCTCCTGGTCGAGATAAAAATCCAGTTATTTAGTCACATGTAAAAAAAGCTTCGCATCGGATTCGAAGTCTGAAGAGGATAATAAATTCGAATGGAGTTTATTCACTTTGTTAGATTGTTTGACTGTAAAATAAAAATAAAATTCAGGGGGAAAGTCGAAATGGAAACCAACAAGAGAAATAAATTTTGCTTAATTGGAAGTCAAGTGACAAATTGGAATCGGCGATTATTTTAATTTGAGAGAAGAGAAGATGCCAATTAGGTGCCGTAAGTTAATAAGCTCGTTTGTATGTAATTTTGTAGCAATGGGGGTGGTTAATCACTTGCTGATTCGTGAGTGTCGTTCTTTCTCAGTTATTCCAGTCTACTTATTTGTCCATATTTTTGCAACATACGCCACTGAAAATATTTGCGTAGGCGCAACCAACAACCTTTAACATAAATCACATTTGAACGACTTGGAACATCATAAGAGGACGATAGTCATGAATTTTGAAACACTTTCAGAAATTCAGATCTCGACAGGGATATTGAATGTCGAAATCTCTAGTTCAAACGAAACAAGTTCAGATTTGAATCGACAGTGCGGTGTTGCAAATTATACAAAATTGAGGGGAGGAGAAGCGACGTAAAGTGTTGAAAGATTCACGTGAAATAATTGGTTTTAATCCGATTTTTCTTGGTAGTACGTTGTTATGAGCTTCACCGTGATGGGGGATTATAATGGTCCGTTTTCAAGGGGGGGATCGGATTCTCGTCGAACTAATTCGACTTTCTAAGCCAAGTTGAAAACCAATCAAATCCGGGATGAACTATTTACTTGGTTTTTCGTTGAAGTCATAATTGATATATAGGTTTCCGGGGATTTAACCGATTAAACTTTGTCTTATCGCATCGTATGAAATTGCGACACTCGGTGTAACGTGGTGATAATTGGATGGTGTAATGGGTCTGTGGACAATTTCTATTAGTACCAGAGAATCTCATCTCCTGCGCCCTTATTCTATTGATAACAACTCCCTAGATTGAAACAGTTCATCCACATAACTTGATTATTATTACAGTAAGATTCCGCGATGGGGTGAGGCGATAAAACCCTCCATTGTAGATAAATATGATTCAGTTTACATCTGCCACAGACAAGCATACAATTTCGGTGCAAATTTATCCGTGTATCGAGCTTAATAAGAAATTCAGATGTGCTCTGGCGAATTAAACGCGAGCCTTTGTCCTACACGGAGTTCTATAACTCACGGCTACAAGACAGCTTAAGTCATAATATTTGTTAACGGAAGAAGTGTTCTTGTTACGTGCAGTTAATAATGTTCCGGAGGGACTAATTATTGCTCTACAGTAATTAAATTATATTATCTCGTTCCTGCTTTCAGCGCGAGTGGGTGGGCACTTAGGAATCGGATTAAAACGTCTCTTTCGTTTAACCTTTTTCCATTGAAAGACAGTCGCGATCGGAATCGGCTCCACTTCTTTCGTCTTCCAGTTATTATTCGTTAAATTATTTTGTCAGTGCGGTCGCATTATACGGGAGAATTCTCCTCGACTTGACGTCTGCCCGTACGCCGTTAGGGCTCCGACTTGCGACAAATGGCACCTCCATTAAATCAGTTAGGATATTAATTACATTAGGGATCCTTGTTACGTCAGTCATCATTATTACCAACCGATTTTCATTTCGCAGCCATTAGTGTCGACGCCATTTACCTAAAATTCGTTCGTGTACGTTTTTTCGCGGGGGAAATTCTTCCGTTCGCTCGAATTTTATTTGTTTCGTTAAAGTAGATTTTTGCTATATTGTGAGCTTCCCCAAAACATTCGCAGAATTTTATATTTCCTTGTGAAGTTTTTCTTTTTGCCGGAATGAATGACACCGTTTTAATTTCCACACGTCCCACCGAGCTTAGCAATGTAAAATCTGCAGTACCGGGGTTTAATCATTATTTTTCCGACACTACGTATTGTGATTTTACTAAAATGAACATTTCACGCCTCACTGTCACTCGTTTTCTTTGTATCGTAGGTATATATTTTTGGATGCTCGTTATAGAGATCGTTAAAAAGCAATACATATTTGATTATATCGAAAGAATGTAACTTTGAAACTTGACGAAACTTTCAGCAGCACTACAGCAGCGGAATTATGTAATGTTTCATTCAAGTTAGATTAAAATATTTGGAATGATTACGTTTTTTTGAACGGATAAAAACGTGAAATGTTATTGAATGTGAAATTTATAATGTGCTTCAGGCGTTTAACTCGAGTTAAAATAAACATGAATTGCACCAAAAAATTGTCATTGGCAGAAAATTAATGTGGTAGAACGTTTTAGAAATAAATGCTTTTTACGAATGTCAACAATTTGTTAATTGATGACTTTTGACAAATCCATTTCGTGGCAGAGAATGGAAGCCTCAGTATCGATTAGATGTTTTAAATTTATAATACATCGGTAATAAAATAAATTCTGCCGTGTAAAAAATGAATTTCGAACGCGCCCTTGCATCTAAAAAATACGGAACAAATAAAGATAAATGATTCAGCTTTCCTCGGTTGTATTCAGGATAAAAATGACCTTTGAGGCGAGTGTCAGGAGGTCGACGTAAAAATGGTGTGGTGTAACAGATCAAAAGGGTCCCTTGTATACACTCTTGTCGGTTTATTAATATTTTTTCGTAATATGTCAGTACAGACCTCAGTTTCCGGAATTTTTGTCAAGTTCATCAATCAAGCACGGATGAAGAGTTGTCCTCTGTATTTTAATAATTTAAAGGAAGGTAATTCCGTGGGAGTTCTTATTAAGTGGAAATTATTGATTAATTTCCGCTTGATTGATTTTGGTAATAAATCACAAGCGGCGTCAGCTGTTTAATTTTAGGTAACTTTTTGAGCAGAATTTCCTTTCTGAAACAAAGTTTGCCAACTTCCTATTAATTTCGTTCGCGTTAAATTTGTGCGTAACATCAACTCGTTGAAACTGATAAAAGGTAGCATTCTACGTGCGTGTCCTGAGGATATTTTTCAGTCAAATTCCCCCTGTAAAAACACAACTTGGAAACGGTACAAGGATTGCAAAATTGATGAAAATTTTCTTTGTTATTTTTCAGGCGGAAAATTTTCTTCCGGTGTGTATCTAGTTATGAGCCGCCACCAAATCTGATAAAATTGTAAAGTACTTCATTAGATTATTACATTTGCCGTCCGTTAATGGTGATTACACATTTACCACAGGCACACCAACTTACAAAATTTACGTTTCAGCGAATTTAATCTAATTATCGCATTTGAAGCCTTGTAATTTGTGTTCGTCATATATAATCCAAATTGTGTTAAGTTAGAAAGGACGTTAAGCGCGGCTGTTGTTTAGATAATAAGCACTTGAAAATTTACGAATGTGATTAGAACCGGCGTGTAACGGTCGTGCGACTGTTCAGGTGCCACAATGAAACGCCTTTATACACACTGAAATTAATAATAGAGACTTTTGTAAATTATAATATTTCAACTTCACACAGTCAATTATAGCAAAGGTGGAATTTGAACGCCACCTGTTACAAGTTTTAATTCCAAACCTTATTTTAGTGCCATTTAAAAACAGTATACTATGATATATTATGATACGAGCCTTATAAGAAGCATTTTGTAGCACGCACAGGTTTAGGGCACGAAGAGTTTCCGAGGAGTGTCACGAAAGACTAAGTGCTACAAAATGCCCTATAAACGAGATACACACACTATTTTTCTGCGACTGCTTACAGGGTGTAGAAATAAAAAATGTGTTGTGGGCAAATTTGCTATTCTGCGCATGCGCTTCTCATACATGGCAAGTTAACCTATCTGTAATTTTTGTTGGTTATGTTGATTTAAAAATTGAATCCGTCTGTACTTTATCAGTCACAATATACCGCATGTTTCAAAAAATGTATAATCAAGAAATATGACAGATTGCAGTCGCATTTCCTCATTAGTGTGGAAATTAACTATTAGAACATTAAAAATTCAAGTACAAAACATTTATTAAAAAAAAAAAAAGACAAAATATGTTCTCGCTACTGTAAATATTTACAGAATATTTATTTCAATTTGTTAATGTAATAACTGGCAACAATTATTGTTTTGAAGCACAGCAAGATTCGTTTTATTATTAATAAATTAATTGAATTTTTTAACATAGCTTTCTGCAACAGTATTATATTTCCATCCGCCGTGTCGTTTTAATTCTAATTAATTTATATAAATGTCATGGAAATGTAAAAAAAAACCAAATGTTTAATACATTTCTCGCAACTATAGCTTTTGAAAAAAAATCTTGAAAGGAAAGTGAGCGGTTTTTTCACTTATGTTTGCGAATCGCCCTCATTTCCTTACTAATTACTGCACAAATTCTAACCCTCAGATTACTTTGATAATGATTATGGTGTTTTTTTTTTCTTTGAAAATCCGAAGTCGAAACAATTTGTCGTCAATTTTCGATGTTAAAGCCACAAACCGTGAAATAGTACAGTGTGAGTAAAGGTGCAGCTTTTGCCTCATAAATAAATTGCAGAGTGCACTGTTCAAAAAGAAACTTTGAATTTATGGCATCGATTTTCGTTAATTGCATTTCTACGTACAATAAGGTTCGAAATGCTTTATATTGACTGATTTATGACCGTCTATATTACGAAACGTGTCGAATTAAAAACTGTTTGGTGTATGAGTTTGAGGTGTCGCGTAAATTTGGATGTTAACATGTTAGCACCGTCACATTTTTCGATAACAACAAAATATGTACAAATATTTTTACACGCCAGCCGCAATACACGTCAAAAATTCTTTCCATGTAGTGGACCTGCAATTCGACAACTTTCAAATTTTCATTAAACTTTTTCAATAAACATGGATTTTCCATTGTCATCGGGGATTATGTTGAAAGAGATCAACGTATCGGCTTCATCTGTTTTCTAAACCGGTGTAGGGAGTGTATTGAACAAAACGAGTGAAGTCAATTTGGTCCTAAAAATATAGAATTTCTTTAAAAAGTGTGCTCTCGAATGTCATATCGCATGTCGATTTTTTTTATGAAAGACCTTTGTGTTGTAACACCATTTCAATGGGAAAAAGTAAACAATTCATAAAAAGCTCGCTTATTTGGAGTCTGATGTGAAACGTGCGAGGAATCAGATAGTGACGTTTCACGTTATTCAAACAGTATCAACCCTCGTATGACGTAGGCACACCTATTTTATATTATACCAACATTGACGTTTCAGAGGAACATACCACTTATTTACTAATAAGAGTAATAAGGTATAATAATTTTACGAAGCTGATATTTTAAAGAATTCCGTCTTTTATTAATGGTTTCGGTTTTTACTTGCGTGGAAGATCGTCAATTTAAATTATTTTTATTACATATCTATTTGTATTTGTAAGTGGTGGTGCGTGCAGCAAACGAACATTTTGTTAAGATATTATTCATTTCTGGAAACCAGAGGTCCCCGTAAATAGACCAAGACCAGACGAATCTTATTTATAAACTGTAACCTAGATATGTACTGTATCTATTAATAAACAAAATAATAATCCACATATGCGTTTGTATTGATAGTCGTAAGGTAGCGTGGCCGAGCGGTCTAAGGCGCTGGTTTAAGGCACCAGTCTCTTCGGAGGCGTGGGTTCGAATCCCACCGCTGCCACATATTTTTTTTTTTAATACGAAAAATACTCTTACTTTTTTTGAACAACAGTTTCCGCAAAATAAAAATAAGAAAAAAGTAAATCAGTATTTAATTTAATTTAATCGGTGACTTCTGCACACACATGATTTGTTAAATTTCCCATCAATCAAATAAGAGTTAATTACATTGTCTAACATAAATATTAATGCGAAAAGTTGCAGACGGGTTTTGCAATTTCAGTTCATTCTTCGACGGTAATTAATGTGAATTGTTTTGGTTTGCAATTACCTAAATTGAACGAATTTCAGAGTCAATTGCACCTAATATTACCTACTCCATCACACCGTAATTACACCCGAAACGGTGTAAAATCTAATTATGGATGTTTTGATAATTATACAGAGCCTCAAATGCAGCAGGTCCGATAGTGTGTTATTGGGATTCACAAGTACCACTAAGTGCCAATCTAGAGATTCGATTTGCAATATCCGCAGCTGACGGATATTGCTTGGGAATCTATCGAAATGTATCGATGCAATAATTCTGGATGCATCGCTCTTGCTCAACGCCTGCTGGAGTTTGCACTGGAGCTTTCGTCGGGTCGGAGGCAGCGTTCAGTTTTTGAATTAAACTATTTTTTGTCATTTACTTTGACGATTTTCAAATTAGAAGCGGCACTTGGTGCGCTTTTAAAGGAAGGCGATCAGCGCAAACGTAACATAACGTATAAAAATAACCACATCAGGCAGGCTTGCGAGCTAATGACGGATTAAGTTCACTCGGAAGTCATTAGGGGTTGATGAAACTTTCACGTCGTTGAAAAGGTACGACGGATTATTTTAAATAGTGGAAATCTTTCACCTTTTGAATAAATGAGCAGTTAAACCTTCCCAAGGGTAATTACAAAAAATCCTATCAACGAGAATAATGTATTTTAGGATGCATGCAAAATTTCGAGGTGGTATCATTTTTTAACTGTATTAGATATTCCAGTTGTGTGTTCTCTGGTTAAGCACGTTCGTTTAAAACCCTGCATGTGCATGGTGCATTATCCTGACAACCCCTGCGTACTCGCGTGCGCCACTTGTTTGAAACATAAAATTAATATGATCACGATGTTGGAATAAGCTACGGTAATTGTATTCGCCAGAAACCAATATTTTCCAAGTACACCTTCTTTAAAATGTTCACTGAAATATTTTTTACCGTAACGTCCAGTGGCGATCGTGAGCCAAGCACCTGCAGAATTGATTTATTAGACCGTAAAAACCCATTATTCAAGAGTTGAATTTTTTTGTTATTTAAATAAACCAGAAACTTCATCTGCAGGTAACAAAAGCTCAGAAGCATCGCGGCTGTTTTATTTTCAAACGTAAAGCAATTCACTCGAGATTAATCTTCAACCACGCGTAGTGAAAATAAATCATAGCGTTACACATAGAGGAAGTAGCTTACACCTATTACCAAATTGTATTTTTGAAAATTCGACTCCTTTCGTGTTTATCCCTTTTTTGGTGGCATTGTGAAGAAGCTCATTGAGTAAATTTGTCATGAAAGCTTTCAAGCTTCCTCGATGTACCACCTTTACATGGTTGAACGTGCCCAACTACTGATAATGACAAGGCGGGCGTCCTCTCTGGGCGATAGCAGTAATTAAAAGGGTCTAATGAATTGAGAGTAACAAACAACCGCGACGTATTCGCTTCCAGAATTCCAATAACAGGGAGTAGATTCGTTTTAGACGTTTATTTCCTTCAATTGCCTTGCCATTTTACTGGTGACGAGTTTTTGTGACGTCGCTTCAATTTGACGTGATAAAAAAAATAGTTGTTTTGTGGGAGACGTCTGGACCTTTGCCGACGAACCACAAGACAAGGTTTTTTTTTGAGTCAATGTAATTAAGTTTTGAAAAAAGTCAAGTCGTCGTCACCAATCCTCTTAACTCAGTTTTGGAGATTTTACAGATGTTACCGTATCGGAGAATTATTCATCGACAAAAGAAAAGCTCGACCGGTGAAGTTCAGCGGAGAAACTTTTTAGATAAATACCTAATGTGGCAGACACCAATGAAGAATTGGAATTAATAACATGAAATACGAAGCATTTTGGCGGAACACCAATTATCTAAACAAACAGCAGCATTATTGAGTTGAGAACTCGGGAAAGTTTAAGGAGAATTTTAATTTGTTTGCATTATCACGGCCGTTGAAGTAAACAAGTTAAAAAGACAGAGAGCAAAATTCATCGGTATGGCAGGAGGTACTTGAAAGTACAATATACTAAAATGTCAGCAATGAACAACCGGAGTAATTAAAAAGTATTCTGAATGGCCAGACTGAAATAAGCCCGGAGTGTGAGGCAGCAGCTATTCCAGGGGAACAATACGACTTGACGAATGGCAGCTCTCTAATAAGAAGTGTCGTCAAATGTTATAAAACAAAGCGTTTGAAGGACGTTCTTTACGTGGATGCTTTCTGCAAATTCCCGAAGGCGGATTACTAATTAAATTTTGTAAATGCCTGGTAAATCTGGGGAGAAAGAAAGAATTCCGGCCGCCAGATTTTTGGTAATTTCAATAACAGAGTTGAGGAAGGAGGTACGACTCCGTGCACTTCGTAATGCTAACATAGACGATTTCGTAGACTTTGGACTGTCTAAAATTGAATTTCTGCAGAAATGGTGTCGCTGCTTTTCACCCTTTCATAAGACGGCACCCAATTTTATAATTATTGCCTTCGTTCAAGCGTAAACTTGGGAGCTTATGCATAGAGGAACCATAAATTACCACTCCCGATCCTCTTTACGAGTAATACATTATGATAAATTTGATTTGTTGCCAGCGTCAGTTTTGACTTATTACTTTTCTATTATTAAAAACATTCAACTTGTGTCGCATGTGTGTCCAGTCCCGCGAGTACAGCTCGTGGCTCTTCCAATTAAGCTCACTTATACTGCAGAGTAATTTCACTGAAAAAGACGTAGATTAAAATGTACAGCCGTTACCGCCATAATTTTATTTAAATGTAGCTGTTTTTAAACGTTACATTTAATATATCCGCAGAAAATGTTAAAAGCTTGCGCGAAGACAAACGTGGGTCTTGGTGGCGTAAATCTTGGTCACTTAATGAGCGACCAAGAATTTCCCGGCGTCGTTGTTTCCGTCCATCTTGAAACCTATAATCCAGCAACACTTTAATCTTGATTATCCTCAAACCTATATCTTCCACTGCGGTATTTATGAAACGACGCCTTAAAGTACGATGATGCGGAATGGTAGATTCATTACGCATTACCACCGCCGTGAATTAAATTTGCATTGACTTCTTACAGTCTTAAGCATCATTACCTGCGTAGCGGAATGCGAAGCTCAACTTCAGAATCCACATAATAGTAGAGGCATTAGTCCCTTTAATGTAAGTTAATAACTCTGTGAGGGCATTACGAGTGTGGTGACAAGATTTACGTTAGTAATGAATTTCCAGATGTTAGAGAATTTTTAATTATTTACAGGATCTCAGAAATCGTTTAATTACAAAGAATATTTGAGTCACCAATTAGCGGATTGTGTACGTATGGCACTTTAAGTAACGCCATTTTAAATACCATCATTTCATATTCAAATATGTCGTAATGTCAATATGCCGTCGGCAATTTATTGCTAATGGCCGACATAGACAAGAGTTAATGCATGTATAATCAATGTTACGGAACATATTAGAGTTTGAATTGTGCAGGGTTATGTTCCTAAGAGCTGATGGAAGAGAGTTATGGTAAATACTGTAATATCTGCTTTTGATAATGTTGACTGTTGCTGTAAACGAAAGTCGATCGATATTTGTTGTATCAGTGTTAAAAATTAATAGTTAAGAAACTCAAGACCAATGTAAATTTTAATTTGGAACTAAAGGTACTGAAAATGTACCACTTGGTCTGACAGGTTTAGCTTTTTCCGTCTTTGTTACAATTTAGCTCGGCGACGCCACGTCAAACTTAGTTTTGCGATAAGCCGACGTTTAGCAACAAGAAGCTTGTCTACTCTGAAACTAACTGGTTTTTTTTCGAGTTTAGTTTCCGAGAAAATAGACGTCCGGGGATGGTTTCTGCTTGGTACGTTGAGAGCACAGAACCCTGCAATGTCAGCATCTCTGGTCGCTCTTATCCATGACTTAACATCTTCATTATTAACTAGATTGCGTTCGAGGATAAATATTTTCTCCGTCCGACCCTATCTTGATTAATTCCTGGGCGTATTTAGATTTAGTTAATCAAATGCGAGATTAAAGTCTCCCTGTCTTATACGAATATACAGGAATCAAATTTGTGTAAATCTGTATCCTGGTTAAATGACAATGTCAAGTCTATTCCAGACTTGAAAAACGTTATTTTAACTAGAAAGATATTCAACAGAACTGAAATCAATTTTCACGAATTGTAACAGATGGAAATTGTACGTAAATAGCCCCGTGGCGAGCGATGCAATCAGTTGGTGACATTAAAAATGTATTCAAGTTTCCACATAGAAGTGAAACAATTTAAATGAAGTTTTGAAATTCTGATTATTAGCGTAGAATCAAAAGTAAAGATTTTTGAGTCCAGTCCGTTATATTCTGGGTTGGACACTAATGGAGTGGGGTTGTATAAACAGTGGAAGGATTTTGTTGACGCTATCCGTTATTCCGTGGCAGAGAAAGGACTCCAATATTTGGTTCCTTATCTAAAGTTGTGTTTTATGCCTAAGTTGCGCATCCTTGAGTTTTAGCTTCGTGGCTGTTATCCTTTCAATTTATCTCTCATTTTTAGTGCTGTAGTGGGAACATCAACTGTAATAACACTTTTTATTAAAGTCGCAGACTACTTTAGGCCATTTCTTAATGATGTCACAACGCGGCGTAGGCGCACGCCTCAGGATTCAACTGATGAGACTCCTTAGGATCGGGCTAACTTCGTAAGGATGACTTGTTGCCGGGAGACATGTTCCAAGCACATGTCACATATGGCTGTAATAAAAAAAGAAGAACATGTTTACCCTTTTGAAATGCAAAGAGTATTGTCGTGGGGAGTTTTAAAAGCTCTAAAAATAATATATTCCCACTTATTTCATTCGCCGTAAACCGGCCGTAAAATAAATATTCTTATGTGAAATAACATTGGGTGTTTTCCTGGATGTGCCGGACAGTCTCACTCTTCCTATTTATTCCTCTTTCAATTCCGACATTTCCAACGGGAATCGATCCAGTTTCGAGCATAATCATAACGAATAAAATGCGGTCAGAATTCATTTGTGAAACTAAAATGTTGTCCAACGAAACAGGTTGAATTTATTGATATTTTAATTGCGTTTTCCAAACAGTTGTCAATCCCATCGGACGACGGACAAAAATATTTCGGAGCTTTTTGTTCGAAGGTGAAGTACCCACCCACCCACTTCGTTCAACTTTCATCTTGGAATAATTTATTCAAGTTTGTCTTTGTTCAATTTGATATTTTAAATTTCCGTTCGGTTTCACCTAAAATGAGAGATCATATTTCATTTTGAGGATTCGTAAGTTTCTCAACTTTGTTGTGTGAAGGAATTAGCGTTATCAGACAAGTACGTCTCGCAGAGAATTAGACCCGCGTGTAGCGACTTCGAGATCGAGGCGTGGATAATCCGAAAGCTTTGGAGAGGCAAGTGTATCCTCGTTAGCGGATCTCACCCGGTCACCGCTCTCCAAAACCACCCCCTTAAAGCCACATGCAAATACCAATCTTCTTTGGTGACTTTTGAATTCTATCCGCGCCACTTTCTGCTTGTCTTTCTTGAAACCTGGGACTTACCTCTTGTAAACTTGATGAACCGCCAGTAATCGATTAGGGTGTTATTTTAAATTTACTTTAGAAATTCATTTCGGGCGAATTGTGTTTTTTATTGCTTCGTTTAACGCTGATGGCCCTTTACCTAAGGGGCAATAAAATCCGGAGATACACCGCCTTTCTCATTGTAAAATGATTTAGCGTCATTTTTACGGTGTTACGTTTCCTGTACAGATGGCAGTCGGTCGTGGATGTTGTAATTCAATTGATAAATGTACAGATTCGTCGGTAATCAACAAATAGGGCGTGATTAATGCAGATTGATTGATTCTTCGTGATGAATTTTGAATGGGATAATATTAAAATACTAGAAGTAAAATTGAAATTCTCTCGGAAACAAACCAGTCGAGTTTCATGGAAATTTTGATACCCACTTTGCATAATTGTGATATAATAAAAATGGAGTATAAGCTGCGCCCTGTTCGCTCCGACGCCTTTCTGAACCGGAACGCTAAGGGACCTTTTGTTCTGTTGATTTTCACAGCTTATATCGGAAACAGACGCCGTCAATTATCCGTATTAATATTCATATCAACACATTTAACTTGTCTGATATGCAAAGTGTGTGTGCAAGAGTGTGGGCAAAAGCAAAATGCCAATGGCATGTTGCCACAAAGAAAACTTCTTTGTTTAAAGAACAAATAAATAGCTTTACATCATCACATTTTTATTTTTCCTCTTTAATATTTTGAAAGAAAACCGTCCGAGAAAAAATACATTGAAATTCACGTCATCGATATCTACTGCACATTGCACTCGGGAATAACTAAATCAAACTTTCCCACATTTTTTAGTTGAAAATTGCATTATTCTTGTCGGATTTATATTTTTTTCCAAACTCCGCCGATAATTTTTCTCATTTCCAGGCGAAAATAATAGAACGGAAGTGATCAAAAGAATGAAAAATTGAACGGTGTTCGAGTGTTTTTCTCGCTGATTTCTCGTCAGCGTGCTTATCCTGTTTTGCGGTAATTCAATTTCGCGAAGCGCATGTACTAAGTCCAATGTTATTTTCTGACTTCCGTTTAAATCTCTGGCTATAATGTGTTTTACTTTTTTTCCGGAGAGGAAACTTTGGATGCTGGATGTTTACGTCGCAAAGCTGTGCGGCTTCCGTAGCACAGGTAAATTCTATTTAAATCTGGAGGAATATCGTTTCAAAATAGTTAGAACACCTGCGCTTAGATTGTAGTCATTATGCTGTCATTTTATTAATGTTGGGGGTTATTAAATCTCTAGTTTCTAGTTGGTGGTACGGGAAAGAAGTGAGAGAGTTAAAACAGCAACAATTTGAATCAATTCAAGAACGGTATGCGGTGCTACAATATACAGGGTTATATTATAAATGATTGTCCCATCGTAGTTGGCGTTGAAAACCCACACAAATTTTGGATGTGCCGCACCCTCGCAACGTTAGACAAACTAGTAGACAGATTTCCACTACCGCTGGTAGAGTCACGAATCGGCGATACTAGTCTCACTCATGTTATGAGGCTTGCGACACATTCAACTATGTCACCAACGCCTACTGCGATGAGACAATTATTTATAATGAATCTGTATTTCGTATGTTACTAACCTGAGCAAACTAAAGTTTCTGCAACATCTTCATAGTTATTGTAGAGGATTTTCTGAGTTATACAACATAATGGTATTTCGCAACCACTTACAAAACGGATTATTTTGTTTGAAGTTCATCATCTAGGGTGCTGAGAAGTCTTAATCCGTATTGCATGAAAAAGCTCTGTTTCTAAAGTTTATTCCTTAAGTAATATGTCTCGTTTAGTTTCTTCAGGTGTACCTTTGTCAGGTCCGAAAATTCGAAGAACTTTTTTGGGCTAAATCTCGTCTTTAAATGTTGAAATTTTTTCTCTTCTCCAGCAGGAGAATTAAGTACACTTAAGTATAATATTTGCAAGAAAACATTTCCCAACCTCCTGTATTGTGTTTCATCTGGGAATCGCAAGTTTTCCACTGAAACTTTTATTTTGACTTTAATTGAACTCTTATTGTTTTACACTTGAACATGAATTTCTTTTTTTTATTTATTTTTTGAAACTTTCTCGATGTAATGGGATAGGAGGGCTGTTGTAGAATTCCATTTTCGTGTCCGCTATGGATTTCAACTGCAATCGATATGATGAAACTTCTTCACGAGACATTTTAAGTAGTTCCCGAACTTTTTAGGGATTTCGAGTTTGTCCGACAGAAAAATACTGTAGGATTAGCGTTCGAGGAAAGAAAATGTCAATTATTTTCAATACTTGAACTAATTTGCTCTTACTATTATTTTTTGTTTTCCTAATAATAGAGTTTGATCTGCTGCCCGTTGCGACTGCATCGTCAAGTCGGCTCTCATCGTTTTTGGGTTCAAATTTCCAATATCTGTCTACGTAGATATTGCTTGAAAATATTTCCCGGCTAGCATCCTCTCAATGCCGATGAAAATTAAAATTCTGCGAGCGGTGAAAATTTCCATTAAATCGCAAAGACGGTTTGATTGGAGATATTGGTTAACCAAAGCAACAGATGTCATACTGGAATTTTTTCTATTTGCCTAATTAGCTGAAACTGTTGTTTTGAACCATTTAGCGTTCGTAAAGGAGTCACCTCTCTATTTTTTTTAGTTGAATTCATTTAAAAACCATCTATCACCGATTCAATAAAGCCGAAAATGAGTTATGGTTATCAGCAGCGGGTGAAGGCAATTTATCTAAAATTTTGTTGGTTCAGGCCAGTTTAGTGAGTACTTCATTTTCAGTTTTTTTTTTTTTGAAAGCGTCGTTTTGTAAAAGAACGAATTAATTAAACTAATTAATAATTACTATTATAAACTTTCTGAAAATGAATTCTTATATTTTCAGTGAGCATTTAAAATTTCCGAATGAAAGTAATATATCATCATTACAATAGGTATCAAGTTGAAAAAGGACAGGCGCCTAATTCAAATTACTGAGACTCATCTCGTAACGTAATCAAATTAACTGCAATAATTAGTCTCTGAACAGTTTTGGTCTTGGAAATTAATTAACGGAGGAAAAAATGAAGGAAATTCAGAGATCTCTCTTTTGTAACACCAGAACCTATCGCAACAAATTAAATGGGTCTCGTGCTAAATTACAATTGAAATGTCGAGATACCGCTATATTAGAGTAGGAATATGGTAACAATTTACGTTTAGTCAACTTCATGTATATCATGGTGTAATTACATAATTAATGCAAGGTTTCATCTAGCTGAATGCAAGAGACATAAATACAAAGCCTTTCTTAGATGCCAAGTTGTATCTTTGTTGAACGTGTCGGTAACAAGTCCAGGAGAAAACCATTTTTAGTCTGAGGACTACAAATGAAGTAACCGTGGATTTAATTAAATTGTCTTAATTATGTCACAAATTGTTATAAAATGTAATTTATTTGTGTAGTGTCGACAGAAGTATCAAAAATAAAAACTATCTATCGTTTAAGTAAAAACGGTATTACTCGGATGAAGAGAGAAATCCTTTCTGTATTTGTGTTCACTACTCGATATCGAATTTTACGACTATGGATTTTGTTGGGACTAAAAATAATGTAAGAGTTTCCACCAGCTTGCTTAGACTTTCCTCTCACCACATTATCTTAACAAAACGGAAATTTATTTTGCAGCATTAATACGGGCGCCTTTGACGGATTTCTGAGTGTAGATGTTATCAATTTTTTCCCGAAGTATAATATTTTCCCTGTGCTCTTTTCCGACTTCCCGCTTTTTGTCTGAATACGATACATTATATCTGTATAAAGCTATCAGGAAAGCATGGAGATCATGCATCATTGACCCCGCATTGGCTGCACAACTTTATGTTGTTCAAGAGATATTGGTAATACATTATTGAACGATTCGGGAAAGTTTCGGTAACAAATAATTCACTTTCATGGCCTCACTGTATAAATACAGGAATGCGTTATAAATTCAAAACGGTCTTTCCTCGTGCATCAGTTTTTGTGGATTATTTTTTTCCGTTTTGCCGAAATTTATTGAACACACCGATGCGTATCTACGAATAAATCGATTTTGTGAGATGTGATTTCTGAATTTATCCTTCAGAATATTCACCCTCCCTTTTGTTAAATTGGAGGGACAAGTAAATGAAGGGGACCCTCACCAGAGGTGGCTAAATTTCCTCCATGAAATGGTTACAATCTTGTTAATTTTAAGGTCAAGTGAAAATCATAAAGCCAGGATTATTGAAAGGACACTCTCGATGTACATATTAAATATGCTGTATTTAAACACACACCGATGTGCCTACCACCTGACGTACAAAATCCCAAACATATTCGACATTTAAATTCCCTGGTCGTGCGTCCACCCCCAGACTTTTCACATGGTCCGAAAGTGACACCAACTTTCTGTCAGGTAATGGTCGATTTGTAAGCGAACATGACCAAGTTGGTATCGGGTTTAATGGATTAAGCGCCATTCAGTTTTATAACTGCAATATTGTGCTGTTGGAAAACAAATAAAGTCCTGGAAAGCTCCACACTCATTTGAAATGGGTTCAGTTCCTAAAGTATATGTTCTCATTGTCTACGCAGTCCGGCAACACATGATATATTCGAACGTTGGTAGCGGGGGCGGTCTATAGTTCGCCACCCCCACAGATCAGTCTCTTCCGAGCCTCGACTCTGTGCAGACGCTCTCATTTTCCGGGTTCCGGTTGATGCGACACGAAATCTCCGAAATACATCTTCTCGTTTAACGCCCGTTTAAACACAAACGTTCGAATATTTAAATCAGTTGGATCCATGCTTGGTAATTCAGGCGGTTTTTCACCATTTTTTTTTTCTTTCAGTTATCGTGTATTTTGTAAGTATTTAACGTAAGTTATCTGTTCGGCATTAGTTGTGGTTGCGGTCGTACCATCAGAAAAAAAATGGAGTCAAACTTCACGTCAGCTTTTTTTTGAGTTGAAAGCGTAGCGTTGAATACCAGAAGAAATGATATCGGGAATTTATCTGTTGCATGTCTTTACGTATTATGAAATTGGAATCTTTAACCGTAAGAGTTTGGCTCTCGATTCAAATATTGCTGTTTACGATCTCTATTCCACAAGTGTTTCGTTTGAAGTTTCAACCCCTTGTCAAACACCCATCTGGTTATGACATTCGAATTATTGCATTCAGCAGCGGTGGCATATTTTCACAGTTAGAAGTAGGTATTCTAATATGATGATTTCAGCATTAAAAATATTTTTAATGAATGTGTAACATAAAAAAAAAATGTAATTGTCATGAAATGTACTAATGCTTGTTTTTGGTAATTTAACAATTAAACAGAACTCTCGCACACCTGAGCTCAGTTGGGAAGTAAATTACCACAGAAAGAAAATTTTTCAGTAATATTTTATAACTGCTTTTCCAAGCACACGAAATAAATTAATTTCTGGGATTAGGGCAAGTAATGTTTAGTATTTAACTACTTGGTAGCTTTGTTTCTTTTACAACAGAAACTCCATTTGCCGCGAACACCTATCTTGAAAGCTTAATTTACATTTTCTTTTTTAACACTCGGAGTGGATCGAAGTTTGATATTTTCCGAGCTGTTTTTTACCTTTTAAAAAAAATCTTGGTCTTTTTTTACCTAAATCATGCTTGTAATGTTTCAGGTTTACTCTGTTGATTTAAGATTTGTAACGTAAATCCAAATTGTTCCGACCATTCATTATTTCAAGCGATTTTTGCATTGAGAATTGAAGTAGAATACAAAATATAAAAATCAATGTCTGTGATTTATAAATAGATAGGGAATTATTTTAATGGGTCCAATTTTCTAAATAATGACCGACGTCGGTTTCATTTTTGGAATATGACCTCAAATCGTCCAACGAAGTTTCGTGGCTAATATTGCACAAGAAAATCGGAAAGAATATATAGAACAATTACGAAGAAGCGGAAATGAGACAGGATAAATTAGGACAAAATTGTCGAGCCAGGATTCGCATTAGCAGTTCGGGTGATATCTGATCACACGTTCTTAAAGGTCGTGAAGATATATTAACTCATTTATGGTTATAAAGAATTGTACCGAAAATGTAATGCAATATTTCTGATTTTGTTTTAAATCGAGTTAAACGGAGACAGTGCTTTAAAGACCAGATAATATTTTGATGGAATTTTTGGTGAAGTGGGGTGCTCTTAATTCCGGTTGGCTGCGTGATTATTTTCCCAATTGAAATTTTAATTTATGACCTGAACTCATCCCCTCATTGTCCTTGCAAGGCGAACGTGGCCGGTGGCACAGCAGGTTGCTAAAGCTAACAAGAGCCGATTCATGCAAATACACCGTTGTAATTTAAGTGAACTCTCGTTCGTTCGTTCAGATTTTTTATTATGTTTAATTTCCGATAGATACATGTGTGTGGCGTCTCTGAATCCCGGGGACGAATTCAAATGTGGTAAGCATCGCTTTTGCTGTGCGCTACAAGCCGGATGTGGAATTTCTATTTGATTCGTAAAATAGCTCTCCCGGAATTTGGATAATGTATATAAATGTCAAGTGCACTTGACATGGCAATTTTACATTTAATTTCATAGTTTTTTTTCCCAAACACTTATTAAACGCCGCAAGAGAATGAGCTTCTGTCTAAAACAGGCATCTATTTGGTAATTTAAAACCTTCTGTTTTCTGGAGCGTGTTGAATTTTCCACTCGGTGTGCTTTTTCCCACCTCGGCGTGGGCTAACCGACGATGGTCTATATTTTATTTTGTCGGGTGGTATTTATTTCTCCGATTGTAAGTTTCGCGAATAGATTTTCCCCCGAATATAATTAGACGGTCGTTTGCATGTGTTATAAATTGCGACCCTATCGCACCATCCCCAAAGCGACACGAAGGATCGAGGTGTGGTATTTTTTGGCGTTCGGTCCTGATTTATGTTATGATCGAAAGATACGTCAGATTGTTTCCAGGGGTATCGTATATTTCCTTTCGGGGTAATTGGGTTAAAGTATCACATCCCACGTTTAAGCGTGATATGTCGATAATGCGAGCAATATAGAATATCGACGGCGAATCTGCTTTGACGTTATTCATTTTCTGCAGCATTCAAAGCGTCGATTGGAAATGCCGCCATTTTTGCATTAAAACATTCGCGCAAATCTTTTGCAATAGCGCCTTCGAAAAGGCCGCTTAAATATTTGATCTGTTACCCTCCGATATCACGGACGTTTGTCAACAATGATCTTATTACTCTTTTCCCCCTTTTACCAATGTTCTTTTGATCATATTCAAATGAACTTTACATTCGAAAACAGCGCTTTTCATATTTCAATGGTTCGTTTGGATTGTTTTATTGTCAAACAGAGATTGTTCCCATTCCACTTTATTACTTCGAAACAAACCCCCATAATTCTAAGCACTTCAAGTAAATATCGGGTATTATTACTTCGGCGTTTTAAATCCCGATCGTCATGATCAACGAAAAAAAACTTCATTATTCATGATTAACCACGTTTTGTAAGGGAATTCAGAAACATAAACAAGTTTGAAAGTATGATCAATTTTGCGGTGGAATATATGCCTGATGGTGGAACGAGGTGGTGAATTCGAGCATTTATCTAAAAAAATTTCATTACTCTGCACTGCCGGCGGTTGAATATTGGGTAACAACAAAATTTTATTTTACCGAGCAAAAATGTGGGGAAAACCAGGATGAAATGTCATAATGAACAGATTGACATTCCATGAAGGATGTAGCCTTATTCCATGATTATGAGGAGGCGAAGAGGTGATTTTTTTTTCATTTTTTCACCTGCTTATCTCTAGCTTTTCATACATATTTAAACAGGTCGATGCCACATTTTCCTCATGTCGCAAATGTGTCAGAATAACTTATCACGTGACAAATCCTTTTGCTAATGGAATGACACTTTATTGTCTCTAGGTGACGCGTTTTACATAATTCACGAAAAATTTTTTGCGTTGGCTGACCTAGAAAAGACGCATGCTAATAATGTGTTTATTTAGTTTTGTCTTTGTAAAATCCAAAATCACAGAGAAAATTCTGAGCACTTGAAAATGAAAAATAAAAACGTTTTTACAATTTAAAATGTTATACGTTTTATTAAAAAAACATTTCTTACTTGTTTGGTAAAATAAAAACTTTCCAGCAGGCTACTGCTTTCACATTTTACAAAGTTGGAAGTATACGCTGAAGGTTGAAAGTCAGATTTGTTTCCTTTCCGTGATATTGCATTTGCCATTACATTTTATAAAGCATATTTTAAGGAAAATGTGTTTACAGCATCATGACGGTCGTCACTCTTAAAAACAAAATTTTCTTTTAAATTTTAAAGGGGGTATCGGAAATAGATTTGCAAATAAAGCTGCACACAGTACGAAACGTACATTTTTTTCTTTTCACATAATGATCAATTTGACAGATATCAAACGACATTGTAGCATTTAACTGCGAAATTAGCCCTTCAGGGTGTAAGACTCCTTTGTGAAAGGGTGAAGCTGCATGAGTGTACATATCACGGTCGGAACTCATACGACACTTTTGTGGAATGAAAAAGAGATGCCCTTTTTTAATTAAAAATATTGTTCACACGCGGGTTCTTCAAATACGTGAAAGGTAAATAACGTAAGAGAAAAATGCCAAAATGTGAAATTATCAAATGAATACTTGATTGTTGACATTTGGAAAATAACTTGAAAATACATATATCGGAAATTGATTGAACATTTGTGATTTTTCGAACGTTGTAAGTACATATACGTAAAAAATGTAGTTTTCTTGAACTGTTTCCCCTAAAGCCTAAAGTGATTGGTTAGAAAATCTAGATTATAGGAACAAAGTACTATTGACAAGATGAAAAGTAGTTAACTCAAAATGCAATTAGTTTTCGGTGCAGTTCTTTTTAAGTGAATCGAAAACGGACCGAATGATGCGATAAATTCCTATTCTGCTACCTACGTTTTCTATGTTATTGTCAAGTAACAAGTAAAACAAATTGTGTTTTGAGAAGAGTTTGTGATTAAATTTGAGTTCATTCTCGTGCAGTCAAAACAGACTATTTTTCAATCAAGGGCGCGTCCAATAAAACCTGAAAATTTACATAAGTTATTAAAAGTTTGTTGGGAATCGTTAAGCAAATTTACCGTGTAACGTGCAAGAAGAGCGAAGAATTCTAGATGGAGTTGCGAAATGCAACGAAGTTTAGACGTCATCAAAGTTTGCGTGACAAAATATCGAATATTATACAAAAGTAATTATTTACATAAGGGGGTTGTGCGCGGAAATAACTGCTGCTAACTTCAGGAACCGTTGCAGAGAAAAGGGTCGGACCGGACTAATTACATTTTCGTAGAATTATGTCCCGATTTATCACCTCAATTTTCTTTGTTTACCCGAAAGGTTCACAAAGTATCGGGGGTCAGGGTAATTTATACTTTTCTGATGGTACGACGGGCTTATCAATTTTTGCCGGCTCATTTGCACCGGTGTTTGTTATGATTTTCTAGAGGAGACGCACTTTCGACGCGATAAAATCGGAAATTAAATAAAATTGGTGACGTGGATGTGTACGGTTCATTTATTGCATTCACCGGAAGGGTGGCAGCTGGTAATGTTGTGCGTTGATGCCTCCATTGGCCGACGACACAGCCTGTGATGCGACTGCTCACGTGGAACTCCCTCATCATGTTCGACATCGTGTTCGTGTTCTTCTTGTTCCTGGTGGGGGTCACATGTCTCGTGTACTACCTACCGGGAAGGCGACCCGAACCTGAGGATCGACCCCTTCAATGTTACGTCACTGTTGCCTCGGCGGACGTGCAAGGATCGCCTGTTGATCACGTCTAGAAAATGGCCAGTATGTGATTTTTTTCGTCCACTTTACACGGTGAATGTCAAAAACTAACATTACGCCACGATTGTTTTATTTTGAATTCAATGTAGTTATTACAATCAAGAAACAAAGTCGCAGACATCATTGTAAAGAAAATTTATGACCAGAAGGGACCTGTTCCGGAACAGGAACGTCGGTATCAATAAAACCTTCAATAAAAATCCTTTTTTGCCTTCGTGTCGATAATGTTTCATTCTATTTAAAACTAATCTAAATATTGTATAAAATGGTTTATGTACTTTGGCTGGTTTGTCTTCCTCACTTCGTTTGACCAGCCTCAACACATAAAACTCCATTTTTGTTCCTAATAACATAATACACTGTGCGATCAACAATTATTTACATCAAAGAAGCCTGTGGAATTTGGAACGTGTGTCCGAATCTAGACAATCAGATGCTCTGGATACACGGAAGTATTTTTGGTTGCATATACCTGTTTCAATTTAAATTTGAACATTTTTACCGAAACTCGGACAAACAGGCAACAGCAACGTATGTCCATTCTCCGTTATTGAAAAAGTAATTTCAATTCTCCTTTTTTATTTTTGTACTAATTTTCAATTTTCCGAGGATGTGAAAAACAATTACGACTGTTGTTCTAACGCATGTTGGGTTCATTTTACGTAATGATACTATTCTCGTACTCCCTTTTCCTTAGGTTTCTTTGCCGGTAATGTTACAATAAGAGCGACGCAAGCTTTTTTGACATGGTTAAATATCGACTCGAAACTGAATGTATTGTCAATAAATGTTGATTGTGTGAGGCAATTGCAGTTTGTCAATATTTATTGACAATATTGCATTGACAATATTTATTGATGGTTTGAGGGGCCCTTAAGTTTATACTTTTATGAACCAGTTTGTATTTTATTTAATAAAATCTACGTATGTATAAGCGAAGAACTGCAAACCGTTTTTGTTGTATAAATTTATAATTATAAGTTGAATCAAGTTTGTAGATTAGGAACGTAATCTACATTTACCCTAGGCGATTTAAAAGTTAAAATGCCAGATAAACTTTTCGAGCAATTACTTGTTAGGATTTTGAAATGTACGAGACAATATGAAATTGTATCATTAGGTACTCTAAATTTTCGAGTGATTCTAACTTATCGGCATCCGATAAGTTAACATCAACATTAATTTGCAACATCATTTGACTTTTCTATGAGATAGTTTGTGGTGACCGCTGACCAAAGCTGTACATCTTAGCTTGTGAAAATTTACGAGTGTAATTTACAGGAAAGTGGCGAGGTATTAAATCAGCCGATAGATGTTACCGTATTTTAGTAGCCTGTCGTAAAATATCCTTTAACATGTTCAGCAACGTCAACCTAATTTAGTAATGTTCACATCGATCGCTAGAGGTAAAAAACTCGTAGGCTGCGTCATTAACAAATTATTATTTATTGATTTTATCGTATAAAAATGCACGAACAAACATGGAAATACTAACTCAAGAAACACAAACG
The DNA here is from genome assembly GCF_963966145.1 of Tenebrio molitor. Lineage (NCBI taxonomy): Eukaryota > Metazoa > Arthropoda > Insecta > Coleoptera > Tenebrionidae > Tenebrio > Tenebrio molitor. The sequence goes on from NC_091052.1 coordinate 4,436,949, forward strand.
AGTCATAGTTACACTCGTTCTGCCTTGCCATTAGGAACATCGGTAATGATGCAACATCTGACGTTGAGAACTAAAATTTAGGGGTCGTTGACCAAACTTCACTCCCAATTCGGATAGTAAATCTGATGGATCGTATTTCTGGTTTGAACACTGAAAATTTTAACGATTATTGCAAGCTTTTATCTAGGTGTACTGAAAATATTTATGGCTATTCTTCTCTTAACTTTATGGTCCCGTAAGGAAGTAATAGCGTGATGCCTTGGAGAAAGAATCTGTGATTTCCGGACAAATCTCGGATTAATGGCATTCGATTTGTTGAGAAAGTTTAATAAAATTCGTAGTTTGTCCACAGCCGAAATAATTTTTTACAGTAGAGTAATCCTTCAGCAGGATAGTTTGACACTTTGAGCTCCGTTGTTGATATTCAGTAGTCTTGCTAGGTCAAAGCAACATAAATAAAAGAGAACGTGGTAACCCACAGTCCATCTATCAACGACAGGTCAGTCATCTATCAGTATTGGTTTGCAACGCAATGCGGTTTTTTGCTGTCTAATATAGAGTTCATCACCGAACAAAGTTTGAAATAGTAATTTAGTTGTCTTGCATTGACAATTATTAATGCTTGGAATGAGAGAAAAAAAATCTGAAATAAATATTGAAGCCCGTCATTCTGTAACTTCCATATTATGGGGAAGTTTCCAGTCAGTCGATGCATCATGTCTAACGCCCAAGCCAAAAAGTTTATCATGCGAAATGATGTAGCGAAACACAAAATATAAAAGTTGAACGTGTTTTATATAAAAAAAGACAAAAAAATGTATAGCCCTAGGAATCAATAATGCTGCAGTGCTCATGATGATATGGCTTGAAAGCGAAGTTTTTTGGAGTTTTTGTAATAAAAAATGCCTGCTGAATTTAAGTGAGTTCCCTGAAAAAAATTTCCTGCAGAAATTTAATAATTGGTATTGGAAATAAATCAGTTTCATAAGTTGTCTCTTCGTTGTATAAATATTTGTCACGCTCTGGTATTACAGAAATTTTGTTGGCGATTTACAGCTTATAAATTTATTTCTGTAAATAGAAAGTTATTCTTCTTGGATACTTTATTGACGAGTTGCTTCATCCCTCCTGTGCTCACGTTCGTTATATCGACTCTTCGGTGTTTTGATTCTCGTGTTTATTGCTAAACGATTCAACTTTCCTCGTGTTTTCATGGAAGCGAGAAAAAATAATAGGTAGCGTTAAAATCACAACCAGAAGAGATAAATCACTCGCATACATGAGCTCTATCAATAAAGACAAACAACTGATGACATGCTAAGATACAAAATAGTATAGATATTTTCATATGGCGAATGTAAATTTGAGACAATTGTTTATTTCAAAACGACAACATCCAGATGTGTCAAATAAGTTGAAAGGGTACTAAATTAGAAAAGTTGGCTTGTCAGAATGACGTGTTTATTAAATCTAAGCGAAAAATTTCAACTTTATTGCCGGAGAAGAGTAATCTGGCTAGAGGTGCTGCGTGTTTTATGTAAACAGATTAAAAAACCAATTGCTGTTGGCAAAAAACGCCCACGATAGATGCGTTTATCACTCTTTAATAGAATCGAAATTGTGTGCCAATTTTGTGCTCAAGAAGGGTAATTCATCTTAGCCGAGGGTAGATTTTAATGAAAAGAATTAACAATGGCGAATTGTAAACATCATAATAATCACGGCGTTATAATTAAACGATATTAATGTTGATCATCATATTTTAATAACTGTATTCATTTTGTTACAACGAATTGAAACGGCTTTGCGTTGCGGAAGACTCTCATTCCAACATTCCAAGTCAGGAACGATTAATTCATGAAATTATGCTAATTTATGTCATCACAAACATCGCGAGCTTAAAGAGATGAACAGATCCGCTTAAGATAACAGCTTAAATGAAATACAAGCTAATAAAAGGACAAACTGAGTTTGAATGTAGCGGAAACCTAAACGCGCAACAAATAAATGTTACGTTTCGGTTTGTTTTAAAAAACAAAATTCCCTCATTTTATTATGTAACACTTTTCCTTCGTCGATGTTGACATTTTGTTATCGCGACGTGGACTCCCAATAAAACTACTTCAACACGTCTTTTTAATTTTTCCTGACAATGAACCGCTTCATTTCTGGCAGTAGCTTTATGCAGACTTTTCAATGGAACTTTCGGAGTTTTCGCTTAATTTACAAAATTTCCGGGAATAGATGAAGCTTATTACTCCCCCTTTTTTATAGGGGGTGGTTTTGTAAGCGCTTTAAATTTATTTTTACATCGAAAGCTTCGGATGAAATAAAATAAATGAAACACCGGACCAAAAGCGAATGGCGAAAGAATCAATCTTACTTCATGCCGCTTCAATGATTTGGTTTCGCCATTGCGTTCGATGTTATTAAGGGAATTAATAAGTTTCGTCTAAAGAGAGAAAAAATCAATCGATGTGTGATAAGTGTTAAGGCTGTGTTCCAAGATGTTACCGTTGATGAAAAACTTTGATTAATCGTCGACCAAGCCGCTCGTTAAATCCTGTTAATATTTTTCCCGTGTGTGACATATTTTTAGCAAATTGTTGTTTTTCGCCAGAGAAAAAGTTTGTGATTAATAATAGTCAACCCCACATTCCTACAAACGTGTGCATTTCATTTACTAAACTGTGCGAGTTGGTATCGGAGGTAGATATAAAAGATAATTCTGATGAATGAGGGTTTCGTAATTACTACTATCAGGCAATTAGTCGAAATTTTGGTGTGACTTTCCGTCCTTGTAAGAAACATTGTGCATGATAGGTGAATCAGTGAATTGGGGTTTTGTTAAATACAGAACGTGACAGTACCCGTCTTCTGGAAGCCAAACCGCATGAGCGGATGTTGAAAGTGTCGTCGTGGAGTTGCTGGAATCGTATATCATATAAATGTGGACAGATCGCTCTTGTATGGAAATCACCCGGAAACGAATCGCTGCTTATAGATGCATGAAAATTTGGCGCTATACAGACAGCCCCGTAAGAAATTCTGTAGAAGATTGATGTTGTATCCGGAAATGATCTCAGTTCAAGTATTTATATAGTAATTGTTTTCCCGTTCATCTGTACACCGCAAAAACAACGGAACGATATGTAAAATATGCCATTTCCGTTGTCATTGTCCCATACAATTTACGCAGTTATCAGTCACTTTTTGCGAATTCGTATGCAAATGACGTAATGTTATTGATGAGTATCGTATTGAAAATGAGCTGCTACATTCGGAAATTCTAATCCGTAATAATGACACATAATCCGCTAACGTAAAAACGATTTGATAAAATAATTCCGCTTTAATTTTTCACCAAAGTGTGTATTTTAGTTGGAAATTCAGGTCACGAAATTCTTAATTAAGTCTCGGTAGATTGGGTTAATATCGTTGTCTTTATAGTCTACAATCAATAATGAATTGAAAGTCTAGAGATCAGTTAAAAGCCAACTTAGCGACACTAGTAATCGAATTTGCCTGAAGACAAAAGCTTTTACTTTACTGTAAGTTTTGCGTTAAGACGAATAAATAATTAACATGTTTTAAGCGGGATGATGCCCTGAAAGCCAAGTTGTGCGTTGGAAGGGCTGCAACAAATTTCCGTTGCAGAAGTCATAAATATCCACTATACGAGAAAAAATATCAGTGTCTAAATCGAAATTCTTGGAGCTGACTGTTTCGCACTAAATCTGAGGCCGAGAAGTTGATGGAAAAAGGGAGCAGATCGAGAAAAAAATGTAAATAATTTCTGCCAAACAAGTGTGCACGTGGCGAAGTTCCTTCGAATTTATGTTAACTTCATCAGATCGCATCGGATCAATTCAGTGCCTGACAGAGTCAAATTGATTCCATGCTCTTGATTAATTTCGGATGTAGTGTGGTTAATCGAGTGGTTAATGTTTGAAAACTCCCCACCGATCAACAACATATTTGGAAATTTGGTGGATGCGCCGGGTTGTTCACCATGTCGTGTATCTTTTCGACAAGTCATTTAAAAAATTGATGCAACGCTGTGAATTACGGTCGAAATTAATAGAGTTGCTCGTTTCTCGAGACGTAATACGGTTCACGGTGGGTGCATATCATCCCAAGAAACACTATCAAATGTAATGGAGTAAAAAGCTGTTGCGGACGTCACTTACCAAAGTTTATATTAAGATTAATGACCGTCCGAAGAGCAGAGAAGCCGCCGCGTGGAAAAATCGCATCACTGACCTGACTCACTTGTTATTTGTATTTCCTTTCGAGATTTCTATTTTTTCCGGCCATTTGTTTTCGGACGTGGGAATTTGCAACGAAGACAGTCGGTATTGTCGGCCATTCTAGCATTTAATTCGACGATAATTAAACGTGTTGTGTGCCGTTTCGCGTTATTGACAATTTCGTTGGTCAGATAAGCAAATATTTCAACAGTGGCTCCTGAAATAATGTTAGAGATAAGTTTTCCTCTTGTAATACAGGGTTATTCACGAGAGGGGTACTTCAGAATTTTTATTTTGCCGCAACCAACAATACCAATCACAGTAACTACTAAATCAAATGTGTTATTTCTTTTAAATGTTAGATTGGCAGGTAACCTGTATTTAATCAAAATTCAACAAATAAATTACTAAACATCTGGAGCGGTGGGGAGCATGTCAGTATTTTCGTTGTTATTGTAAGAACAATTTTTTTGAATTGACAAAGATTTTTTGCTTTAACGTCAAAGAGACAGGACTAAGAGCCATCGTGGATTCAGTTATAATTATTTTCAAAATTTGAAATCAAGATATTGTTGCAATGTGTATAATGGGTTGCAGCAAAAAGAAGTTCAGAAACACCCCTCTCGTGATAACCCTGTATATTTTTGTTTGCTTTAGCTGATTGGACAGCAATAGTAATTAATCTGGTACATGTAGTTCGTTCAGGTTGAATGTTGGAAAGTTTTCAAAGCTGCACTGCATCGGCCTTTATTCAGCTTCAGTTCGTTTATATTGTTGTGATTTCCACAGCGAGATTCAATAAAGAGAAATCGATGAAATACTTTAATAATTAAATTTGAGAAGTTTGGGGAAATTCCTAGTTGTTCGAGAAGTCATTAATCTTGAATCATTAAAGAATATCGATCTCGAATTACTATTTTAAAGCGTGTCGTCTGTTCGAAGCAATTTAAATTATTGTCCGTATCGATTTCAGCATGTCAGGGCCCTGCGTCAAAGAAGCTCGTCTTCATGGAGGTCCAAGTTTGGGAGAACTCTTGACGGCACGTCCCTCGGGCCTCACCGAGCCCGAGTGTTGGGCCATCCTGTGTCAAGCTGTACAAGCACTGCAAGATTTATTCTTATCTGGTAAGCTCAGTTTTGTAACATTGTATTACGTCACCTATTTCGATGTGTATTTTCGTTTTGCATAATCGTCCAGAATTAAATGTAGTTTTGGATCTTTGTGATCTCAAAGCAAACTGTGCATCCCTGAAATAACAGAACATTGTAAACATGTAGATAACTGATATTTGCGATCGGTCATCGAAGTGTGATAGACTGAATCGAATCTGGATTGGGAACGACCAATCAGCGTTAGTGTTTGGTCAAAAAAAATCATAGCTCGTGAAAAAATTAGCGGTGAAGATAAAGAACGACGAGATGAGAGAACTGTGGTTGTTTTTCACTTGGGTTATTAAATTATCACCAACAGAGAAATCGTTAGCAGGAGTTGTTTACTTAATTCAGTTCTCTGGCTGAAAATAGACCAGCGCAAGGACCTTCAAACTTCCAAGTGTTCATTTGCTATTCACCAACTGATGAATGGCAGGGCTTCTGAAATTTATCCCGTTCGGATCCACGAACATGGCCTTTAGCTACAAATAACACGAGAAAACAATTTGTTGTGACCTCGCCAAGAATGCGGTGTATATTACGTCTGAAATTCAGGGTAATACAACAGGCAAAGATGTTGATGGATCACTTGGAACTCCCGCCTTCCAAGTCAATTCGACTTCCATCAGGAATGTGTCGATAATTTGTGTTGTTGATTGTGTACCGAAAACTCGAAGTACGGTGGAAGTTTCCGCATTTTATGGCTTTTATACAGCATTTCGACGTGCAATGTCCGTGTCGTAAAGTGGCGTTTTATCCCTCGAAAGCATTGTTTAACGCTTTTACAGTGGTTCAAATACTGATGGCGGAGTACGGAGCGATTACGGTGTTTTATAACAAGTATTTTGTAAATTTCGACAGCGTCGTAAGAATATCAGGATGTTCCCTGACAACTTCCTAAATATTTTAGGAATTTAATTTTCGTTTATCAAGCCAACTATTGTCTCAGGAATTCCCACGATGAATCCGAACGGAATATGGCGTCCAACGTTGTCAGCACTTCCGTTGTTGATAACATAACATTTGTCAAAAATTAACAATATTCTTGCGCGAAGAATGCGGTTCCCCACGCGAATTTAATAAAATCGTCCCCTGATTCCGGAACCCCTAGATATGCGGTTCAACTGACAAGAGTAAATCCCAGCTGACGTCTAGTTAAGTATACGTAATATATTTTCAACATAAGCTTTCGACTGTGAATTTCAAATACACGTGAAGGCGTGAAGAAAAACTTAGCATATGCTGATCATTAGTTATTTTGACGTGGAGATTTTCAAGTGTAATCGTCGACAATGTTGGAAGTCGTATTTTTATTCCGCCATCGCCAGCCTCAAGTTCGCATAATTCTGTCGCCTCCTTTTTTTTGAAATGTAAATTAAGTGGGCAACGAGATAAAGGGGGTGCTAAAGTACAACACCTCTAAGTGGTTTCATTTGTTGCCGGTTATCAGGAACATGACGGCGAATTTCTAAATGACGAGCTGCGAGTTTTCCTCTACTTATTCAAGCTGGTCTTATCGTGAAGATCTGCGCCAGATGTTTATAGGACTTCGTCTCGTCTAAAGTCTATAAATGATGTTGCGATGTAGCTACCGGAAAAATAACTTTTCTTCGTCTATTCGTCGCGGCGGAGATTTTTCCGAGATCAAGTCGGAACAAAACCTGTTCTTCAGATCGCGAATGAAAATAAATATTTATACTGTGCACTTCACGTTCCAATTTAAATTCATGAAATCATGATTAATCACGCGATTCAGGTGTTTCGAACGGCTGAGAATTGACAGGCATTCTCGTCTGACACGGCTTTTGCTTAATAAAGCCGAAACTTTAACGCTCACGTCTCGGCCGTGTAACAGAAAGAAGACTGTTAGAAGAAACACGAACGGCTTAGGATATCCTTCTTCCATAGGAGACAACTGATGTCATTACCGGAAATGGTCGGGTGTCATCTTAGCGAGATTGATGGGGCGGTCAAGTGGGATTAAACTGGCATCAATTGAAAGCCGTGTTTGATGCCAGAATACGGATTACCACTCAAATTTCAGGACGAAAAACCAACCGGAAAAGTACGGTCGGTTGAGTATCAGCGGGACCACATCGAATTTTACACTGTCCAAAAAGGGACGACGATAGGAATCGACTCATACCATCAATGGACCCCAAATTATCAACCAATTAGTATTCTTGTTGCGCATTCATTCTTATTTTGGACTCGACGGTATTAGTCACTATTATTGTTAGACCTTAATTTGTTAAAAAACATTGATTAGTGGGGTCGTTTTTGTGCCTTGTTGTTGTAATTTGCTCGTTCGTTATTACGGAATGAATTGAAGAAGTGGATTTGCATATTTAAACTCACTCATTTATTTGAATGTGTGCCACCTGTCAATGGGACGGGAGATGCACTCATGTACAAGGATTAATTTAGGACGGAAATAATACGTCGGGCGTTCATTTCAAATTTTAATTCCAGCACAGATCCTGCAACCTCCGAAATTTGCACTAATCGCAATTAACTGGATGTAATTAAGCTTCGACTAATTAGGCAGTTTTAAAAATTTTCAGAAGAAAAATGAATGCTGCATTTTTTTAACATTCATTAATGGGAATTTTTCTATTGTGAGAAAAATCTTGATGAGATTTTAATAGCTTAAAAATAATTTGTGAAGTGGTTTTTAAAATTCCGATTGAGTCCAAAGTTTTTATTCGGAGATAAACTTCAGACAAACTTGTTGAGGAAGAAGTTTTCTCAGTTGTTCTGCAATTTTTAAAATTAAACTGTTAAATGTAGTTACTGTTTAATATTGCATCATGCTAATTAAAAACCAACAGAGCTTTCCTGAAAAAGGGAGAGTAGTTTCTGTTGTATTTGAATTGCTAATTTAGTAAATGTAGCAATCGATTTTTCCCGATAATTTACATTTCGTATTGTTAGAAGAAGCATTAGTATAATTAGAGGAAATTAATAACTAAACCTGATACCTCCCCGATAGCCGCTCGAATTTAATGTAAAATAGCTTGTTGGTATGTACCAGTTTTTGCTGTAAAATCCCCTCTATCAATTGTTACCAAAGAACTTTGTTCCCACCTTAACGTTAACAATCCAAGTAACAAAGTAATAAAATCGTTCTTATAACTTTTAAAATCTTTGTTCCTGAATTAACTCTAGGCTTCCAAGCGCGGTTTCGGATATTCAAAAGTATGTAATATAAAATGTTTGATCACGTAGTTCGTTTTCAGATAAAAAGTAAACGGTGCTATATTAACGTTGGATTTTTGTTAACACTTCATTAACTTTTAATCAACGTTTTCTTTTATTTCATTGGCAGTGCCTGTGTTGCAACTGAAATTAATGTCGGAACGAGAACCTGAAAAACTAGAAATTAGCTAAACGAGGTAAACACAGGTATACCAATACCGATGTAACCGAAAGTAAGAGGGTTGAAACTCTACATGTAGTTGGGAAATCTTGGTAGAATTGAGTTTAGGAAATGTTCAGTAGGAAGGATTTTAGAAGTATAGAATGCAATTACGTGAAATTAGATGAAAATGGGGAGCGAAGAATCTGAAGGGTGAAGTTTTGTCGATGCTAACTTCCAAAAAGGGTTAAATTCTTTGTGTGTCTCGACAAACAGTAGGCGTGTTTGTAAGTGTTTCGTTTAATTAGGTAAACATTTGTAGATTGAAGCTATAGTCTATCATTGCATTTTTAAAATTCAGTATAACTTCATTTCACTAAATGTAGGGTGCGGATCGACCTTCAGTGTCACTTTAAACGCATGCTAGTGCTGATACGCGATTTTAATTAAAGCAAAGGGCGCGCCGCGTCCTTCATTAAACCATAATAGAACTACGGCAGTACACTGATAACGAAGTTAATAACAATTATGTCCATAAACGATTTTAGAACATTCATTCTGGCAAAGGATGATTTAAAGATTTAAAATTTTTCCGCAGGTTAGGACGGAAAGAATGCGAAGGAAAAACGACGGGAAAAATGTCAATTATTTTTAATAGGAATGTTTGCAATAAATTATTCGGAATGCCCGTTATTCGAACAAAGGTGGAATAAAACCAACGTTTCGCAGAGCGTGGATCTCTTGGGAAAACTCGAAGTCCTAGCGGATTTCGTTCTGCATTAAATATGCGTTGCCGCCATCATCTTTACTTATGGCAGTTTGTTCTCGTTATCAACAGGTGTTGAACGATCTGGAAGAAAAATACCGTTGGACACTTTCCAAACTGCGCACACCTCACGTTCGGTTGTTATCGTATAGTGGAAGCGCTTTATTTATGTAACAAAAAAAAATTGATTTTGGATATTTCTTGGAAAAAAAGTGTTTCCGCCCGGGATCGAACCGGGGACCTTCCGCGTGTTAGGCGGATGTGATAACCACTACACCACGGAAACTTGTTACGTAGAAAAATGACTCCGGCCAAAGAGAAATTTCGTTTTGTTAATTGACCCGGTTTACAGAGCGGTCGGACCGGATCCGGTAAAATATTATGCAGGGTGCGGCAAGTAAATCCTTTAATAATAAATTAAGATGCCTGGTGTAATAAATATGTCTTTCAAATTTCAGGAAGGCGTGCAAAATGTTTCAGTTTAATTTTCATAAAAAGGTTTTTCGTCTGCCGAAAATTGTTTCAGCGCCCACGCTTCATTTGTTCTAGTTATTAAATTCGAAATACGAGTCATGAAAGTAAATAAAACCGTGAGGTGACCTTTCACGTATTCGTAACATTTATTAGGGGGGTGTGTACATCCATAAACAAATTTGGGCGATAATTAAAAAGGTTTGCGGTTTTTGAGTTATTTGTTGGGCTATAAATTCGAATGATTTTTGAAACGTTCAGATAATTAATTTGTTGGAATGGGGTTAAACAAGAGCTAAATTTCCAACTCTAGACTAGTCGCACGGTTAAATGCAAATTGTTGTCTACTGTTGACTTGTACCTCGCAGTAGTGGCTGTAAATAATTTAAGCGACACTGTAGAACCACTGAAATTCCGTCGGAGGTTCTAAGCTGTAATTATAAGATTGTGATGAAACACGAAAAAAATAGTTTCTGCATTTATTGCCTACGATGAACAACAAAGTTTAAATTATTTTTATTGGTCTGTCTAAAGTAAAGAGAAAAATAGATTGATATGTAATTGTACTTGTCAGTGTGTTTTAATTTGCCCTCCCTGTCCAGATCTAAATGTCAGGAGGACAAATAAATAATTCGTTGTTTTTGTGCACAACAGGTAAATAACATCAGCTGTGTGTTTGCTCCCACGCGCTGTGTTAATATTCCCCTCATTTCGTATTTATGTAATGTAAACTTTCTGCTTTTGAATTTGCTTAAAAAAAAAGCTTTTTGGCAGCGGTGGGATTCGAACCCACGCCTCCGAAGAGACTGGTGCCTTAAGGGTGCTGTGAAGTAAAATAAAATTCTGGTTTCGTGCAATCTGGGTTGCATACTCTGCAAACGCTGGATCTACCATGACGTCTGTCAATAATGGGTTTGCCGGGACCCTTCTCAGCGGGAGTTATAGTCACAAAATGCACGTAATAAATACAGCGGCACTTCGTATTTTTACAAGGGTAATCTCCAAGCCTTACTGTGCAACGCCTGAATTTTGCTCTACGTAGGAATGTAATGGCAGTAAAATTAGAATAGGATGCAGTTTATGCTAATCTGAATACCTACCTGCCGGAGAAGAGGATTATAAACCTCTTTTGTTGAATTCAAGAAAAGTATATTTTTGCACAGTACACAAGTTTTCTGGCAAAAATATTGTTCAATGTTGAACCCACATTACCCTCAAAAAATAAAATTGTTGTATTGAACATGATTGTACCTATAATTCCTTAGTTTATTTATCTGCACGTTAATAAGTAATATTTGTACTAGTAAATGATCCATACAAAACTCCTTCAATTTTGATAACATTTTTAAATAAAATTCTTCATCTTAATATATAATTGTTCCTGTACAACTTACAGTCAACTGGAAAAAAATCGAGTACATCACTTCTAAAGTTTAATTCATCCTTTTGGTTGTTAATTTTGATGTTAGCGAAACAAGCAATAGTATAAAAAAAGCAAATGCAGGCATATGAAATGTCATACCAATGTCAACTATACCACACGCACACAGTTGCCACATAAAATTTCGTACATCATCACTCAATAGTCAATAGTATGAATCGTTTCTTTTGAGTGAAAACTGGTTGTTTTTCAGCTCACAATATTTAATTTTCATATTCAAAATTACTTCCTTCGGTGTGAAATTTTTATTTTTTATTTAATTTCCACTATTCCATTGTCACCTATGAATTTATAATACTAAGCACACAAAAAAATTTCAATGAAGCCATAGGTATAATGTATTCCAACTTTAAAAAAACTATGCTTGGCCATGACAATCTGTATATCTGAAGAAAAGTTTGGTTAGGAATTTTGAAAATTTTGAAGTCACGATGTTGCCATACTTATGTTACGTTTTTTTACGAATCGATTAAAAAATATAACTGACATAACCAAAAATGTTCTTAATGTCGTCTCAAGTTAAAAAATCCTGTCAGTGCCAACTACGAGACAAAAAACACCGGTACTTTTCAATTGTTTCATTGCCAACAGACTCAGTCATTGTTGATCAGTGATCACGCTGTAGTATACTCCGTACGCTGATAAATTGCACGTTTTTAAATTCTAGTTCCAAAACATCCATTCGAACAAAGTTTCAGGAAACGTGTGTTGTTATAAACTGTTGTTGAAATTACTGATTCTTCGAGGAAGAATGTTATAATAAATGTTTTTCTATTTGCGTCGGTGACAGATCTGTTACAATACCAAAAACAGAATCGTAACACCTGAAAGCGGTTCTATAATAGGGGTAGTACAATTTACTAAAGTCTAGAGAATTCTGGCAGCATCAGCAAATACGCGCTAATATCCCAAAGCCGACAAAGGTTTCAATTGTTTTTTGCCAACCATCATAAAATTTTCCAGAATTTTAAAATTCTTACTTTTGATTTAAAAACGGCTCGAAAGGTGCAAAATAGGAAAATAGTATTAAAAAACCCGTTTCATGAGGCGTTTATTCCATTCGTCCTTTATAAAACTCGCGCTTTGCGACTCGTTTTATAAACTTGGACTCATGAAATAAACACTTCCTTATGAAACTCGTTTTTTAATATAGGTAGGTACTATTTTTGGGCGCTATTCTACTTTTGACTGCATTGAATTTACGAGTATTTGTGTCTCATACCATCATTATCAGAATAATAACTTTGTAATTCGTCGAGGAAACGAGGCTTTCACGACCGATCTGTTCCAAAATGAGAGTTTAGTTTCTGGGTATTTTCTGTCAGGTAGAAATGCAAATAGACGGTCAACAATCTTGGAAACCAGCGGAATCTTATAATTCAATTCTAAATAAATTTGTTGGGGGTAAAAGAATAAATTTTTCTTTAAAAGGATCTTATGAAGGTAGATGCTATGCTGCAACAATTAGTTATCACACAAAAGGTCATTTTATTTCTACGATATCTCAGGAATTAAATAATGGTAATATAGGAAAATATACAATGGAATATAGTGAGAAAGTAAATAAATTACGTCAAAACAGAAAGGTAACGGGTCGAAAAGTTAAAAATCGTGCTTGCAGCACCGATTCAGATTATAGTCAAAACTGTGAGGCATTTAGTGCGATTCTGTTTCAAAATTTAGCAAGATTGTTATTGAACAATATTGATTTTGCACAGATCCAACCAATCAACAGCTTCATATCATAGCAACTGCAACATTGTTATATAGCAATATTGGTAAATTTTAAAACAGAATCGTACCAATTACCAGAATTTCCAGACATGTCTACGGATAAATATGAAAATGCCAAGATTAAATTTTTGAATGAGGTTTCTAGCGTCAACATTTCTGATATAGAACAAAAAACTCGAGGGCAAAATTCAAATCCTGAATGGTATAGAGAACAATCATTTCGACTTATGGTTAGTAAATTCGGGAAAATTTGTAAAATGCGTTTAAATACTGACACTGCAAATACGGTAAATGAAATTTTATATTCAGAAAAATCATAGACTCGAAATTCTGTACCTAAACCACTGTTACATGGAATGCAAAATGAAGAAAAAGTGAAAGAAAAATTCCGCACGTGAAATAATAATTGAAGAAGGTATAAAAAATACTATTATCAAGTACAAGGTCAATTGCACGTCACCAATCGCAATATTTGTTACTTCGTTGTTTACACTCCAACGAAAGAGAAATTCAATTCGGATTTAAAATACTGCATAATTAAAAAAGACGATAGATTCTGGTGTGAAAATATGGAAAATCACTTGGAAGAATTTTATTTTGGGGCTTTACTTCCGGAATTAGTAGATCCTAGACATAAAAGAACACAGCCGATTAGAAGAATACTAAAAAAAGAGTTATAATTTTCCATGGTTTAATCTTCTAAATTTAATTCAATTCTAATTTCTAGTCATTTAGATAAGGAATAAATAAATTTATTAAAATTTTTATATCAGTTTTTGAAAAACAGATTTTTGTTAAAATAATAATACATTTTTTATAATTAAAGAAAGTTGATAAGTCGCACTAATTTAATGGAGATAGGGCTATTGCTGAGGCCTTCATAAGAGCCAACCCATCAATTAGAGTACCTCTGAGGTGGTGCGGAAAACCCTTGTGAAATTATTTTATCATATTGACCAATACCTCCTACTGCGTGCTGTTAGTAGCCGACCAAATTCTAGTAATAACGACATGGATATTATGTACCTCCTTGTTTACGCGCCTTACTTACCGCAAACATTTGGAAGAGTCGTTTCACTTATTACCTGCTGAGACCCTCATAAATCTTCCCTCTTATTGTAAGTTGTGTTGCCTATTTCTTATTTTATTTTAAAATTCGTTATCTATAAATTCTATCTTTGCTTACAAAATATCACCTTAAACAAAAATCTACGATTGTAGCTGAATAGATAACATTAACAGCTACATATTGAGTGTAATTTCAATATAAAAATCTTATTTTCGAGGGAGTTATGACGATTCCCGTTTTTAGCATTAATACGGTTTTTTTCAAATATACAAATATTTAAAAAAATCTGTCAACGTAGCGTCACTGATACAGATATTATCAATATGTAGACACATCGACCGCTTTTTCAGAATTAAAAATGTGGGCTGAAACACGATCCGCGTTTGCACCATTTTCCTCGATTTTGCCTAGTAGTTCACAGCACCCTTAATTTCAGCTAGTTTCCTCACAACAAATTTCTCTAATTGAACAGTTTAAACTGATGCTCCGCTTCTGCAATTAGAAGTTCGTGTTGTTGGTGCATATTGAAATTTCCCCTGATTTATTTAAGCGTTGCTGTGTCACAAACAGCCGCCGTTACAGGATTTCGATTAAATTCGAACTTTATCACTGCATCGTTCAATTTTAAAGTGGTGGATGAACGTTAATTAGCTCGTCACATTAAAATTTCAGACGTCAACAAACCGATCCAAAAGGCACAGGAATAAACGCGAGTTTTTATTATTTATACATTTATTCGTTTCCTTACCGTACCGTCCTGAAATTTTCATTTATATTCCATAATGCAAGGTCTCTCCGATAGCGTAATATAATTTACCCGTTCGCATTTAGAAAGCCACGCATCCGCAACAGCCCTTTATAATTTCGTATAACAATCTGTGTCGAGCAAATTTTCCGGAACTATAGAGCCAAGCTCCCCTTTAAGGGATGCTTGAGGTTACAAGCCGTAAAAACTAAAAATCGTTTAAATCAAGAAAGTCCCACTTGCCACGACCACATAAAAATAATTAAACGTCTCTCCTGCATGAACCAATTTTCACCGTTTATTTAGTCCTGCAGCCATTACATTAAATGGTAAGGTGAAAATGGGGACGAATAACATCAAGTAATTCCGTATCAAACACGGATACCGAGGGGAAGGGGACGAATCCAGGTTCAATTACAATGCATTTTTGAATTCGTAATGAAAGTGACTTTTGATGAAATTCCTTAGAACGTTTTTAATTTCACGGCAACCAAATTCTTTGACGATTTGATTAAAATAATTTACATTTCGTGTGGATTTAACTCTTTATAAATTAAACCGGCGTAGGATCGTACCTGGTGGGAGTCGAGTTCCCGGTGTTGCAATAATTTATGGTGGTGCAATTTGCGGGTGCAAGTTCGAGTGGTAATGGGCCGTGTAAGACCTAGAAGCGCAGTCGAGGGTGTTTGTAGACGTTTCCTAAACGAGCTGCTTGGAACAATTAACGGCCGCTAAAAAACCTGCTCGTCTTTGATCTTTTTTAAGTAATATTTTTAAATTATGCCGTCTGCACGGTTCCAGCGCGAACAAAGTTTGTGAGTAAACAAAGTTTATTAAGATTAATTTCTCGACGGCCGGAGTTTTAATGACACCGTATTCATCCGTTTATTTTTTCACATCTCGCTCGAAACAGTAAAAGTTTTTGTGGCACGCTACTCCGTCGAGGTGAGAATCGATTGTTGCTTACGCTTTCGGAATAAAAATGTAATAAGTTCAAGTAAAAATGCGCACTAGGATTCCTTAAATAACGAATGCGTCCCTAAAGCTTTCAAGTTAAAGCAAGGAAAAGAAGTGGAAGTTTGAGTATGCATTGTTCTATGCAACATAATGGCCGGCAGTATTGTCACAAAAGAAGTGAAAAGGTTTTGTTCCCGGAATCAACGGAATTGGTGCAGAATTAGCTTTTATACTTAAATTTGTAACAAATCTTTCTTTGGGTTCTGCCACCTCAGATAAACGCCATAAATCTCTTCGGGATCAACCCTAAACTTTGACCTAATTACCAGCGAGAAGTTTTCACGAAAATTTTGGCACATATTCAAAAAGGGTTCATCACACAATCATTTTTCTATTTGCCTGTTTTGGGGAGTAAACACTTGAGAAATTTCAACAACGACAAGATGATCGTCTCAATTTGATGCCACAAAACATCATTTATTATGTCTTGACGTTAGATACCTAACGTTATTGATGTGAAGACATAAAATCGGAACTTGAGAACGTCTATCCTTCGTGACCCCCACCTGTTGGAAGAGGAGACTGATATTTTTTTCTAATCGCTTAGATACCATAATCAGAAACAGTAACGTTACACATTATCCTTTTATTGTTTTCGGAGAGGAGAAAATAACTTAACCGACATGTCAGAAGAGTGAATAATGTAAGTGAATCTGCTTTCCTTCTTTATAATTTCCAACAAAGCCCAGAAATATGTACGTTTCAAAGTTCTGTAAGTAATCTTTCTTTGACAAAGGAGAGTATTCCCGTCTAAGCGTTTTGCTCCCTTTATACCCTCCTTTTTTATATCAGAAATGAAATTTTTTCACATTTACTTCCAAATAAAACACGGATGTCAAAGAAATTTGTTTCATTTATGTCCACAACAGAAGCGATCTTTAAAAATCCTGCAGATTACGATTTCGTTCATTTATTTTGGCGCCACGGTAAGTCTTTCTTTAACAGTCGATTTATCTTCGGGTCTCGAGTTAAGTTAAAATTTATCGTTATATTTCTCACAAGAATGGAAATAAATAGAAGATTTGTATCCTTAAGTCAACAGAATATCAATATACCTGAAAGGAGCACAATTCCGCCATAAATAAATATGGAATAGTTAACATCGTGCGCTTTATGACATGCGAATAACGCTTTGAGGTAGATACTTATAGAGCTATTGTTTGTTGCAGATGGCGCCTCAGGTGCTTCATGCATTCCTCTGGTAACACCGTCTACCCTCATGCTTTCAGCCCGAGGAAGGGTGAAACTATGTCAGACCAGCACAGTATTTGGATGTGGTCCCCCAGCGCACCTGGCGGGTTATTTAGCGCCCGAATACAGGCCTAACAAGCAGTGCTCAGACACGGAGACTGAAAAGGTAATTATTTATTTATTTGCTATGTATATTTGGTCCGCTGCAGATTTCCTCCAAAAAAAAAACACAGCAGGTTCCACCGAGATTTGAACTCGGATCGCTGGATTCAAAGTCCAGAGTGCTAACCGTTACACCATGGAACCTCTTGGTTGCTCCTTTAATTGTAATAAATTTCCTTGTAGAAGGGGGGATGCCTTTTTTTATGCATAATAAAATGTAATAATTTTCAGGATAATTATAGTAAGATACCTATATGTAAATGTAACAGGTGTTCAATTGAAAAGTTCATCGAGTTAGTTTTCACTTTATTTTTTAAAAGACAACAACATCGTAAATTAAGTTGGTTAGACAAAGATAGCGACAAAGATCAAAGCCAATTTGAAATAAACACCTGTTATATACGCGTATAATGAAAAGATATTAAAATAATTTTTAACTACAAGACTATTGCCGTTGATCAAATGATGCATGTTAATGGTCAATCTTATCTATGTACAGGGTTATTATAAATGTTTCTATAATATGACCTGTGAAAATTTATTTGACAAGGATATTTATAATCACTTCAAAGATTGATAAAAATTACGACCGTTAATAATTGTTGTACATTTACGAGCTATTCCTAACGATTCGCAAAGTGTTGCTGATACAATAAATTGTTAAAATTTACTCTTTCGAAATAAATTAAACACTACGTGCTTTATTTTAATTTTTTCTAATTGCACAAGACCGCTTTATATAACACATTATCTCCCAATTCCCAAAGTCGGAAAAAGAGAAGACAAAATAAACAAAAACGAAAGTGATAATTAACTATCTGTTGACCTGGTTTCGCCCCGGTGATCCTGATCTTAACATTAATTTAATTTTTAAAATATCGCTTGTAATCTTCTAATCAATATCTTCGTTATAAAATTGAACCAAGGGCACAACATTTTCAAAGTGTGTCAAATATCTAAAACCTCAAATGAGATCATGATGTGTAAACATGAAATCAGAAGTCATTTTTTTAAGTAAAACGCAGCTATATCTAAATAAAATATACGCAGTAACTCTCACACATACAAAAATTAGTTGCTTGCTTATTGCTATCATTATCACAAATTTAGATCAATGAAACGCAGTGTTTTCTGAACAATAAATTTTGTCTGATTTCAAACGGGTTTTGATAAATTAAATTTAATGTAAGATCGATCTTAACTGAACTGGGAACACAATTACTTTTACACATTCCGTTAATTTTTCAGTTGTTAGCCAAAGTTAAAAGTTTACCTCAGGTATGGAATTATTAATAATCGTTCGATCATAAAATTCAATTACTTTGTGCCCGGAGCAATTGATCAAAATGAATCCATTTTATAAAAGTATCGTGTTTAACTGCTTTAAGCGGAAAAACACCGTGTCTCGATCATCTTATTGTGTTCGAAACTTCTCGATTGAACTTTTCAGGCTTTCCAGACAACAAACATAGACGTCCGAATATAGCCAAGTTGTTAACTTTATACTGAAGTGTTGCTGTCTCAATTTGTTTGGCAGTTTTACAAGTTGTACCTTATATTTTAAACAATAGATCGAAAGACGGTGATGTAAGGATTTAAAAAAATATAATATCAAGGTTCCACCGAGATTTGAACTCGGATCACTGGATTCAGAGTCCAGAGTGCTAACCATTACACCATGGAACCTGGTGGATGAGTTAGTTAATAAAGTACAAATTTCATTAGAAGATCCATAAACTAATTAGGTCTAATTAGGTGAAAATTTACCTTTGCAACAATTCTAATATTACGAAGCAGTTAATCTAGATACATCAGTGATACATATAAGGTTCCACTTAAATTTTAACTGGATTCGTTGGATTCAGAGTCTAGGGTACCATTACAGCACGGAATCCTGTTGACGATGTGAAAGGATCTATTATTTTCACGTTTTTTTTTTGTCATATTCGTATACAAGTACTGAAAAGTTAGGTATCCATATGTTTAGAAAACACTTAGGAATTACAGAAGCAATATGTAATTCAATACGAAATCAGTTTTTTGTACTCCACTAGTGATCCAATGAACCTTTGAAACAAATGCAAACAGTTGAAGAAAGTCATATACCTTTAATTATATTGAAAAAATGAACAAACTTGTTGAATGCAAAGAAAAATGGCAATAAAATAAGGTTCCACCGAGATTTGAACTCGGATCGCTGGATTCAAAGTCCAGAGTGCTAACCATTACACCATGGAACCTTGTTGATGATAATGAACAATGCTATCATCCTCACGTTTTTTCATACTGTTTTGTATTAAAAAGATATCTATTTCACATATCACAAAACTATCAACAAAAACGCTTGAAGAAAACAATTATACATGACATAATATAAGTCTTTGATGATTCTATAGATCTTTGGGATCAACCGAAAAAGTAACGTCACCGTAATATATTGATTGGATCGTGTTTTAATAAAATAAGGTTCCACCGAGATTTGAACTCGGATCGCTGGATTCAAAGTCCAGAATGCTAACCATTACACCATGGAACCTTGTTGATGATAGTGAACAATGCTATCATCCTCACGTTTGTTCATACTGTTTTGTATTAAAAAGATATCTATTTCGCATATCACAAAACTATCAACAAAAACACTTGAACAAAACAATTATACATGATATAATATAAGTCTTTGATGATTCTATAGATCTCTGGGATCAACCGAAAGAGTTACGTCACCGTAATATATTGCTTGGATCGTGTTGTAATAAAATAAGGTTCCACCGAGATTTGAACTCGGATCGCTGGATTCAAAGTCCAGAGTGCTAACCATTACACCATGGAACCTTGTTGATGATACCAGAAATGCGATATTGTGTCAATTAATATACAGTGAGGACGTAAATAGGCCCCCCTCCTTGTCTTTTGAACCGGACGAGATAAAGCGAAGCAGGTGGTGCTGTCAGCGTTGAAATTTCAAATAGCAAGAGAGGTCATGTGACACATCATTTGAAAAGTCTTTCAATATATCTACCCAACACTGGCTCTATTTTTCAATGTATGTTTGAGGTGGACATTATTTCCAGCGGGAGGTCCAGCTAAGTGGCTAGCTTGTTCACCCAATTTAATACTAGTCCAGTCAAATAGGGATTCAACCTCGGAATGAATGATAATAAGCTGCAAATTTGTATAAACCTTTGTTTTGACATTTTATAAGTTGGCTCAAAAGTCTCATAGAATCTCGTGTACGCGAGTCAAGATATTGAAGGTCAAAGGTCGCAAAAATCGGTTTTTTGTAAATATCTCGTTTCCTTCGCTCTAAATGACATTTGGAGTTATTAGAAAAGTTGTAGAGCATGAAATTCTCTACAAATTTGGTCTTAAGCAATATTTTATACATTTAACCGTTCTTGAGATAGAGCGCAAAGAGTGGGGAGCGTTTACCCGTATGTGTGATAACGCTAGGCTTCATTACATATTAGATACTACGATTTGTAAAGCTAATTATTTACTAAAAATATTATAATTATGAAAAAACCTTAGTTATTTACTAATTAATATGTCATATTTCTAGATATTAATGGTAGGTATTATTCATAAATCTGCTTAGTAATATTGACTTCATTTATATTAATAATAAGATATTACAATGAAATAGTTTAACTACATTTTAATTATATGTATTTTTTATTTACCAACAGATTAGCGTAAATCTATTACGATTCAAGTTTAAATGTGAGGGGAATTTTTTTTTGTTTTTTTTATTATTAATAGCAAGCATGCAGCTTAATATTCCTCTTGTTCGTCACCGTCTTCCTTTTCTGGTCGCTCAACTTGAATTTCCAATTCATTATCATCATCCTCGTTGTTTGTTATATTCTGGCATATTCACTTTCTAGTTTAAGATCATCTAGATATGATGAAGCAATGAGGCATGCTTGTCCATTACACTGATCACAAACTGAGGAGCATTGCAAGCCTAATTTTCTACATCCGCAACTCGAACCACAGCCTTTCTTGCAATTGCAAGATATTCTATAGAGCAGTTCTTCTGGTGCAAGTGGTAATAATGTTGTTGTCGGTTCCAGGATGTCATTTTGCAATATCCACCCCCATTCCTGATGACATGATTGAGCTGCTGCATTTGTAGGTGGAAGAGATGATAACTGCATCGGTTTGTTGAGTCTTGTTGATTTGATGAATTGCGTATATCGAAAATTGTCAATATTGTGTTCTGATTTTGGAGCATTATACATTGCTAAAAAGACACGTACCCCATTTTCAAAAATGTTTCTAGAGGACAGTTTTCTTGCTGAAATACTTGAGCTGATTGATCCAAATTGAAATGTTTTTCAAACATTTTAATAATTGATAGTAATATACCTAGGTATTCAAGAGTTTACACATTTCAAAGAAAAAATACTTAATTTCTTTGCTACTTAAAATATAACTATGATAGATAAAAATATAATTAAAATGTACCTATTTAAACTATTCCATATTAATATAAATTAAGTACCTAAATATTATTAAAAGGATGTCTGATTTTTATGAATAATACATAGGTATCTATTAATATAATACCTATATCAATTAGTAAATAATTAAGGTTTCTTCATATTATAATATTTTTAGTAAGTAATTAACTTTATAAATCGTACTATGTATTGGAGTCCTTAGTTACCTAGCGTTATCATCATACGGCTTAACGCTCCCCACTCTTAGCGCTCTATCTCAAGAACGGTTAAATGTATCAAATATTCCTTAAGACCAAATTTGTAGAGAATTCTATGCTCTACAACTTTTGTAATAACTCCAAATGTCATTTAGAGCAAGGGAAACAAGATATTTACAAAAAACCGATTTTTGCGACCTTTGACCTTCAATATCTTGACTCGCGTACACGAGATTCTATGAGACTTTTGAGCCAACTTATAAAATGTCGAAACAAAGATTTATACAAGTTTGTAGCTTATTATCTTTCATTCCGAGGTTCACCCTTTTTTTCGCCTTATTTGACTGGACTATACCTCTCGATTTGTTTTTATGAGGATATCGTTACATTATCACAGGTTTACATTACCCACCCTGAACCATGAAGATTTGAGGTACAGAATAACGCGGGTGTGTGCGATCATTACCCCAGAACTATTCTAGACTCTAGCGTGTGCTTACGGAATATCAAAATAAACCGTTTTATTGCCAAGAGGTGTGGAGGGAGAATATTTGTGGACGTGACCACGTTTATTTATGTTTTTTATTTTTCCGACGCTTCAGTAAACACTAGATTATCTATTGTTTCGTTATTTATCTGTCATTCTTAACAGCTTATTAAAGTTGTATCCACCTCAAACATGTTCCTGAATGCCTTTTTGTTCGTCATTATTTTAAATGCCTGAGTGAAACAACTTATTCAGGATCCCTATGAAACCATATTCAAACGGTCGTAATTCCAGAACGAATTGAAGGAAAATTGTGAAAAATCACGGCAACGGTGGATAGAGAATTGAAAAACCTTTGAAATAATGGATCACATGACCTCCCTTTCTACGGGGTGATCAATAAGGACTGTTTAAGTTGGTAACACTGGATCGTATTTTAAATCGTATAACAGGAGTAACTTCCGGTTGTTGGTGGCTTGTCGTTGTTAATGCTGTACCTATATCAGATATTTGTCAAACAAACCAACAAAACATATCCAGTTGCAGTGTTATAAATAACCGAATTAAAAAAATTTCTCAATTGTACTACCAACTTAAACAGTCCTTCTTAATCACCCGGTATTAGAAATGTCAAAGTTGACAGCGCCTCCAGCGACATCTTTGCTAATTTACGTTTCAACGTAAACACGTCAGAAGTTAGAACATTGCAACATATTTTTAGAGTATTTTTCACTTAAGCTAGTGTACACGATACTAAATTTCACAGAAAATTCTGTAAAAATGACAAAGACGGACTATGATCCTGATCGTTCATTGGTCCTGATCGAGGGTCTCGCTCATTTTCTAACAAATTTTCTACAAAATTTAGCATCGTGTATGTAGCTTTAGTTTAGGTAAAAAAATTCAATAGTGTATTTTTAAATTCCAAAAAATAACTTTAGGTTCCACCGAGATTTGAACTCGGATCGCTGGATTCAGAGTCCAGAGTGCTAACCATTACACCATGGAACCCGCATGTGTACGTCAACGCTTCGTTGGATGTTCACGGCCAAGGTTAACATTAAGAGCTCTTTAATTGAAAGGTTAATGTTAATTAGAGACATTTCGTACTAAAGCGGCAACTATCTTTGACCTCCACTTCTCTTTGATAAATAATTATCAGATGTCAGATTAAATATGCATTAAAGAAACTACTGTTGGCTCCCGTGTAAAATTTTTCACATTTGTAATTGAACGACCCCTTCTGCGAAATTTACAAGAGACACAATAAATCTTTATGAAAGTATGAAGGAAGAAATAAATGAATCTCAATTCTGGGGTTTGCGTAAGTTTTGGGTAATTGGCTTCGCTGAAGGGGTTACAAGAACCCTCACTAAGCCAAGAGACAATACAAATTCGTGCAACAACAATTTAATAAATTAATTGCTGCCTCCTCCGAGACATCTAAAGTAACTGTTTCAGATATTTAAAAGGAGGGAAGATAAATGCAGGAGTGACAAGAACTTCCGCGTCAAAATCAAGTGAGATTTACGCAATATTGTAAAATGTCGAAAGCAATTTATTTCGTGGAAAATCTGAAAGTATCAAGTTGAATTTATCATTTAGAACAGTAGATGTAGTTCAGTACTGTTGATTCCCAATTGTACGAACTAAATCAACACATCCCAATCGGTTAATTAAGACGACTGTAGTCCCGTTTATGAAATAATTAACTTAGCCGAAGCTTAGTTATATTCCTGTGCCATCTGGAAAACAAGTCACTTAATATAGCTTCAATTCTGTAAGTCGGTCTTACGTTACATATTTACTACGAAACAAGAATTGACATGCCCCTAGGACCTCTTGTCATGATATGTTCCTCGACTGGCAGAAATGGGATTTATTTTAATCGAATTCGGGAAGAACCGCTTGGTCAAGCTGATTATCGCAGAGTGGTAGGCCAGATTTTGCCGGCTATTTGCAACAGAATCTTATTACGCCGACCTAATGTGGGACGTTTTCTAAATTGATTTACTTCTAAGTCGAATTTATTGGTTCATTTATAGAACAATACCTTTGCTTATTTCGTTTTATGGTCAGCCGCCATGTAAAATTACTATCGACTTCGTTCCCTTTTTTTACTAGAGCTTTTAGTTGATCGTGTGAACCGTCATCAATTTTTTTTTTCGCTTTTTATGTGTCCGATCGCTACGACGCCAAAGTGAGGATACGACAGGACTAATTTAGGTTGTTTGTGATTATGCCAGTCTTGAAAAAATTATTTTCTTCTTTGCAGATGTGGATCTATGCTTTAGGGGAAACGCTGAAGAGGGTCACGTTAACTAGTCATGGTGCAACTTTGCGTTTGAGTAGTGAACTGTATCAAGTGTTAATT
Source organism: Tenebrio molitor (assembly GCF_963966145.1). NCBI lineage: Eukaryota > Metazoa > Arthropoda > Insecta > Coleoptera > Tenebrionidae > Tenebrio > Tenebrio molitor. Next base: position 4,461,826 of record NC_091052.1, read on the forward strand.
GACATGACCAAAGTTCAAGTTTCTGCGAGGGCATCTTTGATGTATCTTCTAGAAGTAAGTAATGATCCAGTAATGTTAGATCTACACCGAGTGTGGTATCATTACTAAAATTAAAAGATGGCGATTGGTGGATGGGCAGGTGGATTCAGGTCTCTTGTTTAATTTTGTAGTAAAAAAAGAGATGATCGCTGCGTTTTATGATATAATCCTTCACAATCACCAACGAGAATTTATAACATTTTTTATTGGAGTTTATTCCACAAACAAGCTGGTTCAGAAATGAGAAAAACATCGCAACAAATACTGTTATTCTGTAAACAGTCTAGAGCAAATTAAAACGTGTTTATTGCATCTGAAAAAAAAAATTGCAAACTTCATCGTTATTATCATTTTGTGCCATAATAGGCGGTGAATTTCTGCGAAAAATAACCTTTGAATGTGTCGTTAAAATAACGCACAACCGACAATTTCTCAACCCTCGGATAAAAGAACAAAGGTAAGCTACACCATAATGAGTGTGATAATACCTGTGGCGCATTTCCGCCTTACAAAGCAGCGGTAAATTTGAATTTATGTTTTCATAAATATATTAATTGCAGGTGAAAAAATATTCAGCGCTGTAACGACACAACAAAGGTATTTGTAAACATTTCTCGACTCTGGAGATTCAGAACACCTAATTGACTGGATCGCATTTCTCTCTAAATTGCAGTAAACTGGGGCAGTAAATATGTACTTTTGTCAGTTACCCCTTGCGATCAATCTTTCCCAGTTCATTTCTGCGCCATTTATCAATGAGATCGTTCAAATTGATTTAAAAAAGTTTCCGTGGTCTTTCCTGATTTGGGTTTGGCGTTCGTTAAAATTGAAACTTTCAGACAACTGTGCCGAAATTCTTTTCATATATTTGGATTATCAGCGAATGGCGAATTATAAAGGGAGATTTATGATTTGCGTCAGTTTCCTCCCTAAAATTTTAAATCAATGAACCTACTTTCCCCCAAGAAAAAAAACCACCGGTTAGCAGGTGGTTGTTTATGCCTAATAAGTGCGCAGACACGTAACCGTTTAATAATAATTAACCGGTGCGTTTTGTCAACAACACATCAGTTTCTGTGTACCATATAAAGTTGGTAACTAATTTTATGCAGGATGTGGAATTAATTATGCGAGGGTGGGTAATTAATATCCGAACAATTCAATAAAAATAAGCTTCCGCAAATTCGGAATCAGTTAATTTACTGTGATGACTGATGAATGTGGGTCACATTTTAATAAAATAATTGTAACCGTTGGAGGGCAAAGCAAACTTATGCATCACAAGCCATTAATCCGGTTCCATTTTATTAATTAAAATTTGACGTATCGTTGAATTTATTTCATCCGGTGTCACGGCAAAATAAAATTAAACACCTACAGGGTATAAAATCAGAAATATCACAATTTCGATGCAAAACATCGCACGCGGTTGCGAATCACGACGGATCGCGATCCTTCCGCTCATAAATTCACCCCCACGAAGGTAGGTGTTTTTGTAATAGAATTGCGCCCAGCTGGCAATCAGTTATCGTACTTTAGCAGTTTTGAGCTTGACCAGAGGTAGAAATTAATCCGTGAAATTTACAAACCTGAGGTCGATCGATACCCGAGAAAAATCTGGAAGTGCGATCACATAGAAATCTTATTTTAAACTTTATAAAGTGCCAATAATATTTAACGAGGCAACAAGGAAAAATTCCAAGTCTCGTCACACTCTTCCCAAGTTTGTCGGCCACTCGCCGGTGAAAATTCTCCGCGCTTTTCCTAGACGAAGAGTTTCTGATCGGATTCTCGTGTGGTCGCTCCTCTGCAACACCTATTAGAGATGAGAAGGGTTATAAATTGACAAGGGAATCTAGTTAAGTGTTTCAGATCGTATCTATCGCTTGTATTCTGCGAAACTTGTTGCAAGCGTCGAGATAAGGAGCAGAAAAGGACGCATCAAGTTTTAATATGGCCTGGTTCAGTGAGCCTTCCCTGTTTGCCAAAGATAGGACATGATTGACACAGTTATAACAACATAAGCTTGGCCAGGGGCTGCCGTTTACTCACTGCTACACATTCGGGGATATTTCTGGGCTATTGTCACGATCGAATCAATAAATACGTCTCAATTGCCTCCGAAAATTAACAGCGACTTGGAGTGTTCGTCTTTTACGGCACCTACCGAGTCCTACAGCTTCGTGGTGATCTGAACAACGTACCTTGCACATTTATTAATGTCGTCGAGGTGCAAAGAACCTGAAGAAGTAGAACGTCTAAATAGAGCACCTCGAATCTGGAACGTGCTCGGTCGCAGAAATGTGGAGATAATACAGGGTGGTTTTTAAATGCTAGTACAAAAAAAATTGAGTCATGGGGAGATTCTAAAGAGTCCGGAAAACCATTTTTTTATCTAAAATGGTAGGGATAAACTAATCTATGCACATTCTACGCCACAGACACAACAATAAGTTAAACCATAGTAACAATGCTATGAGGGTCGCGGGTTCAATTCCGACCCAGGGGGAAATTAAAAAAAAAGGCTATATTCTATCTCGTGATTCGGAAGTCACGTTAAGGCTGTTGCCTAGTGGTTGGCCAAGCAATGGTAAAGCGCGCTAAACGGATTCTAATTATTTTTCCACAGTTTTATGTTTGAAGCTATGGTGACTATATTTTTTGTTAAACATTAACGTATCTCACCGGGCTACTGTCTCAGTTTTTTGAAAAATCGCTTCATTCTTTATAAAAAAATTAATAACGTTTTTCAGTAATTCTAGTTATTTTTGCTCAATTTTTCATTTAGAGACTATTTAAAAAGTGCATTGGATTCAGAAGAACGTATCTCATGGGGCTACTGTCTCAGTTTTTGGAAAAACAAATTAGATTGGAAGCAAAAAAATAAACAAAAGCCTCAACAAAACGCGTAAAATTCGGTTATTAGGCAGTCCACTATACTTCTCAACTACCTGCAGCCCCTGGAGGTCGTAAACTTGGGTTGACATAATCACTACTTAACGCCCGCAATGCAACTTTTGTTGGGAAGATAAAGTACTTGCACTGAGCTCACGGGAACACCCTCGGGGCAGGCCCGGCGTGCCGCGATGGTCAACTTATGAATCCCATTTTAAAAATATACCTGAAAGGAGATGGCCGGATTGCCGCGGTGCGGTATCATAACCTTTTTATCTTTTTAACAAAGTAAACCAATCACTAATTCTAATAATAGCGAGTAATTAAAATACCTAATACCTACATATAACACTTTTTTTGATCGAGCACCAATTATACAGATGTCCCAAAAAAAAAGACGAGTCCATAGCTCCCTTATTTATCGGACGATTTTAATTATCTATACACCAAATTAATTTGTTGTGAGTAGGCTACAAAATGGCCTACTAAATTCACGTAAAGCCCTAACGACTTCAAGGTTAAACTCTCAAATATTTTTTGTCTTTTTCACTTTTCAATATCAGATTTGATGTATAAAAATAAAACAGCCCGTTAGGTGTTGCTTAGTGACACTTTCCGGCTCTGATATTGTTATTATAACTCACTTACCGGACTCAAATTGATGATGCAATTGAACATCAACCGGATAGTATGAAATAAAAATTTAAACTATGTACCGGGTGTCCCATCACTTATGACAAGCACGAAAATGACTTTAAAACTAAATTATATTTATATGAAAGTATTATAGATGCATAAATACTGTTCACCGCCACAAAAATTGGGTATTACTTTTTTGTTAAAATTAATTACCTAGGTACAGCAGTCAAAAAACTATCACTTTAAAAATTAAATTTTGTTCGATGCAGTTTAAATTTGGTACACGTTATGAAACCATAATACATAGAAAAATAAAATCCGTGATTAGAATTTAATGAAAATGTTTTGATGTAAAGATATTTGGTTTATTTAATTTGGGGCGTTTTACTTTATGAAAATGGATTGAAAAAATTAAATTAAGAAACCTAAGTTAAAATAGGTATATCATCTAATTATTATTAACCTAAAAACTAAATACATAATCTCAGAATGTGACACTCAAACTTTTCTGTTCCCATCCAGTGCAATATCGAACCCGGTATCGGTCGTTTGGGCCAAACTACCTGCGTCTAGTAACGTCGAGTAAACGGCCAAGCTGTAGGTAATTAGTTGTTCTCAGTAACGATTGAATATAGAATATTAAAACCCCTACTAATTTATACAGAAACTATAATTTTTTCCAATAAATGTCTAAATGATTCTGACAGAGTTCTAAGTATAGTATTTTTCTGCAATTGGAGAACTCTGAACTCTGAAGTTATGGTCCAATTTTTACCCTTTTTGGATGACGTCACGATTTCCTTTCTCGCTTTCTCTTTACTGAAACAACAGGAACAAACAAAAAAAATGCGATGCGTTTATTTATTATTGATTACTTGTGGTTATTTTATGCTCTTGTCAATTTGACATTTTTTTATTTTTCATTTATTAGTTATGTTATTAGATAGGTACATTGATTACAATCGTAAACTTTCGAAGCAATTGTCAACAAAATTGAAATTTAATAGTTATTTTTGATAAATCCAAATTTATTTCTGATCCTAGAGTCCAATTATTACCCATTTGCGATGACGTCATTATTTAGTAACTTCACGTATGTTTGAGCTAGGATCAGAAACTAATTTGAATTGATCATAAATAACTATAAGGTTACGTATTAAAACGATTGTAGTCGAAGCAAGCCATACCCATGTGATATATATATATATATTCAATATTCGTATGAAGAAAATTACAATTAAAATTCGAAATTCATAAAATAATTATGGTAAATTATATGTTTTTAATTTGTTGTAGCCAATTTAGGGCGTCTTCGGTAAGTAGATGTAGTTTGGAGAAATTTTCTGACAATTGCTTCGAAAGGTTATGTTTGTAATCAATGTAATACTAATAAGTGAAAGAAATTAAAAATTGTCAAATTGACAGGAACATAAAATAACCACAAAGTAACCAGCAATAAATAAACATACTACATATTCCGGACAAAAAATGTTGTCCACCTTTTTCCTATCATTTCACAAAAATTTGGTGTAGTTTAAGCTTTATTGTCATTATGATTGACGTTTGCAAATTAAAATTTGAAATTTATTACTGTCACCCATAAAAACATAAATTATAGACATAATTTGATTGACACGTGTCAACATGTGAAGCGAGGTTATTCGTTCCTAAAGGTCGCTTTATAGCATAAATGTGAGTGGAATGACAGTGGACGAAATTTTTTGTCCGCCATTGCACGGCTATTTTGTTTTTTACTCTTTCTGTCGTTTCAATAGAGAGAAAGCGAGGAAGGAAATCGTGACGTCACCTCAAAAGGGTAGAAATTGGACTATAGTTCAAACATATAATTGATTTCATATAAATGTTCATCAAGTGAGCTGTGCATTTGTACCTTTAATTTAGTTACATTACAAAAGTCACATTTATGAAGGTCATGTCCAATAAATCTTTACTTGGTAAAAATACAAAGACAAAAACAAATAAGAATTACTTTAATTTAATCAGTAAAAAGACGTAACGTTGCTTTTGAAATCAGCGATGTTAAAATGGACAAAAACTGAAAAATTAGTCAAATCGGGTTCGCGCAGAGCAAGCAACTTTGAAAGTAAAAGTCACTAGCTTTAGCTTTAATACCAACAGAAAATCAGATTTTCATGGCTTGCTTAGATGCACATTTATATGAAATTGAGTATACGTGAAGTTACTATATAATGACGTCATCGCAAATGGCTAAAAATTGGACTCTAATAACTATTTTTGCGTTAAAATTTGATTAATAGTATCAGTTGTTTGACGTTTATTAGCTATACTCAATTTCATATAAATGTGCATCTAAGCAAGCCATGAAAATCTGATTTTCAGTTGGTAGTAAAGCTAAAGGTAGTGACTTTAACTTTCAAAGTTGCTTGCTTTGCGCGAACCCGATTTGACTAATTTTTTAGTTTTTGTCTATTTTAACATTGCGGATTTCAAAAGCAATGTTACGTCTTTTTACTGATTGAATTAAAGTAATTCTTATTTGTTTTTGTCTTTGTATTTTTACCAAGTAAAGATTTATTGGACATGACCTTCATAAATGTGACTTTTGTAATGTAACTAAATTAAAGGTGCTTTTACAAATGCACAGCTCACTTGATGAACATTTATATGAAATCAATTATAAAGATATCAGAGATACGAAAAATCTGACACTGTCAAAGTCATAGCCTTTACATTTGTATTAATCATTGTCCGTTATTTTCTTCAAAAGAATTTTCTGCAAGTAAAAGATTCAATCACTAAAGTGCACAGATAAATACATCCAAACTACAAGAAATAAGAAAATCTAAAATTTGCCAACAAATTTGTTCACAATACGAAGATTTAATGCTCTTGTAAAATGCTAATTTTATGACTGACGGGTCTCGAGAGGGTACCTGCTGCAGTGTTTGACCGATCCAAGAATTCTGAATACTTCTGCAACTTGAACTACACCTCGCCCAAAAGTTTTATTACTGTGCAACAGCCTTAAGCCATTGGTCCCTGTCTATTGAGTTGGTCATTATGCCCCTCATAGATTTGTAAACTAGTCCTAGACTGTGTAACAAATTTTTCCGTTTTGGCTCAAAGCGAATATAAGAAACGTCATGATATATTCGCTAAAATTATACACATGAATTTAGCTGTTAAATTCAATTTATTAAAGAATACACAACCACATTATAGTTATACACCAGAAAGTGGAAAATGATAATTACAAATTATATTTTGATCGAACAGTTTTAACTGACATTCATATTAAGCATAACAGACCAGACATTATTATTTTAAATAAACAACAAAAGCAAGCATATCTTTTAGATATAGCTGTTCCAAATTCACATAATATAACACAGACATATAACACAAAAATTAATAAATATTTAGAGCTCTCCGTTGCTATGAGAAATCTTTGGTGTTTAGAAAAAAATTCGATTTTACCACTTATAATTTCAGCCACGGGAATAGTACCGCAATCTCTTTTTAAAAATTTAAAAATTCTGGATTTAGGTAACACATTGGTAGTTGAAATTCATGTCATATCGTGAGGAAATTCCTTAACATTGACACAGAACATAATAAAACACAACAAAGTCAAAATGTGGAGGCGAGACGCCGGTAATTATGTTGATTAGCACTTGATAGTAATATCCGTAATAGTATATGTACTCCGGCAAAATTGCCGTGCCGCCGCGCGCCGGGTGGTGGAGGGTTAAGCAACAAAATTATTATTGTTGCTTGACAACCCCAATTACGTTTTTAATTACCTTTAATTCAGCAGCGTACTGACAATTTTAACCAAAATTTAATTTATTTTAATCTTGAAAACAAAGTCTTTTATTTGATAATTTTTTTGTGAATGAGTTCTACTCATCCTCACCTATTACCAGTCTTTTTTTGTACTAGCATTAAAAAACACCCTGTATATTTCAGTAACTGGAGCAGATGGACCATATTTCGTTTAATCCTTTTTGATAAAGAATTGGGGGTATTTATTTTGCTGGAAAGATTAATAAGATTACTCCCACGAAAAATCACCACTTTTTTCGTAGATACAATTTTTATAAACCCTAAGAATTTCTGTTATTAAAAAGAACAGGTGAAGGGTCGCATATGAATCCTTTTTTTGATACTTTGCGTCACGTCAAACTTAAATTGAACTGGTTCGGCTAGAAAACTTCGGTAGGGTCCACGTGTGATGTACGACGACAATCTAATCCTGAGTGGTTCTAAACTACTCCTAACCCCTTATCGCACATTGCGGCTAACACCCGTTTCACTATTATGGCGGGTTCCGTTCCATGCATAAATTGCGATACAAATACCTCCACTGTCATCCTTGATTATGTTCTCTGACACCAATCACAACGTGACTAATTAATCGATATGTATTAGGCAATGCACTCGTCTGGACGACACCCACCGCTAGCAGAATTGATGATATGTACTGTCAGCTAGCGCTCATAAATTATCATTCAATCGAGATTTCAGTTTTCTGTTGGTGATGTCGCACGTTGGTTACAGAATCGAGCGTTCTAATTGCAGCTTGCACCGGAAAATTAGTGGCTACACGTGCAGACACAATACTTTCTCTACTCGAAATTCTACGAACAAACAGCTTTTCATTTGCATTGCCATGACAACACGTTTACATGTCCTTAATCGTTCGGTTAACCACAAGCTGGTCATCGTTTTCTCCAAAAGAGCAGAAAATTCTACGCACCGTAAAAAGTTGTGTGCTTGCCATTTGGCCACTCTTTAGCACTGTTTTGAGTCATAATGTCGGACGAAAACATCTTCGAGTGAATAAAACGTAGAATCAAAAAACACTTTCCACTCTGCACGCTGCCTTGCGGTTTTTTGTACCACTGTGGCTTGTCTAGGGCTTACTGGATTGTTCTAAGTGCTCCCTTAGATAGATTTCCGCAGTGAGTTGAGTGTTGACTTGTCTTTTTTCTCTTTAATCCTCACTTAAACGGTGTAAAAATACCGGAGAGTTACTACTTGCGAATTGTCAACTGGCCGATTAATTTTCTTGAAGGAGTAAATTCTTTTTATGAGCGATTTCTAGGAGTCACGGGACAGTCGAGTGCTGCGCAAAAAAATATCAAAACAACTCCATAAGAGTGTTTTGTATATTTATCATCGTGAATAAAACATGTCTCTCCAATTGTTCCTTGCCACATCCCAAGAGATTGCTTCTTACAACGGCACGCTTCCGTTCTTCGAAGAAAAACCATGAGTGTAAAATATAACATTAAAATCAGTGAAATATTAATACAGATGAAGATAGTGCAATTTTTGAAGTGAAAACGGCGGAACATTTCTTTTATGGAGCAGAAACCGGGAAGCAGTTTTGCACAGATGGCGTCAGAGGTCTTGTAGCTTGAGACAATACGTTTATCGATCCAAAAGGAATAAGAAAATAGAGATGTTAAGTTGGACATTATTTTATGATCACTCTATTGAAACTGAATTATTTTAAATGTCAAAATAAAGAGGAAAATTTACGCTCTGGGTTTTATTGGAATTGATTTGATGTAAAACGCGTTTTACGATAAACATCAATGTTGCTGGACCAGAAAATAAAAATTACAACTGACCGAATTCGAGAGAAAAACACAATATGTATCTGAAATCGACGCAATCCCTAGTTACTCATCTATTTCGAGGACGTCTAGGTTTGACGACGATAACCGTCTTTCTTGCGCCCAAGTTTCAAGCACATGGACTTCCATGTGTGCAGAAATAAGAGGATTTTCTTGTTAGTTCGTAAAGTTTCCCGAAAGCGGACACTTAACAAGTCTTTTTCTACAGGGACAAATAAACATCTTGTCCAAAATTCGACGGAGATGTATTAAAGCGATTGATTTCAGTCGACTGTCGATCGCGAGAAAATCATGTTGTTAATTTTGACAGTATCGCAATGGAATGTCGTGTTTTTAGGTCATTTCCGACTATTGTAAGCGACGGCAACAGAACAGACCCTTTTCTCATATCGTGATGGATTTGCATCAGGAGGCGATGGCAGCCGTCGAGCTGGCCCTGGATACGCCGTGGGGACCCCCAGCAATGCCAGAATTGCGTCCTAGAACCAGAAACAGGTGAGTAATCTTCCAAATGACGGTAATTTAAAAATAATTAAGCGATTTAAAGCGAGCGAATGACGAAAATGCGGCGGATTTATTTCTGTTTCCATCCTTGAATTCCATAATATTATTATTTTGACGTTCAGTCCTCTCGTATGTTATTGTGTGGAGTATTATTAGGTAATTAAGGTAAATTAGAATTAATAAGTTGCAAATTGTTATATCAAGACGAGAGTCGTCAAGTGGAATCCTGTCATTACGGCGGCACGCTGATTTCATTGTTTTCTCCGGCATAATTCGCGTTTCCAGTACGAATGAATAATGTATGGGATGTAATAATGATGATTGCCGTTTTAATATCAAGTAGCTGCGGTCGCTTAAGGAAATTTTCGCGTTTTCCAGAAGCGAGTCCAACGCGGAAGGCATCGGTACTATCCCCAGGCGCTGGATCAACCTGACCAGGACCCACGACTCCATACCGAAGCTGACCAAGGAAGCCAGCACCAGCATGGAGGACCTGTCCTTCGCCGTGCCCATATCCAACGCCCCCGGATCGGTCGTGCGCCCGAAATCGATGTGTGTGCCTGACATGCGATACTTTAACGATGATATGCCTAAGGATTTTCAATTTTCCGGGAGTGCGGCGAGTAGGTTTAGTGATATGGCGACCGGTTCGAACGTTTATTGCGCGAAAAAATCCGACGCCAGAGCCCAGTTGGGCAGAGGGGAGCCGCTAGACTGTGCCGAGGGCGGCAACAAGAGGCCGAGGGTGAGGAGGAATCCGGTACACAGGGCGGCATCCAGACTTTACCGTGCAAACGTCAGCGTGCCAGTTGACAGTTCCAGGGACTGTGTAGGACCCGAATTCGTTGTGAGAGCTTCTCTGCCCAGCAGACAGATAACGATGCCCGATTTCAAAGGACAAATCAAGAAACACGTTACTGTTATCATGTTGAATGGGCAAAAATTGGACGTTCTCTGCAATCCGAATTCCACCACTGCAGGTCAGCTCTTCGAGGTATGCGCTCCATCCACATTGTCCTCCCTTAATTAATTCCTTCTGTTCGATTGATTAATATGTTTGTACGCCATACCAAGAGACACAGGTTCTAGAGTTATTGATGGAAATACCAGAAACGGTATTAACGGTAATTAAATACGAACGAACGCAGTAACTTACACGGTCTAGGGACAATAACAATTATTTCTTTCGAGCTCTCGTATTTTTAAACCTGGTGATTGCAGCTTATTGTACCAGAATCGTGCATTCAGTTATGAAAAAAATAAATCTCGAACGTGAACACCAACAAGGTTTCTTTGTAAACGGGGTAATACATTTTTATTAATATTTTTAATGGAAAAACTCTTGCAAGTTCATATTAAAGAAATATTGTTTTCTGAGAGGCGCTTTTAATTTTGATCAGCTATGGCTGGGAAATGTCGTAAATAAAGCTTAGCTAAAGTATTCCGTAAGTCGGAATTTTTATTATTTATGTTCCTCCGACGAACTCAGTATTTTACGCGAGCATTAAAGACAACTGCAAATAAACCACGTTTAAGTAAAACATTATATAATAAAAGTATAATAGCTGCTGGGTGTTTTCGATGAACCGTGGAATATTCCGCTCTCGACGTAGAATCATTACCTTTTACTTTTAATATAGTGCAAGGAAACAATTACAGTACAATAAAAAAAAACTTTATTAAAAAATATAATTACATAATCAACTTAAGTATGTACATAACATTTTTGTTTTATAATACAAAAATTTCCGATAATAATGCGGAATCTGGAAAACTGCCCCGAATGCTTGCAGCGTTTCCACGTTGAATGGCAAGGGAAATCCTCTCGACAAGGAATTTCTTTGATTTTGAATCGCCTGATTCCGCAATAAGTCGGTTTCCGATGACATTAATGAAATCGATGGCTTCTTTGCACCAAGGGCCTAAGGTTTCAAAGGCTAAACCTTTAAATACGTAATTTGACGAAATAATAATTGAACTGTATTTGCTATGTTTATTATTTTATTAAAAAATAAAACAAAAAGTGTACAATGGTGAGCTTCATTATCACATCTTTTTTATCAAATTTTTTTCATCTGTCAGCAAAACATCACTGGAGGTCTCAAGGGAGTAATTTCAGCAAATGCGATATTACTATTAATACCCCATAATTTATCACAGAACAAAACAAAAAAACACCACCTCTTCATTTTGCAATATACAGAGTGTTATGGAAGTTTGGAAGTCCACATAATAAATTTGATCACCAATAGAACTCTTCAAAATAAATATCTTTTTTTAATGGATTTTTTTTTTCATTTTTCTGACCCCTAATTTGTCACTTCGCTCTTGGGATAATCATCAATTAAAACGAAAGAGTGAGTGAAAATGTTTTTGTACGATAGTTTTGTTTTTCATTCGAGTATTTTAATCGAGTATTTTTTTTTCGTGCTTCTTTATCAATGAATATGTAAACACATCAGCGAGTAGGACTTTTATGTTTAATTTTAACTCTATTGGGGGGAATTTGGGGAAAAATGATAAATAAAAAAGATGTTTATTTTAACGAGTCCTATTGGTGGTTAAATTTATTACGTGGACTTTCATAACACCCGGTATAAACATACGACACGCGATAGTCGTATTGAATGCATAAAGTCCATTCAAAAATCAAAAAACCACCAACGTCGCATGTTCCTCGATAATTACTATCGGCAACGCTGTATAGTGTAAAATTTGGTGTGAATTGTAATTTTTAGGTTAAGTGTCAAATTACTCAAATTTATCGGGGGTTCGTGTGAATTCTGTTCTGGGCATACTTACGTAAAAATAATAAGAACTAATAAATAAATGAAACCTGCTGAGCAATAATAAAACAATTTGAACGAAATTCAAAGCAATTGAATTTTATTTTGAATCAAATAAATGTCATAATTTATAGTTACCAACATAGTATGAAAAAATAACTATCTAGAGTTTTTTAAATTTTACCAACCTAAAGCAACAGGTGGTGGTTTTTTGATTTTTGAATGGACTTTAAAGTCGACTCAAGTTGCAAAAAACCACTTGTCATTTGCAACAGCATTTTTTCAATATTTTTGAACCAAATAAAGGCACAAAGGGACCTGAAAATCATAGTTTGGATTGAATATTTCCCATATAAGTACAGTTTTAAAGTAATTTCAAACGACTAATGCCATAAAATTGCTGTTGCAAATCCAAATTGGTTTTTTGCAACTTGAGTCAACATTAGATAGTTGAGTAAAATAAATCAATAAGCTACCACTCTCCAGGTGGCAGCACGTTTCGGTCGCTTTTAAAGGATTCAGTTCGTCGTATTACAGAAAGTTAATTTTTAAGAACAATACCACCACACTATACTATTTGTGATGGCCCAGATAAAAAAAAGTGTTTGTATAAAAACAATTTTTTCTTACGATACATTTGTACCTGTTTATTGTGTTGTTTTTTATTCGTATGTCGGAAAACCTCCTCGTGCGTAACCTTATACACTTCCACCAAATTGCAGGCAATAATTCAAAAAGAACACATCGAGGAAAACTTCATGCTGGGCCTCTCCGCGTTGATAGCTGGCGATTTCGTTTTTCTCCCCTCGGACACTAGAATCTGCAAAGCAGTGCAATCTGGTAGTTCCCAAAATGCTGCTCTCACTCTGTTCATGCGAGTTCGCTTTTTCTTGCCCAGTCTTCGCGGTATCAGAGGACCGCAAGCTCGCCACCTACTCTACCTCCAATTAAGAAGGTCGATACTAGAACACCAATTGCCATGTTCATTTTCTCAACTGATCGAGCTCGACGGTCTCGCATTACAAGCGGAATTTGGAAATTACAGCGAAAGGGTTAGTGGTGAAACTTTTCCTTCTTATGATGCTCACGTTTTTGCTTTAGGAACATGGAGCTAGAGATTACTTTCTGTTGGAACATTACGTTCCCGAGACGATGTCTTGCGCTGTAGATGACCAGTTTAGCTTGAAGCAAGGGCTCATTCGGTCTCACATAAATAAGAGGGGGTTGAGTACGGAGAAGGCCGAGCAGGATTTCATCATTCTTGCTCAGAGTCTGCCACATTATGGGGGACATTTTTACACAGCAACTTGGGTAATAAATCAGGAGTTATTGCGTAACACTAAATAATAACATGTGTTGCAGATGCTAAAAGACAATAATCATAAAGACGTTTGGCTGTACATTAGCGCCCAAGGGATCAATCTTTATGAACGAGACAGATCAACAAGCAACTGTGGACCACAACTTTACGAGATGTTCGAGTGGAGAAGCATTCAGACTTTATGCTACAGCAAACAATACTTGTGCGTTCTTCCTCATTCCAAAACTCTGCACTCTTCCAAACTGAAGAAGTACAAGCTGAAGATGGACCATAAAAAGTAAGCAGTAGGCCACGTGACAAAACCAAAATGAGGTTGTTTTTTTTTCTTTTAGGAGTTACTTCACCTTTCGCCTGGCTTCCTTGCATCACCAGTTTTTCCTACGTTTACGCACGGAATATACATCTCTTCAGACTCTTTCTCAGCAGTTCGGGATTCCACTGAAAGACATGAAAAACGAAACTAATTCGCTCTGCAAGCTTGAGGCTCTAACAAACCCAAATTATATGACGTTAGATCAAGGCACAATAAATGCAGAAACTGAATTCAAAATCGAATTCCGTGCGTCTTCTAAATGCAGTAATAAGGCACCTAGCGACAGTAAATGCAGACGAGCAAAAAGTGTCAACGATTTCGGAGCGATAAATGACGAAGACATCAACGAAGACTATCAAAACAAAGAAAATGAACATCCGGTACAGAAAAGAAACTCAGGATTAATTCTGGACAGTTGCTATCTTTCAGGGTTGGGAGGAAACATAAATCCCGACAAGAGGAGAGGAGTTAAAATGGGAACTAGAATGTTCAGCAACATCGGACCTCGAGTTTCGAGGTCGATGGAAGCGGTCAATGCCGGCAGCAATGAATATTTAGAAGAAATGTCTTTGCAGTCCGTGTCCCTCCACTGTAGTTCAACTTCTATATCACGATCGCCCACTGGAGAATGTTTACCCTCGAATGAAGCTTACATCATAGGTAGATACACCTCGAAAATGAGAAAATTTTGTAAAAAGTGGTATTTTTTGCAGATTCGTCGGTGAAGTCGTGCGGTAATCAGTTTTTGCCAGACTTTCAGGAAAGCTTGAGCGAGACGCTGTTGGAAAAGTTCAACAATATTTCGTTCGCCGAGGAGCGCATTCTATCGACCGTGAGTGTGGAAAGAGACAGTAAAGGAAGCTTGGGAATGCAGATCACAGAGGGCTCCGATGGCAACGTTTATATCCAGTCGGTCATCCTGGCCGGTCCAGCACATTTAACAGGAAATGTTTTAAGTGGTGACCAAGTCGTGGCTGTAGACGGTCGCAGTCTTTTAGGGATGAAATACAAGAACGCTTTAAATTTACTGACGAATACAGGGAACAAAGTCGATTTTGTACTGTCGAGAGTGGCTCCGTCTAGACAGAACATACATACGCAATCGACTTTAAGACTAGGTGATACGGATCATTTAAAGAGTAAAGTGAATTTATCAAATATGAATGAGACGCATTTAAAAACATTAAGGTTAGAGAATACGATGAATAAGTTGAAGCGGTTGTCATATCCTAACAGTAATATGAATTCGTTGAGTGTGCAAAGGGTTTTATACAATGACAATGTCGGCAGTAGTCCTGTCGAGAAACATGTCACCGAAAGTTGTCTAGATATTTCGAATTTTCACAAATACGGAACTAGCAATACTTCCACTGAAGTACCATATCATAAACATATCCGCTACGAAATCGAATCTGAAAATGAAAATTTAATGTCAAAAAAGACTTTACCTTCAAGCAATACCCCTCTCGCTTCAAGCTTAAATAAAAATATTTCAAAATCGTGCAATCAAATTTACTGTAATGAAACAGATAAAGCGGTTGTTGTAGATATGATCCCGAAAAATCATGTTGATTTGGCGAACTCTAGGTCACTGGATCGCAAATTTCCTAAATCCTTCAACAGAGAAGATGAAACACGCAAACCTACTATACCACCTATAGCGCTACCTCGAAGTTTGGGTCTTAGTAGGAAATGGAGAGGACCTGTTAGATACCCCGTGACACCAATCAAAAAATCCGTTGATTGCAATGAGGCAGAAAATTATTGTAATTATCTCTCAAATTCGGATGACGACCAGGTTTTCATTTGATTTTGAATTAAGTTTCAAACGAGCAAACTTGTTTGTTGAATAATAAGAACGTAAACGTATAAAGAAATTCATTACTGTTTGGAAAAAACTACACTAATTATTAGGTAAATTCTTTTTGATAATCTAGTTACGTGATACTGTATTATTTTGCAAGAGAGCTTTGTTGCAAGTAAATCAAGAAACAGTGGTAATTTAATGTCATTATGTCAATTCCGTAACAAGACAAAAACTGAAAATGGAAGAATGTCCGCCTGAGGGTGAAGAAGAGTCTACGAAAAAAACTTCTCAAAAAAAGGAAAAAGTTAAGACAGAATGCGGAGAAGAGATTACGAAAAAAGCTGCCCAAAAACAGGATAAATCTACAACAGACTGTGAAGAAGAGAGTACAAAAAAAGAAAAAGTGGCTGAGAAGCAGGAAAAATCCAAAACAGAGTGCGAAGAAAAGAGTACGAAAACAGCGGCTGAAAAGCCTAAAACAGATTGTGAAGATGAGAGTACGAAAAAAGCTGCTCAAAAACAAGAAAAACCCACTACAGAGTGCGGGGTAGAGAAAAAAACGAAAAAAATTGTTAGCAAGCCGACAAAACCTAAAACAAGCGAGGCTGCAAAACATGCTTCGTACAGTGCTCCGGTATTTGAGTTTCCACATATTCTCCGCATCATCGGCCCAAAACACATAAAAATCATGATGAATTTTGTTCCTACTGCAATATTCTACAGCTTGACATCGTTGATTCTTCTCACTTACATGGCGGAATGGAGAACAGTCTTGCAATATCTTCCCTATTACAACGGAAAATACGTCGAAGAAAAAACAGAAAGTACAAAAGAAAACGAAGAGGAGGAGACGTAATCACACAGTTTTGTCCAAAATTCCATGTATTTGTTTCGCGTATTTGAGTTGAAGATTCAAAATAAAAATTTCCAAATTCAAAATCGTAAATAAATTATGAACAAAGCATAGCATTGTGATATTAGGAATAAATCCCGCAACTATTTGAAATTACCGTAATTAACATCAAAGAAGACCAATACTGAAATATGAAGTATTTCAAAATATTAGAGCTTCCGTAGTTAAATGTCAAGTGCCGAATACACACATAATCTCGTATTTATAAGTAATTGAATCTGTGTTAAAGCATATTAACCGTGTTTAATTTTTATAATGTAAGGA
Source organism: Tenebrio molitor (assembly GCF_963966145.1). NCBI lineage: Eukaryota > Metazoa > Arthropoda > Insecta > Coleoptera > Tenebrionidae > Tenebrio > Tenebrio molitor. The sequence goes on from NC_091052.1 coordinate 4,478,934, forward strand.
ATATAACTGTCTTGTGTTGAATTCGCTTAAGAAATCCCAAGTTCTCTGCTAAGATAAGAGCTGTTGTAAATATCGTTCATTAAAGAGAAAATCATACCAGAGTGATTTGATAAGCATACATATAGGTATAATAAAATTCACTTGTAAATATTTCATTTTTAATTTTTATTATTTAATGTGAATCGATAATAATACACTTTAATATTACAAAAAATACAGACTAGAGGGAAAGGAGGGTCAATTATACGCAAGCCTTTAACATGTGTACTTTCAATTTATTTTCGAAGGATAGACTTGGGATATGTGATTTAGTTTCGAGCTTATTTCATTGCGACTTCATTATTGTACGGTGCTCTAACCCTCCTTTATCTTTAAGTGTTTCTTGTCACCTTATTTGTGATGCTATGTTAGTTAGGACGCTATTTAGTAAGGCCAATGTACGACTGTGCCTAAACATAATTTTATAACAGTCTGATTATCACAACTGACATAAATTACTGCATTAGTTTATGTTAGATTTAAGCATATTGTACTGACCATGTTAGAATAAAAGTGATACCGAGAAGGTGGTTCGCATTTTTTTTAAACGTTATTTGTGTCAAATCAATCGTTGCGCAATTGACGGTTGTTTTTTTCCAAAACACTGAATCCCGGGCAATTACCAAAAATTGCCGCCTTAAATGGTTCTGACACGTTAAACGATGCGGAAAATTAGCTTCCATTTACTTGATAAATCGAAAACATTGTCTGAAGGGCGAAAATCCAGAAAAAAATCAAATTTAGTAAACGATTTCGTACGTGGGCTACGCGAGGAAAGCATCTTTTGAAATGAAAGGCAAATAAAGAAAGCCGACAACTCCGTTGATTCGGCGTTCAATTTTTCAAGGGAGTGCGAATTCGATTTTATTTTAAACGAACTGCGCAAAAATCGCCAGCTCTGTCGTCGGCGTTCGAGACAGTTCCAAAGCGAAAACAGTTTTCTGAACATCAATCACAATTTATTGTCAAATATTGCCGGTTTTAATGTCGTCAGGACGTTAATGTGCCGGGATGCGTAAATGGACTTTGAATAAAATGGATTTCGAAGCGATTGTTATTTAGAAAATTGTACGAATCCATCACATCACCAACAAACGTGCCGAAATAATTCCGCTGATAACCGGGTCGTAAATGAACCAATTTAATTTTATGTCTTTTGGGATTTGTGAAGCATGTTTTTTGGGCTGGGATTTAGCCCCGACCACCGCCGATAAATCTTCCGTGGTAAACAATGAAATTTATTACTTCGTTTAAGTTTCTCTGCAAAAGAATGTCACATCTTTGATTAGTCTTTTAATTCACCCGTGACAAATTCGTCTTTGAAACCCGGTGTTCTGTGCAATAAGGCACCCAGATCGATATCATCAAAAGCAGAAAAGCTGCATTCGAATCTCGTCACACAAAACTCGAGATCAGTTGAAGAGCCAGGGATGAAAAGTTTGAAATGTCGCTGCGTTCTATTTAATCTGAAGAATTCAAACGTGAAAAATGCAACTAATGACAACCGCCTCGGTGCCAGCTCCAGTTTATGCAAGATAAGGAAGCCGCGCTAACACGATACAAAAATCACTACAATTTGTTTGAGAACAACCGTAATTTAATGCGTAGACAAATTTAGGTTAGGAACCGGAGTTACTAATGGATTTGCAAGGGCGAAATTATCTCTAGCATTAATTCTAATGAGCAAAGTTTGGATGCTGGAGAGGCCCGAAGGGAGTAGTAATTTTTTTAAGGTTGACAAGCCAGAAAACTACTTCCGCATAAAAATCCCGCTCCAGCTAGACGAGACAAAAAAATTAACAACCCCATTAAATAATAGCTCAGGCTCAGGTGTTTTAAACTGGAACTTTTAAAAGAAAAGGAAGCAAGTAAAGAGGTTAGAGCTGTTTTTCCGACAAATGGATTCCAAGTATTTGGGCTTGTATTTCTATGATCCTCGAGATCGAGAGCAACATTGAAATTCAAAAATGACAGCCAAGAGGTTATCTAAACGCTGTTCAAAAATGAAAAAACCATTGTGGTGCAAATGTCACAGTGATTTTAATAGGAAATGTCATGAAAAATGTGTTATTTGCACCACAATGGTTTTTTGATTTTTTTGAACAGCGTTTCAGCACTACACAGGTTATTCACGAGAAGGGTACTTCTGAATTTTTATTTTGCGGCCACCAACAACACCAATGGCGGTACAATCGCGGCCATCCAAAAGTGAACGATAGCTTGCGAAAATTTCCGTATTTTTCGTTAGATTAAATCAGCCTGTATTCATTGGCGTTCGTGCAGCAGGCGTTACTATTTTAATAATAAAAAGTTGTAATAAATAATTTTTAATAAAAATGAGACTGAGAAGTACCTAATTAATACATTATTAAAGTGAAAGTAAACTTTAGTAAAGAAACCTTTTCAACACTATTCGTATTGGCCTCTCAAGCCTGTTTTCTTGCCAACGCCTCTTTATATTGAAGATGCAAGTCTTACTGCAATGTAATTCTCTGGCCACAGCAGCCAAAGACCAATTTTCTTCTAGCTTTGCAATAGCCCTAGCTGTCGGAATCGGAGTGAGATGTGGCATTTAAAAAAAATAGTTTCAATAATTTTTTTATCGCTAGTGTCAAACTTTGACATTTTAGGACGCCTATGATTTAAAGTAAAAATCAAACTATAAAAAAAAAACGTTCACTTTTGGATGGCAGCGATAGTACATATAAGGCATTCACGATCTTTTTGGGACCGAGTTGGCTATGACCATCTAGTGATTTTGTTGGCAGTACATCGGTGATAACTAAATTCCCTAAAGGAAATTGACACTTCTTCTGCTAGGTTAGGTTGCTTTCAGTTTAGGGTTATATTTTCTGAATAGGTACATTGTTGCCGGATCTCTTAAATTTGGTCTGTCCTTTTTAAATTAAATTAAATCGTTTAATAGAAATTATTTATCGTAATGAAATTATTTTGGCAATTTTGACTGTTCCTTTGACGGAGATTTAAATTATTTTTACACACTTAATAAATCATTTATGTAGTTTCTTACGAATATTAAACTAATAAATCTGGCAATGCGGTGGCAAGAAAATGTCGAACAGACACTGACAGAAAAAAAAATTGCATCCATTGCATCATTGAGTCAGTTAGTCCAACATGAAAAGAAAAAATCATAGCCAACTCGGTCCCAAAAAGATCGTGAATGCCTAATAGCTACTAAATCATGTGTTATTTCTTTTAAATTAGAAATCAAAGTAAGTTGGATAGATTTGTCAGAAATGTCATATTAGCAGATAACCTGTATTTAATCAAAATTCAGTAAATAAATTAACAAAATAAATTAATGTAAAAGATGTTCGAAGTGTCTTTACCACATCGGCTTCTAAACATCTGCAGCGGCGACAGAACTTTTTCCACACTCTCGATAAATGAAGAGCATGTCGGTCTTTTAGTCGTTATTGCAAAAACAAAATTTTCGAATTGACAAAGATTTTTTTTTCGACACTGTCAGAATTTGAGAATTTTCTCCTATGTGAACGGATTTTGATAAATATCACCACTTGTCAAAACGAAACGTCAAGCTAATTTTAAAGATTTTAAGCGATTTGGAGCCTTTAACGGGTTCGTCGAACAAAAAAACGTTGTATTCAACTCGTTCGTGTGTCAATTGGGCTTTTTTAAACTGGCCCACTCGTGCCAAAAAAACCCCAATTTACACAAGAACTCGACAAATAAACTACGATTGCTTTAAAACGTCAAAGAGAAAGGACTAAGAGCCATCGTGGATTCGGTTATAATTACATATTTTCAAAATTTGAAATCAAGATATTGTTGCAATGTGTATAATGGGTTGCGGCAGAAAGAAATTCAGAAATACCCCTCTCATGAATAACCCTGTATAGTCAACAGAAAATTTACATATTCAGAAAACCAGAAATAATATATATATACAGGTCTCCCAAAAATGGCGTACTAACTACTTACTACCGTATCGAGGATGTTTAAATGTACACGAAAAAAATATGGAAAACATTTTTCAGACAAAAAAATAAATTTTTATTATTATTATTATTAACGGTAATACAATGTAAACAAAGATGTACTCGTACAACATTACCATGCAATGTTACCGTAGTGGATTTAAAATAATTTTTTCGATTTCCAAAGCTTCTAAATTCTCTATTATGCAGGATTAGATATTGGTAGTGAGTAATCTTGTACTTTGTGATATGTACGATTAGAAGTAGCTGTCATGACAATTTAATAAATATATTTTGAAATAATGTACCTGTTAAATGCCACTTTCAAAGACTGCCAAATCAGCAAATAAGTCCAATAGAATTTTTTTAACATTTTTCTGACGTTTACGGTAGTCTCTTCTACACCGTAGTGCATCGTTAGTACGCCATTTTTGGGACACCTGTATATATATTCGTATGAAGAAAACTACAATTAAAATTCGAAATTCACAAAATAATTATGGCAAATTATATGTTTTTAATTTGTTGTAGCCAATTTAGGGCGTCTTCGGTAAGTAGATGTAGTTTGGAGAAACCTTGCTGGAATTTAGTAAGGGGACATTCTTCCACAATGTGTTGGATGGTTTCTTTTTCTGCACCGCATTCACAAGAAGGGTTTTCACGAATGTTCCAGTGAAACAGCATATTATTGCATTTGCCATGGCCGGTTCTAAAACGATTTAATTTACACCAGATTTTCCTGGGTTGGTGAAATCCCGGAATTTGTTTTGTAGGATCCTCAATTAGATTTTTATTGAAAATATCTACTTCTTGCCAGGCTGCTTTCCAATAATCACATTTGGAAAATGGTTGCATGAGAAATTCTCCTTTCCAAAGTGGTTTACGCGATTAAATAATAATAAGGATCTATTGAGGATTAATTGAGACAAGAGCCAAAGAAAAAGAAAAGAAGATTATGAGTAATATTAAAGTATGTAATAATAAAGATGAATTAGTTCCTGACTACTAAAAAATTCATTAAATAATTTTTCAAATAAAGATTTGAACAAAACGTCGTAACAAAAAATAATACACAGAGTTATGACAACTCACGTTCTACGCTTATGATCTTGTAATTATTTAGTTTCGGGGCGAGAGCGAGTTTTGGGATTCTTTTTGCAGCACTCGTGACTTATTAAAGAAATCTACGTTCACCCAACGTCAGCTTTAGGATGTTTTTGTGTCCCTGTTGGGTTGTACGTCGCTAAAGCCACAAGGCGTCGATGTCAATTGAATTAGATCGTAGAAAATGTTTTACGGAGAAACGCATGGGACCTGGTACACATACATCCTATAAAGCACGACTCCAGAAATTCAATCTTCGAATTGTTGGCAGTTTTATAAAAAAAAAAAAAAAACAAATATCGACGAAACGGCATAACTTCGAAGTACGAAAAAGTGGTTTGGGTTTGATGGGCGAAGATTAATAACGTACACGTGTAAAGGACAGGTTGGATTATGGAAATCAAGGTCATTTATTATCCCATTTTATGTTTCCTTCGTAAAATTTCAGGAATTTGATATCCGGTATTTAGGATATTTCAAAAGCATCGTTAATAATATTTCTGTCACGAGACCACTTTTGACTTGTTTAATGTGATTGATTGAAGTGGGAAAATTTTCAAATGACACTAAGCAATAGATCAAGTCGAAGTGTGACGCTATTTTCATAGTCTTCACGTAAATTTCGTATCAATTTTGGTTATTCCGGACAATTTGCTTGGTAATCGAAGTTTCAGCACCGTCTTCAATTTTATTGCTTCTTAAAAAGCCTATTTGAATATAGATGCTCCTTAAATTCTCATCAGTGACTGAACGAGTCAATTTATAAATTACACCCTTTAAATATGCTAAACTAGAGCCGCCCCTTGTATTTATTACGCGCAAGGTAAAAAAGTAAGATTTTCTACAATTACCTGCATCCCGTCGTAAACTTCCGATCCCATTTTCTCTTTTGAGGCAAAATTGATTTCATCCCGCGCACATCAGAATTTATTATGGAAACTTTTCATGAAATCCTCCACGAGAAAAATAAATATCTAAACGGATTTTCACCGATTCCATCGGAAGTTTTTTCGAGTTATTTTTTATGTATTGTTACGTTCGACTATGACAAAATTCCGGGTTTCCGGAACGATTCCGGTCGATACAACGGGCGCCGCCTGGGTTCTACCTACAACTATTTCACACTTTATTCCGCCGACGGTGTTAAAATTTTAGCGTGTCGCAACTAAATGGCCAATAATTCTGACACCTCTTATGCGGAGTGTAGCAGTTCCAATTTATAAAACTTTCAAAACGCGCTCTCCACAACTTTTCCCCATGAAAAATTAACGCCATTATCGTACGTTGTGAATTTATTAAAAGACGTGATACAATTTCTTTCTTCCTTTTTCCCGGGAACCGCCTAAATAACTCAACACCACCCGATAAAAATGCAGATGCGTTCGAAAATATCACCTGTCCGCGCCTTTTCGGCAGTTAATCATTTCAAATTAAAAGCTGGAAGAGACGTTCCCAGCTCTGCAGCAATGTGGGTCAACGATTTATGGTTAAAAAAAACTATGTTATTGTTACAAATTTTAAACTTGGACAATTGCCTGGAACCTTGAACACGAAAATATCGCCGAACAAATACGCAATGTTATCGTCGAATAAACGATTGTGTAATGCACACGACTTCCCAAACTATTTCGCGGGAATTTTTCGAACCACAAACTTAAATCGAATTTGATTCAAAAATACAAATTGGCAAAGCCAACAGCGACGTGACGTTTGGCTTCCGATCCCGCCGCCAACAGTCAGATTCTCCTGAAGTCACTGAAAGCACACTTATAAACAAGGTCTATTTTCAGGAGCGATCGAGCGAGGGATGCAATTTTAACGCGGCTGAAAATAACGTCCGTTACTACTTTCATCTCTTACATGTTGCACAACAAGTTTGTATGCTCGCTGAACACAACCAACAAGTCGTTTGACTTGCTGCCAAAATTAATTCAGTTTAAGTCCGACTTTACTATGAGAATAGTTAAAACATATCTAATCCGTTGAAACGGCCGATCTCTCGTCATAAATAATTTATCGTGTGCAATATTCGCCGGTTGAGTGATATGTGTTGATGCCAAGGTATAAGAAAATCTGGTGGTATTGAAAATGAGTTTTTGTTTACGAGTGGCGGCGATGTATGATTAATGTATAAAGTTCCTCCAGTTGTAATCGATAGATCCCGTTATAACCCCGATACCAAGTTAAGAACAGCGTTTTTGTTCCTATTGCACTTCGGGGATGATTAAACCCCAGTAAATACAAACCACTCGACGAAGATAACGTTCAAATTTCAAATTAAAACTAGACCTGGTTGCATTATTGAAACAATTCTTGCAAAATTCTCGGTTTTCGACGTCCAAGTATTCCCGTTTTAACAATAAAACTCGCAGTTCTGTCAGATTTTAATTAAAAACGTTAGCCCCAGTTTGAATTTAGCGATAGTGATTTTAAACCGACTGATGCAGCCATTATTCTGTGAGCTTTGCCCTGCACAATTGGGTCAGATTTCAACAACGACTTCCCTTTTTAATTCAGGCGTCTGGACTTTGGATTTGTTTGTGTTTGTTTTCTTTAACCCGCTTTTGCTACAACTTTTTTCAACTTGAGAGCATCCGACTGGCTTTTGCTGGCGCTTTATTATTATTTTACGTGCTTTCATAGCGACGGCGCGCTTTTTTAATTGTGTTTCAGCGCCGGCGAGGATTCGAAACGGCAAGGTGGTTGGCAGTTTTCATTAGAGCTGATTTATTTTTAGTTTTTCACTCGTCGCTTTCATTTGTCATGTTTAACCGCTGATCCTGAAAATATCTTGACTTGCACCGTGCAATAATTACTCCTAGCAGGATTGCTCTTTTATAAATTAATCATTCCCTGCAAACCGCCGTTAACAATAGCAGATTATAGCTTTAAGAGTAGAAGTGAGTTTTTTGTGCTGAGCCCAGAGATTGAAGACCGAGGTGAAGTTGAGGTCGACAACTGGATGAAGCACAAAAAGACCTTCTACTCTGAATGCCCTTACTTTTGGCGCCTGTTGACATTTCAACTCCTAGGATTTGAAGTGTTTCTGGTCCGGTTACAAAAAAAAAAGACGCGATTTTCGACCGCTTGGAGAGAAACAGATTTTTTCACTAGCAGTGTCAATTTAAATAATTTATTATTTGGCTCGGTGCATTGGCAAACGTTTCAAATACGTAATAACAAAACATCTGTCAGCACAATACCAAGCAACTGCATATTCCTTGCATCTTTCGTATTATTTTTAATTTAATGTATCTACTGACGGAGCCAAAAACATAGATTTTTCAAAGAATTAAACATAACTGATTTTGCTTTGTTACAGCTAAAACACATCTCCAAGAAGTTAATTTAACTCCGTCTAACTAAAATCTTTATGTTAATTTTTATGTAAGTTGTCTTCAAGTTTTATGGTGAAACTTATAAGATACAGCTTGCATAATTTTGTCGTTATGGAACTGTCTGCACCACTATAATTATGATCCTTTATAATGCAACCAGGAGCGATGTCGCAGGAAGTGCCGTTGGGAAACACGTTTGAAAAAAAAATTAATTCTCGATAAAAAACTGTGGTTTTGCTGTGATAAAAGCCGCTTCTAATTTATCTCCTTCCCACATGATTGCAACTCTGCAATGACATAAAAATTTTGGCATCTTGCCTGCTTCTGTCTGATTAAAACGTTTATACGAAAACTTTTATCCGAAATTTAAGCCGTGGCCTTGACAATACAATTTATAGTTTCTTAAGAATTGTACACGTTAGAGGGTGAGTTATTTTTATGAAATTTATAATTTTAAATACCATGGGACATTATGCGTCATGGCAAGTTTTCTGTATTAGTCACCATCTAATTTTTAAATCTCGGTCACCCAAAAATTAACAAAAATTAGAATTAATAACGCAACCTGTAATAAATCCTTTTTTTAATTTTTACCACGTGTAAGTAAGTAAAAATGTGTGTTGTTAATATTATCTTTTGCGTATTTGTGAGGAAAATTCTTTCAATTCTGTTATGCGAGTACTCGAATTGCGTGAAACAGTCACGCGAGTCAGTTCTGAATAATAATCGTTGTTGTATGTTAAAATCTTAAATTATGTTGCTACCAGGGAAAATATTTTAACGATAACTTTATTTATAAAGGAACAGGTTTTTCTTTCGTTCTGCACGTAGGAAAAGAACGAGTGTAGAAAGTTTTATTGTGAAAAATATTTTATAGAAACATAAAAGAACACTGTAGGAACAGTATGCTTTAATGAAATTTTCTATTCAGGAACACATCTGTCACTTGTAGATAAAAAAAGAACCTAACCTTCGGTTCTCATTCAAAGTTGTTTGTCTGTGGGAAGAGTTCGCCGTAAATTTGGATAAACTCCAATCTGGAAAGAATAGTAAGAGTATTCGCGGTTTCGTGAAACTATTTCAAGTAGAATGATCGCGTTGATTGCAAACTTTTAATCCCTGGAAACTTCATTCCGCTCTATTTTTGAAGGGGGCGGCGGGTGAATTCGCTTCGTTCCAACTCTTCCGACGAGCTGTCCGTTATAATTAAAAATTGTTTTCTCGTCGCTGTTCCAGTTCGTTAAAAAATGAGCTTGATTGAAGGACCTCCCCCGGGACTCTTCCAGGAGATAATTAAATTGCAATTAAAAAAGCCGAAGAACTGGAACTGGCAATTATCCACATCAAAATCTTCTCCTCACATCTCCCTGCCGATAATACAGCTTTACGACTCGAAGGGCCAGTTGGTCCTCGAGACCAGAGACTGTGGAGCCACCAAAAGACGGAGCTGGCACAGTTCGAATATACGACCGAAGGAAACAACGACCACAAACGTCAAGAGAGGATATAAAGAACCAACAGACAGACATTTACAGAGATGTAGAAGCGACACATTAGAAACCGACGCGAGGAAGAACCGCTCCGCAAACAAATTGGATTCGATAAAAAGGAAAGAGACGCCGAGATCGTCGAATAATAAATTAACTAAAAGTTCTAGTGCGGTGTTAGATAATGTGATATCGAAGAAGGGCGCAGATGCGCTTAACGAAAATAGAAAATCAAGGAGCTACAATGAAAATTCAGTTAAAGGGGATGAGGACAAATGCAAGCGGAACTCCCTCCATGATTTGAAGAAATCGAGAAGCGACGTCCTCGAACTTAAAGGTAAACGACACTTTTCTCGCGAAATTGTTAAGTTAGTGGAGAGTGCTGAAGCGACATTAAGGGTGTTCGAGGGTTTTCATTCGAGCCGACGGGGTTAACTTCAATTTTAGATATAATTTACAACGGATTTTGCCAGATTTTCTGCTTTATTTGGAGAATCAGTTTGGCAAAAATTGTGCTTTCAGACGTCACCGAAAAATTAACAAAATTCCGAATATTTTTGGTTGAAGAAAAGTTTACGCGAGCCGAGAATAAATAACAGATGATGGAAACTTCGCCAAGCCAAATTTCATTTAGTTGTCCGGTCTAAAATATTAGGTTATGTAAATTTTTGGCTTTTACAAATGGTAGTGGAACAAGGTCGAAAATATACACAGCGGATTCCCTATGTGTCGAGACTGTGCGAATAATAAAAAAAAATCTGAGTTTATTTACTAAAAAGAAAACAATGCAAATTTACTTGGCCTTCACAAAAAAAAGAGAACATTATTATCATTATTTGTTTCAATTCAATTAATGTTTGTAATTATATAAAAAAAAAGTAGTAGATTATATCATTAAGAGTAGAAGTGAGTCTTTTTGTGCTGAGCCCAGAGACTGAAGACCGAGACGAAGTCGAGGTTCACAACTGGGTAAATCACAAATAAATCGGGCATTTGACTCGATCGAGCCGCCTGTGGACATTTCAACTTCTTGGATTTGAAGTGTTTCAAGTCCGGTTACAAAAAAAAGCACTTCAACCATTTCTACAGAGGTCAATTTTCAAGTCAGAAGTAGTTTGATAACCCGTGCGACATCAGCGAAGAAGAGATTGTCTATACTATTAAGTATATTTTTATTATCTGATTTCTTTCAGTTTAAAAAATAATTTGCTGTTACACTTTTTTTGTCACGCGTAAAATCATTGAATTGATCATTGAATTTGATGATCGGATTTACATCTGGTGCCATAATTTCTTCTCGATGAAACCATTGAATGTTAAACGTGCATTATAAAGTTCGGCGGTTCGTTTCAGCGTAATAAATAATAACAGTTTAGCACGCCAATTTTCAATAGAAGTCAAACAGAATAGACCTGCTAGATATGTACTCGGTGCAGATTCGGGTTGACCCTCTATTTGTGCTCGTGCTTTGCGTAGGTAGATGTTTATCTGTCGAAAGCAAACAATAAGGAAAATTTTCGTTGCAGGAAATCCCCGTTTCGGTGAAACTTCCAAACGGAACCCTCTGCGTCCGATAAGATCGGTTGTTGATTTCGGCGAAAACAAGGAAAAAAGGGAGCTCCTGGGCCACCATAGATCTCGAAGCGACGACCTCTTCCGCAGAAAATTAAAATCGAACGAGGAAAGTTTAAAACGGGCCGAGAGCGACGGCTACAAAAACTTCATAGCGCCCTACGACAACCCCGTCGTCACGCGAACCCAGAATGTTTTATTGCCCAATAACGCTTCTAATATCGAAGTTAACCATTTCAAACACAACAGGTACAAAACAAGAACGAGCAGCGCCGGCACGTTAATAATTACCGACGAAAGTTTTAACAACCGCCACCGACGCCGTCGCCGTCGCGACGCGTCAATAGAAAACTCGAACAACGCCCAGAATAATGCGGGTCCGTACTCGAAGGACACAATGGGAAATACGGAAAGGACCAGTTTGCATGTTAGACAAGGCGGCGATCCGACAAATCTCGAAACAACGTCATGCCAGATGGAACAACAAGAAAATCGATACTGTTCAACTGCAGAACTAGGGAACAACATCGACGCAACTACGAGGACTAGGTAATCTAGTTTGAATTTTTAGGACGCATTGATAAATATTAGTACGGCTGAGATATTATTGTTTGCTGTGCGGGTTTGTTTTGATAATGTTTGATTGCTCTGCGCTGCCAACTTGGGGCGATTACGAGTCTGGAGGGCAATAAAGCCCTTACACCAACTTTCCACTTACGTTGGACGAAGCACAACATTTAACTAATGTTGCTGTTAATCAAAATTTGGTGTAAACGAGAAATTTATGCTGTGACTCCTTTCCATCGCCAAAAGCAGATTTTCTACCATCACCAAATTGTTGCTTTTTGCTCAACAATTCGTTTACAGCAAAACACTGCAAACCTTTACTAAATCCAGGTACAAAAAATGTTTCAGATCAAAACTTCACTGGCTGTCCCAAGTTTTAGTAGTATCAAAATAACTCCTATTATTTGGACAGGCTTCATAAGCAACAGCAAGAAAACATGAATGCACGAAAGTAAGGTTAGGAAGTTGTTTATTGACGTTTCACGTAAAAATGTGTGCAACCGTGCTTTATAATAAAATGGCTATTACAAATCTAACGAACGTCAAGAAATAACAATAACAATAAGTTGTAAAATTTCTACATAATTATAGTATATGATTACAACAATTAAGGGCCAGTTTATAGAAAGAGAATTAAATATTGAATTAACCTTGAGCAAAGAACTACCTTACAACATAAAATTTATATAATATAATTTTAAAATGGGGTAAATTTATCTTCGTTTCAAGAATTTACCTAATCAAATAATAATTTTTTATTTTCTTATCTTTATTACAACTTATCTTTAAACTTGGGACACCCAGAAAACCCTACACACAAATTTAATTACATAATATAATGAATCCCTTGACAGAAGTAAAGCTTTCAGTGAATGTTAATTTTCCAAAATTTAAACCAATTTTACCTGCTATGTTTTATAGCAAAACAGCCATTCTAATTAATTTCAGTAGAATTATTTACATTAGTAGCTTTACATTTTCCACCCACCGAATTATGTTGAAGATATGTTTAAAAAAAGATCACAGCTGTATTCAACGTTTTCCGCTGGAATAACAATTCCATTTTCATTAACAGACACAAATAATTTCGCAAAGTTCACACAGAAGCGTTCCAAATTAATTAAAACACTCGATTTTTTGGGGAAAATTTATCACTACAATTAATACATTAAGCCTCGGCTGTGATAAATGTTGTATCCAACGTTGGCCAGTCTGGACACACTGATTTTTTTAATTAACTCTGTTTACCGAAAACACTGTTTTGTTTTTACAAACAAAATTATCACAATATCTGGTTTCTGTTGTTAGAGTGTGAAACTATGTATTAAAAATTGTGTGCAAGCAATTGCCTTGATTGTTAGTATTACTGTCAATAATAATAATCAATAAACCTTGATCACATAATAAACTTGATTAATGTATTTTAATACTTATTTGATGTAGAATCATTTGCTTTCAGATTCGAAGAATAAAAAAATAACCCAAGACAAAATTAAATAAACTCAGATTCGGTACACATCGCTGTTTATATTTGAGCATCTTTTCCTTCTTTTCAGTTTGTTTCAGTAATCTGAGAGTTCGTGCAATCAAAGAGCTGAATTACTTTTTAATCACGTTGTTTCAGCACAAGTGATTTTCTTTTGAATCACTTCTAACATTTAGTCCTTGGGCGATCAGTAATTATGAGTACCTACTTTAATCAAAAAGTTGATTAAATGTTATCACAAATTAGTCTTTTATCGTTCGAATCTTGTAAAATTGCAATTGGAAATATTCAAATGTTGGACCCGCTCATGACAGGTATTAATAAAATTCCCCCAAAAAGCCGAACTTTAAAACGCTTTGATACCGTATCATAAAGTGAGAATATTTTAATAAAATTTTAATCCAAGGTTCGTCTTTGAAGTTTGATACGTGCTTTAAGACGTTGAAATTAATTTGCTTTATAAACTTGACGCCATTAAAGCATCAACCGTGCAAGAATGAACCGTTGATGGAACTTGACAACGCATCTAAATCTCAATCTGAATCTCTTCCAGATTGCAAGAGAACGGAAAGTTGAAGAAAAATGGAATCGTTTCGGGCGGTTTGTTTTATTCTCGAAGTGATATATTCCCTTTCGAAAAAACATTAAATAACGGAGTGGAAGAAAAACATGACGATAACTGTAATTACATAGTGTCGTACCCAGTAGCATCCATTAGTGATAATAAAAACCGTGAAAACAGCCAACCAATTATCGAAAAATTGGAAAGGAAAAAACGCAGAAAAGTTCGGAGACATTACAGTGATGCATCAACGTCGCCAACCGCTTTGGAGAAGAAATATCAACATAAAAGAAAGGGAAACGGGACAAAAGGTAAGGGAAATTGGCTCCCGATTGATCGGGATTATTAAATTTCGGTTCGCAAATTGATGTTTGATTTGCTGCTTTGTATTTGGAATCGTTAACCTTTTATTGCGGAAAACCAGATTCAAACAACAATACAATACTCCACGTCTCGTAGGACGATTGTTACGCGACCGCACAAATCCAGAAATAAGTGGAAGCAATTTTCAAAAAAGTTTCTCTCTGCCTTTCACACTTTTTCGGAGTTTTCTAAACACGACAACATCCGGCACATTTTAATCAGAAATTCGTTCCGTGCAAAGTTTCCGTTTTAATTTCGTCTCACATTTGCTGCGTAGATTAATGCCAATTAGATATTAGGTACACTGCTTTGTTTGCGATTGCATCAGAGATCTAGCAAGAAGCGTCTCTAAAATTAATTTCATATATTTCTACGTAATTATCATATTTATTAGGGTCGCAGTATATTAAAAGACGAATCTGAGGATATGGTAATGAAGTACGAGATACTTTAATAAACTCTAATGAGCTTTGATGGAAAGTTTCAAAGGAACTGTAGCAAATTCGATCAAAGTTGGTTCTTTAGATTGGGTCGCATAACAAATCGTTGGCGGATTAACAAGGCCTTGTTTTCGTATATAATATCTCTCCAGATTTATTCCCTTTAAATTGAAAATTCCCCCAGAAGCAAACAATAGCGAGTTTGAAATGTGAAATTAATAAAAAGACGTAAGAATTCACATGGCGCGGCTCTTTTTCGAAACAGGAAATGACAAGGGTCGGGGTCGCAAATACACAAGAAATTAAATTTTAATCCTGATTTAATTATACCTGAGAGAGACGTTGTTTAAATGTTATCATCGGCGGAGTTTTTCCAATTATTCAACGCCGGCTGAAATTGGGAATTCGTCCTTGTGCCTTTTTCAGTCCGCAGTGTTTATTTTGGGCGAAGTCGGAACTCCGTCTGATCGATTGAACTAACCCCATTTCGCATTTCAGCCCTAAAATCCATGAAACACGCACTAAGTAGCTTTACTGTGAAAATGTAGAGCTTAATTATTATTCGACCCATACTTTTAGCCAACTTCGAGAAAGGATTGGGTTTTAGTCGGAGAGCTCGATGATGAAATATTCAAACCGAATACTTCGCACCGAATAAAAATTAAGAGGTCTGTCCGTTTAGAAATTGAATTAGATGAATTGACGGCATGGAGGGCGTGGGGAATTTTTCACTTTTTATATCGCGCCAGGAGGGTAAATAAAAATGTAATAAACAGGAGTGTTCTTGAAAAGTTGAATATATTATTCGAGTGAGGCACTCCATGACAGTTCACTTGAACTAATACAAAACTTTCCTGATATCCCGCACCGCAAGATAGTCGTTTCAAAAATTAGTTTCAGTTTATTCCTCTCCTGGAATGAGGGATATGAAACCTGATAATAAAACTGTGCGACATCTTAGCATTTATTTTATATTTGCAATCTTAGTTTCATTAGAGTAAACACATAACCCGTCTCGTGAAATAAAAACATAACGATAAATCACCTCACCATGACTTTATTACTAAACCAAACGAGGTGTTAAAATGTTTCCCCAGCTGGGTCCAAGCAAAAAAAAACCGAATGGCCGAAATAATTAATTACTGATTTACTTAATTACGCGGGAATGTTTGCAATGAATTTGGACGGTGGTCCTGGTCGAGGAAAACTTGGAACACCTAAGGCGTCTGGCCGCGATTAAATAGATAGATTTGGTCGAATTCGGATCTGGAGAGAGGGCCACCTCCGCGATATTCCCTCTTGAGTCAATAAAGATGCAAACGGACAAACCCTTGTGATTTATATTAGGAGCGGGTTCACATCACAGTCAATATTAGCTAATCTCCTTTAGACAATCAGATTTCAATCCGCCGTGTGGGGAATATAAATTTATGCAAATTCAACTCATTACGGTATGCCACCCTAAATCTTCCCTTGTCGCACCGTATCAGGAACATACTTTTTTCAAGAATTACGTAATTTGCGGCGCGGCCGTATCTTCGTCCTTTTTTCCGACGTTCGGGGCCGCTTTCCGCACCTCTCTGCCTCCTTTACTCGACCAAAAACTATGAATGATAATTCTGCAATAAAGATAAGCCAGTGCGCAACCTGCCGAAATCAATATTTGCTCTTTGACAGCGATATTGTTGCGAATTGGGGCATTATCGGCAACACGTTTTATACGACAGGTAATGGACGCGGCATAATTGAAGATGTTAATTTTTGATGAGGTCCATTATCGCGGAATGCACAAGTTAATAATAAAAGGTAGCGATATGTGGTTGCACGAGCTTATAAAAGCTCCGGCTACGTTTGTTTTGTTTTATATTTAAATAGGAAGTTATGAAAAGTTACTGTCAGAAACATTAACGTTCACTTTTGGAGAAGAGAGCTTCTGTTATTTAGGAAATGAGACGCTTTATCATACAATAAAAGTCTTATGATGATTTGGAGTTGTAATATCACATAAAATCCATGCTCTTGAAAGTTTCTCAAGCTTTTTGATCGTCTTAAAAATGGATTTATTTCATTATGTAGACTTCTGCTTACTACCGGTAAATGCTTTGCTCCTTATTGTGGTAGAAATGTCAACAAGCAAGGACATTTTATCATTTTAACGATATAAGAATTTTAAATCGCAAAAAAATTGTACTTTCCAAGAAAAATGGTCTCTCATTTAAATTCATTTTCATTCAAGGAACTGTCAACTCTAATTTCTCTTTTTTTTTATTTACTTTGCTTAATACTCTCAAGTCTGCTTGAGCTGAATTTATCTTTATAAATATTTAATCTGCCCTTTTATATTTAGGTTTTTGTTGTATTTTACTGCAGCATTACATAATTCTTATATAAATAAAGTACTGAAGATAAAATTCCGAGCACCACAAAGCTTTAAATAATTAACAAATTTTCGTAGATTATTAAATCATAATTTAACATAATTTTCAAACATTTCGCTCGGGTTACTTTTTCCTGCAAAAACTTAATACATAATAATTATTATATCTATGAATTATTGATAAATATAAATGTACAAAAGGAACAAATACATAATATTATGAGGTTAAAAACGTATTGGATATTCAAAGAAAAATCACAGAATCCCATAGATGCTGCAAAGGTTCTAATGTGTTTATATTATAAATAAATAGTTATTTGTGTATCAAGGCCAAAAAGTGCATCTTTTTCGTACTAGTTTGGGTTTTCTGGCCGAGGCGCAGCCGAGGCTTGAAAACAGGCGAGGACAAAAGGCACTTTTTGACAGAGGTGCATATTAAATTTTTTAGGCGACCGCATGAACTACACAAAAAAGACATCATTGGAAAAATTACAAATTTATTTTGCATGATGTAGGTATCTTTTTCAAATAGATAAATTTATTAATACTATTTATTAACACAACAAAACTAAAAATTTTCTATTTGCAATACAATTGTTTACATAATTTTTGGTAACAATTATCGGTTTTGTCGGTTTCGTTGATAACTTACTAAACAGACCAACAGATGACGTCCGAAAAAGAGTTACTTTTCGTCCGCTTGTGAATACGTAAAATTACCGTGCCTAAAAAGTATATTTTTTCAAATATAGTTTTTAGTTATTTAAGTGACCTCACCAGATAAAGAACAATTTAGTGACGATTAAAAATGGCTCATTCAGAAATTTTCTTATCAAAATTACACATTCATATCAGTCAAATTATTTCTTAATCTACGGAAAGACACCATATATGAGGACCTATTCATAATTATTATCTTTAAATTTCTCCTTAATCAACGTTATAAATAGTTTTAACATTAGATTAGTTGGAACTGGTCAAAGAAATTGTAATTGAAATAAAATATCGATTTCTGGAAATATGTATTTTTGTAACCTAATTCTGTAATTACGAATATATTTGCAAAAAAAAAAAGATTAAATTTAGCAATTTTGTTCCTTGTATGGAACCATAACTATTATAAGATTTACAAGATTCATATTGCGTCAATACATTCTTTATTACACTAGAAAAGACTATCTCTCCTTCCTGGATGAAAAATGTCAAAAATACACCTCTAATTGAACCACGAAAATTTTTGTTATCTTCTCTACATATCTTACTTGTAAAAAACTTTAAGGAAGCGAAAAAATTCTACACTAGAGCCAAAAATTTTTTGAAGCTTGACTTTCGAGACACGGAGTAGTTAAAAAACTAAGAAAAACTCACCAGAGAAAAAATTAAAAGTTAAAATTGTTCAGCAAGTATAGATCGTGTTTTAGTCACTCATACTTTCATCATTCACATTTAAAAACTGTCGTTAAAAGCCCACAAACTTTTTGAAATCAATATCAAATATCTAAATCGACCGACAAATTGAAAGAGCTTTGTGATAGTTCAATAAAACATATTCAACATAAAAATGCAAATTATTTTCGCTACATATCGAATAATAATTTTGTTTGGTAGATGCCATAAATCATGCATGTCACTTTATTGACTCATATATCACAAGAATTTGACTTCAACATAACGTACAAACTTGTTTGCGTCGTAAGCAATTATTCTGAATATAATATCCCGAAACTTGTAGCATTATCATAAAAAAATTGTGTTCGGACAAAGCAATAGTCATGGAAATGACGACGTTGCTTTTATCCGAAGGTTGTGTCAATTTGAATCGGGTCGGTCATTCATGAAATTTCCGAATTTATTTCGCCTTTTTGTTACCACAAAAAAATTCCACCTGCATGCCCGCCTCCGTCAAGCAAGGCGTTTAATTATCGAGATAAGCGACTTAATTGGTCTTGCTATTACATAGTTATTAAAAATTAATCATTTAAAATAAACCAATTAAATATCCATTAATCCTGATAGCCGTCGGATCTAAGAAACGTTTGAAACTGGAGTTACCGCGTAATGGTGGTGTTTTAAATAACACTAAAACATCCTCGGCCACTCAAAAATTTATTTTATCTCTCAATAAAATTTCCACTGTGTGTTGTGTAGTTTAATATTCGGATACACGCACGTCTCGTATCTCACCGAATTCTTGTACAAAATGAAATGTAAAAGTACAAACAATATTTGGTTAAGTCATTAAAAACCAGTAGCACAGGTTGAAACAAAAGCTAAAACATCCGGCTTAAACTGTTGAACGAAATGATAAACTACTTCCTACCGTTGGAGAAGGTATCTTCTCATACTTGAATTAAATAACAATGATTTGTCTTTTTTGGTGAAAGTCTCATCTCGGAACAATTCGAACGTAAAATGTACGAAAAAAGCCAAAATCGCTTTTTTATAAGTTCAATATGAATTTTAAAGCTTAACAGGAGTTGCCGAATCCCATTTTATGGAAGTTTCGATATGGCGGATCTCTATTTAATAACACTTCGCTTCACACTATTGCTTTTAACAGAAAACTTCAATAAACTCTGTCCGAAAGGTGACGACTACCATCAAATGTATTTCGCGTATTATGTTTTTGCTATAAATACAAAAGTGTTTAATGACATCGTTAAGTCCCGTAATCAATATTGACTGATATCCTTTTATATCGCCCATAATATAAAAGTCGTTAATTTTTAAAATCGTTAAACTTTCCCAAAGAGAATATTTCAAAATATAACTGAAATATTCTATTTTACGACTGAACTACCTTAAGGAGCATTTTTATCGCACGGCAATGATTCCTGTAGCTTTTAGCAACTTCAAAGGATGTTTCTGGAGAATTGTCATAAATAGCTCAAAACGTTCGATTTCTTGTGAATAAACAAGTTATTAAGCTCAGTGTACCATTACTGACTCGAAAAGAATCAGTTTACTTAAATAACGATTTGTTAAAAGTTACAATTTATGCGAAGCATGTAGATAGTGACAGAATTGAGAAAAAACTTCCAATTTCCGCTTATACCAAGAAACGACGATTCCTAGGTGACTTCGGAAAGCTTCCCATTGATTTAAAAATAACAGAACAACTAGCCAAACTAAAAGTTTCCTTCGTCCTGAAACTATCAAATTTAGAGAAATCCTCCACCTACCTCCCTGACTACTATATGGGCCTGTTATTGTTATTATCTGTCTCTGTGGTTGTCGCATTATTAAATATATCGTTTCTATACTATAAATTGAGAAGGAATGAACCTAATTCATTAGCAGGTAATGAAACGACTTTGGGATACAGAGCATTAGTCCGTTCTGAGACACTTTAATCAACTGTGTGTTCTGGAGTTAGGTAGTTATTTTCTTGATACAAAAAGATCGCAATGCCTTGAAATTCAGCACAGCTTCATGCGCCAAAGGGGAGTTTTAACTTTTTTAAATATTTCTTAAAAACAGGGCAGAATCCTTGATGTTTTGTTTTTTTTTTTAATACCTTAAAAACAGGCCGAAATGCTTTGACATTTTAACTTTTTCTAATATTCCTTAAAAATAGGGCTGAATCCTTAAAATTTTAACTGTTGTCCTGAACAGGCCCGCATAATAGTTTCCTGTCGTCACTAAACTATGGAACAAACTTTTTGTTATGTTCCCTCTCTCGGTTCGACGTCAGCAATAACGATGCGATGAAGATGTTCATTTTTTAAGTTTCCATCAAAACAAACCGAACTGAAATTCATCTCATCGATCCCCTTAATCGCATTGTCTAAAAACTACCCGAAATGACGGGGTCGACCGAAGCTACAGAAACCTGGAACAGCAATTATGTCAATTAGGAAGTACAGCGAAGCCTGTCAAGTACAATAAACTAATCAATAAATTGCTTGCTCGCGAACATTGCTCGCAAAAAAATTAATTGAGTTAATTAAGAAACAGCTCACATAAATTTGATAACGAAGTTTCATAATATTCACCCTCCCTCTGAAGAAATTTCAGATGGTGTCTCGAGCGTCAATTTTTCGCGAGTAGGAGGAGGAAACAGTTGAATCATGCATAATTGCATGGAAAGCTCTTTAACGCCGTAGCATAACTTTGCTTTGTTAATAACGAAATTAATTTATCTTTTAGCGTTTCGGCGTAGCAGCTTTTCCGGTGTTTACATTTAAAATAACTTGAGTCTGAATTCGAAATTATCTTGTTATTAATTCTTTTTTAATCGGCTTTCGGTATGTATCCGCTCGGCCTGGATGAATATCATTCGGATGCAGAATGTAAATGTGGAATTAAAGCTTCCAAAAAATAGAATGACACAATAATTGCGGCAAGTTGTCGAGAACCGGACCACCACCATATGCGACATATCGGAGACAGGCGCCCTCCGTTTCCAGGTCCATTATCTCATGCTGAATTTTTAGTGTCCCCCATCAAATTGCAAACAAAACAAAAAACAAAATTTATACAGTATAATGCAATTTTCTTGTGTATTTTCATTTATTTCGCCGATATTCCTGACTCCTATTATAGCTGTCCATATCTGTGACCTTGGTAGATACGAGTATCTAGTTCATTTCTAGTTATTTTAAACCAGGCGCCATATTACCTAACAAAAACAACATAGTAGTTTCTTAGAGTGTAATTCTTGTAAGTAAAAAAATATAATTTATTTTTTATCTTCAAAACATGATCCTGAGTGGCGTGTTACAGATCAAAAATGGTTTCGGCTGAAAACGGTTCCTATATGAACGAGTCAACGTTTCTTTGACCCTGCCGCTGGCACATAGGTTCAATTGGGTACAGTTGTGGTTTGAGTAATAATCTAAAGCTACGCCAAACGTTTTCCATGTTTTTGTTTTTCGCAGCTATTCTTGACCATAATTTTTTTCGTGCGCAGTCAGTTTTCAGGTATTCGGCCTGTTTTGCAACACTCGGCTACTCCCTCGTGCTTCAAACTTTGGCCGCCCACCTGAAAAGTGATCTGACAGCGCTGCTCATATGAAAATAACTATTATCGTTCTAATTGTGAAATAAAAAAATCTGTAAAGCTGATTGTGTAAGTCAGATATACCATTTTTATCCTACAAATAAACAACATGTTATCGCCCTTTCGTCCTCCAGTTTCATGAAATCTTATTTTTTTCCAATAACTGGCTGTATGCAGTATTTGTGTCCATGCAGATAAGATTCCTATCTGTGTATCTGTTTTTTCTATATGTACATATTTGAAAAATCTACAATTTAACCTGAGAAACCCACCATTCGATTTCACCCCATTTCTTTTTACAAATGAAATGCTTCATCCGTAGCCAGGTATACCGTCTCGATATTGTCTCTGCAGATGCCAAAGCGATACGGAAAAACAATCTTGCACCGGATATCCGGCATACCTACGGTCAGTCGGATCAATCAGTTCCCAAGAATGACCCTCGAAATGCCTCCGATTTTTTAAGGCGATACCTACCCTTAAGATGGCGCTCTTATCTTGTATAATAAAGCACAGATATGGACGCCGTTACCTCGGCAAACCAGAAACGAGCCAATAAAGTCGGTGTCTTTATGGCGAAACCATTATCCTGCGAGAGGATAATCCGGAGTCGATCAGTTTAATGCCGGTGTCGGAGGCACCTGCGAACAAACTCGTCCGGGATCCGGTCCTTCGGTCGGGACCGTTCCCGGAGGTCCACCTGGACGTTTCCGTTTCCGCGTGCATGACGAACGCTCGTCGATCCCGGCGGCGTCATCGTCGTCGCCAACCCTGATGAGCTCGCCAAGCACCCCGAGTGGATTGCGCTGGCGCACGACCGGCCGGTCGACCTCGCCTCTTCACCTTGTTCCATCATCAAGCAGGCTGCGAGTTTGGTCATGGTAAGCGTAGTGTGTTAACGCGGTCCACACGCAAACCCACCGTCTACACGCTAAACCTTATAACGTAAATGTCGTATGTTTGCCGTAAACGTTGTCGTGTGACGTAATTCATTGTCGGACGTTGCAAATGCAGGGTTAGAACTTTTGACAGGTACGTTGTCTTTTTCTGTTCAGTGTAATCACGACGGTTGTTTTTTGGTGGATTCAATTATTATCGCCGTGCTCACTTGGATCGTTCAAATTAAAGGTCGCTTTTTGCCCATGAACGGCTGGATTTCGCCGGGTAAACAGTCCAACAACAGTCGCAGCAAACGTGACAGGTATTTTCTTTTCGTTTTCTACATTTCATTAATCACCCTGTAGACACCTAACCACGGTGGACCAGAATCACTATCGAAATGCTCAAAAATAATCATTTTCTTTACTTACGACAAACACACCGTATACATTAATACGTATACGGTACCGACCAAAATAATTCCTACAAAATGTTAGACAAAATAGGAATTTAAAAGCACAACATATTCATAACACTGCGCACGTTTGATTCTTAACCTATAAAATTTTATTTATAACGTGAAAATAATGCTTCATCGCCGATTTTCAATTGTGTCACAATTTACCGCAACGAATACATTTTACGTAATTTTACCGTAAATCATTTAAATATAATCCAACAACAATACTCGCAATTATAACGTAATTTTTAGCGTAATTTACCTTAAGACTTTGCAACATAAAATTATCCAAAGTTACGGCCACTTCGCTGGGAGCTAATTGTAATAATTCAACTCAGAAAAACTACCGAATAATTTGCTGCAGAATTTTTGTGAAATGAAATGTACCTAGTCAAGGGAGTTTTAAAAGCATATTACCTACCTTTCTTTATACATATTTACTTAAATCCCAAACTTTATTATTCCTTATTGACGGAATGTTTTTTTTGTGAGTCTCACGCTACTGAAGAATAACTTCAGCTTTGGGGAACGGTATTTTTATAAAGATAAAAGGATTATTGCAGCTCACCTTCAAATGCAGTAGGGAACAAGCTATTCAGTATCCTTTTCCAAGAATTATTACCCCTTGTCCAGCTAGAATCGTGGTTTGAACCACGAGTTCTGAAAACAACAGTGAAAAATTATCGTCAGGTAGTTAAAACCGTTGAACCGTACATCTTAGTACATGGAAAGGCCGGTCCGAAAACTATGTAAATTTTGTTTTGCAAGAACAATATAAGAAATCGAATCAAAAACGACTGCGTCGTATTTGTTTACAAGTAAACTTTCAGCCTTCTGTCAACGTGGTATTCATAAAAATCTGTTCTGTCATTTTAAGAGCGATCTATATGCCACAACTACACCAAATACGACGTTTCCTGTTCTACGATACCGATAAACATGCTAACTGACAATTTTATTTCTCTTAACTAAATTTATTAGGTAGTTTTACCTATAAGTACACGATTGTAACTTTC
Source organism: Tenebrio molitor (assembly GCF_963966145.1). Classification (NCBI taxonomy): domain Eukaryota; kingdom Metazoa; phylum Arthropoda; class Insecta; order Coleoptera; family Tenebrionidae; genus Tenebrio; species Tenebrio molitor. The sequence goes on from NC_091052.1 coordinate 4,503,588, forward strand.
GGCAACTTCAAAGCCGTAAAACTATAATTTATTATTTATGACGACATAATAAAACTGTACAAACAGGATACACATAATAATTGAGCCTACAGTATAATATTTTAGTCAAATAATAATTTTGAATTGTGGTTTAAAAATTTTAACGTCCAAAACTCACCAAATTATTCACTGATAATTAGGGAGAGCGGTATCCATTTTGTACAGGTATATATCAGGGTAAATTTTGTCCAGTGAAGGGACCAGGTAGCTTTTCCAAGAAGTGAGTTGTCTCCCAACAAGAGGCGAATTGTCTGTTGTCTCTCATTCGCATTAACCCCATGCAGTGATTATCATATTCCAAATGAAGATATTAAGTGCTTTTCATCTGGAAGTCAAATTAAAAATTCTGTTTTGCATGGAAATAATAAAGAAAGAAAAATTTCTAGATTGTAAACTTAATAAAGATGAAAATAGTAATGGAAATTATAATTTCTTTGATTTTGTGAACAAGGTGTCCTATTATTTGCGTTATAATAATAAATAAAATTGCCGTGCCGCCGGGTGGCGGTGGGATACGATTAATAATATTTATAAATATCACGTTTTAATATGTAGATACATATTTTGTATTCTTGAATTATGTATCTTTTTATTATAATTATAACTTCGAATTATACAGCATGTTTTCTACGATTTTTATTTTTTCGTACCTGATCGTATTCTCCTAAAGGCTGTATGACACGATGCTAAATTTTGTAGAAAATCTGTTAGAAAATGAGAGAGGACCAATGAACGATCAGGATCTGACAAAGACAGACTATGATCCTGATCGTTCATTGGTCCTGATCGAGGGTCTCTCTCATTTTCTAACAAATTTTCTACAAAATTTAGCCTCGTGTCAAACAAGCTTTAATAGTTATTTATTTAACGAGTTCGTGTGTAATTTTGGCTTTTTTTGGCATGAGTGGACCAGTTTAAAACTCGAGTGAAACGAGAGTTTTAAAGGTCCACGAGTGCCAAAAAAAGACCAAATTACACAAGAACGAGTTGAATACAACGTTTTTTTGTTAGACGATCCCTTTAAAGGCTTCAAATCGCTAAAAATCTTTAAAATTAGCTTGACGTTTCGTTTTGACAAGTTGTCAAATTTATCAAAATCCGTTCACACAGGAGAAAATTCTCAAATTCTGACAGTGTCGAACAAAAAAAAATATTTTGCTTTATATCAGCTATTTCAATGCACCCAATCCAATAATTAGTGTCGTGGTAATTCTAATTCCTTTACCTGAAGCACTTCTGACTCTTTTGTAAGACTTAGGAAAAAGGATTCACGGGAGACAAACCACAAATGTCCACCTTTTCAGGTGTTATATCTGTGAACTCTATGTTCTAGTTCATACCAAAATTAATGTCCTATTTGAGCGGAAACACAAACCTCTATTAATATAGGACATGTTGGTAGTTACCGAACACAATTTGGTAATAAGGGTGAAATTATTACCGCTCATTCATTTCTGACTAGACGATGTTACTACAGATCCGAGGTGCATTCCAGAGCCGAATGCAATTTTGTCATTATCAATTAAACGGGTTCACGCTGTAATACAAATATTGTAGCACATGGAGTAAATGCAGTGTAATGGGTTCCAGTCGTGTGATATGATTAAACTATTAAACTTGCTTTTTAAATCATCTTTAAAAACTACGTGTCAGTTATAGGAAATCCTAGGATTACAAATTAGGAAAAATCCTTTAAAGTTTAAACTATAGTCACAATACAGAAATGGTACAGATTTTCTTGTCTAGATAATCAATCTGGATAAGTTTAAGAAAAGTCGGGAGTTTAAACTTTATTCAAGACGACCAAACATCCAAAGTTAGTTTTAATTTCTTTAAGAGCTGTAGAAGTGGTTGTTTTGTTTTATTTTAAATCTCAGGTGACTTAACGCATGGAAAAATTCGTTTCCAGAGTAAGAGAGCAAAGTTTCTGAGTTGTACTGACTTTTTCATTTTCTGATCATCGAGTTTTGTCCAGTATCAATGAGTACAGCTTACACTCTATTTCATTTTTCTATCCAAGAACTTTTTGTTAAAGTCAATTTTTATTTCATTGCTTTTACTTTAGTTTTTGGAATAAGTCCACAACATTGATTACTATTATTTCTGGCCAAAAATATAATCCAGTCAAATCGCTACCAAAATTGAATTAACCAATAACTAGCAAATTACAGCGATAATTCATGCCCTAGAGTAATTATCGATAATTGTACCAGTGCATGAATTAACATATGCAATACGAGTGGTCTGATTATTGCCGACAGTATTTGTAATTCAGAGCAAAAGTAGCTTTAGTGACGAAAATCTGTATGAATGGAACACGAGTGTAGATTTTCCTTAAAAAAAGCAGCTACAAGTGAAGCTCAACGACAAATATTGAAGAAATAATCAGACCACGAATTGTATTCAGCAAGCCAATTCAATGAAAGGATGAAAGAAGCCGAGAAAATATTTTTTTTTAATAAAAAATTTAGCAATATTATGACGTTACCATGACAGCTGTAACTATTTGTCAAACAAAAAATATTTAGTACAACAATATAAGACAAAATGCTAAAAACCATACTGTCCAAGGGCTGCGGCCTAGAGCCTTCAGCGAAGGAAACCAAGTAATCTTTAACAGTTGTGTAATTCATAACAGTTAGTATTATTACTACACTATATTATAAAGTATCGGGTGTTCATTTAAATTTCCAATCAAAGTTGGAGTTGAAGAGTCGATTGTGAACGCACCAGCTGTAATCTTACCTCAGTTTTTGGGTTGTTTGTGTTTTTACACGAGTGGTTGTCACTATAAGAATTTTTGAAGTAAATATTACCCAAAAATTAAAGGCTACGTAGAAACGCAAGTACCGGGTGTCCCATCACTTGTGTCCCGTAGGAAAATGACTTTAAAACTAATTTATATTTATATGAAGGTATTATAGATGCATAAATAATGTTCACCGCCACAAAAATTGGGTATTACTTTTTTGTTAAAATTAATTACCTAGGTACAGCAGGCAAAAAACTATCACTTTAAAAATTAAATTTTGTTCAATGCAGTTCAAATTTAGTATACGTTTTGAAAAAATGGTAGAGCAATAAAATCCGTGATTAGAATTTGATTAAAATGTTTTGATGTAAAGATATTTGGTTAAATTAATTTGGGCCGTTCTACTTTATGAAAATTTATTGCAGACGAAGATTTATGAGGGGTTGCAGTGTGTTTGACGCCATAACACAGGCAGGTACCGCTGGAACCCTCTTGAATGGTCTTCGTACCATAAATTGCGGACAAGAATAATACCCACAAACTTAACTTTGTCTTCCATAAATTTTTATAAAGTAGAAGGACCCAAATTAAATTAACCAAATATCTTTACATCAAAACATTTTAATTAAATTCTAATTACGGATTTTATTTCTCTATAACTATTTCATAACGTATACTAAATTTTAACTGCATCGAACAAAATTTAATTTTTAAAGTGATAGTTTTTTGCTTGCTGTACCTAGGTAATTAATTTTAACAAAAAAGTAATATCCAATTTTTGTGGCGGTGAACAGTATTTATGCATCTGTAATACGTTCATATAAATATAATTTAGTTTTAAAGTCATTTTCCTACGGGACACAAGTGATGGGACACCCGGTATTTGATTGGTCGCTTTATTTTGAGTTGGATTGTCGGGGTAATTTACTTGTCATTTACTGAAATTCAAATTTGGAAGCGATTGATTGAAATACAAAGAAAGTATGTAGTAAAAAATGTTACAGAAAAATAGATGAAAAATAATGCATTTTCGTACTAGAAAGTTTTTTTTTCAGGAAATAGCCTGCCCAAGTATCCCTCGAACATGTCAAACTGTTAAAAATTTCCTGTAGTGCGCATTCGATAAAATGTTCGACAATAAAAATAATATGCACGTGGGATGTATTGGGCGTTTTTTTAAATTTCACCTCACAGTAGGCGTTGAAGAGTCGATTGTGAACTTACTATACAGGTTACTGATCATGGATCAGCTGTGTAAATCGTTAGTGGTGCGTTCACAATCGACTCTTCAACGCCTACTACGAGGGGAAATTTAAAAAACACCCGATATATTGACTATTTTGCATGTTCAATTATCACATCGATGAAAAATAAATGGGAAATTCGGTGCTCGCCACTTAAAAATTTACACTGATTTTTCGCTCAGGTCAAAGTATCCTTTAATTAGATCGTGTTCGACATCGAATTCGTTTCCACAACGGTGTTGCTCTCATACAGCTTTGTCAAAAAAATCAAATTAATTAACCGGCGTTGCTACTCTGTCGAAAATCGCGCTGTTCAAAAATTTATATTCGAAGCGTAATGTTTGTGCCGTGATGAATACATTCTATCGGATGAGTCGCGTTTTTGCCGTTGCATGTTGGAAATGTCTATTGATGTATTAATATTTCCAATTTGAAAATGTTGTCCCTAATATTCAGTTTGTTTGTTGTTGGTATTTCTATTGTTGGCTCAAAAAATATAAGTATGTGCTTTAAATAATCGTATTCTAGGAGTTCGACTCGCTTGTAGCGAGCAATCGATACGTACACACCACGTTATTTACATTTTACTGACTTGGAGGTATAACTCCGATATTCAAGCTTGAATGATAGTTTGGGAACTGTGTTCAGGACCTAATTCTCTGACGTTAAACAGATTAGGAGTAAATAGAAATTTAATGTTTATGAATATGCAAACGGATTGCATTTGGAAAATTCAGCCTGATCCAGGCTGAGCTCCGGTAATAATCCGTTGGACGAATGTGCGCCATAAATACCAAAAATGTACGACAGAGGATGATGATTCATCTAGAAAATATTCGCTGCAAATTCCAATGACCGCCATTATTTTCGGTTATGGCCTGTTCTGACGACGTGATTTACCTGTGCGAAACGTGGTTGAAGTTTCATAATAACATCCGGTCCTGGTCGACTAGGTGCTGATAACTATTCTATCCCGTTCTGAAACAGAAAATTTGATGTGCAACAAGATTTAAGATTTTCTCCAGCTTTTTTGGGTTGCTTGATGGGACTCTGGAATTTCATTGTGCACGATTCGAGCGCACAACACCATTCTGCGGGTTCAGTTCTCCATGAACATTGACACAAGGTTTCAAAACCGTGCAATAAAAAGCGGGATGTTCGCTCAAATTCTTTGTACCTTTTTGACACAATTTTACTCAGTTACAGGTAGTTTCAGTAGTTTTTATAATTGTATTTACCTGCTCCTCGGTAGTTTTATTTTCAAACATGGTACGATGTTTATGTAATGCTCGTGTAGAATTGGTTCAAATTTTGTTACATTATCTTAAAGAGTAGTTCAAGTAAATAAACTGGATGTATACACAACACACTTAAGTCACCTTATCCACCAACAATTAAGTGGCGAGTCTGTGTACCGTCTGAATTCAAAGCGATTCTAAAAGCTTCATTCATCAACCATAATAACTCATTTTTTTACCCTTTACAGCTCCTACCGACCGTGATTATTAATGAGGGATGTATGAAATACTTTTGTGGTACATTTTGTAGACCCTTTTACTTCTCTGGGAAACGAGCAACTCCTTTAAGACGGTCTTATAAATGTTTTAATGTCACATATTCCATTACTGCGATTAAGTATTCATGGGCGACGCCGTAAACAATATTATTGTGCCATTATTTAAACGTCTTTCTAATTCCGTTGTTTTAAAACTGCAAAATCCAGCTTAAGTTATCTAATTATTCTGGATCACGTAAAATTTACGCGAAATGCACTTAGTACAGGCGTAAACCATAAATTGTAGGGAGCGAACTGGCTCCTAAATCCATTATGCAGTGCAATAAAAAATCTAGATCATTCTCAAGTTAAAATACACGTTTAATGTTTCACTTTACATATAAACGAGCAATTTTGATACTGGTTGTGCTCCAAAATTGGATTAGTCTAGTGGAATTATTCCAAGTTTAACAATTTCTCCATTGCTTTGTTGCATGTCCCAGTTTTGACTGTGGTTTCCTGTGCTCAGTTCACAGCAGATAGGTACCAGCAGCTTAACTTGTTATCTTACGAAATTGATTCGAATCCGGAAGGGGAACTCATCTCGAAACCCCTAATGGTGACAGGTTATTTCAACATTATAATGTCGTTAGAGCCGACGTTCACAAAAATAGCTCACTAGCGAAGCTCTAAAAGGACTACGCGTTGCACTGGATTATCGATAAAATAGCTCTGTGACGTCAGCTGTGTAGACGCCACCTCTTAATGTTCCCCACGTCCCTATCCACCAGACTAATTTTGAAATACAATAAATATCCGGGGTTGCCGGGCTAATTTCCACGTTAAATCTGGATGAGTTTGGAAAAATATCACGCGTCAGACGATAAATTAAATTGTTGAAGCCACCTCGCCGGCCAGGTCAAGGGGTCAGAGCGTAAATAACTGATAGGGGTAATTATGTTATAGAGTAGGACACGGCTTATTTCCCCCAACGGAATCGTACGTACGGTTTCCATCCACCATACACACGCCATCAAGAACCTCTCCTGAACTAAGTTGTCAGAGGCCGGGTTCGTGTCTCGGTTTCGGTGGCTAAAGTCGTAACAATTTCAACTATTTCCAAAATACAAGCGAGAGAAATATTCCAATATGTACTTCGAAAATAAACTTTTCTCCACGACTAGTAAAGAATCATAGCATTCTTGTTGGATATTCAATGAAAGAATGATATCAATTCCACGCCCCGTGTTAGAATATACTAAAATATAATAGTCTTCAACTCGCATGTAATGGCTATTATTGACTCGGATGATTCCACCACTCGCCTACGGCTCGTGTTGAAATTTTCATCTTCTTGAATAATAGTCATCATTATACGCTCATTGAAGAATGTACCATTCTGTCTGATCTTTTCGACCGATTTGACTGCAAAGTAGTGATTGCAGAAAAATACAAAAAGAAATATTGAAAAATTGTACTCTCAAGATTTTATCACCTTGAAGGTAACAGTACCATTTTAGTAAATTTCTCTTCATCAGAGTGTTCTCAACTGGACGCTCGATTTTTGTCTTGCTTTTATCTCGACATTTTAACGACATTCTATCTGGAAAATTTCTTATAATGTAGGATTTACCCTTTTGTTGCCGTTTATGGTGGTGACACGAGATTTATGTGAATGCTTAAAACCTGCAAGATGGCTATCTCGTCGCATGTTGGAGTACAGATGTATAAAGTCATTTGATTATTGCCACATAAAGATAGCTCTTCGACTCAGCTTAATTATCTTACATTTCTTGCATCTTTTCTTTGCTTGTAGAGAGCACAATTTAATTCTATAATCAGTTACGAGTCTACTTTGTTATGTAATGTAGCTTCTCCTAGGCAGTTACCCCGATAATTAATTTTAATTAAGGTACGATCAATTTTCTCGGATTTCTCATTATTGATAATTTGCTACTGGGTTTACAAACCTTTTACAAATCCTTCCATTTTGAATCCGTCCCATAAATAAAGCTCGTTGCTAAATTTGTTGTGCGAGCCCCACTTAACATTGTCCCAAGTAATTTTTATCTCTTCGTCCTGAGCCGCGATCTCTAGTTCCGTCAACAGCAAAGCCTTGTAAACCGAAATTATCTGGCAAAAATGTCAAAAACAGAGCGACTCCGCAAACCACAACTTTAAATTTCAAAGACTCCTTCATTTTTTAGCAGACATCGGTAATGCTGGCGTAAATTCCTTTCGGTCTTTTTCGAGTGAATTCTGTTGGCATGCGGACATTCCAGACAACGCTAAAATCCATTTGTTAGCATTCTCCTTGGTTCCGTTCCTTTGGGTTTTATTTGAAACAACCTGGAAATGACAGGTCCGCGTGATGAATACATTTGAAAATTTGATTTTTCTATTTCGGTGTCCGAAGAGGACTTGCTCGTTTTTTGGTCCACGATTGAATTCCCTTTCGCAATTGCTTACCCATCAATGAATCCATCAGAAGTAATATTTTTTACTTCTGTAGAAAATAGCTTCACTGTTTTCGACACGCATCAGACTGTTTTGGGCCGAGGTCGGAGGCCATCAATCAATCAGTCGGATAGCAAGCCCCCAGACACCAATCGCAGGGGCAGCTCCAACCCCAACGTATTGGATCAATGTGTGTTTCCAAGCTTTAAATCTTGAACTGTTGTTTAACTGCTTGCTTGTGAATAATTTTTAATTAACCGTAAAGGTCGCAAATTGTGGGAAAATGACTTTGAATTTTTTTTAATGAAGCTGTTCCACAATAAACGGTGCAGGTTAGTTTTGGCGTTGAATAACGTTTTAATGACACAACATTTACCGCTTTTATTTTGTGTAAGTAGGTGAAGCATATTTTTGCATTATTCACATTTCAATGTTTTAAAACAATTAATTTGTACACGTTTACGTCGACCGTCTTGTTAGCTGTTTGTTCAATAAATTGCATGTTCTCTGGCCATATCGATTGCATTTTTTTTTTAACTCTGTAGAGGTGTTTACTTAACGAATCGATATACATTAATCATAATCTCGGGGATGATGAACAAAAACTGCGAATTATGTGGGGCCAGATTTATTTTATACCTTTTTTTACAGTCTATGTGACACTAACATCGTTTAGTTTAGTTAAACCGGAGATTAATGCTTTTACTCTTTTTCAACCTTAATATTTAATAACAATTTTGCTCCATTTTTAATCTGTTGCAAAAAATTCATTAAATGCAAACATAAAAAGTGTCACGACAACCTCGATTCGGCACATCCTTTCCAACTTATTGACTCCTCTATAATGGACGTCAAATTGAAAAGGAAAATGCGAACTTAATTTTTATCTAAAAACCTAGCAAAACCGGATTTGACTCAGAAAAGTAAGCCGGACTGATCAGGGACTTCCTTCAAGGCAACACACCACACTTTAATTGAGTAAGTCTTATCTTAAATATCCAAATACGAGTATATGTATTTTTCCAAGCCTGAAAAAAATTGGAAAATTTGAGGCAAACAACATTAAGAAAGTTGTTTTTGGAAATTTATTGCACGTTTTATTATAATAATGTAGTTGTATATGTTACGCTTCGATTCCGAAAGAAATACTATTTCTCAATTATGAAAAAACTTCCGGTTAAGAAATTTCTCACATATAACGTCTGTTTCCAATTTCCATATCAATGAAAGTAGTAATTTTTGATAAGTGCTGATAGATATAATTTAATGTAAGTATTAATTTTTAGTTCCAAAACAATAAAATAGAACGTTGCTCGAAATAAAATTAAACCTTGGATTACACAGTTAAGCCGGATGTAATTTTTGGTTTATTTGAGAAACCCCGTATTTACAAGTTACTGCCTATATTTAACCCGATGATAATTTCGCTGGGGGTCTCCAGTTATTACAAATTCTGCACATTTTAGTTTTAATTGGAAATAGTATCTGCTTTGTGCACGGTTCAGTGCTACATAATCCTTTTGTCTCGTAGGGAGGTTTTAATTGATGCTTCACATTTATGTTACATAATACAGTATGCTCACTAAATCGGCACCGAATAGCGGTCATAAATTAGGATAAGAGCAAGGAGCCCTTAAATTGGAATCGGTAATAATCGTTATTGCCAGTCGAGCGAGTATGTGGCGGTTTTGAGGCAATAAAACCCCGCCATTTGTCCATAATCACAGTATATTGTAATAACAATAAAGTTGGTGCGCTCTGTTTTTCGAGCCGGTGGAACAATAAAAATTCAAGATTCGAAAAATCGGGTCCTGGACGTTTTTGCTTTAAATGAAGTTATGAAACTGTGACAAAACTGTTCGGACAAGTTCATGGTCAGCGATTACACCGTGGTGCAGCTTCTGAAGCTGACAGCTTTGCACCGTTTAGTATGCGAATGCGCATGAGTATTAGTTAACAATGAATGCGTATTTATACCTACTTCCGGTAGGTAGGTTGCGCCCTCCATCCGGCATTCCTCTCGTCATATCCGGTCCTCTTCGAGGCGACAGCAATGTCATTATCAGAGACAACCTTCAATTAACTTTCACTAATCACTAATGTCTTTGTTTTCGGTGATGGACGTTTGACTGAGCAAACAGTGGCCCAATTCATTGATGAACAAGCACGTCGGTTAATTGGATCGTTTGTTTAATGGGTAATTTGACGCGGACCCTTTTGATGCATTCCTCTCTATAAATAAAATCATTGCTGTGCCCAATCTGGGCCTGGTTTTGGTCAAGACGATTATGTACACCAGATTGATGTTTTCGTGTGGATCAAACTTCATGGAAATGTCGAACAGCGGGACTTATTTTGCTTCATTTACTTTTAATTGGATGAATATGCAAAGTGACTCCAATCTCGAGTCGGATGAAAAGACCTGGAAAATTTCTTATCAGCAGGATGTGCCTCGAAAATTTTTTTAAAACAAGGCACTCACCCGCTTCTTTATTTGCATATATATTAAGCAAAATATGTCCGCTAAAACAAGGGGCTCCTGGATGTTGGCTGAACTCGTTTCTTATTTGTTTATTGTTGAATTTCCCAAGCTCCTTGTGTTTGGTCTGTCAGGTCGAACAAAAAAGGTCGACGTTTAGTGTTTCTACCTTTCTTAAGATATTTTCATGAATTGCTTGAAACTTTGTTTTTCGGTTAATCCATTATGCAAGACCAACTTCCTCAAAGTCATTAAACATCAAACACATCTAATTAGATTAGTTTTCACGCCGGTTTTTTTAAACAAAATTTAATCACTTCAAAGATTTTTTTTCTTTATAAACATTCTGTGCGTCGCATTCTGTTGACTTCAGTTCTAATCGACCAAAACTTGGCCGATTTGTAATTTAAATTATTTAATTCTTTAAAAATAATATATTTTTTAAATTCTTTATTTTTTGTTTTGTTTATAACATATTTTTTGGTTTTTTCTATTTGATCGAATTGGAAACATTTTGCAAACTAAAATGCATTAGCTTTTTTTTCATCGTTCCAACCCTTTCCGTTTCCACACAATGAAATCATTGATATTTTTTAAAAAGCTATCCATGTTTTTTGACATTTGGATAGATAATTTTTGGACTGACGGATGTCAGTTTTTAAAGGTGAAAACAAGGTGGCTGTGAAACTCCAATTTTACACTTCTACGAAAAATAATTTCTTAAATACGAAAATGATACTCACCTGGATGAATTTCGACATTTCAACATTAGTGAAGTAATTTTGACGTCAATAAACTAAAACAACATATTAATAGAACGTCCAGAATGCACATTTTTGAAGCTAAAAAAATCTTCCTACAGTTGACTTCAAAAAAAACGGGAAATGAAATTTGACCTAATGTGAATTGGAAATTTAATTTGTCAATTTATGTCAATTTGTGTCTGTTTGACAGTAGTATTTTTTAACCTAAATTCTAAAAGGCCGTTTCAAACTATAAAAATTTAATAAAATCTGACAAAACTTTTTCTGACAGTTCCCGTTTTTTTTTGAAGCCAACCGTACAAAAACAATTACTCAAAGTAAATATTCAAAGCGATTGATTTGATTGATTGATTGACTGACTTCTTCTGGTCAGTAAGTTAATCATTTTTAGAACTCGGAACAAACATTTTAGAGAGTGTCAGAAGCTATAGTCCATTTTTTAATTATAGTCCGATGTATCAATTAAAAAGCAGAACAACTGTCATATTGCTATCTCTTTTCAACATAATGTAAACAAACTACTGAATTCTTGTACGTATTGTATTAAGCGTGTCCCACTATGCATCTCGCTTTAGCATGTGCGATTAGAGCAAGACGTGAATTGTACGTTTATTCCATTAGCGACGTCAAATTTTTAGGTTACGTTTTAACCACGTTATTTGTGATAATTTTGTTTAATTTTGCTTGAAATGTCCTCCGTATGATGCCAACGAAAAGCATGTGGACAGATCCTTTTACAGAATTTGTTAATTGCAAAAATAATATTGGAATTGCGCAGAAACTTGCAAGACTGGAAGTTAACAGGTAAGGGGGTAAACTAATTCATAGAGAGTTGTTTTGTGTTCATGGCGTTGCCGAAACAAAATGTAGGAAGAAAGAAAGACAGTCTTAACGTGGTTGTTTAGTGCTGTTTTCAACAATTTTTAATATATCTGACCTATTAGGTAGTTGATATGTAAATAGTTATCAAAAGCGTTCTGAAAGGAGCGGGTTTTTTGAAAGATAAAATTAAAACGAGGAATGAATTTGCAGAAATACCAAGAAAGCACGAAAGAACACAATATCTGTCTCATGTTGCCTAAATAAATGTTCAAATATTGGTAGAACCATGCACTGCTGTCAAATGTCGAAAGCAGACGCAGGTCATGTCGACTTCTTGATTCGGACTAAGCTCATCGGACTATAGACTGCTGGATTTTTTCTTTCGGTTTTTTAAACATAGCTCGGCAATTAAGGTAAACCTTTTGATATAATCCCATAAAAAATCTAATCGGGATGAGATCGGAAAATATTGCAGTCACTTAGGTTTTTTAGTTTCAAAAATGTGCACTTTGAACGTTCATTTTATTCATAATTTATTGTTTTAGTTTGTAGGGTTTGCCATTTAAAAAAATGGCAAAGACATTATTGCACAGAAACGGAAAAGAAATGACCGGAAGTTTATTTTAAACAAATCAAATTGGGTAAATTGACCCAAGTTCGTTTCGCAAATTTTCTTTCAAGATTCTGTAGATTCAACTCTTAACTTTCCTTTTTTCCTTTTACAGATGGATAGTTTAACTAACATTCATTTAGAATTACATAAGTAGTAACCAAAGTGACAGGAGAAATAGTAAAGAATTTTGTGGCAACTTTTTCACTTGAAAGCACTTTCCTGGGCTTTATTCATTTGACTATACAGCTATTTAAATTTGTTGGAACTTTTAAACAAACACTTTTTACTTGGGTCAATACTTAAAATTTTCTCGAACCAGAATCCCCTTAGGTTGTTTCAGCAAGAGTTTATATCCCTTTTCTTTCAGACTCTCGCTATAAAATAAGTATAGCCCAACTTTTTTCATTTCGGCAGTTCTGTTCCTCTTATAAATAACGAGATTCGACAAATCGTGGATTCCTCCGTTCTCTTTTATTATTTAACACAAACACTCCATAGACGATTATACTTCAAACAAGTATGGAATTCTTCCCGCTGTTTCGCAACATTAGTGCTGGCTGCATTTCCGTCTCTTAGCTAACTTCATCAGACACAGTAGTGCAGATCTCTGCATTAATAAGTTACGTAATTTGTGGTACAGTCGAGATGAGAACGTAGCGGTTCGGTTAATTTTCCGATTCATACCGTAACCGAGGTGGAATTGTCTGTTAATTTTTGTGTGGCAATTTTCCTGCAGTGCCGATTGTACAAGTACGAAATTGCAGGTTGCATGGTTTTAATAAGATTGCCGTTCTAAAATTGCATTCGCCAAGCGCATTTTTATTAATCTCCGGAGTACCAGCCCATTTATGTCACGCCACAAGTACGACTTTTATCAAATCACTTTAGCAACATTCATTCTGAAAAGTCCTCGTAGCCATTAAATTTCCCATTAGTTCGGCTCAAACAACGTTGCAGCATGCAAAGCCGTTCTCATTTCCGCACACGCCATTGCAGGATTTATTCCCATTGTATCTTCGTATTTGAGGTAACGAACGGCGAAAAAAGTGATAACGAATGGCCGATAGGGGGACAAATAAATATTTCGATAATTAATCGGTGCAAAAAACGTACGTGCACACGTGCGGTTCTTTGGAAACTTCACAGGAGGAATAAATCATGCCCAACTGAATCCTTGCCGGGAATAAATCACGCCGGACATGTGAATGCGGGCAATAAATAATTTACACAATGATACTGCATCGAAAGTTTAAATTGCCTCCAACCACGTTAGATACAGAAACGGTGCATTCCCCCGGAATTATCGGGAATATCGCCTTCCCGTTTGCATGCTACGTACAGCCATCTGTTATCAAAAGCTGCTAATTAAAGTAAACAGCATACAGAACGTCCGGAGTTGGATCGTCGCGCCACTTTACATTTTATTTTGCAAATTTAGATGTTGGCAAAGACTTCTGAAAGAAAAACACCGATTCCGTATGCATATTAAAGTCTTTCCAGAAATGAATTGTGTACTATACTAAAATTCACATTTGGGGTTGGCGCTACAGTAGTTCTTTAGATCTGCCATAAATATAGCTGGAGGTTAGGATATCGAAGAATCAGAATAAGTTATCAAGAGGAAGTGTCCTAGTTTCTGGTTGTTACCAATTTTAGTAATTTGCGTTTTGGGTGCTTTCATTACTCACGTTTCAAATAAATTTGGCTTTTTGGTATTGTTTACTAATAAATATCGGATGTTTCTGGAGAGCAGCCAAAGAATTGTTGTCGCACAACCCATAAATAAATTAAGTATACCGAGTGAGGCGAACTTTACCATCACCCGAAAAATACCAATTTGATGACTTATCGAATCACTAATTGGAGATTGATTGAAAATATTCTACGTACAAATGTTTGCAAGAAATAAAATTCCTTAAATTTTAGTCGTTCATTTTTGACAAAAATTCTTGGGCAAGTCGATTTATATTTTTAAATGGCCAGCTTTTCGCAAACGTGACACTTTTCTATTCCACCCAGTGGCGGCGCGAGTGGAGGTAATTTTAAATGGTGACGGGCGTCAAGTGTTATATTTTTTGAAAAATCTTTTTATCCTCTATTCATTAAGGCCATTTGTAACGTAATTAACAAATTTGAATACCGTTTGGCAATTTTATTTATATTAAAATTTGCTGATAATCTGTTTTGTTTTGATCGACTGATTTAAAAAGGAAAAAAACATTTAATTGATCGACTGATTTAAAAAGGAAAAAAAAATTAAAACAATTCACCGACGTGCACCGCCACTGAGTGAAATATCGGGCCTTCAAATAAATATATATTTAGAGTAGGCGTAGACGACATTCTAATGCTGTTAACAGTGTAAAGTAATTTTTGTAGGTAACGAATTATTCTCCGGAGTTACACAGGTTACACAGTAAGCTTTTTCCCAATTTCATATTGTCATATTCCGTGGAGGGGGAATAGGGAGAACGCACTACAAAAATTAAAAATATTTTCTAACCTAATTTTATTTCGATAAAATGTCAGACCTTTCTTGTGTCATTTTCTACGCTGGAAAAATGTTGCAAACAATTGAATTTCCATAGGTTGCTCTAAATATAAATGTATTTGAAGGCCCGTTACAAAAGTATAATTTATGAAATACTCATACAGATCTGTCGAGGATTTTTGCCAGAAATCAACAACATACATTTAAGAAATAATTGTTTACTTTAGACTCTCCCTGTGTATAGAAAGTGAAAATCAAAAGTACAATTTGGATAAAAGCTTCAAATATTATTTCCCACAAAAGTCTATTTTACATGAATGTTTTGTTTTAGCTTTGCTTTAGAAGAGCAGTGAAATGTACTCCTCAATTTGATATAAATTTGTTACAAGTGAAGCTCTGCTGCTTTCCTAAACTTTGCTTCCATAATGTTGAACATGGCGCACGGTCTGCTGTACATTGTTATACACTGTGAAAGTAAATAAAAACCAATTATAGAAGTTGAATGCTCAGCAAAATCCGGAGCATAACGTATGCACACTCGAACTTGGGAATCCGGGTAGTGTAAAAGCGGCTACGTGTTATTCCTCCGATTCCCCGGAGCCCTTGGAAACGCGGCGCCGACTTATCCCGATAACACTATGTTACAGCATTCGGTTAGACGCCGGACATGGGAATCGTAGAATTTAAATGAAAAAAATTAGCCGCATTGCGCGAATTATTACCGGCCTGAAAGCATGCGGAACTGAAGCTTAGCAAACGGTCTGTGTCTGTTGAAAATCGGTTAATAAGTGGCCGTAATGGATGTTCTCGGTGTAATTTTGCTTCAGTAATGGAAAAATTTTCCTCATTAAGAGTTTCGAGCTTTGTCAACTAAAACCGTGTTGTGCGGAGTCCGTGCAGATATTAAAAATGAGCGTTCTCATAAATGAGAAATCAGATGACGGATAGTTTGCAAAAGTGCGATTACTTCTTTGATATTAGCGGCGTGGGTTTTAAAAGTGCCAATAAACTTCAAGATATCCTTCATATCTTTTCGAATCGACGTCTGAAATATCTGGCGTTCGCCGAGAAACCGAGAACTTCTAAATTAAATATTGAAGCCAATATCGACTCAGATATGTGAAAGAAACAATAATGAAGTTTATTTTCGTTATATCTCGTTGAATCCCGGCGGGTTAGATGAGTCGGATTAAAAGAAATCGTGTGGAAAGAATTAATTTATTATGTGACAAAATATTCCACGTATTTTCCATAGATGTCATTGAGGTTGGGCCATTGTCACGAATTGTATGCTAGTAATTTATCCACGATATGTTAAATAGATTCGGTGTAGGATTACATAATTCGACAACACAAAAACTCGACGTTATTCGTGTAGGTGTGCTTCGTTATTATAAAAAAAAAAATATACTGAAGGGTTCTGCCGAGTTGACCCTGGCATTTTTCGGTTTGTTGCACATCCCGTATCTTCGAGTGGAATAAGTTCGGAATAAGCAGATATTTCTCCGTATTCTCCATTCATATCCAAATAGACTTCTATCAAAGTTTATTGAGCTTGAGTAGGACCCTTTTTGTGCCAAGCACTAGACGATACTCCCGAAGAATTCAAATAAGACCGTTCTTTTTCACGGTCTCAACAAACTACCCATTACTTACACCCACCGAATTTCGTCGTCGTCAATTTTAATTAATTTCAACCGTGGAGATGTTTTTGTTTGGCGAAAAAATCGAAATTAATAAAACTCATAACTTCCCGACGCGTCGACGGCGTGCTCTCTCCGCTCGTTTCTTTCTCGGCACAATTTTTTCCCCAAAAAAACCTCCAAAATAGATTGCTTTATCCGAATAAAAAATGAAGAGCTCGCGAGATGCATTTAAACCGCGATAACTTCAACGCGGGACCGCTTTTTGAACGTAAAACATACGTCTTTTCGAGTGTTGTGCTTTTAACTGTTCTTTGATGTCGCAAGTTGGGCTTAAAGGAAATAAAAAGTGGGTCGGGCTGCAGCTTTTTGTCTGTCGTATTATAAGCCTAGACGCTCATCCGATTATGGCACCACGGACCTACTGTTTTGAATTATTCCAAGTTATTACCAAAAAAATTAATCACGCTGCTACGTAAACTTAATGACAACAAATTCAACATTACACAGCCATGTAAATTACGAGCCCCGACGCATCTTCCTTGCCCTTTCGAAGTCACGTTGCAGCTTAATTCGCTCATCTGCGGCCAGAAATTAAGACACTTTCACTAGATCTGTTGTGGATAATGGTGGAATTCCTGTCGCATGATGGATGACAGTTTAGAGCCCTCATGTTCCATGTTATCTCTGTGTTAGAAGTGATGCGTAAAAGTGTTTTCCCTTTGCCACAAACCGACTTTCCCAACATATTAATATTCATAACTGAACCAACAAGTCTCACACCTGTAATTAATTGATTCAGTGATGTTAGAGACCCAGTTGGTTGCGAGTGTATTTCCCATACTACCCATGCCTACGATAAACTAATTATCTAGATCGTGCTGCTCAGAAACATAATAGAGTTTTTTGTTTGTGATCCATGTTGTCGTAATTACTTTCCATTTAAGTACTTAATTAAAATGACTAGTTAGCGGAAACGCGGCAATTGACAATTAAGGACACAGTGTTTTGACATGTATTTGCGGATGCCGATCGGAAGTGTAGAAAAGGAGAGGAATCGTGACAGACTCTCGGTTAAAATTTAACCGTTTATTTTCGGCCGTTGTGACAGTCGTTATTAGTGTGTCATTGTCATGTGACTCACTGTCACCTTGTCTACGAACTCTCTCCTTGTCTATGGCGAATTGATTAATCGTAGACATGATTCGTTTGCTAGTTTGCTGCATTAAACGTGTCTTGCTTGTCAAATGTGTACCAAGTAATTTATTCAACTAGAACAAGATTAATGTAAGCTTTTAACTAGCAAAAGAAATCCTCTTTTTTCGCACAAGCTTCCCAGTAAAAAAACTCCCTAATACCAATTATTAAAACAAGTGCTTTAACTTTTATTTAACAAATATCCGGAGAAGTCGGCACAAAGAATTTTGGGTGTCACACGTCCAGAAACGGTTTTACGAGTACTCGCATTTGCAAGCCTCGGCTATCGCCTCGGCCCACAAACCTTACTCGCACTCGCAAAAGTGTCGTTTCTGCCCTTGTGATACAAATAACTATTATTTTGAAAAGAGCTGTACAATGGGTCAGATGACCAGCTTTCTTGTAGGTAACCATAATTGAAAGTTGTTCGTTTTAGATTAAGAACTAAAGCTGAAACTAACGCATCACCACCTCTGTGTCTGAATTGGAACCAATATTTGCTTTGTATTCACAGAGGCGACTTGGTCATTAATTTCTTATTTGGGCATTCTAATTAGCATGTCTAAATTACATATATCATGTACAAGGTTAGTCAGGTGACCCACCTTGTTTGTTACTGGATTATAATAATAAAATCGATGGCAACAATTAATAACTATCAGCCAGAATATTAGATTTACATCTCCGGCAAGATGTTGATTTTTTGTAATAATCTAAAACCATTTACAACAAGCTTCATTCAGCGCCTGCCTGCTGCAGATTTTGTTTATTGAGAAATTGTTGTTGCTATAAACGCGTTACCCATCACATACCTTTGGGATTTTAAAATTTAATGGGGCATTAAAAAAACTACAAAAAACACGCTTCCCACTTGTGTAGCAGTACGCAGACTGTTTAATTTTTAAATGTGTTTTGTGCTAATTTGCGTTGTTTCGTTGTTGTTGTTTTCGTTCCGGCGAAATAAAATTACAAATTCTACGAACATGAAAATATTATGTATTTGTGCATGTATACAATATTCAAAAAAATATACATAAATATGTCCATGTGTAGGTATACAGGGTGGTTGTAGCGTATCATCACCTTAAATTTATTTTGAATTAATTTTATCATCAGCTGGATGATTTTTCATGACTAAATTTAAAAAATATTGAATTTCAGATTAAATCCGGAGATTCGGATTGCAGTTTTTTAAATAAAAAAGTGATCACGTCAAATTTAAAATTAGTTTTGCGCATCAATTGTCAGCTGCAACGTGGTCAGAATTTCCGATTCACGCAATTCGAAATAGCACAAAAGCTGTTTTAACACCGTAATTGGGATGGTGCGTAATTAACAATAATACGCAGTGGCGTTGTTTGTTTATTGATCTTCGTCAGAAAAGTCCAGTACACACCGACCTGACCCGAACATTTATTGCTCTCTCTTGAAATTTCGTTATAAAATAACAAAGATGGTGTAATCTTGTGGAAAAACGTTCGTTCTAAATCCGAGATCCGAGGCAGTCGGCCTTTTCGGAAGCTCTAAATGTGCGAAGTCAGCCCGTTTAGAAATAGAACCCGTCTAAATAATTACCCGGATTAAAGCTCAATACCGGAGTATTAGCTGTTTTTAATTAATCGATTTTTGGCTTTGGTGAGCGAATTTATTCGGTGAGGTTTTAACGATTGGATTTTGGAGCTTTCGGGTTGTGTTTGCAGACGGTCAGACGGATCAAATGTGACTTGCACACAATGTGCCTTATCTAAACGTAGACCTGCCTTTCAGACAGCTCTGACAGATCGAACAAGCTCGCTATCACGTGTTAAATGTCATTCAAACATTCAGTGATCGTGAACGCGAACCTGCTATTATCGCATTACCTAATTAAATTTCAGACGGTGAACTGTTGCAGTCGTGTTGTCTTGATGTGTGATTTCCCGGTCGCTGTTTGCACGAGGGCGTAACCGCGACCCCCATTTACCGCCGTAACTTTTCACTTTCGACAAAGCAGAATGAACCGTACGGGCGATCCAAAAAAGTTTTTATCATCTGATAGAGAAGTTAAGATACCCTTTGTCCCGGCGGACGTAAATCCGGCACCAGATAGTACAAAACAATCTCTCGTGAAGTGCAGCTTTGCAATTTTGATGTGGCAGATGATAAAGGAAGCTCCGCTGGAGATTACAGCGGAATGAGGTTGTGGACTGAGAGTGCCACCATTTCGCGTCTTCAGATCGAAAGCGTCGCCTCTCGGTGCCGAGCTCGCCTATTCCGATATCCATTGACTTATGACACCGACAACAGTCCTGACGTATAAATTGAGAAAACGTGTATTCACATCTCGAGAAAATCTTTTTTCTACTTCTTTTGTGCAATTCAAGGACCCAGTCAGATGCCACTTTCGACAGTGTGCTCTTTAACCGAAATGGCCTCTCGGATTCCCGTTGTCTTCATGTCATATTTATACAAGAACACCTTTTATTCGAAGGATAAACAAATCAACGAAGCTTGTACAGTCGAACGCCCACGGAAATGCGAAAATCATCTCGCAGATGTGGGCAGCGAAATTTGCCTTCTCAAGTTCTTCACTACCCCATTTCCTTCAGAGGGAAAAATTAGACCTTCCACCAGGACCAACTTGCAACTTGTTACGACACAACCGAGACGTATTATTTATCTAATAAATTTGTTCACCTAGATCCACATCTCCTTATCAATTAGTGTCAACTGCGGCGTTTCCCTCATAATGATAATGGATTTGCTGGAAACATTTACCTCCAATTGACATTAACGTGTCACTTTACTGCATTCTTAACCGTAACCGAATAATTAGCCAATAAATTAATAGCGTCACAGTTGGTTGATTATTTTTAAATTACACCTAAACGCATTTCACGTTTGCCCCCAATAAACTAAAAGAGAATTCCTGTGAGCACCCTCTTACGAGTAATGTGGCTTTACTGTATTATTCAGTAACTTCAAACAAAATTTTAGTTGAACGTGGCCCAACACGATCAAACTACTGACAGATCTGTAACTCGGTCTGCAATTTCATTCAAAATTAATTCATTTCTGACCCCAAGAAACACCATCGCTGTGTAAATTGTTACATTCGGACTAATAATTTAACTAGCCCGTTTGGAAAGGGGTTAACCCGGGGGCTAAGAAATAATGAAATATTCACGAGTGATATAATTTCTTATTAACAGGGTCGGAGTGTGTGTGTGATTTAAACATCATTAATCTGAAAACTAATCTCTGCTTCTCATTCTGCACTAATGTGGAATATAATATGTGTGTGTGAACTCATTTCCAGTTTCCATTGTTTCAATGAAACAAACTAATTTTTACAAGTGTAAATATTGTTCGACTATACGGTTTCTATGACCAACTAATCAACGGCGTTGATTAAATCGAACCGAATGTTGAAATGTTTACGATAAAATCGACACGAGTCTAGTTATTCCAACATTTGACAGAACCCTCCGGTTGCTTCATTATTTCATTAAATTCTGACCACCAACATAATGAACATGTACTACAGCTATTTCTTGTTCATATTTCAATAAAAATCGATGCGAGGCTTTGTTGTGTCGTTGAAAAAAAATGTATAAAACCTCAATATACAAAATATTTTTAAAACATGAAGGACGCTGAGCCGGACTTACTAGGGATTATATTTTTTAATAAAGGAAGTTTTGGATTACGAGGCTCGGTTCAACTTTGCAAAATTAATTTTTCTAAGAAGACTTGTAACGATCAAATCCCAATTAATTAAATACCATATTGCTTATAAGGTGAGTTACAAAGCTCTCCGCTCAAACTTTTCTCTTATAAATTAAACAGTAGACTATTTTGTTTCGCTACTTAGCAGAACCTTCATGAATAAAAGGAGCGAATTTACCTCGAACCGCTTAATTCCTGTCAGTGTGTTTTATTGAGGTCTCGTCACTCAAAAGGAATATTTAACAACTAGGATTTGAAGTCGGTACAGCTTGAAATTTTGTTGACAAGTTCGTAATTGTGAGGGGTCTTAAATACCAACAGAAAGTTCTCTCGAAGGTTTACTGAACCTAAAATAAAATCGAGTGGCTCTTGTTAAGCGTGACGTCCTTGTGTTCAACACCTGTTCCATGTCCCAAGACACAGAAACCCGGTAGCTAGCCAGCAAAAACCATTTGCAGGATGCATGAATCACTGCTCTTCTCTCGTCTCGTGAATTCACTTTCTGGTACAGTGATGACAACACGGAGACTGCTGCAGAAAAACGTCCATTATACAACTCATGCGGTTCGAGGTCTTCGACGTTGCAGTCATACCAAATCCAGTAGTAACCTGTCTGCGTATTGCATTGCAAGAAGTCGCAGAGGTAGGACGAAGGAGTCGACGATCAGAAACCGTTTAGATGTGAAATTGTGACAGTAGTACGAACGCCTTGAACTTCTTGCTTTTGAGGTCAACCAAAAAACAGCAAATTTTCAAATTACGAGATATTTGGAGTGGAATTTGTGATGTGAACGATGTGGCTTTGTCACCTAATTAATTTCGCTTTATTTTGGATGTAATTATGGTAATAACGAAACTGAACTGCTTGGGACTTGATGGCAAACAATAACAATGTTTCAAAGGCAAAGCTTTTGTATGACAAAGTATTATAGTGCCCTTCAAAGGATCCCGAGGAGCGAACATCAAACATCGCCCCTAAATTTTATAACTGCCTCGGCGTGAGCACAAACAAGCAATATCCATACCTTCGGAAAAATTAATTTAATAATGGAAGACGACCATAAAATGCAAATGCGAAAACTGAAGGACCCGAGGAATCCTGCGGAGCAATAAAGGACCGAGACATCTGCACCTGTTAAATGAATTTTCCTATATTACGCGAATCTGTTTATGAATATTTCATATATGGGCGAATCGAGGAGGAGTGCTCAAGGGTGCGCTCGACTGCTGCAAGGTTAATCCGTGGAGTCGGGAGTTTTTCGATCCGGGGCGCATTAAGTGCAATAAAATTCCGGTGCCGGAGTTTATTTATTATTTAATAGTCTGGTTACACGCACCCGGACAAATTAAATAGTGGCAACCGCGCTGTAAAAATTCCACCCCGCGCAAAACGGGGTTGAAACGCTTCGGCGCGGCGTACGACGAATGTAAACACGAGGGAATAAAACCACAACCGGTATAATTCACGGGCTACTTTTACAACTGTAAGTTGCCAACACTGTCGCAGACGGGAAGACAAATAAGCGAAATGCGGGAAAGAAATAAATTAAATTTGCAAATCTCGTTACACTGCAACAACGAGCAGATTTTTTTTATATAAATTAAGCCTTGCCGCCCCGGCCCTTTGTTCGTTCAGAATGTGATTTACATGGCGAAAATAATAGAATTTTTTTTCTCCTTGCGGTGTTTATTCGCGGTCTGAATGCCACCGACCTCACCGCAATTAATAAGTAAGTAAGTACGTATGAATTCGGTGCCTACGCTTACCTTCATGTTTTCCGACTTAATTTGCGAGTGGGCTTAAGTAAATTATTCGAATCGTTAAATTGATGGCCTCTTTAATTGTTAAGTAACTCAAACTTCACGGCCTTGTTTAATCAAACTAATGAATTTGTAAATAGTTTTTAGTTTCATCGGCAGACCGCAAACCTGCTCGGTTTTATGTTGTTTTAATGCTTGGTTGAGGGCGATCTTTTTGTTCCTTTTATTCTGACTGGTCTCGTTTAACTCACCATACACTTTTATACCTTCTAAGTACGTTACATAATGTACATTTTCTTCGATAGATTCAGAGAAGAAAATTTAAAACAGCAGACTGAGATAATGTGCAAGTTCAGAGACCTTTTTAGCGAACGTCGAATGATGCCGTGGTTAAACTACCACATAAAAAATTTTGTGGTTACACCCAACACGCAGAATTATTTGACATTTACTGTTCACAAAAATTGTGACACAACTATAATCATAGCTCGTGAGCTAAGGCGTGAAAAAGGAAGCAAGAAAGATCAAAATCAAAGGGGCCAGAGCAGATAGGTAGAGATGTTGGATTTTCTCATGGGCTGTGACCTTGGAAATATGGAAATGTCTACGCGAAGGCGGAGCAATAAACCAGTGAAAAATATGTACCTAAATGAAAACTAAAAATGTCGACTACTTTACATGCAAATAGACGAGAGAGAGACGACACTAACGTAACGAATGATGATGTTTTCCGGTCGGTTTGTAGCGCCTACTTGAGACCGACATTCGTCGTTGCGCAGATGACTCATAGCCCATGAGAAAATCCAAGACCTCTAATCAAGAGAATGTATTGTCTACGAATGATGTGAACGAACAAAATACGAAAAGTAAGTAAATGCGGGAAGCATATGTATATCGCGCGTTCAAATGGGCTGGGGAGGCGTTGGAAACCGTCAATTGTTGTGTTTTTTTAAAGCGTAGATTAATTGGAGCATATTGACAACTAACCTAAAATTATAGACAAGAAAATATTTCTTTTTTTCTTTCTTTGCAATGTTTTACATTAAAATTAACAATTCCTATTCTCGAAGCAAATATCTAAGGGCACCCTTTGCTGAAAACAAACATGTTCAATTATGTCCTGATTAAACATAAACAAACATTCGTGTCAAACGGCGGGAAATTCAAACTTTACATTGTTCTAAACGGTTTAATTTTTCCAACGCCTACTCAGCCCAGGATTTCGTTTGAACGAGCAATAGTTGAATAACAGTAAAAAGGAATAAATAGAATACTTTGATGAAAAGGACATTGAAGGATTGGAAAACCTGTACGAATGAAGAATGCAGGTACGAGAGGGTCAAAAGAATATGTAATGGTTAGTTACAAGGGTGCATAAACATATAATGAAATGTTTTGTTAAGAAAATGGGGTGCGAAAAGGGCAAAAATGCGGAAGAGGGTGAGGAAATGAGATGAGCAAGTGAAAACGAGTAAAATGAGTTCCGAAAAGGCAGCAAAGGGAATGAAACCAAAGCAGAAAAAATCGTTGCTATATTCATGACATTCAGGAATTGTGCATTAACTGTTTGTCCTGAGATTTTTAAGTAACAAGCACGTAATGAGATCCAACACGTTTTCAATTTTTCTACTGAAATTTGTTCGGAGTTAATCGGTGGGCTCAGGTGAACGAAATTCATCATCTATTTGGCCGAAATCAATATTACATCATATGAAAAAAGTTTGTACCGATTTAGTTAGTCCAGGATGCTCCATAATGTCACTGGAAGCACCTGGAGTCCATTATGACATGGTTCGCAATATATAAACAAAAAGCTAAACGGTGGTAACAATTTCAGTGCAAAAAATTAATTCCCGGTGGTTGTAGATTTCACGAAGGCAACGTATTTATCGGCGAAAAATGAAAAATACGTTTTTTCAGTAAACGAACAAACATGCCAATTCCAAATATTTGTTTTTGTTTATTTTCGAAATAAACGTTTTTACGTTCGATTGGGGAAAAAATTAAATGTAAACATTTTTTCTGGATTGGTTTTACGTTCGCTACGAATTTCTGTAATTTTATTTAAATTATCCTGGTCGCAGACACGTCGGCGGGTCCTGTTCATATATTATCTTGATAATTAAATACACACTGTCAGCTGTTGTATCTCACTTGATCCTCTAGCCTTATCTTTCTATATACTGACAGCGTTATGGTCTTGACCCTTTTCTGCGTATGCAATAAACTGGAATTATTACATCGGCAGTGTTTGTTGTGGCGAAGCGAGAAATTCCTAATTTCTGACTACATACACAATAAGAACGTTGAATGAAATTAGTTCCGTGGATTGACGACCACGGTGACAAACAGATCTCGAGATCCATTTTGCCGGTTTCCTTACAGTCGTGACTTCATCGTGCTGCCATTGTTTGCTCCGGGAAAAATGAAATTTATTTACGATATCTCCGCGAAGAGTATCAGGATAAATAAAGTATATTATCCGGTGTACGTGGGTCAAATAGTAAGAGACGCGAACCTACACGACACATAAAAGCTTTATTATGAGGCACCATTTGTTTCAACTCCGGAAAGCTCTCCCTTATCTTTATTTTACAGTGATTATAATTTTAAAAGGACGTTAAAAGGACAGGTGTGCTTTTAGGGTAACGTTTGATAATGCATATCCTTTAATTTGTGATGTTGAAAGTTTCTCGAGCCTTTGAGAGCTAAATTATCAAATTATAACGCGGCGGATGGCCAACTTATGTTAATACTTTACACAGTGTTTGATCGGGTAATTAAGTATCAACAGCAGTTCGCGAAATTTTACCAAGGAAAGTATTAACTTCACACGGTGCTCTCTTCTTGCAACTGATCAAATATTTAATAACAGAACCTGTTACACAACACAAGCCCGAGACTGTGTAGTTACCTGAGAGGAATATTCTTGTGTAATGGTTATCAATGTTTGGATAAAGACCAACATTTCACAGTTTCAACCTACTCGTTAACACGAGCTATTCGCAAACGAACCATAACAATTACAAAAATTTGTTACCCTCTTGGGGCCATAAAACATTACCTACATTTCCAAAAACCGATTTTGCGGTAAAGTAATTAAACGTCCTGAAAGATAACAAAATTTGAAATTACAATTATCGGCAGTCGTCAAGGATTTTTATGAGCCAGATGAAATATGCGCAAAAATGTTTGTTCAATTCTTCGACCCCCACCGCCAAGACCTCCATTAAAATCCGTTAATTTATGGTAAAATTAACATTTCAGGCACGAGCTACATAAAAAATGCATTAAAAATCCACTGAAATCTGCGTCAGTGTCGAGCTGAAAAAGTTGATGAAATGGCTTGACGGTTTTAAATGGGAACAGTAGGTATTTTTTATCTGTTTTGCTCTCTTACAAACGGGCGGGATTCCCTTTTTAAAACATGTACATCGCCCCGCTTCGTCGATGGTTTCAGTTTAGACTTATCGTTGTAGCTTGAACAGACTAATCCCTAAAAGAGAACAAGAGCTTTTTAAGAAGTTTTCCAAGGATCTAGATAAGACGAGTGGCATAAATAATGCAAATGGTGCGGTGTCACGCCTTCGGCAAAAATTGGTCGTTTTATTCGTTCGTTATAAACATTATAAGCGCCAAGTTGGAAATCTAGCATTTGCCGCAGGCACTGACCTAAATATTCAAGAAAACTACATTAAGATGCACTTATCTTGCAATCGTAACAGAAGTCCACAAAGGACAGATTGATTACCACGGTTATTGTTTGTGAACCATTTTCGATTTACATTGTTTATCAAATTTTGCTCTTGTTTAAACACTAAAAATATGACTGGCAAAAGTTCTCACGTAGTTTTGTAAAATTTGTTTGTAAAAAAAAATTTAAAATAGGATAAGGTAGTGGGATGTGTGTAAGGAATAGGAGAGAGAAAGAGAATGATGATGTTTGAGAGCATAATAGGAGTATACTGATGTACGGGGCAGAGATCGGGGATGGAAGAAACAAGAGGAAGTAGAGAGAATGCAAAAAAATATTTAAGATGGGTGCTAGAATTGGACAGAAGAGGGAAGAATGCAAGAGAAATAGGCTGAAAGTGAAATCCGGAAAGAGAGCTGCAAAGTTTGGGGACATAACGGATGGAAGAGAAGAGCGCCGGATACTAACGGAATGCTGGAGAGAAAAGAAAAAGAACGCGGAGAAGAAGGAGAGAGAAATACTACCAGAGGAACGGGTATGCCCGTGAAGAAGGGGGAAGTTGATGAGCAAAAGGAAGCTGAGTGAAAGGGACAAAGACACAGACAAGCAAGAAAGAAGAGAAAGAATCCAAGAATGTAGATACAACATACAACATGAGAGGTGTATGACAGAGGAAATTCCGGAGCAGCTGGGGAGAGAGAGAGAGTGCAAGATAAAGAAAAATTGTGGAAACGAGGAGAGAGAAAACGGGTATTGGATAGGAGGAGATGAAAGAAGGTGCAGAATGCAGAAAGTATTTAGTTGGTAGTTTAACACTTCCCTGATTTGAAGAAAACAACAAAGAAGCCGATTTCAAGTTGACTTGGGACGGTCGTACTTGTTGTCATGGTAACGGCGCAAAAGAGAAAGATGACGCATATTGGTAATTAATGTGTGGGACAAAAATAGCTACACATTTGCGCTGCACCACCTATTTGCGGCCGTCTTTTTGGTTACACGAAAATTTCAATAAAACGTTCGCTTTAAAATTTTAAATGTAGTTATGAGTTTCGTGTTTTTCATGGTGTGGATCCTTTGCTTGGTTGGGGAAAAAATAGTACGACTATGTGTCATTCGAATTGAAAGTGCCTTTTTTTGAGTTGCAATTATTGCAGTAACTAACTAGGTTACGCTACGCTTCGCCTCGCTCTGCAAACAAATTGCCCGTTAAAAAAGTATCACTTTTAATCCTAATAACACAATCTACTATTCCCATACGGTGCGCTATATCTGGATGTAGAATTTTTTGTCAGTTGTTTTTGTATGAATGGAGGGACTAATTAAAAAACAATGAATTACTAGAATAATGCAAAAGTACTACAACTGCAAGGGATCACGGACAAAGGATGACAGCTCCTTGAAAAAGAAAGCAATTGGTTAGCTTTACAAAAGCTGTTTTAAGATAATCATCAGGATGTAAACTGAAAGAGAAAAACAATAATAAAAGAGGGAGACAAAAGCTAAAAGTTGATTAGCATGAAATACGCGTAAGCAACTCACTTTAAGTGATTTGAAGTAATTCAGAGGAACATAAAAAAATTAAGAGAACTAACGAAGGCAAGTAAAACAAAATGAAATGTTAATTATTAAAATGAAATGTTAATTATTGTTGAAGCTGTATTATTAGTTAATTCATAAACTTTGAGCCATTACAGATTTACGAGGGAATTTCATAATAATGTGTAATTAGATCTTATTTTGTACGTCACTACGAGAGGAAGACGATGTAATGGAGGATATTAAGCTATGTTTTACGTAACTATGGAACAAAATAGTGCGCAACCTGAACAAACAAAACATATCCTTTTTTGAGACAAGGGTGATGTTTAGCCGAAATAACTTTGTGAAGTTGGTTTAGTTTAATTGGATAAGTTTTGTGTTTATGTGGGCCATTAATCAAAAGTTCGTGATATTATTAGATAAAATTAGAAGAAATAAAACGTAACGGGTCATCATAACTCATTGCGATTTCGTTTTTCCGGTCGACTTTTCGCCGCCCCCACTCGAACCGTTCAATTTTCAAAACCGTTTACAGCATCAAACGTGGGAGCTGGGATTATTTGATCTTCTTGTTTTCCCATAAATATTCAATTAGTCGCATGCCACTTTTCTCGTGGTACGAAATTAATTGAGGAATTTAGTGAATCTGACAGGAGTGGTGGTGAGAAATTGATAATCCGGACAGGTGATTTGCATAATAAAAGATGTGCATCTTGTCGATGCATCCATCCTTGTCGTCTCTGCAAGACTTACCGAATCTCAAAATTGCAAATCACCGCCCCCGCTTTGTTCCCCAAACGCGTGGGGCACAAAACGACAACCGGTCGAGGTCGAAGCGATTCAGAATTTGATTTCATGACGAAATGTTTTGTCTTCGTACCCAGCTGGAGACGCATTAAAGGAAATTAACGTTCCCAAACGTGGCAGACCCTGGATTTTCGCGAAAACGCTTTCGAGCTTAATTAATTAAGCGAGAACCTCATCATTCATCCCGGCCATTGATTTTTTTTCACTTATCACAATAACCGCGAGTGCTTTTATTGCCACACATTTGTTCCACGAAGAAAAATATTTACCTTCCTGTAGATGGAAAAGAGGTGAATCGGTTCGCTTGATCCTATATTAATCGTTCTTTTTCTGTAAAACCAGACGTGCAGTTGGGGTTTCAATTTAAAGTTGGAAGCCCGTTTTTTAAAATTAAATAAAACCCAGCGAACTATTCCAAGGAACGAAAACATAAATATTTCATTGTCTTGCTGAAAACTACAGTTTATATTTCATGAAGGTTTTTCTTTTTTTCAGGTATGTTCGTGCTCCCCTTTTTGCTGAAGTTTGTGGATTTGCCTTTACTCAGGTATGTTCATGAAATGCAAATAGAAAAATGGAAATAAATCTGAATGATTCATGAGATACACATATATTTAGTAATTTTATTAAAGATCTTTTTCGGTCTTTGCAATCTAAGTAAACGATATCTACACGATCTAAAAAGTGTTTCGATCGTATCGTATTTATCCCAGATTATCATACTTTAAAATTCAAAATTGTTAATGAAAAAAGTGCAAAAGAAAGTAATTACTTGCTCAACATCCCTTAATCTCGTTACGTGAGGCATCATTATAGCTTCGGTTTAATTAAAAAATTATCCACAGATATAGTTTAACATATATAGTTAGA
Source organism: Tenebrio molitor (assembly GCF_963966145.1). NCBI lineage: Eukaryota > Metazoa > Arthropoda > Insecta > Coleoptera > Tenebrionidae > Tenebrio > Tenebrio molitor. The sequence continues at coordinate 4,533,963 of NC_091052.1, forward strand.
AGGTTATTTCGTTCCATTATTAAAGAAATAACTGCTTTTTAATGATGTCTTATATTACAAGTATTAAATATCCCTTGGCGTTCCCAGGATAAGTATATATAATTTATAATTTAAAGGTTCACCCAAAAGGTAATATAAAATTTTACTCGGTCGTAAAACATCGAATTTGAAACAATAACCGTGTTTAGTTCTCATTATCCGTGCGTCACTGAAAAATTTCTTGGCTCGAGTTAATTTGGCATCGGTAAGACTCATTTTTCATGAAATTTCAGAAATCATGAAAGTCCGACCAAAATATCTCGGGAAATAACGATTTAAATAGATTTCTGTCTCTAAGGGTGTTCGGAACAGAGAATATCACTTGTCAACTTTTTGCGTCATTTAACGAATATTCTAAAAAGCCTTCTTCATCATTATTGACATGATACCTTCTTTTTGCTTCTCCAAAGCAGGGATTTTCAAATATAATCCTTTCTGTTTTGAAAGATTTAATGAAGCCTTGATGTGATCAAAGACATTTCAAAGTTTAGATCCATCACCCGGAATACTGAGCTGCGTTAAAAATCAACAATTAAAATTTATCTGTAAAATGTCGAATAACAAATTCCGTTGCCACGCATTCTGTCGCTTTTTTCAAACAAAGTGGGACTCTGGTGAATCATAATGGCGGTCATCGCGTTTATTCTGGTATATGCATGATTTTTATTTTAATGAAACTTTCCAAAAAAACTGAGGAGAATACAAAAATGCATTTTGCGTGAGCGACCGCACAACCTTTAATGGCAGAGGAGATTTAAAATAGCTTAGCGCACAGATCTGCAACATTCATAAAAACTGCCAAGATGACCTAGTGTTTACCATAACACGGTTACAACTTCTAGACAGGATATGTGGAAAAGTTTCCCGGAAAATTCGATCCCCCCTACAGGATGCCATTAACCTTGCGAAGTTTTCAAACGTCGCAGCATTCGGCAAAGAGACCACCAGACGAAACGAAAGAGACGCAGAGTCAATTTTTGGGAACGACATTATGCCGCCCCGAAAAGCAACCCCTTCCGTCCTCATTTCGCCCCGACTCCGGGAGCTGTTTGTTTCTTTTTACCAGCCCATTACGCGAAACCTCGCGTTAAGAATCCTTAATTTTACTGGTTCGTGGTGTCTCCACCGGTGTGACGGGCTGCTTTTTATGCAGAACGGATTCCAAGAGACCCCCAGAAGTTGAACGGTGTGAGATGACGGTATTGTACACTCACTCGAATTCCCCACCTTGCGGAGCGGTTTCTGCGAACATTTTTCAACCGTCTCGCCGCAATTCTAGACCAGGAGAGCTCGAGGTGCGAAATGAGAGAAGTTGTGGTGTTGAGAAAAGTAACAGTGGTCTGTTATCGAAACGAAATCAAAATATGATCGATCCGATCGAGGCGACGCGAGGTATTCCATCAATTTCAGGAAATCTCCAGTGAAAGTGTTTGTTCGTTCGTTGTTACGATGCAGGATTGTGATGCCGGTGATTGTCTTAATAAGGACGATCGTGAATGCGGTTGAATAAACTTTTTGCACGGCGAGATATGATAAAATGCAATCTGTGCTTCTGTGGCCATTGTTATGAACGCGAATTTCGTAATTGTTGATGTTTGTTAGTGAAACTCCGACAAAATGCTGGATTACAATTACGGTACGTACTTGCAGAATTGATACGTTGCGTTGCTTTAGTTCACTGCAGATTCATTCTAGAACGTGATTGTGTCAGCTTGGTTTTAGGATCGGAATCCTGTGACAATGGCAAGAACAGAATAGGAGTCGGGTTTGTGAAACGTTAGGATTTAATGTTTTTTTTTTCTCTTATTCGCACAACGATACACTAAAGCAAACTAAATTGTGAATTGTTGCTTGATATTACATTTTCCCCTCGCGTAATTTCATTTATTTCAGTTACATCGTATAAAAATATTTTTTTAGAATTAATACGCCTGTCAGGATTTCGTGAAATTATCTGCAGCAAAGCGATGCTTTCAAGGAAACAATTTTTATAATTACGTTGCGCTCATTTACGTTCTACTTCCTAAATGGACAATTAAATCAAAAGTAAAATTATTTTCAAATTTGTTATACCGTTTTCTTAATTTGGTTGTTGCAGAAACCAGGTACTGATTCACATTGTCGACTTCCATTGTTATGCATTATTTACGATCACAAGTGAGGCAGTAGTTTTATGACATAATCACACTGAATTTATCTTCATAAAAGGATGCAAATTTTATTATTCTAGAATAGTAGGGGCAAAACCTAAAAGCATTGTATGGTCGTATGAACTCAAGATGAATTAAATTAGTTTTTTCCTCCCCTAAATCCATTTTTGTTTTAAATACGGAAGATTCTACGTTAAAAGCTTTTTTTAAAAAATCTCGGAGAAAAATGAGACAAAATTAAAACTGAAATTCTTCTAAATTAGTATGAAGTGAGTGTTTGTAAACAAACATCGTGCCTTTGCACCAGTAGCAATTATTTTTAACTTGCGTGCAAGCAATTGTTCGTGTGGAAGAACACTAAGTGCAGACAGTTGCTCATTTTTTTCAAGAATTATTCATTACCTGAAATCACGAAAAACTGGAAAAAACCTCAACACACCGATAATAAAATTTAACGAAGAATATAAAAATCTCGTTTGAAAATTTTAATCATCCGATCCATCTAACGTGAATAGAACTCGACTATGCGATGATGCAATTAATTTATGTTGATTACCGGTGATGGTTTTTCACTTCTTTAAATTAATTGGCAACCTAAAAATAAATTAATTACTAGCATCTGTGACACGTTAATTAATCAGGGGTTTTATTTCCTTTGTTTCTGCAACTATTAAGCGACTAAAATACACCTTGGCATTTTTGATAATGCCTGGCTTGTTTCATTAATACTAATTGTAGGCTTCAGTACTGAACGCAATTAAAAGGTAGCGACAATAGCGCAGTTTACCTCGAGGCCACCTTGCCAAATTAGGGGGAGGTTAAAGCTTCCTAATGAAAGTTCCAGCGTTTGTGGGTTTTACGATTTTTTCAGTTTCCCTTTTCATTAAAAATTTTTTACAACTTTGTCCGTCGAGTTAAGATAGATTTAACAAAAATAAACTAGACTTGTATTTTGATACGATCTACAACCTGCAAGTTGTAAATATCGTGACTACAACTAATTAAAATATAGTTTCTCGAACGATTATTCAAAATGTCAAAGTTTTCATCCGAGTGGCGATTTTATAACCACTACAAATGCAAATTAATTTCGTTGCTGATGTGCTGATAACCGTGTGTTCATACATAGTAAATGAACACCACAGACACATTGTGAAATTAAATTTTAAAAAACAGTTTCAGTTCATGAATTTTATGATAATGCCAATCTAATTAATTTGAGCAAACACGATCTTTTTTTGTTTATGTATACCGTTTATTTTTCTGTCCATCTTTTTTTTTCACTTTTTCGTTATTTTGCCCGAACCAGTTTCACGTTTCACTGTTACGCTCGTGTTCCCATAGGTGTTTCAACTTCTTTTGTTACATGCTGAATGGAACATTTTGTTTCCTAGACTTTACGAAAACGGGATATTTAGTAGGGGAAGTTTTTTTATTCTTAAAATTCACATCTTTTAACGATAATGGTGATTATAAAGAAGCGAACGCTTTCAACTCACCCCGTGGTCCCATGAAAATTTCTCTAAACTTTAAGCTATATTTCAGCTCATTATCCGAATTATGCAGTACTTTGAGATGGGAAAGGCTGATGAGAGTTTTTTATGAAAATTACATTATCATAGGTTATCATTGTTGTGGTTATTCACTTTGGCTACTGAAATTCCATCGCAAATTTCGTGTCCGGAAGAACACTGTTCGTCACGGAAAATTCCGGTCTAAAATGTAAAAGGATATGTGTACAAACAACAAAGAAGGACGACGTCCGTCGCAACCGTCGAAGACTGCCAGATAATGCAAAAAAAATGGTTTCTTACACTTGAATTTATTTACCTTGGAGACGCAAAATATTTACTCGTTTATAACCGTTTTATGTACTAGTTTAACATGATTATTATCTAGCAAATAGATTCTTTAATTCCGCATAATAATAAACGAGTTTTTAATAACGTTAATAATTCTTATGAAAACTGCAAAATAAAAATTTAATACAGAATTTATTAGCTCATTTCCATAATTATGACTTGGCATGGAGCTTTTCGCATTAAATCTACAAACCTGTCAGAAACGGTCAACTCTCTTTCGTTTTATTAAACCTATAACACATAATAATTACTTCACAGCTACTTAATTGCTTATGCTGTAGCTCTTTTTAACGATCTTCATCTTCTTGAACTTTTTCCGTACCGAAAGGCATAAAATAGAAACATCATTTAACTAGTGAGACACTTGGTCGTTTGCTTTAATGGAAACTCTAAGGATGCCCATTTTATCAAATGATTAATGCAATTGCGGAGCGAAATTAACCGTTTCTCTCGGATCAACCAGCTGACGATGATCCTTCGAGTAAGTCATCGGCACAATTTAATTAAAGCTAGAGCTGAGCTTTTTTTTATTGCATTACGTTGATTATTGACTCCCCTCGTTATCCCAACGGAGCACTCCGCAAGGTGTTGAAATTATTGATAATTAGCCTTAATTAATAATCATAATTTAATATGTATAGTGGCACTTGAGGTTAGCAAATTCACTGCGGACGTGCCGGTTATTGGTTTATTAATTAGCTTAATCTTGAGCCATTCACACAAATATATAATTACATATATTATAATCGCAACCAGCTTACATTGTACAACAGAAATATGTAGTGATTTTCTTGTCAACATCAAAAATACAGTTAAAATTAAAAGTTGAAAATTTTGTCGTTCACAATTATTACCTACAATTTAATGCAAAATTTCTGTAATGAATGCACCAAATTTAATCGTGGGTGACAAAATTTCAATATTTATTAAGTGTACTACGCATCGAATACAATGGCGTCTCTACTAAGCACAACTTAAAATACATATTAAATTTTCGCTGTTGAAATGTCGGACATGAAACTCCAAGCTTTCAAGAAAAATTTCGGGAATTCCGCATTGCCAACATTATAGTATTATGTATTTCAGTTTGAATAATCCTCTCACTTTCTTGGCGTGTTTCATAGAAAAGAAAAAATGTAAATAAGACACGGTAAAGATATCGTATGTTTAAAAAAATTTCAAGTCAGAGCTGCCGTGAGAAACAAAAACATGGAAAACGTGTGGACAGTTTTACATAACCACAGATTAAAAATAATATAATATAACCCAACTTTTGCTTATGCGAATTAGGTACGTTGCTATTGCGAGTCAGCGGCGCTGTCAAATGTTAAAAATTGTGTCTCATTCGTATAGGAACCGTTCGCAAACCAAAAGCATTTCTGATCTTGCTGAAACACGTCCACAACTCTATCCGTTACTTTTATGACATTTGGTTCATGACAGTTATCGTAGTATGTAATGACATTTACGGTTAGATGATTCAAGTAAAGCCATAAATTTTTAAATCTTTTGTTTTTCACAACAACACAATTTTTTGTAACGTGGTATATTCGGTAATGTTATTTTAGATGTGAATACGTTCCTGATTGTATTGTAATCATCATACAAGGTAAACAAAGTACCAGCCCGAAGCAGTAAACCGAAAATTATTTCTCGGGGTTCAAAAATAAAGACCCCCGCCATTAAATAAACTGGAAGATTCCAAAACTGTAAATATGAAAATAAATTGAAATATAAAATGTGCGAATCCTTACAGCCGTTTGTGTAGCCTAAAAAACCCACAATAACAATTACTCATCACCAAGATTCCGTTTCGTATCTTTAAAATAAAAATATTTTATTTTTCACTCGGGAAACATTATGAGACATTTATCGCTCATCACCAGTCTTCCCCCGAATTTAGATTTACGATAAAAATCCCACCTCTAATCCCTCCTGTCTAACCACCGTTATATCTCTTTTCGTGAGATAACTTCGGAATCCTAAAATTCAAGACGTAAAAAATGTCACGTTCGTGTTTTAAAACATGTACGGAGACAAAATCTTCAAAACTGAAGGGAGCACATCACTGCAAAATAAGCCACGCGGCATTAAAACAGAATGTAAAGAAAAAAATATCTCTCGGCTTTATTTAATTTAATTTGGTTTGTCGCTGAGCAAGCGTTCTGGAACGACAAAAGAACTTGAAAACATGGAGTAGGTATTTTGTGTCAAATCCTGCAAACGTCAAAACTTTATTTCCAACCAAAATGTTATGCACAATTAGGCAATTTAAAGATTTTGTGAGTGACGTCTGAAGTCTCTCGTGACGCGGGAACTTTCTGGTTATCGGTGTTTGTATTTGTTTACTTGGAGTGTTTTGCCTGCACTTATTCGGCATTCACTACATAGTTGCTTGTTTGTGTATTTTTGCCTCCGAATCGATAGTGACGGTGCCTTAGATTTGTTTTGGAGTGGATAGACTCCTGAAGCTAAACAACTACAGTCACTGACGATAGACACAAATACGCAAAGTTTTGACTCTCAACCTCGATCGAGCTCCGTGCATAAACTCCTCCAGTTGCACCATAAATTTGTCACAAATCTGCATATCCGTAAAGACGTTCGTGCATATAATCGAACACAGGATGTGTTGCAAACACCTAATTACCGACCATTTACATAGAAAGATACTTAGCAGTTTATCTTTATGATTATGAAGCATTTAAAGATAGCCTTCCATGCCTCTCGTCATCATCCCAGCTCATTAATATTCAAATCGCAAACACATGATATAGGGCTGGATGCAAATTTACGCCTTACTGAATTTACGTTTGCTACCTGTGGCCGAGTATCTTCTCTTTGTTGTCCTGCTCAAGCCACAAGGGACGGTTCGTTCGAATTAAAGAGATGATTAGATTACTTTTATATTAAAAAAAGAGATAAAACAGATAGGATTTTACTGTTTGTTGGTTGCAGCAGAAATGGCCACACACTCGCCGCGATAATCTGATTGTCTCTTATCTATTACCCTCATTCGGAGTGTAATTGTTCCATAAATTTGTTTAGCACAAACATTGGAAACGTAAAAAAAAATATTTGACCAGTGAAGTGGTAATAGTGCTATTATCGACGACGAAAGACCTTTTTGTTAATTACTCGACGCGCAGCGATGTTTCAGTTCAGCGGTTACAAAACATTTTCGCCATGTTGCACAAATTAAATGACGTTGTCTGAGGACTTAAGGTGAATGTTTCAATATTGATTCGCCGATGGGATATACACATTTTCCGACGTTGTTACCAGTTTAAACTATTTAACCGACTAGTTTGGTGGCATAAATTTCATCCAATGAGCCGCCCTAATCCATTCTCGAGGGGGTTAATTTATAACTATCTGTACGTAGAGATTAGGTAACGAAAGTAAAACTCCCTCCGATTTAATGGTATATACAGAGTGATCAAAACGTCAGTCTTATCTTAATCGTACACATATGTATACTTGCTATACACAGTTGTTTTATTGGTTGCCTACTTCTTGAAAAATGTATTACATATTATTTAATTAATTATTGATAAAATTAATGCTTTATCTTCAGTGGTAAAACTCATTTTACAACTTATTCTAGGATAATTGTTGCTTAGAATAATTACAGTAAATGTCCGTATGGCGTCGCGTTTGGCACTAAAGCTGGTAAATTGCCCATTCTTACAAATGTAAAATGTTGCTTTTGTTTATTTTATGAATTTTCTCCATTATCAGATAATAATTATAATCCTGGGCTGGGAAGGCGTTGGAAACCGTCAATTGTTGTGCTTTTTTACAGCGTAAATTATTTTTTTTCTTTGCATTGTTTTAAATTAAAGATAGAATAACTTAAGGATTCCTATTCTCGAAGTAAATATCTAAGGGCACCCTTTGCTGAAAACAATGTTCAATTATGTCCCGATTAAACATAAACAAATGTCATTCGTGTCAAACGGCGGGAAATTCAAACTTTACACTGTTCTACTCGTAAACGGTTTACTTTTTCCAACGCCCAGGATTTCATTTGAACGCCCGATATAAAGTGTTGTTTGAGACCACAAATTGTCTACGCCCATGCATTGAACGCTGATTTGCACAGAATCCCGCTACGACATGACCGATAATTTGCAACGCCTGCTCTGATTAGTTTCTTTTCACTTTGAGCGGACCCTGCTGTCAAATCTTTTTTCTTGGATGCAATTTTCGTACAATTTTTCGTCACATTCGAGTTATTTTGGACAAAATCAAATTGAAAAGTTTCGAATTGGGAGACGTTTCCCCTGATGCCTACACATTATAAAAATGGCGAAAGTTCTGTAATTCTGTTCTGTGTTTACCGGCGTCTTCGTCATCGATCGATCATCTTTTCGTCCTTCCAATTGTCTTTTCGCAGTTTCTCCCTCATTTTATGTCCTCCTCGAAACGGGTAGATATTACCAGAGCGATCTGATCCGCACCGCATAAAACCCATATTAAATTATGTGCATCTCGGACACGTAGTTGATGGGTGCTAAAAATACGACAATAAACACTCCGACGATTCTTTTCTGTTTGTCCAATAAAGACGGTATTCGTTCGGCTGTGACAGGTTCGGTGTTTACGTTGGAATCTAATAAAATTCTCTTGTACCACCTATATGTTGGGGTTATATCGTCTGCATATTAAATCGGCCAATTGAGCGCGTTTAAGAGCATTGAACTGCATGAACATTTTAGTTCGACTCGTTAACTTTTATATTCGTGCACGATAAACGAATAAATTTATTTCGATCGGACAGCTCCTGCGATCCTCTCCCAGTGCCTATGGGTTTCTGATGGTCGGATTAATTTTTATGTGCTAGTAAAGCCGATAGAATTTTTCCGTCGCACATAACCGCCATTTTTTATGTTAAAATTACGTACATAATAAACGGGGCAATGATAATAAAAGAACATTTTTTAGAGTGCGCTCTTGTTAATGTATGCGAAATAAAAGCCATGCGAAATTGACAATTTTCTTATCCGTCTAACACTTTATAGTCTCCGTAACGACGTATTTCAACCCGACAAGAATTATCGTTTAGCGACGTCGTCTATCCTCCTAATTGCAATGGATTAAGAATCTGCGAGCAACATCATTGGATTTTTTGCACCGTACATAATTACGTGCACGCCGGATTAAAACAATGAAATTGCAAAAATACAGCCACAATTTACGGTCTTTGTTAATGACACGCCTTATAAATTACGGCATGCTTGGATAGACCATGTCAAGGGCTATACAGAAAGTATTAATTTTCTAACTCATGTACATGCGAGTGATTTATTTCCAAAAAACGTCAAGAAGTCGCCTGAATGACCCAAGATTTTATGGATACTGTCACCAACCGGGACTCATAATCACACATGATTCTACGCACCAGATTCAACCCTCATTTTTCAGAGAACATGACCCTCACAACAATCCTCACCCCTAACGTACATAATCCGATGTTTTTACCACTGATATCGTTCCCAATAAAATTTCACATTTAGCCCTTCGAGCACACTCTTACTCTTAAAAGCACAAACAGTAAATTTTATTACGACTATCGTTAAAAGGAAAGACCAACAATTTATTAAAATTGATTGGTTAGAAGTCATCACTGATTATACCAGGTGACTTTTAATGATTGAAATTATCTTTGTTTGGTTGGCAACACATTTACGATTTTATGTTGGTACACTTTATTGTCAAATTCAAATATGACAGTTCAAAAGTCAAAATAAATCAAATTGTCATTGTTTATTTTTCTTAACATAGGAAGCGAATCAACAGACAAATGTCTAGGCGTAGCAATTATTTGGAAGTGCCAACGCATAAAATTTGTCTCGGTCATTAAAAGTCACCCGGTTATCATTTAAGATGTAAAGAAATTTGTTTCCAAATCTTCTTATTTAAATATGAATTTAAAAAAAATGTGACCCCGCGAATGCATTGAAACCTGTTACTATTCAAGCGTTTCCCGGAAAATTTAAATACAACAACAAACCACCCCGTTTACATTTACGCTTTCTCTGCGAACTGCATTCAAGGGCGCTATTTATGAGCCAGATATTTTTATTGTTATCGTTCCGAATCTACATGAAAATACACCTACACAAATACGAATAAAAAATTCCTTTATCTGTTTCCGTCCCAGTTTCGTGAAAAAAGCCAAAGTATGTTTCATTTTCAGATAGTCAGTGGGGTGCAAATTTGCCTTCTTTATGATCGAGAAGATGATAATGAAAACTGATTTTGTGTGTTCAAATTGAACACAAGAAAACGAAGAGAAGTTTGATTTTTTATTAGTCTAGACACGTGATGGAAAACTCGACTCGCCGTTACACTTAACAAAGAATCTTTGCTATTTTTGTCTATCACTATGAGAGATATGAATTTAGTAAATTGTGACTTGACACGTTTACCACATGAAAAATGCATAACAAATGTAATCAAAGTAACTAACGTAGGTCAGTTAAAATAGCCATCGAGAGCGACCGCTTTTGAACACGATCGCACAAGAGACAAGAAATGTTTTTATTTATGCACGTGAAGTTCAATGTTATTAAATTTTATCGTGTGATAAGGAAAGAATTTATGTCGTCGGTAGATTTTGTTCCTAGTGCACATTTCGCCGTTACTTTTTTGAATGGAACAAAAATCGTCCGATAAATAAAGTGGGAAAGCAAAGAAATGAAACGTGTGAATCAGAACGATTCATCACGTGAGACGTCCAAGAGAACAGAACTCTGGTAGCTTTTGAACAGTTCACCTGCAGCAACACTTCTGATTTCTAGTTTGTCGATTCCGATCAGTGTTTGGTGTTATTATGATATGGAAATCAACCAGAACGTAGTGAATCGAATTCATTACGCATTCCAACTTATTTTGGCATTCGTGATTTCCGTGAAGCACTGAATTTCGACAATGTGTTCTCTCATTTGTATTAATCGACAAGTTAGTGACGCCTATGTGTACAAAAGTATCACCAACTACGGCTCAAATGGTACGTAAGTACATTTACATCAGTCTCTTCGGTCGGTTCTTAAACGTAATATGCATGAAAAATTCAAATTACCAAGAGGCGAACCGTTCGGAAACTGAAAAGTGTTTGCACTAGCTATTAAACCCTTCAAAGTTCGCGAGAGCGAATAATTTTCCCGGCAAAACAACCCTCAATATCGGGACAAAGAGCAAGTCCCGTCGTTCAAGAGAGAATGTTTTGCTTGGGAAAAAATCCATCATAAATTTTAATTTGATCCACCAATTTAATGTCGTAGAATGGGCGTGCTCCGTTTCTCGGGGGAAATATGGAAAAATTAATGATTTCGCGTTTCTGCCACAGTCGGTTCTATCGGCTCGAATTTCCCCACCAAATAATTATTTATTTAAGCAGGTATTCCTGTGGTGGTAATTGCGTCTATCATTCCACATTGTTGGAATCGTCCTCATTTCCTTCGCGAAGAAAAACCCGCCTCGAACGATTTGATAATGAACCGCTTCGAAAAAATACCGAGTGTTGAAAAGCCGGTGAAAATAGCGACCACATACCTGAACAAGTCGAGCAAGGACATCGCTTCCAAGCTATCAGCTGTAACGGCTATTAAAATACCGGGTGTTGTTCGTGACTCAGGAGGGATTCACGTGTGGACGATGATGGCAATATGTTCGCAATTGTCTGTCCCCGGATTTTTATTCGACCGTCTTAATGGACGCATTGTGAGGAGATAGATGCAAGTAATGTGGCACGTAACTCCTACCGGAGGATAATTGATTTATGTCGGACCACAATTGCCGCCCGTAAACCACCACTACCGAAGAACTCCGCGACTTACGAGCGGTATTAAAATAATCAGTGTTATTTGTTGTTGACAGCGTTTAACCCGGAGCGGTCCCCGCTAAATTATTAATTATTCCACACCAACAGTGATCCTGCAACGGGTCCTATATTTTTTTCGACCTCACCGGTTATTACTGCTCCTGAGCGTTTAACTGCAAGTTATTGCACGCCAACGTGCCCTTTGCTTTAACACACCGAATCAACCTTCAATTTATTCGAGAAGCTGAACGTGAAGTCATAAATTACACACTTCCACGTGGGCACGAAACATGGTTTTAAAAATCGCGATTTTAAAATGTTCACCATATTTTTTACTCTTATTTCTTCAACGTCAAGGTCAAAACCATCATCAATTATTCAGATAAAGTTAACTTTAACTGAGGCTGAATCGATGTTGACCGTACCAGGATGCGAGACTAGACGCACAATCTGAAGGTATTCCTGGCAAAAAGGACTCTTTGACGTTATGTGCTCCTGTACGAGTGCGAAAAGGATTTTGTTGCGTTTGAGCGAAAAACGCAATTCTCTAAAAATTAATGGTTTGTACGATTCAAACATTTGGAGAATGCACTCGTTTCTTAAGAGTGACATTAATCAAGTGAAAGGTTGAGTGGGTGGGCACCATCTAGAGAAGTGTCCGACACTGGTGAGAAGTAAGTAGTTTTTCACTTCGCTTTGATCCATTTCCAATTGTCGAGAGTTTTTAAAAAGAAACTTTAGTTGACTGAAAGAGAGAACTCGTGACGTAACAGATAAAAAGAGAAGGCCCAGGAAATTAATTATGGTGGAATTAATTTTTTGCGTTTTGTGGTGCTTTTCAGTTGTTAGTTATTTCAAAAACAAGGTCCTGTGCCAATACAATGCTTCTATGAAAATTATTTGGTAAATTCTGTCCTAAATACAAAATCCTTGTGATAATAATAGATAATTAGAAATGTGTGTTCAGGCGTTGCTATTGTGTGGACAATATTCAGTTTCAATAATGTGTTATTTGTGATGTAAATGACATATGTTATTGCACATAAGATTAGGACACGAATTATTATTGTTAATAGATAATTAGGTGACCGATTTGTATAAAAATCGTGTCCTAATGTGTAGTATATTTTTAGTACGTTGTAATAAGTGAGTGTGTTCGTTTTCGAAAAATTACTGTCACTCCGCGAAAGTACACGAAATGATGTGACGGTACTGTTTGAGAATAAAATTCTCTTTCATCACCAGCAAGGGAAAGTTGCGTATTTCATGTATTCACCTGATTTAAATATGTAATAGGAGCGAGTACATACAATAGCGGAAATATGAGTAGTCGCAATATATTAAATTTGTTCCCGTGAGTAACGGAGTCATTTTCATGGGGACTTTACTGAAAGTGTGAGAAAAGTTTCCAAATTCTGCATGACAATTAATGCATAAACATAATTCAATTGGTGTGAATTACTGTAAAAAGTAGTTCCCATCAACCTATCTGAAATGTTTATGTTCTAGACTGATAATAACCCAATTATTATCAATTACGTTATTATGTCGTTTGAAGCAATCTAAAAAATGACACATTTATTATTATTATACCTCCGCAACTTATATAAAATAGGGCTGCCCTTGGGGAATTGCCACCAAGAAAAGATATTTGTACATTTTCCTATTGTACACATCGCCGTAACAAGAAAACACATTTTTAAATATTATACCGGGTGTCCCATCACTTGTGTCCCGTAGGAAAATGACTTTAAAACTAAATTATATTTATATGAAGGTATTATAGATGCATAAATACTGTTCACCGCCACAAAAATTGGGTATTACTTTTTTGTTAAAATTAATTACATAGGTACAGCAGGCAAAAAACTATCACTTTAAAAATTAAATTTTGTTCAATGCAGTTCAAATTTAGTATACGTTTTGAAAAAATGGTAGAGCAATAAAATCCGTGATTAGAATTTAATTAAAATGTTTTGATGTAAAGATATTTGGTTAAATTAATTTGGGCCGTTCTACTTTATGAAAATTTATTGCAGACGAAGATTTATGAGGGGTTGCAGTGTGTTTGACGCCATAACACAGGCAGGTACCGCTGGAACCCTCTTGAATGGTCTTCGTACCATATATTGCGGACAAGAATAATACCCACAAACTTAACTTTGTCTTCCATAAATTTTTATAAAGTAGAAGGACCCAAATTAAATTAACCAAATATCTTTACATCAAAACATTTTAATTAAATTCTAATTACGGATTTTATTTCTCTATAACTATTTCATAACGTATACTAAATTTGAACTGCATCGAACAAAGTTTAATTTTTAAAGTGATAGTTTTTTGCCTTCTGCATGTAGGTAATTAATTTTAACAAAAAAGTAATACCCAACTTTTGTGGCGGTGAACAGTATTTATGCATCTATAATACCTTCATATAAATATAATTTAGTTTTAAAGTCATTTTCCTACGGGACACAAGTGATGGGACACCCGGTACATACATGGTTATTGAGTACTTTAAATGTTTTATAAACAAACCGCTTTATTATTAATTCTTGTTAAACATCAGAAGAACTGTAGCCTGCAACCAAAAGATACTGAAAATCACACGTTTACAGTTTTTACGATGCAACCAACTTTATTTATTTTCTGCGGATCGAGTATTTTTTTTATAATAACTAATAAATAAGCAAGATATATGGCGTTTTTATAAGTTTGAGCCAAAAACAAACACTCGACCTTTTTTTTCTTCAGATAATTTTCTGTTTTAACAACTGTTGTCTTGTAGAAATTCAGGTGCAAAAACTTTCAGCTGACAGGTTTCGAATACAAAAAAGCTCTTGTTTAATTACAGTCGCAAACAATTTGTTTTTTAATTTGGAATATAGTAATAAACTAGGGAATTTCTCTTGTAGGTATGTAATTCTCTTCTCTATGACTTTTTCTTTTGTAAATCAACCGTTATAAAATTTTATGTGATATTAAATGCCTTAATTAGACAATTTCTACAACTCTTTGTTTACTCACTAATGACTGCTACTTCCGGATTTTGTATAACATGTTCTATATATTTTTATTCATTTGTATCTCTTTCATACATGCACTGTTACTGTCCTAAAGAAAATTTTAACTAATACAGGGTGAAATTGAAATGTATCATATTATGTAAACCATAGTATCTTCAATAAATGAATAAACCGAAAGTGTAGTTAAATATTTTAAATTCATAAAGTCCAATTTAACTTAATTCCATCCCAAACGAGACGCTTCTGGAAGCTGTGATAAATCGAAACATGAATAGCCGCTTTAAAAACTGAGTCACAAAACCTTACTATGAATGAAATAGCTCAAAAACACTTTAAATACACGGAGCCGAAAAAACGTGCAAGAATATTATGAATGAAAACCAAAAACATTTTGCAGCTTTTTTGCGTTGCGCTCGATAACTTTTTAATCTTACCTAACGTAATATCAGTGACGTACTCAACTTTGTACGGCATTTTTGCGCAAAACTGAATGCACATGATTTTTACAAATGGTCTGAATTGAAGATTGTAATCAAAATACGCGGGGATATTTTAAGCCGTAAAGCACCAAGACATTTAAGACGATTTGCACTGACTGAAATTGCGTACATACATATTTAAAAATTCAAAATTCACCTCATTCCAGTTCCAGATGGTCGACGGTAATGAAGAGCAAATGAAAGTGAAATGGTAAAAAAGCTACAATAAAAACGATTACCACGCAAAAAATTTGAACGAACGAATTGTGTCGAAAAAAAGTACAAATCACTCTTACTTTTAGTCTATCTTTATGCGTGATATAAGACACACCTGTGGCCTACGCCATTGATGCACGAACCCTTGAAAAAACTTCACGATCTTCTCGAATTTGGGCACTAGCTACCACGATTCGTTCAGTTAGTTTTATGCCCCCATAAAAAAATCACAAGGATTTAAATCCGAAGATCTTGGCGGCCAAACATTGGGCCCTTTCGTCCAATCCACCTTTCAGGGTAGTTTTGGTTCAATTACTGCGTAACTTGGCGGGCATAATGTGGTGGCAATGTGGCACCATCATGCAGATATACCACATTCTTTGTATGATATCTAAGCTAAGGGCACTTCGTCCAGCATCACAACAAAGTATCATTTAAAAATCGAAGATATAAGATATTCTTCACCATTTAAACGATTCGGCAAAATGTGTGGTCCAATTAAAAATCTCTGGGCTTACCACAAAAAGACTCACTTCTACTCTCAATGATATAATCTACTATTTTTAAGACTGCCTAAATGAACACGAAAAACGTTGTTCAATATTCGTGCGCTCTCACTTTTCAGGTAAGGCTAACGACTCGTGCTTAAAATTTCGGCATCATACCTGAAAAGTGATCTGACAACGCACTTACATCGAAAATAACTATTTTTTTATTTCCATTTAAATATCAATCTGAGAAACTATTTTTTGTGAAGGTTTATTGTTTGCAATGGTCTTCAAAATATACAAAAAATTGACTTCCTTTCCAGTAAGTACGGCTTACAGTAAAGTAATGCGAATACAAACGAAGTAAATAATGAAGATAATCTATGTTTTTATAGTTACACAAAACAGACTAATTCGCTCACGCATTTAGTGACAGTTACACTTTTCGTAAATAACAGAGTAAAAATTAGGTGCAGCGGATTTCACTTCCATTCGAAGGAGAGCGCTTCTTATTTTCAATTTTTCCATTTTTTTCAAACCATTTCTAGACCTCGTTTTATTGGGTATTTTTTGTTTTCCATGAAGGTGTCCAGTACTATAGAAAGTAGACTTTTTCACGCATTTATTAGATTTATGTAGGTCATTTCATTTAAAATTTCGTTTGGAAAAAGGTGATAATGTTCTTTATTATTTAATTACATATAACATCAAATATAATAAGTACAACAATCATTTTTGAAGGTGTAAATTAAACATGTTTCTTGTAAACAAAATATGTAAAATATCATTTATAAAAAATGTGATGATAAATAAAGTGGTTATACTTACAAGGGAATTATATGATTTTCACATAATTACCATTGTATTTTTTATATCCTTGATGGTCCGAGAATGTCAAAAATAAATAGCTTATTGTTGTTGAGATAAACAATTGAAGATCAATTCAGACAACAAATATATTTTCAGCACGTGTGGTGAAAGAACATCCAAAGGACGCCGTCGTCGGCAGCGGTGATTCCGACTTGCTGCAGCTGGTGCGTCGTCTTTCTTCGACCGATCATGTGAAGATGGGGGCCAACGTCAGCCGTCACTCGTCCAAGGGTTTATCTGGACGACGGTCCCAATCCAGCGGCAGCATATGCAACGGAAAGGGACGGCACAACGACGGCAAGATGTGCGGCAGCCTTCCGAGCTACTTGGACGACCGCAACTCCACCGGCTGCAATAACAACCATCACGACTGCGAGAAGCCACCCCTTGATGAGGTTTGTCTTTTATACATTATTCACCGACAAACTGGATGTAATCTGTTCGGCAGTTTGCGGCGACGACTCCGGCTCACTTCCACTCCTCCTGCGGTCACACTACTAAAATTTAACGCGGCCCGACCTTAAACTTAATCCGAATTCACAAATTACACTCCTGCCGGGAGTATTTTATTTTCGAACAATTTTCACGGCGCATACGGGCGGGACCGCGCTCCCTTTTGCGCTATAGAAGAGCATAACAAAGAGATTTCGGTTACCGACAGAATGATATGAGAGGAGCGAAACCGAAAAGACGATAATTTGCTGTGCCTTAGAAGGGCTTTAAACTGCGTCTATTGACGCATGTGCACCACTACTGATAAAAGAAACACACAAATGCTGCAATATCAATATCATTGGATGACTCGAAAACTGTATCAACAAAGTTGAAAAATATATGGGTGTCATTTGGAAAAAGAAGAATGTTAAAGAATCCGAACGTCAATAAATAAAGTTGGAAAATTTATAGTATCATTGGACGGAATAAATCCCAAGAATAAGATTTATAAAATTTGTTGCGCGACACTGGGAACACAACATGTTACACATTTGGAACCAGAATTTCATCAAACTTGTAGTAAATCTAACCGAACTAGTTCAGATAATTTCACAAATGGGTCGTCGCGTCGGCAATTGATTTGCAAATGAAATGCGCTTTTCCCAAATAAAATATCACGCTTTAATCTCCCGAGTTAATTATTTTCAGTTTTGTTGTGCCGAAGTAAATTTAAAATTCAACAGACATAAAACTCTAATTAATTTCGTATTCCAGTGTATAAATACAATTTTACGTTTAATAAGACACCTCTCGGGATTCGTTAATTATAAATAACCCCCAGTTCGTTCCGCATCACCACTTAAAACTTCTCAATTCCGCATCGGAACGATAAATGTAAAACGCACGATATTTATGTTTTTTGAGAGGCGGGATGAAAATTTTTTCTCCCGGCGGCGGGTACAAAACATTTCATTTTGCCTAATGGTTTGTTTTATGCGACATTGCAGGTGCAGAGGATACCTCCGTTGGGGGATGGGGCGCCGCTTCACTGGAAGTTTTCAGATAACCAGACAGCGCTCTGCGACCAGGGTTACGGTTCGGAACGTTCCCCCGAGGAGGAATATCCGCCGCCCTTGCCCGACCATGACAGCCAGTGTCACCACCACCTGGAACCCCACGCTTGCTACCCTTTCATCACACCAGGTATGCTGTACGTGCCTCCGAAAGCCAATAAAGAACCCTCGTAAAATAACTTGAAATATTTCGGCGAATTCCGATCGATGCGAATTTATAGACCGAAATCGGGTCTTTTAGCTGGTTAAGTTTGACACGTCTGAGTCCTCATTTTTTGAGAACTTTACGGCCAACAAGTTCCAATTCAAAAGCGCACCTCGCAGCTATTGTTGTTGTCCAAGTGTACTTTAATTAACTGCAGTAATAATTGTTAATAGTTATAGTTATTGCGTGCCGTGAATTGAACGAACCTCAGGTGGAATGAAATAAGGCGACACAGGTTTTATTGAAATTTCAAACGATCCGGAATTTCAGTATTTCGTTTTCATGCATCTCGAATTCAAACTGTTCGAACTCCAACAATATCATTGTGACCTTATTCGTTACAAGAGAAACTTCTCTATAGCATCCACGTTGAGATATGTCCACAATGTTATTGTGTGTCTGATCACCAACACCCATTTGTAGAAGAAAACTAACAGAAATGTACAAAAATCAGTTTGCAAGAACAACGCAGGACCGAGTGCTCTCTCCGGACTCTGCAATTCCACTTCTTTTTAAAAAATCTGCAACACTTCACCAAATTCACTCTTTCGTGAAATGAAAGTTGCCAACCCTCTTTATTTGTGCACCTACGTAGGTTCTTACTTATCCCCTGTAAAACTCTCATTAGCACCACACTCCCGGCAAAATCGGACTCAATCTAGATAACAAAACACAAAGCCTCTAGCTGGTAACCGGAAATGAGGTCTCCATTTGTAAGCCGCTTAGGGAAAATATCGTGTTATGTAAAGGATTCCACACTTAAACGAAAATTTTATATTGCTAGATGTATGTAAATTGCTATAATGCCACGCCATTCCGTGGAAATACCGGGCGTGATTTGCATATTCAGTCTCGGGACAGTTTAATGGTTTGCTTAAAATATTTTACAAATACGTATCAGGTGACGCCAGAAAAAAATCGCCACATTTTAGTGAACAATTTAGAAAAGTTAGTGGAGTCGCAAACCGCACGCAACAGAAATTATCACAATTCGAGCTGTCAGTTTCTTACGGAATCAATTTTTGACCCAGTCGAAGTTGTTGGGGCACTGACAGTTCATAAATTCGAGGCTTTACATCCAAATTTATTGAATAATTATATTCAAAAGCTTTTGTACCAATCTATTGATTATCGGTATCATCAAATTTTAAAGGGAAATGCCCCGTTGAATAGTAATGAGTAAAAAATCGATTTGGTGAGAAATCTGCTCTAATTAGTGGATGTCTGCTCAAGAGAAGTTGTCTTCTTCAATTTGCAACTTCCTCCGATGCATTCGGTCGGAAATAAGTTGCTTTTCCATCTGACCGTAGTCTGCACGGACCATAAATGAATAAGTAGGCTCGAAGCGGTAATTTTTCTTTTCCTCTACATATAACATGTAAAACTACTGTTCCAGCTTGGGTTTCTTCCCTCGAGGGTAGTTACGAAGTACTACGCCTCACCATTAGCATCATTTCGTGTGCCCCGAAGACGAATTTTCCAGAATTCACTTAAATGTGAGTTGTGGAAACGGACTTGTAAAAATGTAACAACACACTTTGTAATCTCCCACGCTCGCACCGCATTTTTTCTTCACATCCTGATCCGTTTCCCTTTCTAGAGAACAATCTTCCCTTTAATCTGACTCACGAATTTGAAAGTTTTTTCCTGTCTGTCTGGACGCAACCATAATTCTCCACCATCCGTTGAAGAAGGTTGCATTGTTGGCTCAACTGATAAATGTGTTTACTCGCAACCGTGAGGCTCCCAGAGTTGTAGAATTTCAACTTTACATTTATCATATTGAATTTAACACTAGGCTGCAGAGATCGTGCTCGACAGTAAAATACCAACATCGTGTTAGCAAATATGAAAATGTCGGTTTGTGGTGCTGACGAGGCCTCCAAACCATAAAGAAAAAAAAAATACTTTTTACACTGTTCTACACTTTCCCATGTTATATCATTATTTCACGAATTACAGCTGATGATTATGCTTATTTAAAAAGCACATGTTACAAAATGTGAGACAGTTGGAGTTAAAATTAAAGTCTTTTATTACGCGGCTGTAATTTAAAACGTACTTACTCAATATTAATGCAGACTGAAATAAAAATGAAGCCACTCGTCAGAGCTTAAAAAGACATCATCCACAACTTGCAGGGTTGTTTTCAACATAGTTTTTCTCTATATAAAAAGCGACACGATTAATAAATACGAACTGACTGTGCAACGTAAAACTAAAGTTATGAAAACACAAAGCTGAATGTTGTGTAGTTCTAGTTGTTGGTGTCAATAAATGTAATTAAATGTAGCCAATTAACGTATACGTATACATAATTATTATTGAGCAAATATTTTAAGAGAATGAATATTCCACAACAGTCTAATCGAGAGAATTCCATCGAACAAACTAATGGAAAATACACGAAGCAAGAGGAAACTGTATTACTTCTCATTGTGATTCCGATTCCGTTTTTAATTTACATTTCACCGAAGTGGTTGCAGATTTTCTGATTCCTAGGTACACGGTCTGAGTAAATATCCACCAACATTTATGAATTTTAATGGCGCGCGCCTCCGTCGCTAAAGCCATTTTGTAAATCTTTCAGTCAGCAGAACGCCTTTGGAAAATTGTTTTATGTCTTCTCCGATAAGCACATTAATCCGCTTTGACGTCTTACTGAAAACCGTCTAATTAAAACCTGGTCTTAAGTGTTGAACGATGCTGTTGCACCGTAAAATTGATTTCTCGGATATCATCGGTTAACAATTTCTACCGGTGGAGACGGATATGGTTTACCATTGTCGTCATTAACAAAACACTTTTTCTGTCATTGGCAGACCAAAGTAAATAAATGAGTGAGTCACACCCTTCCGATCTTGCAGCACAAAGATGTAGATTGAAAGGGTCTTTGTCGGTGCGTGTCGTGCATTTTTTCCGTTGGTGGATCCGTTGCAAATTTACCGGTGGTCAATGGAGAATCCAAGACGAAACAAGCCGGCGACTAAACAGGAATGATTTGTTGTAGTGGTTTATCGGTCCGGTTTGCATATAAGGGTGCCAGTTGAGTCTGGCAATTTTCGCCGTTTTCGTCTTTCGCGGTATTAAGGATATGGAACAAAAACGGATGATGAAAATGGAGGCCCCCATTATGTATGCAGTGTAATGTAGTGTGTACAGTAGAGAGCGTTATATGATATTTTACCAGCATCTTGGGAAATGTAATAAGTACTAACTTTGCACAAACAACTCCATGATATATCCGCCGTAGGCGCTGCGAACATCCGTCTTACGGAATTATGTATACCTCTGCAAGCGTCGGAATTTATTCTGGCAAAATTACGAAGAACCACTCCGTCCCCGGAGACTCCCCGTGTTGCACTCCGATCCGACAAAAACCCCAAAGTGCGTTTGATACATCGATTTTATTTAATCGTTAGTGCCACTCGCAGCGAACTTACTCGGTGAGCTTCTCAATTAAGCCCTCTAATGCGAAGGGACACATCAATGCCGGCGGGTTGCACCGAAGTAGATCACTCTGAATTGACCTAAATGCCTCGCTGGTCCCTTTTGATGGTTGCACGGCGCTCCGATTCATCCCAGAAATAAAAGAACAGGATAATTATCAAGCGAGCGTTTAGAAATTGCCCCTCATCAAACCAAAATACGTTATCCCGATAGTATTTCCTTTTATCACCACGATAATAACGCGAAGTAATTGCTCCACTGCGCAACACTACTCAGGATATGTTGCAAATAAATTGGTTTTTAGATGGTACGTACCACTGACGGGTTCTACTTATGTAGCTTTATTAAAATTCGGTCGCGAGTCTAGATTGTTCCAAATATACTATTCCGAATATATGCGGGCTACCCGTACTTCATTTGAGATAATACGGTCCACAGATGAAAGAAAAGGGATACATTCAAGGAAATCCGGGAAACTAGACTTAAATAATGTATGAATGGTCCCATTAGCCAAAGATAAGTTGGAGATGGAAAATTCGGAAAAAAGATTAAAAATGTATGTGCTGCGAAATCAGTTGAATCCATTGATTTATCTAAAGTGGTCTCCCATGGTATTACGAATTGAATTATTTTAAGTCCCCGTTTCATCTCCCTAATTTGCAAAAGCCCGCCCTCGAATGTATATGTATAAAAGGACTTTACGGCGTTTGTAAATTGCCCTGTCAAAATAATAATACCATTATTAATCAAGAAAATGCGTAATTCCTAACCACAATCATCCGAAAATGAGCCATTCACTCCGGAATATTTATTTAGGAACGTTTCGGTGGTGCGTCGGGTGTTGTGTGAACTTGCAGATGATCGGGAAACTCTGCGATTTGGCTAATTTTACAAGAGCGCCCTCCCATTTCCATTTTTCTTCATATGATTTTCGTCGTTTCAGAAAGCACTTTCGTTGTGAAACTGACGAAGAGTTCAAGAGGTTTGGGTTTAAGCGTGACTGGTGGTATTGACAGCGGCGGCTCGTGGCCCGGCCTAATACGAATCAAAAGACTGTTTCCACATCAGCCAGCGTCGGCCTGTGGTCTTTTAAACGTAGGGGATCTCATAATTGAAGCTAACGGAATTACGCTTACCGGCCTTACAAATTACGTAAGTATGTGCTCCCGAAACTCGGGGAAGTTTTGGCATAAACAGGGCATCCCACAAAGAAACTAATCCGGGAATAGTTTGTAAACAACGAACATTAGGGCATTTTTTTGAATTGACGATCGATCTGGGAGAACAAGATGTCGAGTTTAATCGGCACGTTACATTTATCACCACCGAATCGATTCGGCTGGTGGTGGCGAAATTTAATTAAAGATGCAAATTCCAGGAGGCTCTAGAAGTATTAAGAACCGCACCTAATCAAGTCGAGTTGAAGGTGTGTCGACCTCCTCCCGACGTACTGAGCTGTGTAAGTCCCATATCTGAAGTTCCTCCGCCACCACCGAGACGAGAACCGCCCACTAGTCTTAACTTACATTCGTCGGAGATTTACTGTACTCCGGAAGATGATTACTATCACGGCGTAAGTTCCCGACACTTGTGCGATGTTGATTGAAAAATCCTGGTTTTAGGAATTCGAGGTGACGCTGACCAAAATACAGGGATCTCTAGGATTTACGTTGCGCAAAGAAGACGATAGTGCTTTAGGACATTACGTAAGGGCTCTGGTTCGCGAACCCGCCCTCACCGACGGCAGGATTCGAGCTGGAGATAAAATAATAGCGGTGAGTTCGCGTCCCCTCAAACTTCCACAAATCACCGAGGAATTTCTAGGTTAACGAGGTCGAAATATCGCCAATGTCCCACGAACAAGCCGTACAATTCCTCAGACAATGCGGTGATGTGGTCAAATTGCGTTTGTACCGGGACTCAGCTCAGACTCCGGTGGCCGCCCTCTCGCCAACGGAAACAACACCGCGAACGTCGTTTTCGAAGAAAACCCACCTGAGGTATTGGACTGTCGAGAAAACGACTTCATCGATCAACTCTGGTTTTTCTTGCAGACAAGAAGCCGTCGACATGCTGAACGACATTGCAGTTCGCAAACTGATCCCGGGCAACCACGGCACTTACAAGTGCTCCGCGTCTCCGACCTCGTCGCCTAGAAGACTCCGGCGTCAGGCTTGCCCGTCCGACGCTTCCCAAATCACCGACTCCTCCATCAAGTACATGATAAACGACGAACAATTCCACGAAGGTTTGCTCCAAAAATGCTCGCACCCCTTCGACGACGACAGCTTCAACCTATTCACGATAGAACCCGACGACGGGGACAGACCGTCTCGACCCAGTTCGCTAGACTTGTACAACCCCAACCAAACACCCGTCGCCGCTAGGAAACCCCGATTCAACTTCTCCCTCGCCCACAACGCTTACGAACTTAACAATCTCGATGCCGACGTCCTGGATGCTCCGAACCTGACGTACACTTTAGGTAACGACGACGTCGCGAGCACCGAGGCCGAGTGCGGGGACAGTTTTCCGAAAGAACCGGCGAGCATGCCGCATATTCCGAGCGACAATCCGGGATTCAGCTACAAGAATCCCGCCTACCAATCCGCACACCCGCAATGTGGAACGGAAGTCGACGAAAAGCCCACGACTTCCACAGCTAAACCAGCTAAAACCGACGATACCAACATGAAGAAATGGAAAGGGGTGGTTTTCGATGGCCACGACGAGAACGAGGAAATGCAAAGCATGACCATCGAGGAAGAATACGACGTAAGCAGACAGCGAGGTGTTGAAATTTTGCCGTTAAATGATCGATCCGTTCTAGATCCTCTCGATCGAGCTGAACCGGGGATGGAACAGCAGATTAGGTTTTAGTTTACAGGGTGCTGCAGGAGTTACATACGTAAGTGCGGTTCACGCGGATAGTGTGGCCGCCAAAGACGGTAGATTAAAACCGGGCGATCGGGTGATCAAGGTAATATGCAAATAATATCAGGTAATTTGGCATATTTGCTTAAATATTTTTCATCAGGTGAACGATGAGAGTGTAGAACACATGACTACCAATGAAATCATAGACTTGCTTCGAATAGTGAGAGGTCCAGTATGTATAGTTGTATCCAGAATTAAATCAAAAGAAGACTGCCCAAAAAGCAATGCAGAGAATTGAAACGTAGTACAAGTTATATTCTAAGAGCATCTATCAAATATAACCCTAAATAGAAATTGATTAAATATATTGCATGTTAAACGACGTTTGATTCAATGATTTAGGATGTTTTAATTAACAGTTTTAAATTCCTCGTTTTAGGTACGGTAAGATGAAAAATGTGATAGTTTAGTAGCAATTTTATTACAATTGTTTCTAAAGGTTTCCCTATGTGAAATGTGATTATTTTTTTAAATGCGCTATTTTTGTTAATAGTTTTTTTCTGTTTTCAAATGTGTAAAGTATAAAATGTTCTTGTATTTAGAATTTTAAGCTAGTCTCGTATTGTAAACTATTATGGTACATCTTAAATAATAAATTACGGACTTATTATATAAGTCTAGCTAGAACATCGTAGTTAAACATATTACAATTACTATTAGATTGAATGTTCAACAATTAGAATCAAAATGTACAACAATATTCAATTTTAAAAATGATGATATTAAAAATGTATTCTAAATTCTCGCCTAAATAGCAAATGTGTATTGTTTATTTTTTGTAAGATAATGTTAAATCAAAACTATAAAATCAATTAAATTTTAGCAATACCTTCTTGAAATTTTAAAAAAAGTTATATCTACGACATTTGTTATTCGAGCCGTTACTTTTTCAGATTTTGTTACATTTTTTCATAGAAATTTATAATAGGTAATTCATTCTTTTTAATTAAAACCAAAGATGAATAAATATCGTTGAAATCATTTCAACTTGAGTTTTAATCTGCGCTCCACAAATCCCGAATTAACTTTAAATTAAAATAATCAAAAACGCACTGCAAAAAAGCAATCAAAAACCACAATGAAATTACTACTCACGCTACACCGCGTTTTTGCAAGAAAGCGTCATTTTCACAAAATGTGTCACAAGTCAAAGGAAAATATTCAGAATGTGTAAAATTTAACAATGGGAAATTTGCCGAGTTAAACTGATATGAAAAAAATGATGGCCAACGAACTGCAACAGTCAGTTATAAATTGGTAGAATATTAAATTTAGATTTTACACTACGAAATAGCTTTCATTTTTAACAAAAAAACAAAAAAAACGTACATTAAGCAATGTTGAAAGAATTTACATTAAAATGGGACTTTTAATGCGAATTGCGCTTTTAATTTTTTTTTTTCATTTTTCATGCAATAATAATTTTAATCAAAATGTTTATCCAAATTAGCTATGTAATATTCAGGTAATTAATATGTTTCCTCGACATTCCGCGAATGATCTAAATTTCGCCTGTGGCATTCCTGCTCTCGTAGACAAACGGAAGTCGCAAAGCAATGTAATAAATGGAGGGGAATAATATATTCAATTTCCTGCCTCGAGGTGTTCAATTTTGACAGGCCGAATCAAATATATCATTACGTAGCCTCACAGAGAAAAGTTCAGTGTGTACCGTAAAATCTGGAAACCATATATAAACCGGTTTAAGTCCTTCATCAGGAAATTACAGTGCCGGAAACGCAGTAAAAGGCGTCTCCTCTTGTGTGGATACCGTGCAATAAATTTAAACATTTCGAGTTCAAGGGCTATCAAAATTTTAAGAGTGTATGTTTTTACGGAGGCCATCGTCTGTTATGCGAGGCAACCAAGCATCAAAGATTCCAACGGCCATATTTCCCAGGAAATTGAACACTTTTCCGGAGATTTATTGCACGGTTTTACGATTGAAAAGGAGGTGTAATTTAAAAATTAAATAATTTTCTAGGCGAACGTCGAGCGTAAAGTATTTATACGCTTTCTGGTGGTGTCCTAATGAGTCGCCGTACAACAGATCCCTCAAAACACATGAAATGAGCGAAAATCGGCGATATTAAGCTCGGCCGGATACAAAATCCCACATAAGACAAAAATGGAATCCGGATAAGCTCTTATTGATCCGATGAGTTACGAAAAGTAAAAAGTTCTTTTTGTCTTGGAGGGCTTTGCGTCTGTAAACAAGCCAAGAATTTTGAACAGGACAGGCAATGTTTTTTTATGTTTTCCTTTTGTATTAAATGGAATTGTTATCTTTTTGGGCATAAACAGAATAATGTATGCGGCGTGGACACGCATGAAGAACTCCCCCTAAATGCATCAAAACGCTACATACGGTCTCGTGGCCGCTCTACTTTATAGAAACAATTCGCTACCAGTTCGGTTTCAGACACTGCCGCTTTATTCACAACACAGTGCACAGAGGATAATTCTACGCAATTTACTGAATAATCATTGCGAACAGCGACACCTGAAGCGAATTTCGACAGCCTAAGCTCAAAGCTCGGGATTGTTTTGTGTTGTGTGTGTTGACATTGGTCAAATATTCAAGTAAGTTGATCGAGTGGTTTCAGTACTAAATTAAATAGGTTTAATTAGTCGAACAACATTTTATTATAACAACATCTGACATGTAGGAGCAACATCGAGTGTTTAATTTAATTTTTTTTTAAAGAATTCATAAATATTTTATGAGAATTGTGTGCGTTCTAAAATTTCTTGAATTAAATTTTGTGAAGCTACAATATTACACCATTTTTATTTAACATTTATTAATTCAATATATTCCAAACATTTTAATAAAAAAGTTCTCGAAATAAAATAATGGATTTGTAATTTATTTTAATATGAAACTGCGAATAGGATTCGTTGCGTATATGAATGAAAAAATATTTTGGAAAAAAGCAAAAATAAAACCAGTACTAAAGATAAAATAAAATAAAGAATAGAACAGACACATCGTAGAAGTTCAATGAAAACCAGCGTCACAAATTAAATCGTCTTATTTTATTATTATTATTACACCATGCTTTTAAGAATACAAAAAAAATTACTGTTATAACCTTACTGTCGAAAAATAATATCTTTGAAATAACCAATTAACCAATTAAGATTCGAAATGTATTTTTAATACGTATAAAAATATAATGCAAAATTGTTTTTGTTCTAAATGGAATCAATTATTTACCCTTTGGGTATTTTGCTTTCATGTATTTTCTACGAGCTGCCCTGAATTTATCAGTTACAGTTTCACGCAAAACAGGAATCCAAATAGCCTTTGATTTGTTTCCTATAATTATCATTGCTTCTGGTTATAGGTTTTACAAAAGGAAGAAGGAAGACAAAAGTAAGTCATTGAAACAACACTTTGTGAACACTTTCTCAACTTATTAATTGTAATAAAAAAATTTAGTAATTTACTTATTTTAGATAGGAGCTAGACTCTGTTTCGAAAAAAACTTTCAAATTTTTTTTCAAACACCTAGATAATTAGAATAATCTAGTTTTGCCCAATATTTCAATCAAAAACGGTAATTGGTTGTTTCCATATGCTTTTTACATAATTAATTCTGTCAAATAGAGTGTAAAATAACTGTGAATCGAATTTTTATGGACGACATAATCCGAGTAAATCATCTTTATTTTATTAAGTTATGCCCAATTAATGTTAATATTGAGAAAATTATGTTTAAAAACCTGAACAAAATACTTGCTTTGACATCTTTGAAAATGTATATTAATGCAAATATTTCCCGCGAATAATTTCTACCGCTCTACTGTATATCATTAATGCGACGTAATAAATCTTTTATCAATGTAAATAAATAAGTAGAGCTTAAGTGCATACTCTCTTTAATTTCACTAAAACGAGAGCATATCCATAAAACAAACATGAACATGAAACGTTTAAAGCAATTTCATCTTTCTGATTTACCGCATCTGCTTTATCACTGCAATGTAGGACGTGTTTTGCAGAATGTTACATTAACATAGCTCTTGTTTGCGGAGTGAAATGCAACAAAAAATGTTATCGTAGTGCAGTAGAACCGATTAACGAAAATTACGAAGGCATATGTGTACATATTTTTTCAAATAAAAAACCTGGTGCACAGTTACTACAAGGCAAAAATGTAAATATTGAAGTTACACTTCCCATTTCCTGTTCTTGTAGTGCAGGATAAAGTGTAACGACGCCTGGAATTTACATAAACTTCTTGCACGCAGACGTAATTAAGCAGATTACAAAAAAGAATTGCATTAGCTCATTTGATTGACTGCATCTAGACTATTACATTCACCATTTGTAATTCAAAAAAGCAACAATTATAGCGCATCGTTGCCTAACTGAATATTCAAGAAAAGTGTTCCATTTCTATGGTTGTGGTTGAGATGACCATTAAACGGATCGCGAAACCGTTGGCTAACACTCATGTGTAATTCTTCGAATCCAATTTGCATCTGTTTCTCTACATAGTGTGTTGTGGAATTGTCTTGAAACAACAAAAAAACAAAAAAATGAATCCTTTCTTGGCTGCGTTTAAAAGAAAAAATGCTAAAAGGTTTTACGAAAGCAATCCACACAAATGTCATTGGCTGGCGACGAATTTGCGTACAAAATGGCGAGACGATACGAAGCCCCCATCACCAATTTCCGTAATTTTGTGCTATCGTGACTTCATTTCCTCGATAATACACCTGCGTCCGGTAAATCACCCCTGCACACCATTGCCAATGACCTCGGACGCAGTCACTGTCATAGATAATAACAAAAACCTACTCATATGAATAACCACGTACGATTGTGAAAATTCATGCACGGTGGTTCCTTTACAAGCGTGGCAATTACGATAATAACCCGTTTCTTGTGCGAATAAAGAGTTAACTTGAGAGACATCCTTCGATCAAACTCTAGAAGGAAAACACCATTCACATGGATTTGTACCAGTAGCGTCGCTGTAAATAATAAAGTCGATCTCACGAAATTTCAATCGTAGCGAATAATAATGGTAATTGCTATTATTTTTACTTTGGAAAGTATATACTTATTACGATTGTATGATAAACAATGAACAATTAAGTTTTTTGCTCCACAACAGAATGAGTGGCGAGACGCATGAGTAAAAATAGTACGAGTGAAGAATTTTTATTGTAAACTAGGAGTCCGGCTCTGATGGAAATTGACTGATATACTGTCGGTTCAAGAAATTGATCAGCTTAGAGTAAACATTGATGAATTTAATCATAGTTAGAACAATTTGTAAAGGTTGTTAAGTTTTTGTATATAAAAAGCACTTCTTTAATTTAATTGTTCAAGAACCAAGCTTCAAGCTTTAAAGTTTCGTTTCTACCACGCTTTCAAAATTTTGCGAACTTTGCACGCTTATTTAAATTATCTGCGAAATATCAAAAATGATGACAAAATCTACCCCGACCTATAGAATCTTTATTACAGCATCACATTAAATGGGTTTATGACCACCATATGATCGAACACTTTTATCCCCAACAAGACGGTGAAATATGTATTTTGTCCAATTTATGTTGGCAGTGATGCGTAAAGGTACTTAATAATATCGGGCGTTCAAATGAAATCTTGGACCGGGAAGGCGTTGGAAACTGTCAATTGTTTTGCTTTTTTAAAGTGTAGATTGACAGTTGTTGACAGCTAACCTAAAATTTATAAACAAAAAATCTTCCTGTTATTTTAACGCCTACTCAGCCCAGGTTTTCATTTGAAGCACCTATACGATTTTTTACAAAATGTTCAATACTAAATGAAGTTAAAAAATGGAGATTGGTCGTATTCATTACTGCCATGAATAGTAGAATTTCGCGCAATATTTGAAAAAATAATTTCTTCCAAAAAGATTGAGCAATAAAAAAAATTATACATACTTAGTTGGCCAGGTAATTATTCAAATGTAAATGACACTGACAATTTAATTTACATAGAAATGTAGCGTTGACAGTGATTTAAAATTTATAACCTCAACCTACCGTTTCAATTAAATACTGCAAAATAATTATTTAGACCTCTTAAATTTATAGATTTTTTAACATTTTTTGAAAACATTAAAGTGAGCTAATATACATCAATTAACTCATAAAAACTAATTTAAAAAAACAATTAAGATAAAGAAGGATAAGAACATTTAAAAATACGAAGTTGACTATCGCTGCTGAAATCTAGTAAGCCATAGAAATGTAGTACACATTTAATAAACCACTTCTGTAATAAAAGCTCTAAAGCTCGGAGCACTTTTTTTCATCCACTCTGTAAAATTTGACGAATGGAATTTTGCATCTTCATGCATCCACTGTTTGGCCGAAATGATAAAAATCTTGCCACGAGACAATGACTTATGGTGCAATTATTTCATTCTGTCACATGTTGAACTAGTTCCAAACACGAAGCCAAAACGTCAACGTTTCGCCCGTGATTGCAGAATGGTACGTGCAAGAGGTGTTGAGACGGGTTCATTACACCACCAAGACATGCACGAAATTATGCTACATTTCGTAACGCAATAATGAAGGAAATTGCAGATGCAGTAACAGATTCGTGTCAACTTGCAAGTCGTTCAGAGCACAAACCGCGAGCTGTCAGACGGCTGAAAAGGAAGACGTTTTTTTTTGGTAACCGTGTCTAATTAAATACGTCAATCTCTTTCGTAGATTTCGAATAAATCATTTTACAATATACGTCCAACGTCTTACAAAAATTAACGGTAAATTAATAACTACATCATGTTACGTTGAGGTCTAATTTGATTTGTATAATTACGGGGACCACGACGGAAATATTTTTTTGTCATACGTGTTGTAAATTTTAATACAGGATGTGTTTTGATTAACTTCAACGCCCACGATAATTGCCGATCGCGAACAAGAAAAAACTGAAGGATAAAAACTAGAAAGCACGTGCTTGCTACTTCTGCTTGCGGTAAGATGCGAAGCTGTGGTTGGATGTTCATAAATTAGGTTCTTGTTTACGACGTTGAGTTCATTTATCACACATTTCCGCTTATTGGAAAGCCATCTCTAGGATAATTTCTAGTGATGCGGTAATTACAGAAGTAATTAGGATACGCGGTGATTGATTGGCCAGTAATTACCGATAATCCCTAGACTTGAGTTACATTTTATCGAGAATGTTGTTCTTTGAAATGATCACGCGAGACTAAGCTTCATTTCCAATTTCTCCACAGAAATCAATTTTGTCCGATTTCAGCTTGATTCACTTATGATAAAATTCAATAACGATGCTGGAAAATTCTCTAACTTCCTAAGTAAATCCTGATGAAAGAGATTTTTATTTTTAGGTTCCATATACTTGTTATTCCATAACTTTCTATTAAGATGATTGATGTTTCCGAGAACTTTTCACTTTTTATTTATTTGACGATGGGTAATGTTAATGTGGGTGTAGATGCTGATTCTATGTTATTAAGTGAACGCCAATAAGCTAAAGAAGAAGATTTATATTATAATGTAATGTGACGTGAATCGTGATGTTGCCGGCTTACCATGCGATCTTGAGGCTATAAAAAAAGCATTAGTGTTGGCTTAACATAGCCGTCAAACTGTCAAAATGCGTAGCGTAAATCGTAACTTCACCGAACCTTATATGATAGATATACAACTGTAATATTTTCTAATTGTAAACTTCTCTAATCTTCATCGACCAAAAATAAAAATATGTATGCGAAAAAACTGAACAAACACAAAAGCTATAAAGAAATAAAAAAGGAATGTGTTTTTCACTTAATAAACAAGATTAAGATTAAAAAGAACTCGTACAATAATTATAGTTTTTTAAATGTCAATATTATAAAAACACCAGAATTTATTTGATATTAAAGGTGCATTTTTTTTGTAAATTTATTCAGGCTTGAAATTAAAATGAAATTTTATTAGTCTATTTTTTACAACATACCTATTTGTATTGCTAGATATTTTAAATACTCTTGAAATTAAAATATTTATTATCTTTTATTTTACATAAATAGCAACAATTTCTCTTTCAATATTTTAGAGGGCATTCAAATACCTCAAATTACTGTGAGACTTGTCATGAATATTATTATCTTGGTGCATTACATTGTTTTCTGAAAGTAATCAAAACAAAAACGCAGGAAATGGAATGACCAGAACACTTTTTGGTATAATGTGGTGGTTGCGTGGTAATTAGTTTCTCGCCTTCTTTGGTTTTATCTGAATTAAACCAATACAGAAAATAAATGAACCAATATAATTGTTTACCACTTCTCGCTCGTTGAACGTTGAAAAAATTTATTTTTTACATTTATCCATTGAAACCACGTTTTTAAACACTTTTACTGCAGAATTTTGTGAAACTTTCTCGCACACATCCTCTTGAATTGAATTATGGGAAAATCATTCATAATAAATTGAATCTCATAAATATTTATGAAAATACCAGGTTTACGAAATAAATAGTGTAGATTTTCATTTTGATCATTATTTTAATTTTCAAAATTTCTACTGGAACTAGTTATCTATTAACAATTTTGATTAGGATGGGAACATGTATATTGGTAATTTCACACAATGCCCAAATATGAGGCCAATGACAGTATATGCATCACAATGTTTTGACATTGACCGTATGTTAATTATTACATTTTTTTCACTGTACACATCAGATACAAATTTTACATCAATAAACTTGAACTACTTCACTCTCAACGCAAAAAAATTAATGTTGCAAAAATTACTGAACGTCCCGGAAGTCTGCTTTGCCCACACTACCATAGCATAAGTAATCACAATTTCGGAACGATCAGCACCATCTACGCACCTACTTTTCCCATTTTCTTCGTCGCGATTAAAAAGCAGGAAGGCAGAGAAATTTATTTCATGCAATTAATAAAACATTATTAGCTTAGGATATCCGTACGATAAAACTGTGAAATTTCTTTAAATTTCTACAATCAGCATAGGCACCACCCGGACCCGTTATCAAAAATGTTCCGGAGTCAGACTGGAAATAATAAGATGCCGATTAACATAGTAACGGACTGACTCAATTTCAGCACCATAAATAACGACTCCGGGTTTATTTATGTTCCGGCACAATGTCTTTTGAGAAATCACAATAGCCAATGAAATAAGAGTAATGCGCAGCTAATTATCATCCGGTTATCTTTGATCTTCGTTTCTTACGCAACGTTAAACGCACAATAACAAAATGTAAGACACACCGGATGAAATAATTTACAAATGACCCAAATGTGTCACTGTCTACTAAATCTAAATTTGCTTCTGCTTGAATTTTTTTTGCTTGTACGGAGAACAGTGCTGTGATGTGACTGGTTAATTGGTGAGCCGACACTTCATTAATGAAACTTTTACTTGAATATAAAAAAACAAGTTTCTCCTAATGAGTGACGTACGAATCGTCTAGCAACCTTCCCAGCTAGATAATTAATAATACACCGATTGATTTTTATCTCGTGTCATTCATGAGAAAAGTTCTATGCGTGCATTACTAATGATAAAATTCTATAAAGAGAAATTTTGTCCAAACAGTTTCGTGATCTTCGGAAAGTTTCACTGGACTGTACTTCCAAATGACTGTAATTTACGATGATCTCGGTTTCGTCTCGGAAATTTAAGAGAAAATCTGCAGTGATTTCTTTGGATCTTGTTGTCTTGCTACTCGTGCGTTCAAAGCAAGAAATTGCTAATTGTGCAAAAATGAAGCATGTAATTTTCGAATGGTTCATTTTTCGCCAACTACATGTTGAAAGTTAACTGCACTCTAGAGAATACTCGATATTTATGCCTGTACGATAATTTATGACCGTATTTTCTATTTTTTTTTTTGTTCGCTGTACAAATCGGAAGAAAGTTCTGTTAGTTAGTGCATAACACGTTTCTCAAAAGCTCAAATTCTTGAATACGAACCAAATTAAATATTGTCCCTTGCACAATAAAGGAAGCATGGAGTGGTACTTCATTAGCATTGTTACAATCACAGCAAACAATGTTACACGTTCATTACGAAACTTTATACCTGTCTCCACCACCTAAAATCGTGGGAAATTTTTCGTACGATTTTCATGTGGAATTGTCAGAGTGGCTAATTGCAAAAACCCGCGCTTCACCGACTTCATTACCATGCTTAACATTTTATTACATAAAAAACGCTATATTTTCCTCGGATTTTATTAAATCGTCTGGTCAGTATCCCACTCTGGTCAATGTCCGATGCACACTACGACTCGATGCACTCCAGAAGTTCTGCAAGCACCATGACGAAGATAAAAGACAAGAATCTGGCTAGAAGAAGCCGCTACATGTCAACAATCAAATTAATGATATTTGTCAACCTTTTTATTTGTACGCACCAGATCTGTGTTCTCAATACGATAATGCGATCGTTATTATCTACTTTCAGCTTTACTTGGTTTTCAGGTCATCTCGAAAGAAAATGCAAATAAATCAGGAAATTATCGGAGAATTTCAATAAGTGTAATATGTACCACGCACACCTGTCGTTCGTCTGAGACACATAATTAACACAGAAACGGCCGAATATTTTTGTTTAATTTACATTGTTTTTAATTAATAGATATGCAAAAAGCATCGTTAGCGATTTATAATATCCTATAGTTTCCTACATAGATATCTTTTTACAATTAGTCGAGAATGTGAAATCAACAAAAGTGAGTCTTCACGACTATAAATCACCGTAATTAATTCCCCCCCGCGAAATATTCACGATAAACTTGAAATAGAAAAGCTATCATGTGAGAACCGTAATTAAAATACACCATGCTCCATTGAGACGCCGGTGATGCTGTATTAATCCGTCTTTTGTTCTAGTGAAAGTGTACCTGTAAAATAAGCTTGAAAATCAGTCACGGAGAAGATCTTTAACCATGAAGAAGATACAAATCAACCCGTGCGAGAACAACAAAATTTTTACGTCGCCAAAGTGGGCCGAAGAAGAAAAATAACAAAACATGGAAACGGAGCGACAAATGACAAACAAAAATGTGCGGACATTCAGTGGACACTTTGTGAAGGTGCGATTTAAACAAATATCAGAACGATTAACACTAGTGTGTGTGTTTTTGATGTGTGTTATTGGTTCAGTGCAGTGCAATAGACCTCCTAGATTTTTAATTAATGGCCAAACCGAAATTGTTTTAAGACTGAAAGAAGGCAAAGAAACGCCAGTAGGTAAGTCATTTATAATTGTCTTCTGAAACAGCAGAATTGTGAACACACGACTACTGTAAAACGAAGAACTGTAAAACTGGTTTTTATTAACAAAAATACAGTTTTTCTGGTATTAAGCAAGTTTATTTAACCTATTACGCTAGGTTCAGTTATTTAATTTTATTATTATTACCCACACTCATGGCGTGCGAAAGCTGCTTAAATATCCAATAAATTAGTAAAAATTAAATCATTGTATTAAATAATTAAACAGAGTGTATCTATAATTTTATTACTGCTATTGTTCTTTTTTTATAATTGAGGTTTACGATTTTTCTCAATATCTTTGATACAACTGGAAACGTGTGAATCAAAACAGTTTTCTAAAAAGCAATTATTTAGAAAATAAAAAAAACTGTAAAATTTATGTTTCTCTTCCATGTCGAAAACCAATCAAGTAAGACACATCTGGGAACCACTTGCACTTTTAATCTGAGCTTAAACACGATTAGAAATTTAATTTGGTAACTTTCACGAAACATATTTTGACCGTTGCTACTTACAATGTGAAAAACTTTAACCTCAACAATTAATTTTATCGCACCGATAATTTTAGGTACCTTAATTTATAAGCTGCGTGGGATCGATCCAGACGGTGACCCCCTTAATTTCGGAGTTAGATCTCAACCAGGTAGTGACGTTATCCGTGTCGAAAATATATCACCAGACGAAGCTGATGTCTACCTCAACCAAGAACTAGATAGAGAAGTAAAGCTCTCGATCACTTCTCTGTCAGAATGTTGATTAACCGATTATTAACAAATTTCAGACCAGAGACGAGTACCCTTTGGTACTAACTTTAACAGACGGACGCTTAGGACAAGGCAATTACGTTACTCAGAGTCTTTTATTACTAGTCGAAGATGTCAACGATAACACACCTATATTTACCAGTCATCAGTCATCGATCGTGTTGCGAGAGGATGCAGCACCAGGAGTCATAGCTACTTTATATGCGACAGACGCCGACGAAGGAGCTTACGGTCAAGTGGTTTATCACTTACAAGAAGCAGACGCGGAAAGTTTATTATTTAGTGTTAGTACGGCCGGGGGAAAAGCAATAGTGCGCTTAGTAGGTAAATACAAAGGAATGAAATATTTTGAATTGAAAATACTAAAAAGTTTCGACCAGGTTCTTTAGATTACGAAAGACAAACTATACATCAACTAAGAGTGTTAGCAGTTGATAGAGCAAAGCAGGGAAGAGTGAATACAGGTACTGCAGCGCTTTTAGTAAAAGTGGAAGATGTCGAAGACCAACCACCTGAATTCGTTAAAGTCACTTCT
This sequence comes from Tenebrio molitor, assembly GCF_963966145.1. Lineage (NCBI taxonomy): Eukaryota > Metazoa > Arthropoda > Insecta > Coleoptera > Tenebrionidae > Tenebrio > Tenebrio molitor. The sequence goes on from NC_091052.1 coordinate 4,571,591, forward strand.
GTGGCTAGAGTTGCTGAAAATGTTCCAGTTGGAACTTCAGTTCTACAAGGTACGTAATCAAAATAGTTTCAATTTAGAGAGAAAAAAATCTGTTTGTAGTAACCGCGATTGATGGTGATCGCGGTGTTAATAACCCAATCAAATATTCGTTGTCGTCGAATAGTATTGATAAAATCTCGGATGTGTTTACTGTGGATGAAAACACAGGAACTGTTCTAACCACTCGTACTTTAGACCGAGAGTCTCTCTCGATGAGTTCCGGTACTTACATCCTCCAGATAACGGTTGGTTGTTTTTGCAAAGTTACTGAATTAGTTGAGAAAAGATGATATTTTAAGGCAACAGAATCTGGTGGAAAAGTGAAACCACCCCCTACAGCTACTTCAGAGGTGACAGTGATTATCACCGACGTCAATGACGAGACTCCCAAATTTCGAAGCGGTCATTACGAATGCGAAATAGCGGAAAATGCACCAGTCAACACACCGCTGACCTTCCTGGGTTCTGCCATGCCTGAAGTCTACGACCACGACCAGGTTAATTACCACCATTGTTATAAGTCAGTTTCAATAACAAATTTTAGGGAATTAACGGTACGTTTCAACTGTACGTGAAAGGCGCGAGCGATACTTTCGAAATAACGCCAACCAAAGCGATAAACGAAGCAACGTTTACGATCCGAGTCAAAAACTCATCGTTAATAGACTATGAGAAGATCAAAACAATAAATTTCACTTTGGTAGCGAAAGAGATTGTGAAGCACAACCCGAAGTTCAGCGAAGTACCCGTTGTTGTACGCATTTTAGACCGCAATGATAATTACCCCGAATTTACGAAAAGTGTTTACGAGGTCTTTGTACCGGAAAATTGTGACATTGGCGCCACGGTAGCGTGGGTTCAAGCTCTCGATGATGATTCAGGGGTTTTTGGTACGATGGGAATACGCTACACTCAACTAGCCGGGAGTATTCAACACATGTAAGAGCTTTGCGTCAAAAAATCTTGTTTCTGACTTGCACTTTCGCTTAGGTTAAATCTACATCCAACTTCCGGTGTCATCTCTGTGAAGACAGCCGGAGGACCAAATTGGGACCGCGAACAAGTCTCTCGACACTATCTGACAGTGGAGGCTAGAGACGATCTGGGGGGCGGCAATCGCAACACGGTACAACTCATCATCAACATCGAAGATGTCAACGATAACGCGCCGGTTTTCACACAAAGCCGGTACGAAGCTCGCCTGGTCGAAAACGAAAACGACTTCGAAAACCCTTTGAAAGTGGAAGCAAGGGACGCAGATCTGAACGGAACGAAAAACAGCGAAATAGAATACACTTTGTTCGGCGAATTGGGTCACAATTTCACCATAGATCCAGTCAGTGGGGTCGTCAAACCTCAAATGCCAGTAGATTTCGAAATCCTGGAAGGTTCGCACAGGGACAACATCAGACAACTTCATTTGACAGTGCGAGCTCGAGATTGGGGCAACCCTAGTTTATTCAGTGACGTCCCTTTGCATATTTACGTCCAAGATGCAAACGACCACGCCCCTATCTTTGAATATACATTTTACAATAAATCAGTGCCTGAGAACATCCCCGGTGGAACCTCTGTCTTGCAAGTCAGAGCCAAGGATTTTGACGGATCTTCTCCGAACAATCGAATTGTATACAGAATACAAAATGGAGCTTCCGATAAATTCATAATAGGGGCCGAGTCCGGTATTATTTCAGTGGCAATAGGAGCATCCCTAGATCCCGACTTGACCCAACCCAGAACGTTGCATTATTCCTTAAATGTGGTGGCCCTGGATGGCGCGCCCGGAGAAAATCAATTGCAAGCCGGTGTTACGGTTAATATCAGCATATTGGACGTTAATAATAAAAATCCTGTTTTCTACGATCCTGGAAGGGTGACCGTGCGTGAAAACACAGCGGTAGGAATCCAAGCAATATTAAAAACTTTACTCTAATGTCCAATCTCCAGGTCGGCAGTGTTATAACTAAATTGAGAGCCAAAGATCTCGACGACTCAGCTAATCTAGTTTACACAATCAATCCAAACGCTTGCGATGCTAAAACGGAACGAGGAATTTTACTAAAATCGAACGACTTCAATTGTACTGAAGTATTTGAGTTGCATCCCACAACTGCTGTTTTAACAATTTCCCAACTATTAGATCGCGAAATGGTCGAAACAGTACAAATGGGTCTGATGGTGGAAGATACGGCATCGGAAACGGGCGCACAAGTCGCAATTAGTAAGTCTTCGAGGTAATTCGAGGTAACCGAATTTAAATATTTAAACTTCAGCTACAATCACGATCGATATTGAAGACATAAACGATAACAGTCCCAAGTTTCAAAAACCATTCTACAAATTCTCGATTACCGAAAATAGCAAGAACGGCGTAATCATTGGAAATGTGATGGCTGAAGATGCTGATAAAAACAAGACAATAACGTACACCCTTGACGGACGCTACGAAATAACAGAACTCGTTCACTTAGATAGCGATTCGGGTGATTTAATAGTTGCAAACAGAATCGATCATGAAGTCTACGATTGGTTCAATTTTACGGTAGGAAATGTTCGCTTGCAAAAAATAAATCTCACGTTTTAAATAATGTTCCAGGTGAAGGCAACTGACTCCGGAATTCCACCCCGATTTTCGAGGGTTGAAATTTTCGTACAAATTTTAGACGAAAACGACAACAACCCCTTCTTTTTACCGGAACCGCAATCTCTGCTCATCTCAGAAGACACTCCTGTTGGAAGACAAGTTGCAATAATCGAAGCTCGCGACGCTGATTCCGGGGAGTTCGGCAAAATCACCTACTTACTCGACAGGATTTCATCCCAAGGTAAATTCAGTTTGGATGCTGACACAGGCATCCTGAAAGTATCTGAAAAATTGGATAGAGAAGAAAAACACGGCTACCTTCTGGTAATCGAGGCTTGGGACAATTACCAGTACGGATTCAACAGCGGTGAAAGCAGAAACGCTTTCAAACACGTCAAGTTGGTTTCAAAACAAATCGGAGTACAAGAAATTCTAATGACGAATTTTTAGCGTAACCATTCTAGATGTTAATGACAACCCGCCCCAACTTCTTGTTCCGCCTTACTGCATCAACATCACGGAATTCCATGAACCAGGACAAACTATAACCACATTTCACGCTTCAGACGCCGATGATCCAAATACATCAAATGGACAGGTAAACACGCACCGAACCATTTTTTCGTGGTGTAGCAAAAAAGACATTTTAGGTAATAATTGACATATCTGACGGTAACCAGAAGAATTTTTTCGCGCTTCAACAAATAAGCGACTGGGCGGCTGAACTTAGAACGACAACTTCTCTGAGAGGGCGACATGGAAACTACACTCTGATGATGAGGGCCCAAGATCTAGGAACGCCAAGTCATTTAGTTGAAGAACCGATCCATATTTGTGTGATCGATTTCAACGACCACCCTCCCATGTTCATAAGTCCTCCCCATAACTCAACTCTTCGAGTCCCAGAGGTAAATCTATTCCAACGACGAGACCAGCAACTGATTACTTATTTTATGCAGAACGCCACCGTTGGAAGCGCTCTGGTCAAAATTGTGGCGACCGATGAAGATGTAGGGGTCAACGGTGTTGTCAGATATCGCCTGAAAGTTGATCCTGCAGGACACTGGAAATCATTCAACCTGCAACCGGTTTCCGGCATACTCGAGTTGAGGTTGCCGTTCAGCAGGAAAAAACAAAAAATATACGATGTACGTATCAGAATCTTCTATGACTGTCATGTCACGACAATATAATTTTCTTAATTAGATTAGAATCGAAGCGTACGATTTGGGAGTGCCGTCTCTTAGTTCAGATCTGGATCTGACAGTTTACGTAAGCAACATCAACGATTACCAACCCCAGTTCTTAATAGACGAGTTTACGGTGAATTTCACAGGTAATTAATTAGTGTTAAGCAGAATAATAATTAAGATGTGTAATTTCCCAGAAAACAAACTACCCGACGTGGAAAACAGAGTACTCCCCGACACAGTCGGTCGAGACGAGCTGGAATTCGACGGTCCATTTACACCCATCTGCTACTTTATAGTGGGTGGAAACGAAAATGGATTATTTAAATTGCGACCCGTCGAACACATTCTGACCGTAATTTATTCTTCTTTCCAGTCTTAACCACATCTAAAATATATTTCCCTAGGTCACCAGACCTTTAGATCGAGAACAAAAAGACACGCATCTCCTTTTAATAAAAGCCACGGAAGATTGTTCCAAACCCCCACGAAACGAAAGCTTCTTTGACTCTTCCGACGACACTCAGTTAAAACTTATCGTTAAAGTTTTAGATGTGAATGATAATCCCCCACAATTTATCCATAGAATTTTCACGGGAGGCGTCAGCACAGCCACCAACTTTGGCACAACTTTTATGGAAGTCAAGGTGAATTGTTTTATAAACGTTTCCAGGCGAGACGTCAATTCTTTGTTTAAAGGCGGAAGATGCGGATATGGGTCACAACGCAAAAATATTTTACTATCTGATCGGCAAAGTTCAAATGACGCTGACGGAAGGAATAGACGATTTTAAAAGAGAACCGTTTTTGGTAGACAGGGAAACAGGAGAAGTTCAACTAAATTTTGACCCGCAGCAGGGAATGAAAGGTTACTTCGACTTCATGGTTTTGGTAAATGACACCGGTGGTCTCCAAGACGTGGCTAGGGTTTTTATTTACCTCTTGAGAGAAGACCAAAGAGTTAGATTTGTGTTAAGACAGCAGCCTCCAGAACTAAGAAATAAAATAGAAGCATTCCGAGAGTAAACTAATGAAAAATGTTTGTACCACCAATTTATGCAGTATTTTGTAGAATTTTAGGGAACGTGACTGGTGCTATAGTAAACGTTGATGAATTTCGTGTTCACGCTAATCACGACGGCTCCATTGACAAGACTCGGACAGACTTGTATCTTCATCTAGTCGACAGGCGTGACAATTCTATAATAGAAGTGGACGAAGTTTTGAGACTCGTCGACCAAAACACAGAAAAACTAGATGGACTATTCAAGGTTGAAAAAAAATCACGCGCTCGTGGTCATTAATTTAACGCTGAATTTTTAGGAGTTTAACGTTTTAGACACTCAACCCGGTGGAACTCTTGCTCTTAGGGCAATTAAGAGCACCAGTACCACCTTTTGGCTAACGGCCGCTACTTTATTCCTGTTCTTACTCCTCTTACTATGTCTTGCCCTTTGCATTAATCAGAGACAAACGTATCACAGGAAACTGAAGGCTGCAACAGCTACGGCATATGGTCGGTAGACACAATGAAGTAAACATTAAGAAAATTGCGAATTTATTTTAGTAAACGCAGATTCTGATATAGACGGTCGAGGATTGAGCGCACTGAGTGGGAGAGTTCCAAATACGAATAAGCATAGTATGGAAGGAAGTAATCCAATATGGCTGCAAGCGTACGAAAACGAGTGGTACAAAAATGCTGATGAGTTCAGGTAAATATTATCATATATGATGCCACAGTGATATTTACTACAGTATGATTCTAGTCAAAATTCCGAACACGATTCCCTTGACGAAAATGTAGTTAGTTGTGGGGAACTGCCACACTGCAATAATTTGCAACATGTCAACAATAATGGACGTCCTCAAAATTTGTACCAAACTCTACCGCCGGCATTACCACGACGTAAACTCGAAACGACAGAGTTGTAAATTCAATTTTTGCGGTTAGAGAAGTATAGGCAACAAATATCGGCGTGTGTTCTGGGTAGCCGAGGAGAAAGATAAAAGAAAAATATGTTTTGTTATAGATGATGTGGTTTTAGTGTTACTCAAACGAAATGAAATAGAAACATCAACGAGAATGTTTGAAAATGTGACGAAATGTTCAAAAATAAAGTCATGAATCTGTATAATCGCACATTAACACCTGCCATGGATGGAAACTAAACATCTGGCACGTGCAAAATACATATTCTAGCATTTTCGAATGTCGTCCTAAATATTTGTTTTATTTTTATCTTAAGATTAACTTATTTAACTTAATACACCATTTCGGTATAAAAAAGCTGTGCGATATAAATTTCAGCTGCAATGCGATTACAACGACTCTGACACACGTGGTAAAACACTTGTTAAACAAGTGAGCAACGTTTTTAACGTTCTTTTACAACCGTTATATAAAATATTTGTAAATACTTTGTAAAGTAAATCTAGTAATAAAACATTTACATAGATATCATTGTTTTAGTAATTAGTAATTACTCGCGAAGCCAGTTCAGGATATTTGAATTCAAACTTGATGCTCTCTCTCTCATTGGTTCGACCGAAATTTCTTCACCAATAGAAAAAATCTGAATAGAAGCCAAGTTAATTTAAGCATTAAGCGGCTATAAATAAATACTTGAGCAATTTGAATTATTTATTAAAAAATTTGTTACAATGTATCGAATGGTTATTATTAATAATTATTCAAGACATTACGAATGTCAAGAACTTTCGACGTTGCTTAAATTATGACGTAATAACCGAGTTTAGATATTTTGTCATGCTGTGTCCACAATTTCAGTCGAGCTGTTGGCTATCGACCTTCGCAATCAACGTTTAAATTTAGCTGTTTCCAAGTGCCGCATGCCCAATACCGAGCCCCTACTACCGTAAGAAGTGGAATCCGAATTTCTAATTTTTGTATTTCAATCGAGAAGCTCCTTTCGGTGAGCACTGCAAGTTATAACTCCGTAACGACAACAAGGTAGATAATATTAACGCAATCAAATGCTCTTTATAACGAATTGTGTTGGTTTTTTAAGCAAAGATGTCCGAAGCGAAAGCAGATACTGTCCCGGGATTGGGATTTAAGGATAAGGAGAAGGCTCTGGAAACGATAAAAAATTTGGAAGGACGTGATCCGGATTATCAAAAACTGGCCATCAAAGGATTGATAGGAAGGGCCAAGCGCACGCTCACGTGTGAGTAAACAGGGTTTTTATCGCATGATCTGTGGGCTACAAAAAGCCGCCGTTTTTACTGTTGCAACGCATTTTAAAGCGGAAACGGAGGCGAACGGTTTGAATTCAAAGTAATTATAGAACCGCCAAAATTGGACGACATCTTGATGACGCTTAAATTTTATTCAATCTTTTTTAAGTCCCACGCGTGAACTGCAGTTGCACATTGCAACATTCCAACAATGAAATAAACATTTAAGTACCGAGTTTACAGTTTATCACCGTAAAAATTTACTAAAATTAATACAAGGCCAATAAACAAATAACAACAATCCCGCCATTTAACTGAATGAAGGTGTACATCAGCAAAACGACAATTTATTTTACAAAATTATGAATGGTTAAAGAAAATACAGTAATAATGCATGATAAGTTCCAATGTCATTATTTGTTATGCAACGCTCATTATTTTATTGACTATCTTCTTGTTGACCATAAATGTGTTAATTGATTTCTCCCACTATAAAGTATATACATTAGGACGCATAAATTTCTCGAGTGTTGTCGCTTTATCTGACGATTTTATTGATTGTTTTAGTGACTAAGGATAAAGAAAAACTCCAGAACATTAACGAAGCGATGGCGGTCTTTGATGAATGGTTGAACAACTTTGAAAAGAACGGCTCATCAAAAGAAAATCGTTCATATCTGCCATTAAATGCCATCACTGCTTTATTACCCCTCAAAACCCAGTACAAATTAGGCACTGCCAAAGACGATGCCTTCTACAAAGCCTACAAAGAAGCTAATGGAGAATACAAGAACTTGAGAACAATTTCTAGTGGAGAGAATGGACCCACTTGGGACATTGTAAGAAACGCGGAATTGAAGAAGTTACTGAAAGACGTCGACGAAAACAAACCGGATTTGTGGAAAGACGATTTGCCGACAGAAGAACATTTGAAATTGATTTTGTGGGCTTACAGCCCTGAAGCAAGTAAAATAAAGAAAAATATTTCAAAGTTTGAAGATAAGCTGGGATCACCGGAACAAGAATCGTCAGAGGAGTCTGAAGACGAGAAAAAAGGCAGCAAACGAAAGTCAGATGGGGAGGGGTCATCTTCAGAAGAAAGCCCCACCAAGAAAAAGAAAAATGAGTGATTATTTCATCACATTATTATTGAACCGAGTTATTTTTATACCTTTAATGTTATTAAGTAGCATTTATGATATTTGTATATTTTTTTCTTACCTAAAATAGAATCAGGCACTAAACACGCAATTTCTTTTAAATTTTTTAGCAAATTTCAAATGGATTCTACACGAAGGGAACTAACGAAACCTAACGAAACCTAGATGGCGCTGTTTTGACATTTCTTTGACAATTGTCATTTGTAAATTTTTTGTGATTGTTTATATACAAAAGCATTAAAACAATGTTTGCATTTCTTAAAATTGTTGTACAACCATCTGTTTGATAAATGTTAAATAACTCAAAGTTCCTATTTCTCACTTCGGTGCAAGATTGATGAACGTCAATTCACAAAAAAATGACAATAAAGAAGTAGGGTTATGGCAGAGACAGACTGTGCAAGCGAGAGCGCTAGCTCCGTTTGTGACGAAGAACGAGTAAGAAGACTGTTTCAGGCTTGCGATGCTAATGGGGATGGGTACATTGACAGGTAGGAACAGTTTATCTATTGAGAATGAATATGGCACAATGTCAAATTGACTTTCAGTCAGGACTTGCTTGCAATCTGTCGAGAACTGAGTCTTGAGGACTCTCTCGACGAGTTGATGCTCCAGCTTGGGGCGGATGCCCAAGGGAGAATTTCATATGAACAGTTTCTTCGCCGCAGACTCGCGCTACGTCCTGAAATTGACGCTTTAAAAAATACAAACAAAGACAATTCAAGTGAGATTAGTCAAGGTATAACTCATTAAAATGAGTGTCATTTGATTCTTATTTATTTTATAACAGGGAAACTGGATAGTTGGGAATGGGATTCTGGTGCAAGGGACATGAGTCCTGTTCCTAAAACAATTACTGGAACTGCTGATAAATATGCAGGAGACAACAATTTTAAGGTGAGTTTTTTATTTGAACAATAAAAAAATAAATAAACAAATAAAAACTAACAATTTATTAAATGTACATGTTAATAGTTTATATCATAGTCTAACATTTTACGAGAAATGATCCACCAAATATTTAAAAACCCCACATCAATTACTTGAGAAGCAATTTTTCTGTAAGGTAACTTCAAATAAGAGCAATTTGTTTCATACATGTTACACTGATTACTGTATTTATCTACCCAAATTATAGAAAAAAATCCAAAGCTAGTATATCTGATCAAGTCTTTGTTATAACAAGTCTGTATTAGTTTTAAATGTTCAATGGCACTTGGGTTCACTAAATGTACACTAACTAAAGACACATCATTAGCACATTGTACAAATTTTGCCTTAAAGTGCTGCTCATTAGGATTGTGTGTTATGCTATACCCTAGGAAGCCCAATCCAGTAAAAAATATGGTTGCTTTAAGTGGTTTCTGTTTTATGTCGGTTCTCACTGACAAAGCCACTTCTTTGTAATCAGAACAAACATTTTTGATGTAAATTACAATTTTGTCGACGAAGGTTCCGCTGATTTTTTTGCTGAATTTGTCGCTCACCTTCTTGTAAGTTTCAACTGTTTTGGTTCCGATTGTAAACACGTTAAATCCTGACAATCTCATCATAGTGAAAATTTGTGAGGTTATGTTACCGTCGAATTTTTCTTTTCCCCAGATGTTGAGCAGCCTTTCGAAATGAATTAAGCCGGTTATTTAAAAATGTTTAAGACCGGCGTTGAGTTATTTATTTTTACAGTCGCATTGTTTTGAGACTTTAGAATTAAGTCGATGTCAAACTCTACGTTGCCGACAATGCCGACAGAGACAGACTTATGTAGTTCGAAAAAGGATCGAAGAGGGCGGCGATATCAATCGATTTAATTGGCTGCAAACTTCAATTTGAACTTTTTTCTTCACGACTTACAGATTCGATTTTAGCAATATTTGTCTCAATAGATACCGTAAAATAAAATATCATTAAACACTGTGCAAACACTGAACTTTTTGCACATGGTGCGGATATAACTGTTGCATTTTTAACATTTACCAAACAGTAGTGTGTGAAATGTTATGTTGACGTGCAAGTCTTCTAGAACTGGTACCTGGTTGATGATGCTCAACTCTGCGCAAAGTATCTTCCTCCGTATTTGCAACACGATGAGGACGTTGTACACCACGATCTTGTACTTGGGGTTTATAAGATCCATGGACTCGGAGATGCTGAACTATTCTCACAATTGTACGAATGTGGGGTATTCGACGATTAGGAAACTGCTCTTGATAAATATGTCGGGCTTGGACCGCGTCAATTCGTTATTTGTAAGATGTGCCATTTTGAGTATTACGTTATTATTGCTTCCGAAACTTAACACAAATCACGACAACGGCAAGACGACAACTGAACGATGGCATTATTTTATCGCCTTTTTCAGTTGCAGTTAAGAAAAAAACAATGGAAGGCGATTAGGAACCTAACAACTTTTTACTTCTCACTGCTTAGGTAATTAGTTATTTTATTCACGATCAATGTTTTCTATATGAAATGAAACGTTTATTTTAATAAATACAGAGATGGTAAACAAAAATGTTATTTAACAATTATATTATTTATACAACGACTTCTGTTACCAGTTACCTATTTCTGATACACGCTGTATTTTGATGTCACATTTACTGGTGACCCTCTTGTGCTACACAATCAATCACATCGAGAGCATTTACGATGCTTTGACCCGGCCGCTCCAAATTGTGACGTGCATTGTAAAAGGACAATTCGGGGCAACAGTGAAACCAACATTATGTTGTATAGCGAAACTGATCATTTATTGAACCGTCGTGTCGTCTTAACAATATCGCTATGTAATTCTTTACCTAGATCACAATCTACTTCATTCTTTAAGGTGATTGCGTTTTATCTTTATTTCTTCTGTAAACAACATGAATATTTGCATGTTACGCCCTTCGTGTCTCGTTTAATTTGATTCATTATGTAGGGACGTGTGTAACGTCTAATGTTATCACAATGTTGCCAGCAGCACATTTGCTCTTTGAAACACCTTGAAGTTGTTTCCCACCTCTGAAGCTGTCAACATTTATTTTCGAAGGCGAATATTACGGACAAGAGTAAAGCTTTCGGGTTTTCATATTTTGTAATTTCGCACAGTGGATTTTGACTTTTATGTTAGTGTGTCACGGTCTTGTCGGATACACAAAAGTATAAAATTAATTGTTTGTTGAAAACTTGCTCTTGAGTGAGTGAGGAACGCATAAACACTAAAACGCTGAGCGGTTTATAGAGCTTGCCGATTAAAAAGCAGAAAGTAAGATATAAGGCATTGAAAATCTGCGATTTTATCCCTGATTGATGTGTAGGTTTATTTGAACAAGCTCAATTTATGAATTTGCAATGCCCAGGCTTGTGGTTTGAATTGATGTGTGGTTTCTCCGTCTAGCGTAACAGCTTATACATTTTGTAGGATTCGTAGATTATGTTTTCAAGGGGCAATGTCTGATTTATCAAACGTCGAGGGGATGTTTATACGTTTGCCAACGTTGCGACGTTAATAGACAATATAACAAGACATCGAGATGCAATTTTCTCCATTGTGTGTACAAATTGAAAATTGGTATCAACTTGGAAATCGGTGTTTCTCCCTTTTTAAATGTGAAAGATTTTACAATTTTAACAGAGAGTGGGGTGAAATAATTTTTTGTGAAGGTTTGAAACTGTGCAAAATGTGTAGACTACTAGATTATACAAATCGGTTTAAATCATAAATGAGATTACTAAACAATTCCACACAAAATAGTGGAGAGACCATCCCACAATACTGGGTCTTCCTCTTTTGCATAAGTGCGATTAATCCACACCGCTACATAGTTTCAATGTTAATTTATACATATTTCAAATAATAATACCCTTATATCAAAAGATTTTTTGTGTTTTGAATCATCAATTTATGAACTTCGCATGTACGTCAATAAAACGTTTTTGAAAAACAAATCAATAAGCACCTGAAATAATACGTCGTATTTTAATATTGTGAGCAGTATATTATGGTATTCAAGATTCTTGGCAGGAACAGAGTATACACATCAGACGCCACTTTCCTTTTCTCGATTAATCACAAGTCAGAAGCTTTACTCTCATCAAGATACCAAAAATAAATGACTCTAGGCGTACAAATAACAAAAATAGTTTGCCAGAGGGGCGCTTGCCTTAATAAACAATCAACTCCGATCCCCAGCAATAAATTGATGGATGACTTCATGCAAGGCATCGAAAGAAATTACCAACTTTTAATGAGTTAATCTTAATGGCTTCGATAAGATAAAGTCAAGAGAAAATATTTTTGGAGGCGAGCAACAGTCGTCCTTTTCGACAGGTCGGAAAGTTGGCGGACAACAAAATCTTTTATGAAATATGCCTGACACCCTCTCAGATTTGCCGATTATTTCGGTTTACTAAGTTGCACCCTTAAGTTTACCGAACGATGCGAAAAGTTCGTGTGAAAGGTCGTTTTGTACGACTTATTAGGACGTAATTGTCTTTTAAACGAGTCTTAGAACGGAGGAACAACCGTTAGACTATTGATTTCACATGGTCGTCGATAAGAAAAAAATTAGACGAGTCTGAATCGGTGTAACAGTGCACACTTGGATTATGTTGCAACTTGGAGTAATTGGTAGTTTTTTTTTTGTAACAAGAAGATTCCATTTATGGCTCAGCCTGATTGAATTCCAACTTGGAAGTTTCCATTACACCGCACCTATCTATTTTGTGCTTCCGGAATGAAACAAATAGGAAAGACAATATTTTGACACTCGTTGCCTAGTTACAAATACTAAATGTTGCGTCGCAGGTATTTATATTTTACTTTAATAAATGAATTTACCTGCTAATGCCTGCCTTCATGAATAAAGGCGGTATTCATGGTTTCACGAATATTGTTGGTTTATTCCACGTCAGCTCGGTCTACGAGACGAGGATGACGCTTTATGATTGTCATTACCTCGAGGAAAGTAAAATACAAATACCTGGAGCGTCGTAAAAAAATAACGTTGGAAATGGATATTTAAAAGCAATAGAACGTACGCGTAAATACGTTTTATTTATGAGCCATTTAAATCTACTAATTTTATTCCATTGGTCGATCAGGTTACAACAATTTTTTCATGAAAAAGTCAAGGCACGAAAAATTTTGGTAATAAAACATTGTTGAAGTCGTAAACGCTGAATCATAACAGATTTTAATTCAGCTTAAACATAACCTAGATACGCACTATATCCGCTTTTAAATTAAACAGGAAGTGAGTTGGTTTAAGATACAATGGCATAATTTCAATCAATTGGGTAATCTCTAAAATCCGGAAGGCTTCCATATTTTATCGTGGAATTTTTTGCACGACAGATTTATTGATTAATTAAATTCTCGGTATCACAATAAAAAACCACAAAAAACATGTTGCACAGACCTGGAAACACATCGATCAATATGATCCGTGTGCAGAAAGCAACGGGTTACAAGCGTTAAAAACAAACCAACATCATAGTTTATTAATGTCCGCGGTTATTACTGTGGTTTAGTTAAGGACAACAGCATTTCACTCCGAAGCCTTTTAAGTTAACACATACGATCTGCATGATCGATTCTTCAGTTGATTAATGCAGCATCTAAATGCATCGTGCTTGTATCAGTCGTAAATCGTAGCGGAAGAGTGAATCGAATAACACAGACGCCTCTGGAAGTTATGCTGTGTTTTGATAATGTCTGCCAACATAAATCTTTCCAAAGGACATTAATTCAACTTAACATTTACCAACTTGTCAAAATCTGACCATTGTGTAAAACTGGACGTGGCGGACGTGCATAAAAGCCACTCTTTGGCGCAGATTGAAAGATACATAATTGAGGCTAGATGGGAGCGATATTTTGTGACGTGCTGTTTTTATTGAACAATTAGGGAACTGGCACAATAAATTATTTTTTGGTATCCCATTTGTGGGGTAGTAAAGAACGCTGCAAGTGAATTAGCGATATTAAATGGAAATTTGTATCTGGACATTATTTTTGGGCGTTATCAAAAGTCATATGTTTACGTTTTTGTTTTTCGAGAATGAATTATGAATTTTTAAAGTTGTTCCACTTGATCTCAATAACTTGGCATTTTTCAGTTAACTTTTTTATCCTGCCTACGCTTTTCACTTTATTTGATTGATTTTCAAAGTAAGTGTATGTATTTTGATGGTGTTGTCGTCCGGATGAAAAATGGGTGTTAACTTTAAAAATTCAAGTTGTCAGTAGGGAGGCGGTAAATGTATAAATCGAGCGCAATGCGCGTGGGCAGGAAGCCAGTTTTTAGCCGAACACAACAATTGAAATTTGTCGCAAAAGATAAAACTTTTCGCGCTTTGTCTCGAGTTTATCCCATGCAAATTGCCCCTACAAGCTACCTAATCTCGGACCAAACCCACCGATGTCACACTCATTTGAAATTTCCGTTGAGTGCCATCGAGAATTCAACGTCTTATCTCGCACTTGTGATAGCGACGGCTATAAAGGTACCGTACAACTTCAATTATTGAATGTAAACGAGGCCGAGATCTGTTTCAGCGAGATATTAATACAGGAAGCGAACATTGGACGTAGTAATGACATAATGAACCATTAAACTTTGAAGCTTTTAAATTTTTACGTTTCTGCCGAATATTTAAGACGAGGGAGACGGTTCGAAGAGGGTTGTAAAAATAGAATTATTTTTTAATTGTTGCCCTCGAGCAAATCCAAACTTCGGATCTCTGCCCTGGAAAACAAACAGAAGACTATTTGTAATTGATATCAGGTTCAATTATTAATGAGGACAGGAATCGGATATGTTTTTTTTTTACAAAAAGCTTTGTTTACGAATTATGTGAAAGCGTTATGTTGCAGTAGGAGGAAAGGAATTAAGGAAATAACAATTTAAACAAAAATAGATCTCTAACGATGTACGACATAAATTGTATTTAAACGATTTCTTTTCGTGAACAAGGATAAATAAATTAGTTAACCAATTACGATCTTTTAAAGAGTAGCATACCCACGTACTGTGTTTAATTATGTTTAAAGATATTCAAACAATGATGATTTTATTCAGAGGAATTTTTGTCTTCATTGAAATATCCTGAACACTCACTTGTTTTATATTTTTCCAACTTTTTGGACCAAAGTAATTTATTAAATAAAAGTTTTATACATATTAATAACACACCTTAGAAACGATGATTTGGTCAATTTTCCCTTTTCCTTTATTTTTTTTTTCTGGTAGTCCAGTGAATCAAGTTTTATCGCCACCGGGAAAATAACCAACTTTGTGTTCATGCAATCAAGCTTTTTGCAATTTATGTAATAATAATTTTAGTTTATGTCTTGGAAGATCATTCCAATTATTCCAATCAAGTAATTGGAATAATCGTATAATGAATAATTTATACCCAACTGTGTAGCCAATGATCTTCCACTGTTGTAGTCAGCAACAAAATACTAGAACAATAATTAATTTTTATTGTTGAAAGTGCTTTTTATATTTTTTTAATAATGGAAGGAGAGAATTCAAACAACTGGAAAACAGGTTCTTGGATTATTATCCTTTAATTTATTGTATTTTTATATTTGTAGACATTTATGTATTTGTAAATATTTGCGTTGAAGTAAAAGAATCCTGCTTTTGACGTAGAAAATACACCTGCCTAGAAAAACATAGATATTTATATTACGGTAAATAAACAAAATAATTTTGTTAATATTCCTACAAATGATTGTTTTGATAGGGCAGCAGAAATGACAAATGTTCACTCTTTATTCACCCTCATCGTTAGGTACAAATTGTAAATGAAATCATTCTTGGAGAATGAGTAGTAATGTAAAAACGGTTTATTTATCTTGTAATTAGTGTTTAACTTTTAATTAACCATTAACATGTGCTTGAGGTTTGCCGAGGCTTGGTAGAGTGAAAAATAGAACACATTTTTTATTCGCATGTAAAATGGAAGAGTAAATATAATTAGGTACGTCTGTATGTATGTATTTCTGTGAAAAATTAATTTACTTAAAAAACCTGGTAGAAAATAGGGCCAAATGAAAAATTCATTTGATCGATGTATTCGTGAAAAATGATCGTCCTTGTCGGTGCCCAAAAGAACTTTCAGGATACTCAAAGTTTTTAGTCTTCGAGTGGTAGTCAACAATGCGGACACGCCCCTCGATTTCAGTTCCCCGACGCCTCGTTAAAACGACAAAATCAAACTGAAATCATTGTCGCTCGCAATAATTGTGTCAAAAGAGACTGAGCTGTTTTTCACCACGTACTTGCTCCAGGTGAAGAGCCAAAGAACTCGTTGATTTCGACGACCACTAACTGGTCACTACTCTTCGGAATCGCCCCGGAGGCCTCTCCTGAGGTGCCAGCCCCGGAGCACGGAACCTCCCCCGGAGACTCCGGTCTTGTAGACGAGTTGCTCGCGTCATCCTCGATCGTCCCCCACCCTGCTCGTCCTCCGTTCCGCGAGTTACGTAATGCGGTCGGATAGCAGTGGAAACACGCGCGTGCCGCCGGTCGGTCTTCGGTGACAGTGCTTTTCATGACACACATCCATGTGGTGACATTGTATGTTATGTGTCAACTGCGTCACATCTAACATCGAAAGAAGTTGACAACCGTCGCCGCCGTTCGAATCCGTCAGTTGATGCGGTTCGTTGCAAACTGTGCGGTTGTTCTCGTGAATCCTCAATTATCCTAATTACTACGCTGATAATAGATTGTTGACTTGGTGATGCAATCTTGTAGGTTCGGATATGTAATTTTTCTTATCACGACCCTGAACCGATAGTGGTTAATTTAACCACGATAGTGTGGACTCCTCAACATAAATTAAAAAACGGGTTACCTATTGTGTTTAACAACGTTTTTGTATTATTGACCTTAAAAGAACATTTGCCAGAATTTCGTGTTTACGGTAAGGGTGCTGGTGTTTGCAATCGTAAATGTCAATATCAATTAACAATTACGCCAATGGCCACAAAACAGACCGGTAATACAATTTCCCAGTTTTTCGTCTCTGAAATTACATATTTCTCTAATTCCAAAATAAAATTATCGAAGACAACAGAACGAAGATTGAATTTTTCAAAAAAAAAAAATCAATTAGCAATGCCAATCACAATTTACATGTGAAACACGTGTTAAGTTCCAATTGTATGTTAAGACTTTACGAGTGCGTCGTGGGAAAATAGTTGAGCGACTATTTTCAGCCGGTATCAAAAACAAAAGTCTAATTATACTTTGGATGCAGTGTACAAAATTAGTCGTATTTTTACGATGATATCGAGTCAGGTTTCCACACTGACATATTAATGGCAGTGAAATTTCTTTCTAGACTTGAATCTAATAGCGTAAACCAACAATGAAATACCGCACACGTAATGAAACATCAGTGCAGGTGTAAACAAGCCTGAGGTTGTACCCGATAAGTTTAGAAATTTCCAGGCCATATACGAGTATGTTGGTTGTATTTCAATGGCAGCTTCAACTTGTCTGCGTATTATTACTTTTGTTCTGTCCTAAAGCACATAACGTGTGATTCAAATTCAGGGTTTTCCGTGGGGATTGGGCTTATTTCAAGGGACACAGCTTTCCGCTTGCAGGAGTGTGAAATGGTTACTCAAAAACAAAATTATTTCGCAAAAAGTGTTCGGTTAAATTTTTATTGTTATACTTTTCGAAAACACTTGACTGGAACATGATAAATTGCAACATTTACTAATAAATAGTTGTGTGGATGTAGACGTGATTCCAGAGATGCCTGAGAATGGGTTTTGAATTTGAATCAACCCGCATTCGTCAGCGGCTGACGAAAGCTCTGCAATGTACGAGTAAGGAGCCGGTATACTTGGCTGCGTCACCGAAAGGTGGTTTTTATTTTTTGGAGGATGTATTTCAGCCAAGAAATGTAAAGCACTTCTCGCAGTTAGAGGAGTTTTATGTTTTCCCCAGTTCCTACACATCTTCGAGTAGTATTGAAAGGAAATACTGTAGTATCATGTAGGCAAATAAAACTTCCGGCAATATCAGAAACAACAAACATTGTCTCAACGCTGCCCCGAATGCTATCAAACTATTTTAGGACTTCTCGATGAAGTGCTTACTGAAAGGAAAGTTTATGTAAACGATACTCCGGCATTAGTCTGGTTCCGCTTTTGAGCAATGATATGACTGAATCCAAAGGGGGTTACAATTCGATTAGTGGAATTTTAAAGAGTTGTCACTGTATCGTTTCGTGTTAATGCTAAAATTTTAGCGGTAATTAAATTTTAATTAAATCGACAGCCCTAGGTATAATTGCTTTGTTTTGGTTGGCAAGATGTTTTCAGTTTTCGACAATGAAGTAGTGATTAGCCTCGTGCAATTAAGCGATGGTGTTGTTAATTTAAGAAAACGGAGCAAGAGGAGCGAATTATTGTATCAAACAGGCGAGCTTTTTGTGAACGTCGATTATCATAATGGGCATCAGTGTTATTGTTCCCACCGAAAAACCGAGAAAGTGTAACGTCATTCAACGCTTGATCAGTTGTTAAGATCAAGCTCTCACGAATATACATATTTTCATCCAGAAATAAGCCTCCACAAAATGGTTTTAATTAAATCACAAAAATAAAATACTGCGGCTTGAAGTACGCATGATTAATTTTAAAACAGACTGCACTAGGAATATTCTTCGGTTGGCAGTAAATTGCTGAGAAAATATTTTCTTTGGGCTATTAATAAAACCAGTAAAGTGTTTTTTTTCGTAGAAACTGAAAACACTGCTTCGATTATACTGAAGTCACTTTCTCATGCGGTCTGTTGCGTTTGTGAACTTCTTCTAAATACACAATGGCATCCGCAATCTCTCGGGTTATCTAGTTATATCAACAGTTGATGTTCATTCGAACGAAAACAAATAGGCAAATGCACACCAAGCGTTCAAAAACATTATTAACAGAATTGCCAATAAATTAAAGGACGCAAATACTGTGCAAACTCAATTACCTGCTGTTAAGGCGTATCGTTGCCAACAAATCACACTCCTAAATGATATTTTGATGGTTGGCAAGAGTAGAAATGTGAAGTTATTGCGAAAATCGCAAGAATGAATGCACTTTGCTAACAATTTGTTTTACGAGAAAAGTTTTGCAATCAGTAGCGGTACTGTGCTTAAAGCTGCGTTATCAATTGGTCAACAATAGACAATGCTGCATTCATATTTTTTCTTCACTTTGGAAAACACCCTCACTGACTATCCATTCTTTAAATGTTGACTCATTTTTCATTCGTCAGTAAATCCAAGAACAACATTCAAATTAATTTAATTCGCAACGAACGAACAAAAAATGTTTACGAATGGTAGTAGCTTTGTTTACAAAGTTTTATTGAAAAGATTTTTTTTTAAATGTTGATTTTCAAATCAACTTTGCTAACAGGAAATCAAAACCGCGATCCTGTCATCTTGAAACGTATTATCCTAATTGGATTATATAAAAAGAACTTTTTGGATCGAATTTTCTCATTAAAGATTTAATATGAATGAAGAAGGTATGATAGATTTTTGTAAAAGCAATACCCTTCTCAAGATAACAATTTTTAATTATCGGACGATTACAACAATTTCTAATCGACACATGAGGTGCACAATAAACAATTATTAATTAGCACATCTCTCTCTCTAACGTCTCAAGCATCTGAATTCGCACTGCCTCCCCTGTTGCCGTTTTCGATATTGCAAACCCATGCATTGGCGTTGACCTTCGTCTTGGGTTTCGAATATCCGCGGTGCTGTACAGGCTGACCGGTAAATGGCGCTAACAGCTCGGCCACGCTCCATTTGCCCACGTCCTCGTGGAGTTACAGCACAGCATAGCTAAAACGAGAAAACAGGAAAAGTCAACGTTTCACTGTAAGATAAATAATATTAATGTTAGTACGTGTAATCAACGCGATGAGCTCATCAGTATCGTCTTAACGTATATGAATACATCACTAACAGGTACAAGTGTCGTTTTCACTCGTATATTGGGACAACGTATTTGTCAACATCGTTTTCGTTTTCGTATCAAAGGTGATGTATTCTCGTAAGCGTCCGGACATCGTATTCGATTAGCAACGTATTTGCTCAGCAACGTATTTGCTCAAACATTACGGGTACCCTCGTGTCAGGACAACGTTTTTGTCCTTGTACTTTTTCGTCATTGCCCTATTGAGGCGAATCAGGCACGTTTTGCCGAGACGTATTAAGCACGTTTTGCTCAGACGTATTAGGCACGTTTTGCCGAGACGTATTAAACACGTTTTGCTCAGCCGTATTAAGCACGTTTTGCTCAGACATATTAGGCACGTTTTGCCGAGACGTATTAAGCACGTTTTGCTCAGACGTATTAGGCACGTTTTGCCGAGACGTATTAAGCACGTTTTGCTCAGACGTATTAGGCACGTTTTGCCGAGACGTATTAAGCACGTTTTGCTCAGACGTATTAGGCACGTTTTGCCGAGACGTATTAAACACGTTTTGCTCAGGCGTATTAAGCACGTTTTGCTCAGACATATTAGGCACGTTTTGCCGAGACGTATTAAGCACGTTTTGCTCAGACGTATTAGGCACGTTTTGCCGAGACGTATTAAGCACGTTTTGCTCAGACGTATTAGGCACGTTTTGCCGAGACGTATTAAGCACGTTTTGCTCAGACGTATTAGGCACGTTTTGCCGAGACGTATTAAGCACGTTTTGCTCAGACGTATTAGGCACGTTTTGCCGAGACGTATTAAGCACGTTTTGCTCAGACGTATTAGGCACGTTTTGCCGAGACGTATTAAGCACGTTTTGCTCAGACGTATTAGGCACGTTTTGCCCAGTAGCATCACTGTTCACTGCTACTGTCGTCCGTGTCCGTCTCAGAATTCAAGTCGTATGGTTTCATCTTATCTATTGAGACAACTCCTTCGTAGCGTCTTTGGGATCTCGTCGATCCAGGCAGATCTCGTACCACAAACCGGTCCGAGTCCAGAACTTTTGTGATCTCGTAATGACCAACAACTTTTTACTTTTCCCGTCATTTGTTGGAATAACTTTTCGTATCAAAACATGCTGGCCCACTGTATAAGTAGGTGCAGCTCGTCGTTTCTTATCGTAAAGAGTCTTTTGTTGTGCCTGTTTTGCACTAATTCGTTTACCAATTTTAATACGTGTTGCCGGAAGATCGTCATCCCGGGTTACTTCACACACCTCTGTGCTTAAAAAAGGCATCGTTTGCTTGCCTGGGCTGGTATCCCAAGAGCAACTCGTATGGGGTTTTCCCAGTCGTTTTGTTCACCGTCGTATTTAAGCCCCATTGTATCGTACGTAATGTTTCGTCCCATTTTCGCTCATCATCCGTAGAGGCAGCTAGACAACTTAGAATCGTTCTATTATACCGTTCTGCTTGCCCGTTGGCTCGAGGTGTTGCCGTGGCATTGTGGTTAACCTTAATATTGAGCGTTTGGCAATAGCTGATAAAACGTTTACTGGTAAAGCAGCTTCCTCTATCACAATAATTCGTTGTGCTACTCCAAACATACTAAAAATCTCGTCTAGGTACGTTAACACTGGCCCTACTGACGTATTTCGTACTGCTTTAAGGAAAGCAAACTTCGTAAACCCGTCTATAGCCAGAATCAAATGCGTGTTCTTTCTGGCGCTCGTGACACATGGTCCTAAATGGTCAATATGTATCGTATGCATGGGTATGTCAAATTTTGGAATAGGGTGAAGAAAACCTGGCTGCTTCCCCGTGGGCTCCTTGTTATACATACATGCTAAACAGCAGGAGACATAACGTTTAACGTATTTTTTCATTTTTGGAAACCAATATTTTCCTTTGATTAGTTCCAGCGTTTTCTCGGCACCAAAATATCCGACGTTATCGTGATGGAAAAAAACAATTTGACTACGTGCAGTCTTGGGCACAACCCACCTTTCACCTGTTGGTGTTACTTTAAAAATTCGGTTCTGCTTTAGCACATACTCTGAATGTATGCGCTTGTCCTCATTATCTTCTGGTTGTCGGGATAAGACAGCATGTATGTGTTTGCACAATTCGTCCGTTAGTTGAGCAGCCAGAACCCAGTCGTCTTCGTTGATGCTCATGTGGTGCACGTAAAATTCATTTTCGTGATCGTTTATTTCCTCTTGTAAACTATTCCTACTCAAAGCATCCACGTGCGCCATCTTCTGACCGGCTCTGTACTCAACACTAAAGTCGTATTCTTGTGTCAGCAACCACCATCGTCCCACTCTCGGAATGAGATCTCTTTTGGTCATCGTGGTTCGTATAGCGTTACAGTCAGTCACCACCGTAAAGTGGGTTCCTAACAAATAGATACGGAATCGTCTCATAGAGTCGACCACAGCAAGGGTCTCCGACTCATACGAATGGTACTTTTCCTCCATCTTGCTCGTCTGCCTACTAAAATAACAAATTGGTCTTAGCGTCTGGTCTTGTTGTCGTTGTAACAAACTCCCGCCTATACCATGTTTAGATGCATCAGTGTGCAGCTCCGTATGAGCATCTCGACTGTACAGAGCTAACACCGGGCGTTCCACTAATCGTTGTTTCAGGAATCGAAAAGCTTCTTCTTGTTCTTTTCCCCAAATAAACGGCATGTTGGCCTTCGTGAGTTTCGTAAGTGGTTTGGCTTTGGTGGCGAAATTCTTTATGAATCTCCGGAAATAGGAGGTTAACCCTATGAACTGTCTTATTTCGTGTACATTGGTTAGCCTTGGGTACTCGCTCACTGCTTTAGTCTTCGCTCGTCCAGGTTGTATGGCCTCCAAATTCAATTCGTGACCTAAATATTCTAACTGATTGTGGAAAAATTGACATTTAGACAAACGAAATGTCATTCCTGCGTCTCTGAATAGAGTGAACACTTGTCGTTAAGTTCAATATGCATTTCTGAAATGGTCGTTTTACCTAGTTCGCTAGTATCGGAAGCAAAACAGTCTCGAAATTCGTTTAGTAATTGCAAAACCTGGAACCGTTCGCGTTCTGTCAGAGTTGATTCGTAACATCGTCCACGAGAAACGGTTGCAAGTTACATGGAGTAATAGAAAAATTGCTCACCTCGTTTGTAGAGCTCTCCAACTTACATGGAAGTCCTCGAACCAACAATTGCCCTCGTCTGAATATCAAGTTGCTATCTGCTGCATTGCGGACCGAGATCACTCCTCCTGTGGACGTAATGCAGCCTGGGATGCTGTACTCGTGGTTCGGCTGTTGCCTCGTAGTGGCTTCCACGTAGACGTCACCATCGTAGGTCTCCGGGCTGTAGACCTCGATGAATCCAATCGTATGTGAGGGAATTACTACGTCCTCCTTTGACCTCAAGGCAACTTCTCGCGAGGGTAGGTCGTCTAACCCTGGTAAGACAGCCAAATGTTTGTCGAAGAGTCTGATTTGATTATCGCGCAACACCATGGTTACACCGGCACGATTTAAAATTGTTTGCCCGATAATAACCGGCACACTTCGCACGCGATCTTCGACAATACTTGCTGTCACTTTGGCCGTGATGAGGTCCACCGTTAATGTCACTTCTGCTTCCCCCAACGCGGGTGTAACTCCTCCTGCATAACCTCTGATAAGCTGTAGCTCAAGCTGTAGTTCTATAGCGGTTGTCTTACGAAGCGTTACAATACTACAACCTGTGTCAATGTACCCTTTCAGGGGTTTGCCATTTATTGCACACCCAACAAAATAGCAATCCTGAGTGTCGCTGGGACACAGCAGCCTTACACTAGGACCTGACGTCTTGTGTCGTCTACATTTGCCAGTTTCGTGACCTAGTAATTTGCAGTTGCCACACTCGACTCGTGGTTTGGGACATTTACCCGCAAAGTGTCTGGGTTCGTGGCAATTATAACACCGGAGTATTCTTTTCTCTGTTGAATCGCTATCATTCCGTTTATTCGTACTGGTGCTCATTTTGGTTCCCAACCTCCTACGATCAGAACCTTTGCCTCGCCTATCGGCAACTTTCGTTTCGTTATCTGCGACTTCCGCGACTAATGTGGAAAGATATTCAGTGTACAACTCTTCAGGGGTTTCATAACGTCCCGCTTTAGCCCCGTTTCGGAGCGTGCGATCACTTAATCCGTCAATGAGACAAGAAACTGCGTATTTGCCTGTGATGTTGCAGGCCTGTAATAAATTAATTTTCCCAAGATAATATTGCGTCATGCTTTCGTGGAATTGTTTTTCCCTATTGACAAGCTGTCGTAACGTAGTAGCAAAATCATGATGTTCGGGAAACGTTTTGACTAATAAGTAATAACGCTTTCCACTCGTCCCACGTGTGGGTATATGTCGTCAAATTATCGTACCATGTACGTGCTAGTCCTGTCAACCGATTCTGCATTAATTGTATTGTGGTATTCTCATCCCACTTGTTGACTCTAGCCAATTGATCAATCTTATCTACCCATTTTACCAAAGATTGGTTAGGTTTACCGGGCAAAAATTCCGGAATGCAATCGCTTTTCACCGCCATGCGAACAACGTGTTGACTATTTTCACTAGAGTGCGACTCGCGTCTTATTAATCTATCTACAAGCGCTTCTAATTTTCTCAGCCGAACATCCCCATCTGAATTTCCCGTCCAGTCACAAGAGCGTTCGTCAAGACAATCATAACTGGAGTTCCGTCTCGTCCGTCGATCAAACGGCCCTTTTTCGCGTCGTTTGGATGAGCTGATTTTTCGATCTTTTCCCACTTTTTTTTCTTAATTATAATCGCCTTGCGTAAACAAACACTTTATGCAAACGTATGGTAAAAGTCACCGTCACTGTTCCAATTCAATAAAACACAATATTGCGCAAGAGTGCGACAACGTAAAATGCACTAACTTGATATTTTTAATAGCCCCGTCGGGCAAGTACGACTTAAAAAAAGTACTCGCAGTTTGTCCGTACTTGGTGACATCGAGGAAATCATACACAAATCACAAACACCGTTTTTCGTTACTTCAATTTCAAAAATTCGCAAAATTCGCGACTTTGCGGTCGGGCAGGTTTGTGTTATCCCACCGCTGCTCTAAAAGCAATACCCTTCTCAAGATAACAATTTTTAATTATCGGACGATTACAACAATTTCTAATCGACACATGAGGTGCACAATAAACAATTATTAATTAGCACATCTCTCTCTCTAACGTCTCAAGCATCTGAATTCGCACTGCCTCCCCTGTTGCCGTTTTCGATATTGCAAACCCATGCATTGGCGTTGACCTTCGTCTTGGGTTTCGAATATCCGCGGTGCTGTACAGGCTGACCGGTAAATGGCGCTAACATTTGTTGCTGAAATATAACCATAATGAATTAGATTTATTTAATACGCTGACGAACTCAGCTTTATCGATGAAATAAGGTAATTCCGATAAGGTCGAATTGAGTTATAGTACCGGTTTATTTTGTTTCCGGAGCTACTTACTGATTACAATTTTCATTGTAGTTGCACCAGAAGGAAATTATAATAATTAACCGTTAGGTATTTGAGGCAATTACTTTAATGGCACGCACTTAATGGTGTAAGCATTAATTAACATTACCCGAGCGTTTATATTTTTCCACAACTTACAAATTGCATCACCAGCGCACATTGAATTGAAGAGAAGAAGAGCCTCTTCGTGATCGCTCCTGAGCGAAACTAGAACCGCGTCC
Organism: Tenebrio molitor; assembly: GCF_963966145.1. Lineage (NCBI taxonomy): Eukaryota > Metazoa > Arthropoda > Insecta > Coleoptera > Tenebrionidae > Tenebrio > Tenebrio molitor. Next base: position 4,597,457 of record NC_091052.1, read on the forward strand.
TGTCACATTCCAAAATGCCAAATGCAAAATTCAGCCCATCCATCGCGTAAGCATCCCAAGGCTCGCCTCGCCGGCGGCTGACATGTTTCGATAAGAGCATCAAAGAAGAAAAAAAAAGTCAGGCTGGCGGGCACAGAACTCACCGTTGAAAGTGGAGGCGACAAAAGCTGCCTCACCACTTACATATTCAACCCGGTCGACACTTGCACGGGGACTCCGAGTCCCGAGAAATTCCCATTAAAAACGCCCGAAATCGAGTCGAAATCCCAACGCGATGACATCATCGACACGGAAACGCACATGCATCCGAATTTCCTCTACGGGAAAATCCTCCACGACGGCCGACCGAATTTCCTGACCGAGTACGAGTTAAGCTACAAGAATTGCAATTTCGGGGTCGCCGATCACGGCAAGTGCTGCGTAGGGGGGCACTTCGGCAGGGATTTGAGTTTCGGACATTTGTACACGATCAGCAAGAGTGACAAGGAGGAGAGGACGTACGATGAGCCGTACACGGGGGATTTACCGAGGAGGTCGTGGCTGTGCTGTCCAGGGTCGCAACACCATGTGGAGTGCGAACAGCCGCCCCCTTTGGAAACCAGCAAGTCGCCGTCCACCCCTTCCGAAGCGATTACAAAAGCGCCGAGCCACAGCCTCTGTTCTGGAAATTGCGTACGTATTATTATTACCTTGGATACTGTCGGAACCATATATTTCCCGAAAAAATTAAAATTTCATGCGCAGATTTTATACCTGTTCTCACGCTGAAATGAAACTTGTTGTGGCTTGTTTATTCGAGCTGAAAATCTATTACAGGGGTGCACTGTGGAAAAGCATCAGAAAGTAAAAAGCAATATCTGTTTGGTGTGCAAAATATTCATCGCTGTAATGTAATTTGGGCTTTTTTTGGCACGAGTGGGCCATGAAACGAGCGTTTTAAAGGCCCACGAGTGCCAAAAAAGGCCCAATTTACACACGAACGAGTTGAATACAACGTTTTTTTGTTCGACGAGCCCTTTAAAGGCTCCAAATCGCTTAAAATCTTTAAAATTAGCTTGACGTTTCATTTTGACAAGTTGTGAAATTTATCAAAATCCGTTCACATAAGAGAAAATTCTCAAATTCTGACAGTGTCGAACAAAAAAATTTATTTTATTTCATAGATACCCTTGTTTTATGTAGTTAATGAACAATATTGTACCTTGTATCGAATAGCAAAACACAAATATGTGTACATGGTACAGTAGTGACTACATTGACTCCGCAGATACTTACAGTGCGATTATTGCTTTATTTTATAAAGTAGTTTACAACTTTGCTGTCGCAAAACATCGTAAAAGTAGTCGTTTCATAAATATGGATCCTAAAGAAAGAATTATGGCAAAAATATTAACACTATCATTTCAAATTAAGCCGTAGTCTTTCTGTGCTATTTGTTAGAGAAAAAACGCATCTCACATGCCCCTCGACAACCCTCCTCTATCTAAAATGTGTTGATATTTCAAGATATCGACTCGGAATTGCGTTATTTTTAGTATTTTGTTTGTGTGGATAATTCTCTTCATTTATACAAGAAACTCGCCTCGGCATCGAGAACATTTATAAAATCAACTTATCCACCAGATTTCGCTTCTTGATCTTTATTAATGAGATTAAACTGCTCTGGTGTGTTGCACGTTGACAAATGTTTTGATTGCTATCAACTATAATTCAGGTTCTGATAAAATATAGCGTGGGCATTAAATAATTGATTTCGCATTATAAGACCAACTGACAGTGTGAATATACTTGCAAATCTACACCCACCTGTGCAGTTGTGCAGTTTTATTGTAGAAAAAAAGAAAGTGCTCGCTGCATCCGTACAGATGATCACGAATTGTGCGCGGCGTAAATGTTTTAATTAAATAAAAAATTTAAATGAACTTTAGCTCCGCCATAATTGTTCATATTTATCAAGTTGCAACCCGGATGTTAAATGAACGCAATCTTGGATTTAACGACTTAATTACCGCATTCTATGCGGAAATATTACATATTTACATTACTCGTTTTTAATTATTGCGTACAGTCACGTGTACGCAAGTAACATTTAGTGGTAATTCGAGGGAACGCCATTTTCATTCGCAAATCAAATATGTATTTTACGATGCAAGTAAATGATATAAATAATTTTAAATTGTGACGCTTCGATTTAATCAAATCATGTTTTAATATTTGCGAATCTGATCTATTAATTTTGTTAATGACTCGTTCAAACAATTATGTGTGTTTTATTGGTTTGTATTGTATTATTTGGACTTCACGACTGCAGTTTATTTGTGAAATCTCTAATTGGTGTTGCGATTAAATATCGAGCGGTCACACCACAGGTATATGCCTCCATTAAATATGGAAACGTTTTATCGATCACAGCGAACCAATCATACGTTATTGCTTATTATTCTTAGCCTAACTCACAACAAATGCTCACTGATCACAGCAAAAAAATTTCAGCATGGATACATGTGCCATTGAGACAGACATTTTAACTATTACATGAATTAAATAAATGAGCTAAACATAAATAAGTATGTACAGTCGCGAGCAATAAATGTTGGTCGTCAAGGTCATTCTTTGACGCAATCGAAAATGCTCCATTGTAAAACAGTCGTAAATATCATAACCTATCATCATGTTGTTTTGACATTAATCGCCATTTTTTTCTCATTTTTTTTTGACACTTTGTTGACATGGGCATAATCAGGTTGGGAAATTTTTTAAATTTGTGACAATCTAACCAAATTTTGAAATGACATTGATGACCAAAATTTATTGGTCGCGACAGTACCTATAAAACTCGAATGGTTCCGTAAATTTGGCTGCAGATATTAAATGTTTAATTTTAAACTTCTAAAAAAGTTGGACGTTATTAATTAGGTCGTGGATTTTCAATAATTCTACAAGTAATTAATTAACAATAAAAACGTGCAGGAAATCGAAATTTTTTAAATTGAAACATGCACGCAAAGGAAACATTTGACTTTTTTCTAGTTTCTGGATTGTATTGGAATGTTTTCTCATATTGAATCGCCTAACGAGACTGCAGAGGTATTTATAATTCTGTTCTACGAGTGAATAAATTTGACAAAATATAAAATTTCAAAGGGAATTGGCTCTTTCTAATGTGATAAAATAAATCTAAAAAGTCGTTTATGTTACTTCATAAGTTACATCCTCCAGTAAGTTTGAATGTTTATTTAGTGGAAATCATGCCTTTAGAGAATATTCCAGGGCATTCGGGTATTGGAATTAAGTTCAGATTTACTAGCGTATTTGCCACATGGGGTTAAAAATATGTTCGCATTTCGAGTTGGTTAAAATTTCAGTAATAGATGGAATGATCACGGGTGAGAGTGCTCGTCGGGTAAAAATATACCAATTCTCATTCGATGTAACAATGTACTCCTGAACAGACAAATAGAGAATAAAAGCTGAACCCAATAGTGATGTTGGAGCCGTTTGATGTCTCGAGATGCAAACGAGTTGCTACTTACAAAAGAGCCATTTCAAAGTTTATTTACAAATTCCATTTTCAACAGTTTTTGGGAACAGAACGAACGAGTGTGGCGCGGGATGTAACAACGTGACGATTTAATAACTTGGAAAGCTTTTCAGGAGCAGCATAATGGCCTGAACGCAAGCAATTTGAAAATCGCATTGTAGCAGTATTTCATGTCAGCTGCTAGAAATGATTGTTAATAATTAAAACTGTCGACTGTAAAACAAATATTAACTCCGTGAACCGTCGCCGCTTTCGCATGAATACTTTATTACATCCTGAATAAACGAGTGATTTGCGTGGTTATCGGCAGGATTTCCAAATCTGGGCGGCGTATTGTAGTTGACCAAACTCAAAGAAGATGGTATTAAACTCACCGAATACAAAGAAAGTAATCTGATAATCATGGTAATCATAAGAGAACGTGTATGGCAGTGGACGGAATTTATGACGCAAGTAACCCTCTCGGCTTGACGGTTTCTGCGGTGCGCTCACGTGAATGTTAATGTAACCGTCACTTGAAAAAATTTATTGTTAAGGAAGTATTTATTCGATTGATTTTTGGCAAGCTGGTTCACTTGGGCGAGTTTTTGTCGTTGAACTCGTCGCCGTAGATGTGCAGTGGTCGGTTGTATCGGCCGTGAGCGAAAGTTGGACGAGGAATAAATTTAAAAATATCGGAATGCAAACTGCGTTTTGCGTCTTTGTGTGCGAATTCCTGGTGGAAATATGGTGGTTCCGCTGCCTAATTTAGTGGGCACTTCCCGTCCAAATAAAGGATTCGACCGGGCAACTAAAGTGCAACCTCCAGTTGCGTCACTCTGTTTGATTTATCCCTCTGCAAGCGAACTCGTGAAGCTCGCTCCGCTTTGTGACCTGCAGGATGAAAGTTAGCGGTATGAAAGAATCGTTTACGCGTTCATTTGCATTTCAAAGAGAGAGTTAGTGAGTTTTTATTTGTACGTTTTCAGGGAGGTTATCTCGCCGACAACAAACCCTATTTATGACGCGCACGATGTTGTGAAACAAAATTTCCCTATTCAGCTTCCGGCAGGAGCGGATCCTTCTCGAACAGAGTCGTCAAGTCTAATCAGGAACTCACACGACTGACAAGATGAATCTTCCTAATTTAAAAATGAACTTATTATCATTCCGGAGATAATTAAGATTATCTCTTCTCCACGTCTTTTCCGGCCGCGTCGTTCGTTATTATAAATAGGCAGATTTTGTCCGCCGGAGAACAAATTACAAGAGCAACAGCATGAAAGTTTTTGCGTAAGGCGCACATTACGCCCGGAATATTCATGGAGGACGGGTAGTAAGACTGCGAAAGCTCGAAATGTGCAAGTAGGAAAACTGTAGTTCACCAAAAAGGATATTACGCAGCAAATGTTCAATTTCGCTCGTAAATCAAATTTTGTAGTTAAGAACAGGAAACCTGCAAGCTTCGGATCGATAAGGCTCCGAAAAATATACATTACAATTCTGAACAGAAATGGTGGTCAGATCATTCAGTTCAGCACAAGAAAATCGGACAACAGAGGTGAAATAATAAAATCGCGTTGTTTTGATCAATATCGTCCTGACACATAAACTTCTGTGGCCAATTTGAATTGTGTAGGTTTCAGCAAAAATTCCGAACGAAAAAAATTTCTCAGAGCTCTGGCCGCGACCATAAAGCAACAAAGTATTCTTCACACGAGTCGACTGATTAGTTTGTCGGAATAATGTTTCGGAATCGTCGGATCAATATCTCTTTTTCAATTTCCCTTTCGACTTATTATTTTCTTTTGAAATGTGCGGCCCTAGGTGGTTGTTGTCATATAATTTAGAATAAAACAAACCGTTCTGCTATTTTTGCAAATTATGTGACTCTCCCCTAGCGGTTAAAACGTATAAAACCGGCCTCACAGAATATTAAAGAGAGCGACAACGGTCTACTGGTGTATTTTCCAAGAAAATAAAAGTTGAATTCTCGTGAGGAACATGCATTATACATTTTCGAAACGAGATTTTTTTTAAATTGGCCGAATCAACTATCCGAGGTGATATTTGTAAGAGAAAAGCGTTTTAGAAAATTCTTTGATCCAAGTGTCTTTCCCCTGATTGCTGATAAATTGAATTAGGTTTACAGAACAGCTATACTTCCCGCCCGACCTCGACAAATCGATGCAATTGTTTTGTGAGTGCTTTAAAAGCACAAAAACGGTCATGGACTAAACTCAAAGCTCGACATAAAAGAGAGGGAAAAGGCAAAGCGCACCTACTATCTAAATTATTTTGCATGTAGTTCCGTGTAATATTTCAACCCCTTGCATCCAGGTTGCCAACGTTCGCCGGAATAATGGCTGACATTCGAAATTTATTGAACATTACTTATTAGTTTGTAAAATTATGATGTATCGTAACAGATTTGCGAGTTATTAGTTTTTTATTATTACTATTATTCAAGTAGATTTTTTTTTGTTCCCTTTACTTGATTGTGTCACAAAACCAAAGGATATAAATCATGTCTCAACAGGCAGTTATTGCTCATAGTTTCTTTCAACGTAATACTACATTCTTCAGTTATAACGTGGCTCTGAATAGTTGATGTCAGCTGCATACATAATCGGGAGAACATCCGGAACCCAAGGGTGGATGCGTTTACAGAGTTCTAGGTCAGTCATTCTCTAGCTTCCAGTTTCTGTCATAGTTACAAATTGGAACTAAACTTTTACTGAGAAATTACTCCAAAACAAGTACTACAAATAGCAAATACACTGCTTGTCATTGAAAGTGCACCCAAAAGAAGTGAACATATTTTAATTGAACTTGGTACGCATGATCATACATGAATGACAGTTACAGACAGTAATCGGTGTGTCGTTTTTCTACTTAAGAGAACAAGATAAAATCAATGTCCTTGTGTTGACAGCAGTTGTCACACGTTGTAATGCTTCGTGTAGGAACACGCAATCACGGATTATTTGATTACAAGAAAATGAAATTTCTATAAGAGAAACCGCAAGAAGGACCAACAGAAATTTTTCATCGGTGATGGGGTGTTCTCAAGTTTGATTGAACTAGGTAGAAGTTGTCAGAAGGACCACGGAACGTCAAGATCAGACTTTTGACTGTAAGGCACAGACTTACATTTTCCAGAGGTGTTGAGTGGTAGGAAGCTGCAAACAGGCTCATTTCTATGCCATGCGTTGAACCCAGAGTAACCGTTTGTGCTCCGTTCTTTCAAGCTACATTTAGTCTTAACTGTAACAGCAGATCGTCGATGCCAAAGATTGCAACGAGCAGATTCAGTGGGACCACCAATGGAATTTTGTAATGTAATACTATAGGTAATGTGGAGTTCTGGAAACCGTTCGTGTCACATGATCGTGAAACGCTGTTTTTCAACAGGACTATGCGCGTTCACACATTGCTTATGTTAATAGAGACCTTTTGAGATAATGTCAAACTGATTTGCTCCCTCCAGGTCTATAGATCTTTCGGCAATTGAACATGGTTGGAAATTAAAAAACTGATAAATCGACAGCACCCTTCACAGTCACCTTATTTGAGGCATGACTAGAGGTGTTCGTGAATCTGTAGTATTATGGAGTAGTTCTAGATATTACGAACGTAACTCATGGTTATGTACATTTTTAGTCTTGAAATTGATATACAAGGTGAAATCGAGATACATCAGAATATCAAAGCTCTAGGATCTTCAGACCAATTGTAAAAATCAGAGGCATTCAGTTTAAGCACAGAAGTTGAGTACGCCACTGATATCACGTCAGGAAGAATAGTAAGATTAAAAAGTTATCGAGTGCCACGCAAAAAATGTGCAAATTTTTTGTTTTTACGAGTAAAGCGTTTTTGTGTTCGGGATGGAGTTTATGAATTTAAAATGTTTAACCAAATTTTCGGCTTATTCCTTTATTGAAAATATCGGGCGTTCAAATGAAATCCTGGGCTGAGTAGGCGTTGGAAAAATTAAACCGTTTAGAACAGTGTAAATTTTGAATTTCCCGCCGTTTGACACGAATGACATTTGATTATGTTTAATCGGGACATAATTGAACATGTTTGTTTTCAGCAAAGGGTGCCCTTAGATATTTGCTTCGAGAATAAGAATCGTTAAGTTACTCTATTTTTAATGTAAAACATTGCAAAGAAAGAAAAAAAGAAACTCTTTTTAGGCTCTAAATTTTAGGTTAGGTAGCTGTCAACATGCTCCAATTAATCTACGCTTTAAAAAAGCACAACAATTGACGGTTTCCAACGCTTCCCCAGCCCAGGATTTCAACATACTATGCTTTATAGTGAATTCCAAAGTCGTCCGAACTATCAAAGTTCCGTCAAGTTGTCACACTGATTATTGACAAAGCTGATCTAATACTTTTCAATGTATTTGGTTGACCACCCTGCAGCAATACAACCCCGCTAAATTTTTATGGCAGTGTCAATTACAATTTGTCAACAATTCGAAAAAAAATGGGAAAAACAAAAGAAAACAGTACTTAAAGCCCGAGAAAAGCAAGCAATTGACTGTTCTAATGAGATTTTCTGGTCTTCCTATTTAATGCGGCATGTCTTTTTTAAATTTAAACAACTCAACAACGCCCAAAATAAATTTTGATTTACGGGAATTTGACATAAACATCCAAATCATACCTAACCTTTCAAAAAATATACATAGTACACTTTCAATCAAAAGTTGTGTTTCAACTTTCAGCCGGATACATTGCGAATAATAAATTTTCACAAATTGTGGCACTTGACAACACGGATGTTTTTGGAATCCACTATACATATTATGATGCATTTCAGTTTCACCCTGTATACAATTTGATTAAAGTATCTTCATTCCTTTCGGGTGTTGCATTTTCCATGACAAGCAGTATATCTGTGCTCTTTTTTATTATTTTTTTAGAACCAACATTCATGACAACATTAGTACCCTCGTCCGTTATCCCTCCGCACACACCCACATGTCCTGATCGATTATACATTAAAAAAATATCATAAAAACTTTACGGACTGCTACTATGTATTACACAACAATATGTCGTGCCCGTATATCGTGAAATTAGAGCAACTTGTTTTAGAAAACTTTTTGACTGGCGAGAACTCCCAGTTATTAACGCAATGTTTGAGGAAACTCGGGGAAGTTAAAGGCTCATAAAATCGTTTGAATGGTTTATTTTTCGAAAATTATTATCTTCTCGAAGTACAAACGATACCATCACTTGAACTCTGCATTTTGGAATGTTTACGAGCACGCAATATTCCAATATTTCTTAACTTAAAATACAACTTGGAATCCATAATAGATAGAATGTAGGTCGGTTCGAGTTCAAAGTGCCTGGTCCCGCGAGGATGTCGAATTTTTTCGTGACAAACACAAATGAATAGAAATGAGTTTTTTAATTACCGATAGAATATTGGCCCGTTTGTAACGGTTTGATTGCTCTTTAATCACCGAAACAATTGCAGATGGATATCTGCTGCCGTTTTGTACAACAAGAACTCACTGTGGGACATGCAAAATTGTGATCGGTCTAATTTGGAGGCGACAAATGTATGTTTTGTGAGTGGCTGAATATGACACAATACGTCCGCGTGTCCGATGTGTTATCAAAGATTTTAATAATGCGTGCTGGGGGAGCCAGTCAAAAGCGAGTTTTTTTGCCATATCCATTATTCGATTAAAAGAGGCACACTCATGATACGCAATCAGGAAATCTTTTATCGATTAAAATGATCACACACAAACTTGTCCTTTCACGAAACGAAATTGAATATTTATAATCTCAAAACCTAAAATAATGCATTTTTTATTATAGGAATTAAATTCCAGTTAAATAATAATACCCACGCACAGGAAAGTGGGTGTACGGTTAAGATAATATTTGGTAGAAATTCGCTTTTTTATTTTCGAACTGAACACTTGTGCGGAGGCTTATGCAAAAAATAAACAATGAAAATGGAAAACTGTCGGGAATATTGATTTATAAAATCGAACGTAAACCCCAACTCTTTTAGGGTAAACAAGGTTGCCACAAGATCGTCGAACTGAACTTACATGTGATTGTTGCAAGCGAAACAAAACAAAAACTAAACTAATATTGGAGTGAACGTTTTGAATAATTATCGTGGGGTAGGGTTAAATTTGCTAGTTTGCAAATTGTTTAAATTAATTTCCAGCAAATTACCGAACAAAATTAACTCATATTATATTCGTGGGACCTAGAATGGAGTTACGTTATCAAACTTGTAATTTTTTTAAGGTAGTTGTATTTGTTTCTGCATGAGTGATTCGGTAAATTAAGGAGCTGCCAACCATTAAGGAAAATTCTTAAAATATTTATAGTGGGTTTGTATACTTTTCGTGTGAAGTGTCTGCAAATACGCATCTTTAAGGATTTTTTACGTAGGTAATTTTATTAACGTAATTCGCACTTCCAAAAATGGTTCCCAAAGTGGCATTGCGTGTTTCGAAATACATAGTGGTCGGAGGGAACGCATTGCGGTTATCAGGGGCCGTCGGAAGACGAACTTTCCATTTTTGTTTATTGAACTTTTATGGCAAATAAAATTTTTATGAGCTGTAAACTATCCGCAAATAAATAATACCCGTCCATTGTTAATTTCGATAAATTCAGCGCATAAGGCGTCACGCCAGATCTATTTTCGTGAGACTGTCAATAAAGGGAGCGTCTTGATGGAGAAAAACGAAACTCTCCGACGAAATAAGAATGCACGTCCCGTTCTCGGCGCGGTTAATCGATTAATTTGATTTAGGAGAATTTACATTTAATTAACCGGTTGAACTAGTGGCAATTTGCCGTGTACTTGGAGTTAATGCTAATGTACCGGCATACATTAGGCTGCAGGTAAGTGTCTGACGACAAGAAAGAGTGAGTGTCCTAGGACGCACTCAGAAATCGATTTTCCGTCGCAGTTGACCTAGAACAAGCGCACCCAACCTACACCAATGATCCTTGCTATCTGCGGAATGCGTAAGTCTCATCTGCCAGGACTAGTTGACACTCCAATAACCATAAAGAGCGTTAAAACATTATGCCTCCGTTGGGGGAATAATAATTTAAAAAACTACGCGAGTCCTAATTAGGCCGGAATTAGCCCTCCATTTAGATGATTTCTCGAGGGTTGAAGGGGATCCGATACAAACAGTAGCGCCGGCGAATTATAAGTAAGGACGTGACAGAAAAATTCCCGAGGAAAGTGGTCTATTGTGCGACTAAAATCACTTTTTTATTGCAGGAGAGACTCCAGCAGCAATTGGACGAACAAGCTCAGCGATACGAAGAACAGCTGACAGAGCTGCACTCTGTTATAGCCGAACTCACGCGTAAATTGCACCAGCAGAGAACGATGGCAATAGCAGAAGAAGACGAAGTGTCAGGTAATGGGGGCATTGTCGTTTTTCGCAATCTCGCAAAGGTCCACATTTTCTTCTGGACCCGAAACTAAGACGATATTGTTGGCTCACCGCGTTAGCGTTTCACTATTATTCGACGTTACCTCGCATATACTCGTATTCTAAATTGATGGTCTAGATTCAATTTCCTCCGAAACTCGGAATTAAACTTTTATGATTTGTGCTCTATGAAATTGCACTTTTATAACATAATTTAGACGTAAATGATAACTTGCTCAGAACTCCACAGCCTGCAGACAAGAATTATTACAGTTAGACCAGCCACCACACTATTACGTCGAAACTTTTTAATTACGGTTTAAAGTAGAGCTAATAGGAGGGGGTTGATGTTTGATACAACGTATGATCCGAGGGGCAGAATTGGACAAGGAAAATAAGGGTGCAGTTCCGGCGTGTAGTAGACAAATTAACGCACAGTTAGTGCCATATTAATGAATATACAATGCCGTGAAACCGGGAATTGCTGCACTGTAGCTCCCTTTTCGCAAGCGCTCAATTATTGAAAGAAATAAAGCACGCTGAGTGTCCTGAATCTAAAATAAATTCGCTTGACTCTCCCCGGTATCTTAAATATTTGATTGTTTTGAATTATTTTGTGTGAAGCTAATGTGCCGGGAATAATACAGTTTTTCGTTATAAACACTAATGGAATTAGTAAAATATTAATTAAAAGATGAAGGCGTAAACGTTCCCGCAATTCTAATTTTGGCGAATGTTAATTGTGAAAGAAATGTTCCGTTGTTCGTTTAATGAAACCAAATCTAATTTCGTAAAAATGAAATGTACAGATTTTTATTTAGGTGTGCTCAGATATGCAAATTTTGAGCCACCTTTGGTATTAACGTCGTTTGGGTGCCATGTAAATGACATCATTTACATAAAATGCCAAGTTTTAGGTGTATAAGGCCCCAATTCTCCAGGCTCAAGAGTAGCGAAATCCTCTGAAACCTAGAATGATAGATGGAGGACACATTGAAATATAATACTCATGGGTAACGGTGGAAGGCACATGCTTCTTTGCCTCAACTCTATCAAAAGCAGATCTAAAATTAGTGTCACATGTGTGACTTTCACATGAGCTATCTACTTACCAAAAAAAATTAGTATTTAGTGAACATCTGGGATAGTTGCGATCTTGTGCATGATTGAGAGGCGACGTTTTTTAAATTTTTGAAAAGGTCGCACTAAATTCCGACACCGGAAAATAAGCGATAATAATGAAGCTTGAAAATGCCACGTCTGCTACATCTGATAAAATCAAAATGTGGATCGTAGACAAAAACTGTGTTGACCAATATCGTTATTGATTTGGGGGCGCACAAGTATTACATAAAAACGTCCGATATTCGAAAAACTGACTGTATTGTTTACGAAACATGGAAGCCAGAAACAGGATGATAAACTATCATCGTTTCTCTGCCTCCAGCTGCTGGAGCTGTCCCCAGAAAAAAATATTAATATATGAGCACATTTAAAATTCCGACGCCATAATCACACAACACAAAGTTGAGGAAAATGTTAGTGCCATAATTTAAAAGCTGTTTACCCTCGAGATCGAAAAGATAAATACGTTTTATGCCCGCTTCACATTCAACGTTAATTAATTTAAATAAATAGAGATTTATAAAGTCTGATAATAAAAATGATACGTCGTGCGTATCGTTACAATTACGTTAATGGTTACCTGTGACACGTACGATCAGTACCCTGGTTATAATTTACATAATGGATGGACGCCGCCCCGAGTTGCCGATATCGTTATCCAGAAGTAAAAGGTACGGCAACGATTTATATTCATATCTTCTCCGTTCTTCCTAAATCAATCACGGCAGGTCTAGGTCAAGTTATCGGAAAAATTTTAAGGGCGATAATGCGTCGGAAAGAATTCTCATTTATTGCGATTTCGTTGCTTTGACCCGTAATACGCTTTTAGGCTCTGCATCATGGGTTTTGCGTTATACATAAAGAACACAAAACGGCAACACGCTTATCCTAGAAATGATTTATTACCAAGCCAGCACCGTCACGGAAAATGTATTGCCATTATAAAACAACTCTTCCTTTACCCCCAACCATCTACCAACACCTTGACCCAATTTATTCGTCAGAAGGACAATCACATTTCATAATTTTAATCTCTTAATGACGAACCGTTTTGTGGCTTAAAGGATTTTAAACTCGACAAATTATTTCTGTTTTCAATTATGAAAAGGATTTTCTTTCAATTTGGCGTGGTTGGCTTTTCTCGGTGCCGGATTAACTGGGAATTATAATTTTCCAACAGATATTGATTTTCTGTGAATGTCAAATGTTGTGCGGATAGAGAGCTGCAGGTAGTGTCAACTGAGAGCTTGACATATTGATGTTGATCAATTTTTGCAAACACCGGTTGAATTTGAATTTTTTTCGTTGCAGAATCATGTCCGAGCGCTCACGACGACTCCGTGACCTGTCCATTGGAAGTAAGCGAATTAGAACCATTAGAAAACGAGTTGTCCGATTTGGACAACAAAATAGTAGTAGGTAGCGATCTCGCACCCAAAAGTCTTGATTAAATGTTTCTTTGTAGTTATCCGAAAGTCCACTAGAACTGCCCGAGCCGAAACTCAGCTCCTCCCATCACGAAAACAACGAACTTTCACCTTACTCGGAAGTCGTGGACCCGTTGAAGCAAGAAATAACGAATCTCAGGACCCAACTGCAAGAAGCCAACGCGAAATTGCTACATCTGTCCTATCAGAAGAACTACGAAATCGCCGAAGAAGAAACTTTGACCGACAGCAAAGTTTTGGAATCGCCCGAATCTCACATAGAGATCGACTGCGACCCCAAACTCTACCCCGACGAGAAAGTCGACATAAAGTACAGCAATATTGTGCCTATTCATAGAGCCAACATCAAAAACAACGCCGCTTTCGCAACCACCCCAGTGACCAAAGTTGCGGAGAGGATCAAGTTGAAGAGGGCCGCCGACGGCCACAGAGACGTTAATCCTAACGATCTGGTCAACAGCGACCTGCCAACAGCTGTTGCCGAGCACATAGTCGGCGATATTTTGAGGCAGTGCGACGTCCAGACCGAAAAACAAGCCATCGATATCGAATTGAGGCGATTGAACGCCAAACTGGAGCACGCCAGGTCGCAGAATTCGGTTTTGGCAATTACGTTGTCGGAAACTAAAGCCCATTGCGATAGGTAAGTAAAAAGGAAAGAATGGGCTGTACAAGGGAGATAGTACAGTTCCCGTCGACAAGAACTTCCTTTCGCCACTGAATAGAACCCGATTCGCCTTAATTCTCAATATTGACCGGCAATTTTATCTGGACGTTGAAATGGCCAAAATCTGATCAGATGTTTTTTTTTGTTCCATTATTTTACATTTGCTTTCCACCGTATTTATTCAGGATTTTGTTCGCAGTATTCTCATCACGACTGTATCGCAGAATCGAATTCACACACTTTGAAATCGTGTCAATTTGATTTTGATTGGGCGAAGAAAGAAAGACTTTGGTACATTAGATTTTTTGGTTTTCAGGTTGGCTCTGCTTTGTGGTAAATACGAATCTAACGCGGTGGCGTTGCGCTTGGCTTTGGGAATCACCGATCGTGCAATCGAGGCCTACGACGTACTGTTGGCTTTATTAGAGACTGAATTATCTTTAGACGAAAGCAATTCGAATTCTGTAGAAAATAGAGCCGCCGCGGAGACCGTGGCCAAGCAGCTTTTAACCCATTTGGACTCATATCAAAGCACCGATGTTTTGCTGTCGCCGTGGCAGAATCACGTTTATTCTAGTCCAATATCGGAGAAGTAGAAGCGCCACTTAAAAGTTTTTCTGTGGGTTAATTCGGTTCTTTCAGCGACGAGCCGTGGAGTACGGATCACGAAACCAGACTGAGGGAGCACGTTTCAAGATTAAAAGCCGAGAGGAGTAACATTCAGGGAACGTACGTCGCTTTAGAGTCCACTCAGGTGGAAAATGTCCCCGTCAGGCCATCCAGCAGTCAAGAAGCGAGAAAAATGGATCTGGAAATGGCCGTATTAATGCAGGTTTGTGTCCATTATTCGGGTGGGAATATTTGCAAAACAAGAAATTTCAGGAATTGATGGGACTCAGGGAAGACAAAGCGGAACTCGTTAGTAAATTATTCGTGCTAGAGAAGGATAAAAGTGCCATAGAGTTGAAATTGAAGTACGTCGAAGGGCAGCAAAAAGCGCAAGCTGCCGCCCTCAAAAACCTGCAAGGGCAACTGAAAGACACGGAGGCTTTATTAGCGTTGGCCACGCAAAATAAAGTAATTTGCAAAATTGGAGCGTAACGAGAAAGTTAATCGGTTGTTTCAGGAAAGGGGTTATTCTGATGCGGAGCATGCTCAGGGTGTCGAGTTAGAGCTGATGCAAGCGTTGGCGAGAGAGGCAAGACTGAAAGTTCGATTACAAGAACTTGTCACAACTTTGGAACAAGTGACAAAAAATGCCGAAGCGCGGTTGTTAGAAGGGAGGGAGATCGTTCACGATCTCAACCACACAAACAGGTAAGTTGTTGGTGAGCACGTTCGGTTGTTTTTATGTAAAATCTTGTCCAGTATTTTAGCGGAAACTGTAGATAGAAACAATAAGAAATTCCAGTCCAAATTTAAGAAAATGGAACATCAGATGTTAGTTATGGTAGAAAAACACACCCTTCAAGTGCAGAATCTCCAACAGAGAATAGCGACGTTGGAAACTCCACCCACAAATAGTTCAGAAAACTCCATAAACTCCGTAGCTGTGTAGTAAAATGTGTATTAAATGAGATTATATTTTTATTTGATTTTGTTGATCTCTGTGTTAGCTCTATTTTAATATTGAAGCATTTAATGCGATCCATATGTATACCGATTGTCGAGAAAGTATTACGAACAGTATAAGAGACTAAACTTGTATAACGGATGGCTATAACGTGTATGCCTAGCTGTGATTATTTAAACCTTGCTGAAATGAAAGTATCACGACTGATTTATAAAGGACAAGTTGATGTCGCCTCGTCGATTGTAATTAATTAAACGAATCAGTAACTGGTCAGGCTGTCAAGTGCTTAAGCTTAATTAATTACTATTAAATGTTGTTTATAAGAAGATAATGTCGGAATAGTTTTCCCAAAGTTAGTACAAATTTAAATATCCTAAGGTCTTGCCATTAATGTGGGTTAAAGATGTTGTATATGGTATCGAACGTCGATGAATTTCAGTGTTTTAGATCTGCCACCACGATTCGTGTATTCAGATGAACAATATTATGTCGTCATATCATTAAAAATAACGTTGAAGGCCGGCCATGAAATCCTACAGTAACATCTGTAACTCCGCTATTAGGAAAATTCATTTACCAACACGGACGTACCATTATTTTACACATTAATTAAAAATGTTTGTTGTAACTATCCAATTTTTAAACATAACAGTTGCTGCCAGTGTATTTTATTCATATTTTATCGTAAATGGATTTTCCGACATTTGTTTATTTTCAATAAAACGATAATCATATACATTAATTTGTATTCAGCTGTGTATTTTATTAGTTATCAAAATAAATATGTTTACAATACAAGATTTTTTTTAACGTCCGTCGAAAAAAGTTCAAGTTTTTTCTTTCGTTTGCGTTCATAAAATACGTGATTTTTGAATCGGTCCAGTAGCGTTAAATTCATAATTAGTAGTTTTTTTAACCAGTTCGTATGTAAATTGGGATTTTTTTGGCATGAATGGGCCAATTTAAAACGTGAGTAAAACGAGCGTTTTAAAGGTCCACGGGTTCACACAGGAGAAATATTTTCAAATTTTGAGAGTGTCGAAATAGTAGTTTATTTGACGAGTTTGTATGTAAATTGAGTGCCAAAAAAGGCCCAATTTACACACGAAGGAGTTGAATACAACGTTTTTTTGTTCGACGAGCCCCTTGAAAGCTCCAAATCGTTTAAAACCTTTAAAATTAGCTTGACGTTTCGTTTTGACAAGTTGTGACATTTATCAAAATCCGTTCACATAGGAGAAAATTCTCAAATTCTGACAGTGTCGAACAAAAAAAAATTGTTATCTAAACTTACGGGCGCCAAAAAAATTTGTATGTAACTCGTTATAGTAAAGTATCTTTTTTTTACTCGGCGGATTTGCGCATTCGCTTCGCCGCTCGAGCGGCAAATTTTCCTTCTCGTAAAAAAAAGTATTACTTTACTCACTTGTTGTGCATAAATAACTATTTCATTGCATTTACAGAGCATCGAAATCTAAGCTGAGTACTCGGTTTTGAGCAAAACAATTTTTATTGCAGGTGGTTTGCAGAATAATCCCAACTCGAAGCTGTCTAGTTTACGGACACACTGTAAGGTGCCGCTGCGAATATCGTGTAGACTACCTTACGTTAAAATCAGGAAAACTGTATTTAACAAATGTCTAGTAGTCTTTATTTTGCACAGGTACAATCAAGTTCATTCAAAGAAATCTTCGTCAAGAAAATGTGCTATATTCGTGTTTGCAATGAGTAACAACAGTATCATTGAAAACATAAATATCGGCATAAACATTTGATTTATTATTTATTTTTCGTTTTTTAATTATGGTGGATGCGCCAGGTTAGTTTTTAAATAAATTTAATGGAATTTATTATTTACTCTAGAGTAATGTAGAAAAGGAAGAATGTATTTTAAAAAACTTTGCACATAAACTACAAATAAAAGGCAAATTTGTGTAAAAAAAATTAATAATTTTTTTTTTCTTCTAATAACGATATTAATTTTATCATTCTGGATATCAAAGCAGTGCCATTAAGGAGCAGTCAAACGTAGTGTCTTCTATTATGCTTTCGGTGTAGATGTTCTTCATATTTTGTAATTACCTAATAATTTTTTTTCTAACTAAATTTTATTGTCTTTTTACAACAGCAGGTTTATAGAACAATCACAGAAACAAGAAAAGTTTGTTTTTTTGAACAACAAGATATTACCTAAATATGAAATAGAAAAACAAAAAGGTTTCTTAGCTTTAAAATAATCTGTCGTCTACTGTAATTTGTAATTACATACATAATGCTTCAACATAATTTGTTTCTTATTATACCGGGTGTATCAGAAAAAGGTAGAAAAATTGTAAGAAAACTCGTCAAGCACAAACAATAAGTTTAGTAAATTTTTGGAGAAAAATTGCCCAGAAGCGTGATAAAAATCATCGAAGATTTTCCAGAAATTAACTTACCGTCCAGGGAAGCATTATTGTGTCTAATAAAAAGAACGAACCCTCAAAAAATGAACATAAATGAAACTGAACTATTTACAGACTTTATTACGAAACCAAATAAAAATAATTTTAAATTCTTGGTAGCTCCAAATAAAAAACAGTTTAACGAGTCTTACAATAAATGTTCAAAATGTCCACCACCACTGTTGATACAACATTGAGCACGTTTTCGAATTGTTGCAGGTAATCAGGTATTCGTCAAAGTGCTTCTCTGTTGTTATACACATTAAACACGCCTTCACATTATTTGAAAAGTTATTATCACTCCCGCAAATTAACACAAATCACCGACGACGGCAAGCCGATAACTGAACGGTGGCATCATTTTATCGCTTTTTTTCAGTTGCAGTTAAGAAAAAACAATGGGAAGCGATTAGGAACCTAACAACTTTTTACTTCTCACTGCTTAATTCATTATTTTATTAACGGTCGATTTTTTCTAAATGAAGTGAAAAGATTATTTTAATAAATAGGTACAGAGATGGTAAACGACTCGTGAAATTACACAATCGACTCTTCAACGCCAAATTTGAGGATAAATCTAAATGAACGCAAGATATAGGTATAATACAATACAAAAACTAAATACATACTTTAAATATAAAACCGTTCAGCACCACCACATTTTTATTAATTTTTGTAGTACATACATAGACTATCCCTCCGCCACCCGGCGGCACGGCAATTTTGCCGGAGTACATACACTATTACGAATATTACTATCAAGTAATAGTGCAGTGCTTATCAACATA
Organism: Tenebrio molitor; assembly: GCF_963966145.1. NCBI lineage: Eukaryota > Metazoa > Arthropoda > Insecta > Coleoptera > Tenebrionidae > Tenebrio > Tenebrio molitor. Next base: position 4,616,466 of record NC_091052.1, read on the forward strand.
ATTACCGGCGTCTCGCCTCCGCATTTTGACTTTGTTGTGTATTAATGTTCTGTGTCAATGTTAAGGAATTTCCTCATGATATGACATGAGGAAAAATTAAAAAAATAAATTATAAAAATAAATATTAAAAAAATTAATTCTCAAAAATATTATAGCAAAATGAAAAACAAATTATATAATAATTATAAGGTATTTGACGGCAAATAAGCCATAATTAAACCATATCTAATGTTTTAAAGAAAATAACATGTGACATGCTACTATCAAATACAAATTATTATTAAAATTGTAAGTAGTAATAATGCCAACGGCAAGAAGAATACAAAAAGATCAGTAAGGTAGACAATATTTATTGTATTTAACTCAAGATAGAAGGATGAACTGTAGTATAATAATAAGTAGCTAACGAACTACTCAGTTAATAAAACTAACTGTTCAAATTAAAATGTAGTATACTTTTAGAATATGAGGATAATATGAAACTGTATTCTTGAAACGGTATTGCTTCCAATGTTATTTTGATTTTGAATCATAATAACATTTTAAAATGCCACGGTAAGGGCATATAGGAGTACTTTTTTTACGAATGGGAAGTTTGACAGGACGAGCGTCAGGCGAGCGAGCGAAAAAAGATACTTTATTATCGAGTTCAAAACAATATTTTTTCTACGATTGTCTGCAATAAAAAAAAACAATCACCATCAGAACATGTCTAAAATTTGACGTTTAAGCTAAAGATCGCGAGACAACTTATTCATTGTTTTCAATGCATCTTTATGATTCGGATATTTCATTGGATTTGCATAACTTGAAAGTGAAATAATGACACGCTGTGACATTCCCATAAACAGATGTTTTGTGCACTAAAAATAGTGAAATGTACTACAGTTTTTCTACATATCGTGACAAAAATAAATTGGCGTTTTATCTTAAATAATTTAAGGAACCATGTTTAACCATTTCTACAGATCAATTTTGCGAAAACAAACCGCACTGAATGAAAATATTTCCAAGTGCTTAAACATCTTAGGTATCACTTTTAAAATGTGATAAATTGAGCATTCAAATATAAACTTCAGACTTTATTTTCTTAGACTCGATGATAGCTTATAAAGACCAATGTTCACAGTTTATTAAAACGTAAGAATCCGCACTACTGCTTTGCAAAAAATATGCACTCCCCACAACAATTATTATCGCATGACATATGTTTGTACATGTAAAATTTGAACTTTCACTTAATTTTTTTTCTGTGTTATCCTTCCGAGAATGTAATTGTATAAAATCCATATTGCACATATCAACATAAGGAGTTACAGTCATTGATTAATTCGCTCCAAAGTATTGTGGTAAACGAGATGGTTCTGCCATGTCTTGCATACAGTCAACAAAAATTAACACAAGCAGTGCAAAAATCAATTATCATTCCAATATAGGGCTGAAATCTTCTTAAAGATTAAATTTAGTCTATTTATACTAAATGTTTGCAGACCATTTGCAATATACTTAAGAAACAAGATGATGCGATAATTGTTGCGCGGTATGTGTTTTGCGAAATTGCTCCATTGACATTTTCACAAAAATCCAAGGCTCACATATAAAAATGTTTCTAACATGTTAAAATCCATATCAACCGAATTTAATATAAGTTATGAATGTAAACTAGACCAATATTGGAAACCGGAAGGCGGAGTTACCTGTTATTGGCGCTACCGGACCCCCTGCGGGCCAATCGGACTTCCGGTATTCCATTCGATTGTGCGCATCCATTCCTGCTGTCGCTCCCGGAATAGCGACCACTACAAACCGAAATCTGCACAAATCTTTCAATTATGTATTTTCCATTCACTTACCTAACTGACACTGATGGCAAAATCCTAAACGGTAGGGCAGATTAGTTTAAAAAAAAATTGCGTCAACTGTATTAGTTCAGCAGGAGATGAATTCGAAGAATTGTACAATATTGTCAATGGAAATCTACGTGAACTCGCAAATAATTCATTTGTTATTGTTAGTGCAATTTTAAGAAATTATATACTCCAATTGCGCACAGGATGTTTCCGCGAGTACTGCCATACAAAAGTATTTTAAAACAAAAAAGCTTTCAGTCGGTTAATGAAGTTCCAAATGAATTATCTATTAAAATGTTTAAATAATTCATTATTTTATATGCATGTGAGATCTCAGAGGGGCGTTTCAGACATAACGGGCGTGTCTTCAGCTCCCTCCACTTCGTCAGGTACTAGGAGCTTTCAGCTTTTACAAGTACATCATATTTCCTGTCATCACCGCTTGCAGTGGAAATCCTTTCGGCAATTTAGTTGTTGATAGAGCTCCATCAAATATAAATTACCGTCCAATTTAAAAATTTAAAATTCAATCAGTGACCCAAGAAACCATCAATTTGTTCGAATAATATTTTTCGTGAGTCATGAGTATGGTATTTGCTACTTAAAAATAGGGATGAACCAGGACCAAGAAGTTCCGACTGCAGTTAGTGAATTAAGTAGACTTGTGAGTATTCTAATCATTTTTTAAAGTATCATTATTTTGCTGACAACTGCACGCTTACAAATAAATTTGAATTTCAAGTGTTGCATCCGTTTTAGAATTCTGGTGGATGCGCCGTGCTAGTCGAACATAATATACTTAGAAACTTAGAAATTCAATTAGAAATACATAATTAGTAAATGTCATGTAATATAATTTTAAATTAGTAAATAAAATTGCACCCCATATTTTCCAAAATTAAAAAGGTTCTCAAAAACTAAGCATTGTGAAATGTGCATTATAATAATTTGCACTTTGCTTTCATTGTTTAAAAAAACAACTACTGCAAACAGTAATTTATCTTTTCACTTAATGTGGTAAAATCGTTTTTTTTAATTAATCTAACTTAACAGTTGAAGTTGAATGTTTTATTGACAAAAATTTCATTTTTATTTGTTTAATGCTCATAAAAAGAAGCAATAAACATTTTTATTCATTTTGATTTGCTCAGAATATAAAAACAAAAAGCATGCAGCAGTTACAAAATACATGTTCAAGTAACGTTTATTTGAAATTCAATAATACACTCAATTTAGGAAAAAAATTAAGTACTTAAAAAGCAAAACATAGACAATAAAATAGTAAATTTAATTGGCGAATTTTTCGAGAATTTCAACATTAAAAATAATAACCTTTAATCTTCGTAACAGTAGCATAACCTTTTGGCATAGATTTTATCAAGTTCTTGATCTGTATTGTTAAAAGAGTTTATAAATTAAATCATTAACATTTTCCCACATATTTTCTATTAGGTTTAAATCAGAATTTCTCGTCACTGTTGTGAAGCTGGAGATTATTAATGTATAACATTTGATGGTTTATTCTGAACTAACTTTTACCCAATTACTTTATATGAATGTTTTGGCACGAAAGAAATTCTTCAAAAATATGACTGTCTAAATCAACAAAACGATTTAGTACAATGTGTCAAAAAATAAGAGTCATAAATCATAATGGATCTGTCTTTAGGTTTAACATAAAAATGCCTTTTACTCAATTCTTAAAAACTGGCTGCTATATTCCAAAATTTTTTATAGTAACTCAAAAAAATAGATACTTGCTAAATTGTAGAATTTTTCAAATTTTATTTGTTGTTTCCAGTTCTGACAAATGTGATTTTTTTTTACATTATCTATCACAATCCATTTATTTATTAATAAAACTATCAATAGTTGTTTAATTTTCCCAAATTTACTAAAAATCCTCTATCTGCTGTTTTTTTTACGAAAAAAAAATTATGAAATGTGCATTGACTTTAAATAGTAAGAAAGACTAAAAATGAGTTTATTAATAATAAAATAACTGCCACTGTGGTGATATGATAGCTTATAACGCGCGCAACTTTCGACTAATATTGTAAAAATAAAAAATAAATATTGGAATCACTTTGATATTTCTAATTATAATTCAAATGTGATCAGTCGGACTAGAAGTAAAAATGTATAAATGAAATACTCTTAGTTTTACTACAGATTCATCGTGTCCCCCCCTTATGAAAGTTTACTTAGAAATCAGTTTGATAAAAAATTTAACACGACTATTAGGTTTCCTGAAAACCTCCGTTTCTTCACATTCTCTTGCGGCGTTAATCCGACAGAACCCTCCCCATACAGGAAATAAGACAATTTCTTAGCACAAAATGCCATTTCGTCGGTACGAACCTGAACTTCATCACCTGTACTTTGCCTTTCAATTTGTAAATTGATTTCCGATTATAAAAGCTAATATTTACCTAAAATCAAGAAGGTGATCCATCATCAATTTTATTATAACGTAAACAAACCACACTGAAAGCGTTCTTAAATAACGTCAGTCATACACTTTGTGTCGGTAAAAATTGATGAAATTTCATTTTGGTAAAATGCGTCACAACAATCACCTAATGAAATTGGCATCCACACTATCACAATGGTATCGAATAGTTAAGGTAAACAATGCCAACCTTACACCTTGCTTTGATCCTTGCAGAGGAGTAGCGAGTAACTTCAAATCCTATTGAATTTTTTCGAAATTAAAACGGATTTAATTAATTACAAATGATTACCGACTGAAATCGGCGAAATTTTGGTAATTGGATCAAGAGACAAATTTCGATTTTCTGGTGTTTGCAGGAAAACTAAAAGCTCACCGAATCAGGTCCTGCAGTCAAAGTCGCTAGAATGAAAGCTAGGGGAGCCGGACAATAGATTGGCGCACATTATTTGTTTGTACAAGTCATCCACTCATTACAGTAATTGGCCGAACACCTCGTGTCTGCTGTTGACTATAACAAAGTCTAGCATTTAGAGATTACTTTTATTATAAGAAAAACGGTATGGCTGGGGAAAGTTTTGGACGAAAGCGGCATCTCAAAAATGGATACAAAATTGTTGAATTTATTTTTCTAATTATTTTTAGTTTCAAAAAATTAAAACTACACTTCTTTACCAATTAAAAATTTACTAAAAGTTTGCGCAAAAAATATTTGGTTTATCCTCTTAAAACTAATTGTAGGTATTCAATTGAAAAGTCCATCAAGTAATTTTTGAATATTTCAAAACATTGTGATTGTGAAGTATGTCTTAGAAGATCAATGACAAAAGTTAGGTTAGGACCATGGAATTTTGTCAGTTATTTTACTGTCAGTTCGAAAAATCTTGTGTAGCCTAAGCTTTATTGTCATTATGACTGACATTCAAAATGTTTGTGACAGAAATTCTGTTACGCACAATAAAAATTGATTGACAAATTGACGTCCATGTCAAAAATTCCAATGTGGTGTTATTCTAGAAACATATAAAACCTGTTTTACAAGACAACTAATGTCAGTTGAATGACAACGACTGACGAAATTCCGTGGCCGTGACTGTACATACCTAATATGAGTGCCAGGTTATCAAAAAGGTTTATAATTAGAGCAGGGCATGTCTCTGGCTGCATGTTTGGTAACATCGAAATCAAAACCTCGGTCAAAAAGTCATAGCCATCTTGATGAACTTTTTGTTTGAACACCCGTTGTACAGGGTTATTCTAAATGATTGTAGTCGAAGTAGGCGTGAAAACTCAATGTAAAATTTCTGGTTGCCGCTCCACATAAAAAAAACATCAAAATGATGTGAATAAGTGAGTACACACGGGAGTTAAATTGGGTGCAAAACAACTCAATATTTCTGGATTCAATCGTTAATTTAATAAAAATAAATAAAAATCTCATCATCGCACTTTTCATCTAAAAAATGGCAGCGACAGCGACAAAACTGACAGTTCACATGAAAGCGGCAAAAATGTAATAACATTGGCATGGCCTACTTCGACTACAATCATTTAGAATAACCCTGTATATGAAGTGTACTGTGTATGTCTCATTATTAGGGCCACGGAAGAAGTCTCTTCATTAACAGCAGCATCAAAATAGCTGATTAAAGTAAAAAAATTGAAAATAATTTCGTTTTATTCGAATGTCAAACACCACCTAGTAAACAAGAAAGGGGAGATTTTATGTGAGGGCATTTAACAAAAAAAATCTTAATTAAAGGATCTTTTATCATTCTGTTTGGCGCAATAAATATTTCCTTGTAATTTCCATTAATTTTCTTTAGCCTCATTTTGCGTGTTTATTTACCTTTTGTTTATTTTGGTCATTAGTGTCGCATTACAAATGATACAAAGTGACAATTAACAAGAAAAGCCGTGTTTTCCACAAAAATGAAACCACCCTTCCTTGAAGTGGTAATATGTGTAACCGAATACGGTTCCCAGGTCGAGCCCCTGTTGACACAGATAATTAAATGATGGCCACTCCATAAAACCCCCGCTTGTATTAAGGGTTAAGTTAATTTTATTTTGCTACTAATATGCTAAAACCACTTACTTAGCGAGCGACGGACCATCATCAAGCTACAACCCCAGTTAAATTTCTTCTATTTACAGTTGCAGTGTATTTCAGTGATTTCCATCGTAATATCAATTTTAATGTGCGGATTGTGATGGGGGTCAAAGCTAATTAACAATAATTTAAAAATTATTTTCGTAAGTACACCTACTAATTTATAACATTTGCAATTTGTACGCGCCATGACAAATAACTCATATCCAAGAAAAATATTCTTTAGAATTTTCTACGAATTTTCGTCGATTGATTTTTTCCCACTTTCGATTTTTCTAATTGCGGAGGGTTCTGCCTTTTCGTCGTGCACCGCAATTCACTCTATAATTTGATTTCAGGGGTGTCTGTTCGGTTCTCCCTTCACTTCCACTTGCTACCAGCAATACCAAGAGCATTACAAGACCACCCCACCGGCTGGTAAGCGAACCAATTTTTCTGCAGAAAAATTTTCATTTTTGCTTGTCCAAATTCTCGGCGATGATGACGAAACTCGATTAATATTTGATGACTGTCTGCCATTAAAACTCACTTAATATCGAGACAATACCAACAACCTGAAATCTGGCGTGTTCCAGGCGTATTCCCAACAGACTGGAGAGAGCCCTGGCATCAAGAAGGTAAGTAATACTACTTGGTCCATAATTAATGTCGTAAATGCGAGCGTTTAACCCTCTGTACTGTGTAAAACGCCCCGTCAGGACGAGTTGTACGTTCGCCCTCTCGTTCGGCTGTTGTGAATTAGCGCGAGATGAAAAGGAAGGGCGAATACTAGCCAGACTTAACAAAGCTTTCACCTGTTGTTATCTGATTAATGATGCATGCCGTTAAATGATGGACCTTATTCCACTGAGAGTAACGCGCGCATTTTCAAAGGGCCTCCGAAAACACGCTGCAGGGAGTGTGTTCGACGAACTAACTGAACAAAAAGTCATTTTGCTGCTGAGCACCAACGGCTTTTGGATAAATGGAAAAGTTTTTGTCGGGCAGGAAGCCGTACAAGCACTGGTATAAAGACTTTTTAACCATTAGTGCAGGATATGTGTAGGATGGGCTTTTAAAATAATGCTATGATCTAAAAATAAATTTGAGGGCTAGATTTGATTAAAAAAAGTTACTTCAATATTTCACAACCTGCATTATGGACAGCAGCCTTAGAGATGGGCAAACATTATTCTGCAGGAACAGCACACCTCATCTCTTCTTCTTGATAGAATTGCGCATTTTCCAAATTAATTTAGCGTAATGCTCCGCTGGTACACTCTGTTTACATAGCAAATAACTATTCAAAGGCATTTCCATCAGAATTTAATAAAAACACGTTATTGTCATGGCTTCTCCTTCTGAAATGGTTGCCTAAAACTTTCGAGGTGGTGCTGAATCCTTGCGTCTCCACTCCACTTTTTTTAATCTAGTTCAAACCAGCGAAGGCAGGTTTCTTTCTTTCTTTTAATTTTTGAAGAAATTCTTTGGAATCCTTGTAGTGAAGGTGAAATTTACACTACACTTCATCTTTTTAAAGCCAATTCATTGTGGAAGATCTTTTCTACGCTATCCGAAATTTTATGTTTTGTTCTTGGTCCGTCTTCACAATATTTTTGCTAAATTCACAATTTTTGACGAGTGTTAACCACTTGATATGAAGCTGTATATTCACTCCACTCATATTCTTATGTATTGGGTGATTCAAAATGATTGTGGATACGGATGACAACTATGTACAAAAATGTATGTGGCAACTGTGTGGATAGGATAAAATTGACATTTCTTTGACAGTTCATAGTCGCGCAATTTTGAAAATTGTCAAATCAATGTGCAATGGAATAAAAAAATCAAATTCACGTTTATGAAATGTTATAAAAATGGCAACTCTACCCTACCCACACAGTTGCCATATACATTTTCGTACATAGTTGCCATACTTATCCACAATCATTTGAATCCTCCTTATTATAAAGGTGTTTATTATTGTTCGAATTTCGATTGTGTCTACTGCGTGTTGCACTTGTCGGAGAACTTCATGCATTTTTTGAAGTTCTCAATTCAATTATTGTACAGTTGCGGCCAAATAAAAGCGACCACTAAATTGACATTTTATGTCATCTTTATAAATTTTGGTAATTCAGTAATTTAAAATGAAAGTTTCTCTGGCAACCAGATACCCATACCTGCGGCACAACATAACAGTGACGGATGATGTCAATTTGAAAAATAGTTTTTTATGTTATCTCCTGATGATGATTTTTCAGGTGATTTAATATTTAATTCCGATTTACAGTAGAAAAAATTGCTGCCCAGTTTTATTTGGCCGCAACTGTACGTTGTAAATGCAGTCATCTGCGACCTCTCGAACCAGTTTTCTATAATTTACTTCGTTAGAGGTTATTGTAAAAAGTTCTTCAGAATCTAATCTTATGTTCTTGTATCGAAATAAAACGGAAATCTCGCATTTTGATTTTTTTCTGTTTCTATTTTTGTTAAATAAAGAATACATTATTACATCGTATTAGATAGTGTACTTAGGTTAGAGAATCTTCAGTACTATTTAACCCTGCGTCACAGAGGGTTGGGTCTATAAGACCCAGACCATGTAAAAATATGCTATGTTTTCGTTATGTTTTAAGTAATTGAATTGGGCTCATCAGTACCGTCTCAACTTTTGGTGTATTTTAATCTGTATGAATTAATTAAAATAAAACCAGAGCCGTTTTTTGTCAGGAGGACATTTGGGCCTGTGAGACCTAACCCGTGTGATCGCGTATTCTTGTTTTCTGAAATAAATAAATAACACAAAAAACAACAAATAACAAATAATAAACACAAGACGGTGGCCTCTAGTAATATTTACAACGAGCGAGTGAGCTACACCTAAAACTAGGCATTTGAGAACCAGCAATTCGTTTGACCGGACTTCCGGAGGAACAGCGCCCGGATCCCTGCAAATAGTTTAGGATGCTGTAAACAATGCAAAGATCGCAAATAAAAATATTTTTGTAAATTTTGCAAGGCTCGGTTATGTTTAGAGCACATCGTCGCATTTTGTCGTGATTGCGTTGATAATTTTAGAGAGTGTTTTTTGAACCTGTTGAATTTCTGTACAAATTTTTGTTTATCCCTTTTGATGACTTCAGAGACAGGTGTCATGTATTATCTAATAAAAAAAATTAATAAGACTATATTACAAAATGTTTGTTTGGAGTTAAAGTAAAATAAAGAAATATATGCCAAAAATGCAATGTTTTAATAAAAAAATCGCAAAGCATATTTCTAATTTGAAATTTGTAATAATTAGATGATATCTCAGAAAAAAAAACACACTAATATACAATGTAGCAGCAACTGAATTTAAAAATTATTATCTAATTTGGGAAAAAAATTATTCAATTTTGGGTCTCTCAGACCCAACCCGTGTGTTCGTGTGACTGACAATGTACTCGTGTAACGCAGGGTTTTATTATTTATGTTCTTTCACCACCTTCACTGCTTCTTTTATTTGTCTGACTTCTAAAAACTATAAAATTAAGAAACAAATACAAGTTTGAACGTTTTCTGTGAGGATTTAATTATCTTCAAATCAACAGAAACACTTACCGGATGTTTGCTTCACAATTTTACTGCACTTTATTCCTTCTTCCAAATGAAAATTACTGACCCACCTTCGTCTGTTTCAGGAAACAGTTGTGAGACGGACGACAGCGAACAATATGTTTCAGATTCAGACTTCCACCAACAGAATACAAATTGTAAGATTTTTTTAAATTTCGAATTATGTAGTTAAAACGAAAATTAATTTATAAAAAAATGCGTCCAAAATAAGAACGAGTCTCTTGTTATAGGTGTTTCGTCCACTGCATGGCCTAATTTGCTGATGTTTCCCTTTTGTCCTTGTCGTTTCATAGTTTATTTAATATTTCACTACAACATAATAGCGTTTAGCAAATGGAAAATTACAATCTACGTACACAATAGCAAAATTCAACAGAACATTATAATGAAACCTAAAATGTATATGAAATATTAAAAAAGAGGGGTGTTATCTGGGCCTCCGGTTATAATTTTTAATCAAGCTTATTGAAGCGCACCCCTGATATCAGTCAATATGTAAGTTTGTTTGTTCAAGATTTAAAAATTATCGGATTTACTCCCTGCAAGCCTCCCTCTTCTCGTCGACGTTTAAAAATATGTTTCTGTATATTTTGGGCTAAAACAGACAATAAAATTGTTATACGAACGTGCGTTATCGAACGTAGTGGTGCGGTTACGCTGACTGTAGTAATCGGAGTACATGCTGAGCTTAGAGATCAACCTGTCATGAGTTCTTTCAGCAGCCAAACATCCATTTAGTTTTGTATATTCTCAACTTAAAGCTCGGCGGGGTTCACCCTCTTTAACCTGTCATCTCTCTCTCCAAATTGAAGCACAACGACCGCCACAATCTTATCATTATCGCAGGTTCACCGGCGTGCTTCGCAAAAACAACAAATTTTCAAATTTCCCCGATGACATTGTTTTAAATGTTTGCAGCGATAAAACCTGAAAATAATATGTCCGATCTGATACAAAACTTGAACAAACCGCCCACATATCCAGGCACGTATACACCGAGTGAGACTTTCGAAGGGGTGTACACTCCAACATACCAACACGGCGGATGTTTTTACTCAAATCCAATATACAACAGGTAAAATTCGGCAAAATGCGAGGCAAAAATGATGTATCGATCGTAGGTCCACTTCTCCGGTGATACACAGAAATGGTGAGGCGCCGCATGTTTCCACCAATTTGCAGGGGATTCACCACTCTCCCAGTTTGCCCATCAAACAAGAACCGGCCGACAGAGATTTCGACGGTGAGTTCACTATTTGATTTCTGTTTTTTGGCAAAAACACCGATAATATTGCCGCAAGTGTTTGTACCGTTGACGAAGACGTGGGAAAACAATCCAATCTGCCACATACGTACGTCGTACTTACGAAAGACAAACAGTCAACGTCAACAAATGCTTGTAAATTCAACAATGGAAGGGTTAATATTAATCGGCTTGTTTGGCTGATACCTTTTAGCGGCGGCCACGAAACCTCCCGGCGTATCGCACGGGCTGAAGATTCTAATTGAAACTAATCAATATTAATAAAGCTGTTACATGCACCCCTAGTCCATTGTGCACACAAACACATAATGGATTCCGATCTGGTGGCAACTACCACTGTTAACAGCAAAAATTTACTGCCAAGCGTTTTGTTACTTTGACAAACAGAAGATCCAGTCGTTCATTCTTCATAAAATTTACTCATTTATTAGATTTCACCCTTATCATTTAGCGTAACTTTATCAAAAAAACTTGCAGTGTTAGTGCTTTGACCAGTTTGCTCCTAAAATTATTTTCATGTAATTTGCAACAACTTTCAAATGGCTTTTAACCATAACCACTTTTACCTATTTACTTTTCATGAATTTAATTCCTCTATTTTGTATCGATCAAATACTATACAAAGCAATCTCGTGGGGCCATAATTTGTTCTGATAATGACTACAAATCTTTTTTTCTATTTTGCACCTATGCACAGTCAGTATAACACTCAAACGGGTTTCGAAAAGGAGCTCTTTTCGATACGCGGTTTCAGGAACATTTACTTAAATTTTTAATGTTGGCAGTGACTCATAGTGAGTTCTTGCTATTAGGCATTCACGATCTTTTTGGGACCGAGTTGGCTATGATTTTTACTTTTCATGTTGAACTAACTGACTCAATGATGCAACGGATGCAATTTTTTTTCCTGTCACTGTCTGTTCGACATTTTCTTGCTACCGCATTGCCATATTTATTATTTTAATATTCTTAAGAAACTAAATGATTTATTAAGTGAGTAAAAATAATTTAAATTTCCGTCAAAGGAACAGTCAAAGTTGCCAAAATAATTTTATTACGATAAACATTTTCTATTAAACGATTTAATTTAATTTAAAAAGGACAGACCAGATTTAAGAGATCCGGCAACAATGTACCTATTCAGAAAATATAACCCTAAACTGACAACAACCTAACCTAACACAAAAAGTGTCAGTTTCATTTAGGGAATGTAGTTATCACCGAGGTACTGCCAACAAAATCACTAGATGGTCATAGCCAACTCGGTCCCAAAAAGATCGTGAATGCCTTATAGGTGATCACTGCATTTCACGCGTGATTTCACGACACTTTAAATTCAAAACAATTGTTCGTCTATTTACCAGCGTTACCAACCATTATATTTGTCAAATATAATTTTCCTAGCATTATGTTTTGGACTTTTTTTAAATTTAAGGGGCAAAATAGAAAAAATATTGTATTATACTTGTTTTATAAGCCATTTTGTCGCACTTGTTTGCTTATTGCACTCATCGCTGCGCTCCTCGTGCTCTAAAAAACGCGTGCAACAAAATGGTGTCTTATAAAACTCGTATAATAAATAACTATTATAAAATCAACCCACCAATTATATTGAATAATAAAATATCAAGTGATTTTAACAAAACTTGTGCTAAAAATAAACAAATAATTATTTCTTAATAAGAATAAGAAATACAACCTTGCTGAATAGTGTAAAAAGTAAATTGAGGAACTGAGGTCTAAAAGTCGGCATGTCCATTGAAACTGTTAGGTAAAGTGTAGATTTTTAATGGAAACAAATTATTTATACAGGGTGTATCTGAAATACGTATGTTAATTTTAACCAGTGCAAGAACTCGGTAATTTATGAAACTTTTCTCTATAACATTTTCCAAAATTTGCAAAAGTTGTTCAAGATTTTTTGCCCCCCAATTTTTACCAAACGAATAAAATTCTAACAGAAAAAACGTTTCATTTAACAAGCTCTGCTACGTGTTAAAATTAACACACGCATTTTAGATACTCCCTGTATACAGGCTGTCTTAAAAAAAAAACGGCCCACGCTATAACTTTGCTATCGATGACCCAAATGAAAAAAATTATACAGGAAACGAAATGACTCTAAAAACACTACAAACCTGATTGAGCATACCATCTACCCATTTATGGGCAATGGGCAACTTTTATTTTGGAATTGTCCAATCAATCCAATCCCCATAAATGCTTCACAACTGAGCAAAAAAAAAATGAAAATTTAATTAAATTTGATTAAATTAGAGCTTATTACAGGGCTACATCAGTAAGTGAAATATATCATATCCTCCGTCATCAACCTTATTTAAAGTCATCAGTCCTGCGTCCATCTAATAATATAATAAATGGCGTGTCAAGTAATTATATAGTTGATGCAATAATGATGAAGGGCGATGCACTCTGCACAGTCAGTTCCTGGTCATTAATGCTCATTAATGCGAAAGATTTAGCAGAGCAGATTATGCGCCAGCATTAATTTAAATTAGTGATTAGTTAGGTACTGCTGGGTAATTGCATATGAATTTGTGATCAATTGCGACATTTTATAATTAAAATGTAGTATGCCGAGCAATATGTTTGCTGTGTTGTTGTCGAGTTAAGTTTAAAAATTGGACACGGTTTTCCTATGACGTCCCTGTCTTTTTATTTGATTCGGCTTCATAATCAAATCGTGCTCCCTGCCGTTCCTAAAGCAGTCGGTTTATTTGCATGCGGCTTTATATAATATATTTATCCCCAGGAGGCGTTCTATGCAGATTTTAATCGCGAAAGAATGAATTTTGATTTTCTATAAAACCGTTTTAAAATTGTCGTCACGTCTCGGGTATCGATAGAAGAATATGTAGAAGGAAATTGTATCACACTGGTTCGATCTGATCGGAATATTAAAGTTTATTAAATCTTGTTTACAAATTAACAGTTTCTGACCGTGTTCCAGGGAGTTTTAGAACGAATTACGACAAATCTAAATCCGTTTCGAATCAAACCAAGAGTCACTGGAAGCAACCGGTGGCGTTGATCAGCACAGGTCAGTGTTTCCTACTAAAAAACAATTCGATAATTTTACTTCTTCAGATAAAACTTTAGATGAAAAATGTCGCGACACGCTCGAGAACAGATCGGCGAATTTCCAAAATTCCACCGGTCGAAGGGGTTCTCTGCAGCTGTGGCAGTTTTTGGTGGCTCTTCTGGATGCACCTGATGCCAGCGCGGGCTGCATAGCCTGGACAGGTCGAGGGATGGAGTTCAAGTTAATTGAACCGGAAGAAGTTGATGTTATCACTCCCCAGTAGTTGGACATATTACTTGACCTAAGAATGTTTCAGGTGGCGAGAAGATGGGGCGCGCAAAAAAATCGTCCAGCCATGAACTACGACAAGCTGAGTCGATCCTTGAGATACTACTACGAAAAGGGCATAATGCAGAAAGTTGCAGGTGGATTGGGTCACACTTGAGAAATTGTGTCTATGATTGATTTATTTCAGGTGAGCGATACGTCTATAAATTTGTATGTGATCCAGACGCTTTATTCAATATGGCCTACGGTAACCATCATGAAAACTCTGTTCGGACACAAATTGCCAGCAGACCGGAAAATCTAAGCACTAAAACGGAACCCCATCACTTGGCTTATACAGATATGCTCAATTTCTATAATTGTGGAATTGCCCATCCTTACCAGCATTTGCATCCTTATTTACAGGATTCCAAACATACGCGTTATCCTTGAATAGGTTTGTTTGAATTTTCCTGGAAACTTTGAGTTACTTTTAGTCAAAATTTTTCTCTCCAAATACGATACTAGTCCGATGTAAGAGTCAATATACATGATATTATGTTAAATTTGTGTAATATATTATAAATACATCAATGTTGTAACAGTAATACCACAACTAATTTTTTTCTTTGACCATTTTTTCTTTTTCCTTTCTCCCTCATCAAGACGTTGTTACACAAGTGGTTACTAAAAAGTCAAATATTACATTCTAAAGACATTATATGTCTTAGTAAAAACGTCTACTATGTATAAAAACATCCGTGTCGGGTCCTTTGAGCTTTGATAATATATTTGTCAATAATGTTATTTATAATCAGTCTCCATAGTCGGCAACCAACTATACACCAAAAACAAGCAAGGGTTGCCATGATTTGATGATTACGTAGAGTTTTTAGACCACTAAGGTTGCATAACCTGATTTTTAAAAGTTAAAGTTTTTCGAGAATAACCTTTATTTACAAACATTTCCGAATAAATGATCAATAATATTTAATCATGACTTTAGAAGTAGAGACGTATTGTTAACGAAGTGTGATTGTGATTCATAAAAAATGATTTTGGAAATGGCTGAAAAAAGACGGTGGTTTTCGAAAGTGTTCAGTGATTCTCAAGAAAGCAGGACTGACACCGATATTTCTTGGAGTGACTCCGATCCGGAAGAAGAGACTTCTAAGAAGCTACAAGTTCGAAAAAAATTAAAAGTTATCCAACTTTTACAAACGGACAAATCAAGTTCGTGGGTGACTACAATTAACGGAAACATAACCCCTTCAAAGAATAATGAGAATCCTCAACTAGATGGTCTTTCAGTTCCTGTTTCAAGTGACATCCTTTTAAAGTCACCAGTGCTAGGCAATACAAAACTAGAAGAAGATTCCCCAATTTTAACACCAACCTACCTGTCTGACTCTAAAGAAAAATCCCCCATTATCAATCGAAGAAGGATCATAAGAAAAATAAAGTGGCGAACTAAGCGCAAAAAAGAGCAAAAAATTGTGCAAGATGAGTCTGCAGATTTTTCTGACTCAAATTTTACGATTGACAGCCAATCATCACCATGTAAAACACAAATTGAAATATCACCAGCTAAGACAGAGCTTTCACTGCCTTGCACCATTGACCCTTTCCCCAGTCAACACAGTTCAGATGTTGTTTCAGATTCCTTAACAAGTTGTTCCTCAGAAACTGTGTCATTATATCACCAACTTCCATCGAAAAAAAAACGTTTAAAAAAAGATGGTTTAGCACATCAGGTGCAAAAAGTGTTAAGCTTGCACAATACTAGTCTGTCCATCTGGCAACATGAAATATTTTTAAGTAAGTCAAAAGGAGAAGAGATCCAGCCAAATGTAAGTGATGTAGAGATTAAATTTTGTGTAATAAAAATGTGGAAAGAGTATGGATCTACCATTTTAGAATGTCAAGGCAATGCAAATACAAACACCAAAGAAGTATTGTACAACTTTAATAATTCACAAATAGAAAATTACAATACATTTTTAATTATTGTGGCTGTGAATAACATCACAAATGTATGTTTTCAAATTAATAGTTTTTACAAAATGTTCCCTCCCTATCACACTAGATTGATAAAGCATGTATCGAAACAAACACTTTGCTTTATTAACGTGTCAAGGTTGCTGCCGTTATAAAAAAAAAATATAGAATGAAGTTAGTTTTTATAATATTTGTGGTAATTTTTATTTATTAAAAAACCTAAGAAAATGAAAACATAAATTACTGAAATAAAACCCAACAATACTGGTATTACTGCTTATTTGATTTATTTCCAGTTACAAATTCAAACATGAATGTCAATGTTGATATTGCTCTAATATTTATTCATCAATCAATACATGATACACCAATTTTTAACACAAGCATGTTGATGTTTTTGTCATTTTTGGATAGTAAAAATTTTGATTGTCATTGATTTTATTTAAAAAATTAAATTATTGGTATTAAACATTACTGAAAGATTTTTATTGAGGTTGGTCAATAATTCAGTTCGAATCAGTATGGTCTTCTCAAACAAGAAACATACCTACACATTCCCTAACTTATACAATAACGACATATATTATAGTCTTTAGAGTATTTCCAAATTAAAATTTGATTGTTTCAAATTTGGAAAATTTGTAAAATATCACAAGGTTAAAACTGTGAAGGTGCGCTTTGCTAGTCTTTTTCCGTTACTACTAATTAGCTAATGGCATTTTGTATAGAAAATGGAACGCTTTCAACGGAAGAATAAATTTGATTTTGACATATATTCAACACAAACGTGTCAACACTTCTTCAACATCGATAAAACCAACACACCAAACATAACACGTATTTCAATGTATCAACACCGAATTAGTTGCGATTGACAACAACGCTACGAACAGAATTTGTACAATTACAAATTGTGGTAAAAATCCTGGTGGCAAAGGTGCGGGCGTGTGACCGTGCCCGGTGCGACCAAGCCCCAATTCGCTTAGTCCCGTCTGAAAAAAAAATCACCCGATTAAAAATTCAAACGTACCGCCGCTAGCACTATTGATTTTTGAATATCCGGCGGCAGATTCAAACCACATCCGTCAATACTCACTTGGTATTCCTAGAGCATCCTGAAAACGAGAATTTTATTAGTGAAATCGTCCTTAGCGTTCTTGTTCACGTACCAGTTTGCTTTTGGATTTGGTTCCGTTCCTTGTCTCGGCTTCTTTCTGTGCCTTTTCGAACAGTTCGTTTAAAAAGTCATTAACGTCTTGCATTTTTTCCGGGTCACTTTTGAATTGTGCCATCCGGAGTTGCAACGATTGGTCCAAATCTAAATTTAGCTCGGCCATTGTTTTGAAAATATTATTTAATTAAGTAAACAAATATTGAATTTATACGTGCGCCGATGTCGTTTTTTTACAATAGCGAGTGTCTCTTGGGTGGAAGTAGAAAATTTGTCAACACATTTTTATCAAAAATAATTCTACACAATAGTTTTTTGTGACCCACCAACACACCCGATATCTTCCGCACTTCGCAGTTGACTGGCTCCTATTCCCCACTCCGTGTCCTCAATCACCACGATCACATTTTGCCCGGAGCGACTGTAGAAGTAACAATACGCAGATTGCTTATGTAATCACCGGATTTTTCCGGCATTTAATAAAGGTGCCTGCATGAAGAGGGTAATTTCTCGAACAGTGCCGAGGTACAAGGCACCTTACCTGTCGGACATGCCATTTTCAGCCGGATGATTTGCGCGTTATAAGGGAATGTTTGGGTGTGTTCCATGTTTTATTAGAACACAAATAACACAAAACACAATTACGCCTTTATCCAGACAATTTCACATAAACACTTCATCGAGGGTTGTTTAAATTGGTCCACTTTTCGTACAGATGTGTGTAAACATATGTTTCTCTTAAATTTGAATAAACAAGAGCATAAATTAATTACAATTGAATTGCCGCCGTACGTGCAAAATAAAAAATGAAATAAATTAAGTGTTTGCGTGCGCGTTTGTTTATTGTTTGTTTATGCACATCACCATTTGTTTCCGAAGCTTATCTGCATACAAAATGATAAGCATTCGCATCGATAAATTTAAATTAAATAGCTTGAAGTAACTGTCACAATGTTTTGCAAGTATTGTTGAGTTTTACGTATGTTATACGGTGCGAGGGTATCTGAGGAATTTTATTAAATTGCTCAAATGTATGTCGTTGATTTTGTCAAGTGACGGCGTAAGGTCTTTTTATCTCTATGCACTAAAGGAAATTATCAGTGTCAGTAAATTTTAGTATAAACAAAAATATCTCATCGAATTTAATTCTCAAAAAAAGCTTCACCACCTTTCTGACATGGCCAAATGGTACTGAAATTCGTTGGGAACATTACGAATACCTGTGCCGAATTTTATGCCAAATTTTCGCCTTTACATGGTCGATGGTATTCGAAGTGTGCATATATCCGATTAAAAAAAATCCACAGAATAAAAAGATCTTTCAAAAAATATAACATTTGATCCCTGTTCTCATTTAAAGTTTTGAGTTGCCCCCGCCTGTGCCACCACTGGTGCAATAGAAAAATGTAATGTATGCCAAAAAATTACCATTTAGGAATACAAAGTGATCTGACCGAGGAATTCTGCCAGAAATAAACGACATAAATTTAAAAAGTATATATTCCTTAATTTACATATTTGCATCAAAAGTATTTTCTTGCGAGACTTTATTCAGTCAATTATGTATTGTGGTCTTACTTTTATTTTTAAAGATATGAAAGACATATTGTCTCTTTTTAAGTTTTCTTATCCAATTATGAAAAATATTTATAATTTCTATGCATTGTGTTCCTTAAACCTCAGTAAATAACTACTTACGGGCAAGTTAAATGTTTAATGCTTAATTTTAAGTTTTAGTAAATTATTTAGATTAATTTTTGTTGTCAAAAGACATTTTTTAGATCGTTGTTTTGGTAAAGTTTTTTTTTCAAATCTGGTTGCGTGCTCCAAGATGTTATCTAGGTTTTATATACATCTACCTTACATATAGTGTTTTAATGTGACTCTGACGGTTAGTAGTAAAACTATAACATTCACCAAATCAAATAAACGGCATTCGCTCATCGTCTCTTTGGAGATAACATACAGAATATCCAAACATCTGGAAAACGACGGTTTTACGTGTCCTATTTGCCCATTCCATTAGAATGTATTTTACAACAGAAATACTCTTGTGCTAAGATATTTTTCAGATTAATTTACTTTGTAAACGACAACCGTTATTTGTTGATAGTTTGATTTAAATTTAAAATTTTACAGTTTAACCTGTCAGAGTTAAATGAAAACACTGTAGTGAGAGACTCTTCTTTTATCAAAGTGTCCTATCATCATACGCTGTATGGCTGCAATTCACCTAACGTAAGAATGTTTAAATTAGCGGAAAGAAACAATAGCACTGAATGTGTAGGTTTTAATTTTAACTATTTTAAACATGCAGCCAAGCACTCTTGCATATGTATTATTTTTTCTTTATTTTTATGGTAAATGAATGTCTTTTAATTTGTCAATTGTATAGTTTTTTATACGTTAATAAAGTATTGTTATTATTATTATTATTTAATGAAAACACCCCATTCTAAAAATGAAAGATTTTTAATGTTATAGAAGATGTATGTAATTACTAATTTCAATTGTCTGTAAATAACTGCGACTAACTAACTAACGCACATTCTGTTTTATTTTAAAATGTTTTCAGTGTGTCTACAATTCCAAAAGTTTGCCTTTTGATACGATCTTCAAACATAATTAAACAAAAGAAAACGAGATACATTACATTTTTTCTTAGATAGTCAAATTACGAAAACACGAATTAACCAAGTTATTCACGCTTTATCAACAAGCTTAAGTGTTACATTTATTTACTGATGATTCTGAATTGTCATATTTTTAACTTTATTTAAAATGTAAATATTTTATTACCGTTTCTTTTTCAAGCTAAAAGGCATTGCCTCACGCTATCAAATGGGAATACTCGATTGACAATACGTCCCTCACACGCACAATATTATACACAATATACAGGTGTTTTAGAAATAGGTACAATAATTTTAACTGGTAACAGAATTCGTTAGATATAACATATTATTTTTGCAAATTCTCAAAATTATTTTGTCATTTTACCACCCTTTAATTTCACGGGCCGTTTACCATCTTTATTTATTAAAATAAACTTTTCATTTCATTTAGAAAAAATCGACCATGAATAAAATAACGAATTAAGCAGCGAGAAGTAAAAAGTTGTTAGGTTCGTAATCGCTTTCCGTTGTTTTTTCTTAACTGCAACTGAAAAAAAGCGATAAAATAATGCCATCGTTCAGTCAGAGATGTTCAGTTGTCGTGTTGCCGTCGTCGGTGATTTGTGTTTGTGTTAATTTGCGGAAGCAATAATAATATGGACAAGCCGGTCAAAACGCGGTCCAAGAAACCCACACATTTATCAATTCAACAGATTCAACAGATCAACAAGATCGTGGTGTACAACGTCCTTGTCATGGAGGAAGATATTTTGGACAGTGTTGAGGATTAACCAGGTACTATTCCGGACACGGAATCTTGGCCACAACTGACATTTAACTGACAAATATGTGTGAACTGGCCTTTATTAAATATAACCCAACTTTTGACTCGATAATGCTATTTCCCTGCTTTTTTGATGTCACAATAAAAACTTCAAAGTGATTTTTAATACATAATTGTCATTTATTAATGACACTAATGATTGGTTTACATAATTTTTTTTAGAAATGTCAAAAAAATGTTGGCCAAGATTCCGTGTCCGGAATAGTATCAGTTCTAGAAAACTTGCACGTCAGCATAACATTTCACACAGTACTACACTGACCGGCACAAAAAGCGACTCAACTATGATTTTTTTGTTCGACACTGTCAGAATTTGAGAAATTTCTCCTATGTGAACGGATTTTGAAAAATGTCACAACTTGTCAAAACGAAACGTCAAGCTAATTTTAAAGGTTTTAAGCGATTTGGGGCCTTTAAGGGGCTCGTCGAACAAAAAAACGTTGTATTCAACTCGTTCGTGTGTAAATTGGGCCTTTTTTGGCACTCGTGAGCCTTTAAAACGCCCACGCGTGCCCAAAAAGGCCCAATTTACACACAAACTCGTCAAATAAACTACTATCTTTATTATACCTGAATCATAATCCCCGTTTTTGACACTAAAATGCGTGCGTAAAAGGGCCTTTAAAACACTAAAGCTTTAAGGGTTGCTTAGGTAACAACAAATTCACCTACATTTTGAACAGTGATAAATACACATTTATACACAATTTATAACAGACATACATGGTAACGAAACAACAACAATTGACCATTTCTATATCAATGATTAATGACACAGATTACTTCGGAAAAGGTATTTCAATTTACTTTTTTCGTTATAATTTTCAGGTCAAAACTAAACGTCAAGGTAATTTTAAAGATTTTAACCGATTTGGAGCCTTTAAGGGGCTCGTCGAACAAAAAAACGTCGTATTCAACTCGTTCGTGTGTAAATTGGACTTTTTTGGCACGAGTTGGCCAGTTTAAAACGCGAGTGAAACGAGGCCCACTCATTGAATAAACTACTATTAAGAATAAATAATCTTGAAATTATATTTACGCTTATTTTTTTTTTATAATAGTTAAATTGGGATATTTTCAATGATCGCGAGTGCTATGGTCACCATGGCAACCGAATTGTTTTGTTTAAATAAAATAAATTATTAGAAAAGTCTGCGCTACTTCCATGTTGTGTTTTTGTCGGTTGTCTTTAATTTAATACGAAATATTAATTCAAAATATGTACTGTTCAAATTTTGGCAATTTTTCATAACATACATTTTTTTTTTCTAAAAAATTACTTTTATCGTTTTTCATTAAAATCTTATATGCTGTGTTTAATGTTTTGTTTGTCGGATATTCTTTGGCAAAGAATAACTTAAATAACGCTTATCAATACATGATGCCAAAAAATTTTTCACATATAATTATACGAGAGCTTTTTTTTTGTCGAAGTAAACTCGACATTTCATTGCCTGGCAATTTAACGGAAAAAACTGCCTCTGAATTATAAATGTCAAGTTTACTTCGACCCAAAAAAAAAGCTTGAGTGTAATTCGGTAAGACAATTTAATGAATACGTAAATCACTATGATGCAGACCTACTAGAATCAGGCGCTTTCAAACGTTATAGGTTCCGTTTTGTCGCTGGAAAAGTTAGGGAAAACTTTTTTCGCTGTCATAATGACAAAAACACCGCTGCTTATGGGATTTTTAGTGTATTAATTGATTACTTTAAATTCAAAATGAGTCGTTTTTTGTGCCGGTCATGGCCGCTTGCACCGACGTTCCTTATTTTTAAACCAAGCTTAAAAACAATTGTTGCTACGATTTTAATACATAATTGTAACCAAGATCTTAAGCTCTTCTTAATTTTA
This sequence comes from Tenebrio molitor, assembly GCF_963966145.1. Lineage (NCBI taxonomy): Eukaryota > Metazoa > Arthropoda > Insecta > Coleoptera > Tenebrionidae > Tenebrio > Tenebrio molitor. Next base: position 4,639,542 of record NC_091052.1, read on the forward strand.
AACTACGACGGTGCAAACGGCTATTAGTGTATTTGGCGAATATTAAAAATGCAACAATTATGTGCAAAAAGTTCAGTGTTTGCAGCTTGGTGATTTACCACGTAAACAGGAATTTTGCGAATGGATTTTAGCACAAGACAACGCTGAATAACGTAGCTGAAACAAACTTTTTAAATATGTAATGTAATATCCACGGATGAGGCAGGATTCACTCGAGATGGCATTTTTTATGTGCATGACAATAAAGAAACATTTGGACAAACAACGTGCTCAATGTTGTATCAACAGTGGTGGTGGACATTTTGAATATTTATTGCAAGACTCGTTGAACTGTTTTTTTATTTGGAGCTACCAAGAATGTAAAATTATTTTTATTTGGTTTCGTAATAAAGTGTGTAAATACTAAATGAATCAATATGTTTTCACTTTTACTTGCGTTTATTTTTTTGTGGGTTCATTCCTTTTATTAGACACAATAATGCTTTCATGAACAGGTAAGTAAATTTCTGGAAAATGTTAGATGATTTTTAAAACGCTTCAGGGCAATTTTCCCCCAAAAAGTTACTAAACTTATTGGTTGTGGTTGACAAGTTTTATTACCACTTAAAATTATCGTACCTATTTCTGATACACCCGGTATGTTGATCATCTGAGGGACCCTTTAGACTCTTTAGAGAGAAAAAATTTGGTTTGTTTAGGCTGTTCGTGACAACAAACATTCTAATTTTTTAACGAGATTAAACTACTGTATCAGACTGGTTAATAAAAATTTTCTTCCACCCACAATTTATCAAAAGTAGTTTGCATTCTGAGCGTAACATGATTTTTCGCATTTTGTGTAAAATTAACAGCGCCCATAACACCCGGAAAATGCACTTATTACATTAATTGTTACGTCAACAGAGGCGCTAATATTTAGTGTTTTTATCATGAATCAGAAATTGTAATCATGTACATGGATGTCACCAAGCGACATGAATTATTTGTTAGTCGAAGAGGTACGAGAAATAGGGATATCAGGTGAGTGAACAATAACGCGTTTTCAACACCGGATGAAGATACCCGAAACTTTTTATGTGATTAACTCGCGGTTAGCACATTAGGTCGATATTGTATAAGGCGCCCCAGCTAAATTGGAAAAGCTTCAGTTCAATCACGCAAGGAAATTGATGTTAAACGTTGAGTTGTGAACTCAAATCACTGGCTTGGAAAATGTCCTCACTTGTAAAAGTCGATATTCACCAGCCGTTCCATTAGCAAGGTTAATCTTCGTCGGTTAAAATTAAGGCGCAAAGAAAATTGACTCTTATAAGACTAAACTGCGCATTTTAACTAATCTGCGGTGTTTAGCTAATTATAATGTTAAGTAGGAAATTAAGACGGCCTTGAAGACTGCAGGCGTTAATTAATTTGTTTTCCTAGTTTAACTGCCACGACCAAAAAAAGCATTGCAATAAAATCGTCCGATTATAATTTGAAAAATCAGATCCGTAAGCATCTGATATGTCCTTTTATAGATAGACAAGCGTTTTCAACTTCCGGCAGAGATAAAAACAACCAGTATTGGGACAATTTGCCGCAACCAGCAATACAAGCGTAGCCGCTGTCAACTAATCAATATATTTTATCGACTTCTTCAATACAAAAAACGAAACTAACAAATTGAAATAAAATTTCAAATACTCAGAAACAGTATATTTTCTCGAATATGTTTTTATGAATAACTAAATCAATAGTGAAACTGGGCGTTTATGGTCTTGGTGAAATATCCATCAAAATTAAGCTTCACCACTTCTGGGACTGTTGTGTCTTTAGCATCGACGACTTTAACAGGCGGTGGTCTCCGGATTTTCCTGCCAAATCTCCCAGTTTTGCGTTGCCACCACCCTGACCTAGGTCTGTTTCCCAATTCCCTATTTTTTTGTGCTGATCCAATTGGAGTATCTGAGTGTTCCACATTACTCAATCTACCTACAGTGCACATACAACTTTCAGGCAAACTAAACTCCTTCTTACTTGGCATCATAACAATCACTCTATTGTCTGGAGCTTTCCTGAGTATAGTTGCAAAACTGCCTGCAGTGTGAACAAGAAATCCCCCTAACCCAGGATAGGGCTCTATGCAGTGTACTTGAGTTCCTGTTGGTAAGGCTCCTAAAGGATAGGCATCACCTTCATGTGGGCGCACTAAAGATTAATTCTTATGTAATATAAATCTTTCAACAAATTTCAAATAAATACCTGGAATTCGAGGAATGTGACAAGATGTTCTGATTATATCACCAGCTTTCATATTTTCTGTGGCCAAAATATATTTCATCTTGTCTCCATGAGCTACTAGCGCAACGTTGGCCGTCCGGCAGCCATCTTTTATAATTTGTATCACACGTTCAGTTTGTGGGGGCCCTTCTGCAGGTCCCACTCTCTTCCAATCAACCCAATGATATTTATGTTTGATACCTCCTCCAATACCCTTAACTGCTAACCTTCCAGTTTCTGGATCTCGGCCACCTAAATTTGTTACATTTAAAGGCTCAACGGTGTATTTTTCGGGAAAGTGTACTATCCTGCGGTAACCTTTCCCATATCCAATTACAGGTTTGGGCACCGGTACGTGTCTATGTCTAACACTGCATAGTAACTTCGGAGTATTTTTTGGCTGCGTTATGCATAATTTCTGCAGGGCTCGAGCCAACGATGTCATTTTTTAAGCAGAAATTTCAGTTCCGATTTCCGAGATTTGAGGTTAGGCATCTGCCATTTGAGGTTACGACAACGACGTGAAGTTGCCGATATTTTTTTCTTGCTTTAGTTTAATATTTTTACAAAATGACGATAGAGATGTTCAGAAATGCTAAAAAAACATTCGCAGTAGTTAGTTTTATACGTTCTATTAAAATTTAAATATTTTATTTTTTCAACAAGCCAAGCTGCCAAGCTATCTACTGTCGTTCAGCGCTAACTTCTCTCGTTAAAATTTAAGTTTCAAGTCCTTTTGGTTCATCTAATTTTTTTGTGTTGTGCTAATAATACTCAGGACCCAATGAACGCGTAGGAAGAATGGATTTTAATATTGAAATACGTAAGAAACAACTTGATAATTTAGATCAACTTATATCTTCGTCAAGAGACAGAATTAAATCGGTGCTCAACTACCTAGGATGGACAAGTGAAAATGTTGAAAAGGTATATTTATAGATATTTGTCTAAATTTATTTGTTAACGAACTGAATTTTGTTAACAGGGCGAGACATTAGTGCAATGTCCTTTCAATCCAAATCATAGGATTTGCCCAAAAACGTGGAATGATCATATTGAAAAATGTCTCATAAAGATGGAAGGATATACCTTAAAAAGTCAATTTTTATCAGAGTCTCTTGATAATCCTGCTCAGTCAATCTACATAGGTAAAGAGTTTATGCCTATAATAATTTAGATCTGAATTATTTGCTTATAGATCGTAATAAGAAAATTGAAATTATAACCAAAGAATTGACAGAAAGGGGCAGTTTGCGATTAGGTTTGTATGCAAAATAAATGTTTTATAATTGCTTGGAATGATTGGGAATTAGGAGATGATTTTGAATTTTTTTTTCAGAAAAAGATTACACTTTTGATGAAGTCATTACACAACTAAATAAAAAAATAACCATATTCATTAATATATCCTTTTTCGATATCCTTTTTTTATTAACTACATGTGCTTAGAATACATAGGACAATAAGATTTGGTGTTTATTATACTTCAATTTTTTTGGCAGAATGATTCTTAAATAAAAATGATTCAATTTGCATGATAATAAAAAAGATAAAATTTTCACATAAAAAAGAATTAAGTAATTGAAATGACATCAGTCAGTTAAATGCTATAGTAGTGTTTCTGCATGTTTAGTAGCTTTTATACTTGTTATTTTGGAAAATTTAAAATTTGCTGTTTATCATCTAGCCTGGAATGGAGTAGATCCTGATCCACGAACGTCAGATAGATTGATATCCACATTTTCTCCTGATGAAAGGTTGATTTTTTACAATCATTGTGTTGAAAACACAATTGGTCCCCCAGTTCCTCCAGAATTTACAACGTGAGTTTTGTATTATTCCTGTATTTAGGTTGATAATCTATTTTGTACATGTAGAATACATAATAAAAAACAAAATGAAGAGAAACCTCTCACTTATGAAGAAATTCTGGCACAAGAACGCGACGCTAAAAGAAGAAGGGCTAAATACAAGTCTGTGCATATCAATCGCAAGAACCACACAGAAGTTATGAGAGAAGTAATAAATGGACAAATGGAGGAGTATAAGGAGTGGTTGTTGGCCAAAGATCAAAGTAAACATGTTGAAGAGCCTAACAGCAATAATGGATTTCATGAAGAGAAGAAAGATGATCATGAACGCCCTCATTCGTCAATAAGTAGGACTAGTAATCATTCAAGTAGTTCAAGAAGCACTAGCAAAAGATACGAACGCCACAGGGACAGGCGTGACTCAAGTAAGGATCGTCACTACAAATCAAAAAGTTACGATAAGAAATATAAAAATGACGATAGACATCGTAAAATGTCTCCGCGTAGAAATTCAGACGAAGATGTTAAACATAAGAACAATTCGATCGAAAAAAGACATTCTTCGAGAGAAAGAGATAGAAGACACTCCTCGTCGAGAGACAGGAGGTCTGGGCGTGGCCATGATAACGTAAGAAAACATTAGAGGTAACATTTTTTTATCGGTTTTTGTTGTTTCATCTTAAGTTTGTTCAAATTAATTTTTTTACTGAATAAAAGTTCCTTTGAAAAAGAGTCAGTTTTATTTATTTCAACTGATAAAATACGGTACATTTGGCTTGGTATTGTATTCTCAATTTGGTTGTAGGTCGTAAAATTTTATTGCATATTATGAGCGATTAACGGGCACAATGGTTGGGGTTTGAAAAGGTTGGGAAGCGGCGCGTGCCGTTTGCCGTACAATGCAAATATACAAAATGTACAATACAACCCTGCTTAAAATATTACCTGCTAGTTGTAAACTAGGTTTTATAAGCCCCACAAGATCTTAAATTTTACGACCTACAACCAAACTGAAAACACGGTAACATTAGTATTCAAAATCGGTTTGGTGGTAAAATGGGTTTCAAATATACTTCAATCACTCTATCCCTATGTTGAAAAGATAATAATTCTGTAGTAAAATGTGACACGAAATCTGTTAGACTCGAAAATTCCGGTGACGTGTTTTCACCTTCGGTGTACAGTCGAATTGTTTGATTGTCCGTTTTCTCGATGCCAAGATTGAAAAACATGTTATTATGTTTTAACGACAACGTTAAAAAGAAGCGATTGCTCTTCCGAAATAGGAATGCCCCATCTTCGAGATCGAAAAGAAGAAGTCGAGCGCCCTTGCGGTCGGTAGATCGGAAGAAATAATTGTTATTTAGATTAACTGAAAACAAATTGTTAATGTACAAGTTGATTTCAAATTCTCTCACATTTTAAAATAAACAATTGTCTCATCTGTTTGTTACAAACGCAGAGCATTTCAGAAACGCATCTTTTTAATTATTAGATCGGATCAAGATTAGACGAGAAAGAATCGACAACAGTGTCACATAATGAAGAGTTAGAACTTCTGGAGCGCGTTCATAAATACTCGGGGTAGGTTATCCAAACACCGTTCGTAAATTCACGCTACCCCAGATCGTTCACAAATGTTTAAGTGACACAAGGAGTGTGCCCATCGAGCGGTGCGGGAAAATTATCCATACGTCAGATTTGATAAATGTGACAACTTGTCAAAACGAAACGTCAAGCTAATTTTAAAGGTTTTAAGCGATTTGGAGCCTTTAAGGGGCTCGTCGAATAAAAAAACGTTGTATTCAACTCGTTCCTGTGTAAATTGGACCTTTTTTGGAACTCGCACGAACTCATTAAATAAACTACTATTTTATACATTTTTTAATAATGTTTTCAATAATGACAAATTTTTCGAAACTGGAACGGCTGACCCGGAAATGCATTTGAAATTGTCTTTTGGTTAACCCCGGTACAATCCGTGTGTGAGTTGACAATGTTGACATTTGCAAAAAAACAAAAAACACGCGTTTACCCGATTCCGGTCGTAATGGGAGCGACCACAGTCAGGTGATATTCCCCACACTCTACCTTCGCCCATATTTTATGAAGTGCTCCAGGTGTGCGTTTGGCTCTATGTATACAACGTGTCTCAGAAAAAAATACATTAATTTTAAAACCAGTGGCAGATCTCGTCAAGACCAACAAAATTGTTATCTACCTACTATTTTTCCGAAATATAATTTTCATTTCAATATTTTATCCCCCATAAATAACGGGCTGTCTATTTTCTAGTTATTTAACCCAATGACAGTGACCGTGAAATATAGTTTTTGTAAAATCGGCGCAAAACATTGTGTTTTTAGAATAAGTTTTTTCACTCCGCGGCCGAGGTAGAGACAAGAGGGTTACATTTTTATTTAGTTTTATCCGACTACAAACGGCAGGTGTTGACGTGTTGATTCTGTGATTTAAGCTAAAATTTTGTGAAAATGGCGTGTTTATTTCCGAATAGTGAATACATAGATGTTCTGTTGGCGTATAGTGAAGCATGCGGGAGTTTTCCTCGCGCCCAGAGAATTTTGTGTTGGCGTGTTTTGTATTAAATTTTTCAGGAAATCGTAAAAAAGACGAAATTTACACATTTTAGAAATTTTTTTACAAATTCCACAAAAATCAAGTTTGTCAATTTTGTTGGCAACTATAGTTACAAAGTAAAAAACATCGAAAAAATTTATTTTGCGTCTTATAAAGTCTTTGCAGTATGTATTAGTCCGGAAAATTCAATTTTCCTGTGCGTAAATAAGCAGGAAAATGTTGTATCAAAGACTATTTCCTTAAAAGTAATTTTTTTTTATATGACAGAAAAATGATGTCAAAAATTTAATGATCGCAATAGTAGTAGGAGTAGGTACTTGTTTCTGAGACACGTTGTGTACTCACCTCGACAATTTCAAAACACCAGTTACGACACACTTGAATTTTGTTCGATATTGCCATTGGAACCAGAACAATGCATATTTTATCAAGATACACATGAGACTTACTAAAGTCGTTGTCATCGCTTCTAGTTTTCCAATCTGCATTCAAGTCCAACGGGATTTCAGGCAAAGTATGTGGCGGTAACGGTAATGCTTGTTTGGCAGATTTTAATTTTGGAAGGTGGAGTTCGTAACTTCCAGGATATTTGAATTCTGTAGTTTGATCATCATCAACATTACCGTAAATTTGAGCGACTTCATTTTCTCTACTAACTGTGAAATAGGTTTGTAATAATATAAGACCGTCAAAATAATTAACTTACACACCTAAATTACTTTCTGATATTGATTTGCCTTTGTTGTTTGGAATTTTGCTAGCCTGAGCCACAGTACGCGTGTTGTAATTCTTCGCAAGATTGTCAGGTACAGAAGATGTCATTTGCAATGTGTTCAAATTTTTGTGTTGATGTGGTAAAGGGGGCAAAGGTCTACGCGTCGGAAAGAATTCTTTTCCAAGCGTTTGACTATGAGGAGTCGAAGTGTCTAATGTTTTTGTAACAGCTTCTTCGTGACTGCGTCGTCTCTCTTGTGGACCGGTCGACTCTGTGTTTTTTTGCTCTGAATTAATCGTTTTAAATTTTGTACTTTTATTAATAAAGTTCCGAATTTTAGAAAAAGTACTGCCCTCACAGTTTGTATTCGGTGTTTCAGTATTTAAGTTTTCATTCGATGCAATTTTGGGAACGATATCGTCTCCGTAGTCTACAGGTTGGTATGTCGGTTCACTGTCACTCGAATCACTATCATCTTGAACAACCACTTTCGGTGAAGATTTTGGAGTTGTGGGACTGGGTGTGTTCGTTTTTGGCGCCTTTTGTGTCAACGAAGAGAGTGAAATTAATTGCGGTGGCTGAGCGCTATCTATTGTGCGATTACTAGGTCCAGAGATGTAACCCCTTTCATCCGTACTCTCTCTCGGTAGGGGTAACGGTTTTCTTAGGTGAAAGGGTGTCATATTTTTACTGCTTGTGGTGGACATAAAATTCCTTACAATTTCATCTGAAGGTGACGGCTCATAATCATTTTCCTCTACTACCTCTTTCTTAACTGGAAGCAAATAACCGTCATGATCGTAATGAGCTTCAGCTTCAGATTTCTGGACGTTGTTGCCGTCCATCTGAAGATAATCACTTGGTGATGACGTTTTCTCTGCATTTTCTTCTTTAGGTTTGGGCAGAACAGCTGGTTTTTTACCAATCTTCTGGTCAGGTGGCTTTGGTCCAATTACCAATTCCAGTTTTTCTTTAAACTGACGAGAAATACTTTGTCTTCTGTTTAAACCGACATTATCTTTGATCACACTCTCTGTTTGTACGATGAATTTTTGTGGATTTTCTTTTAATTCTTTCAAAAAATTCATTAATTTTCTTTTCTCGCTTAAAGCCAGTTTCCATTTTAATATTTGTAGTTCATTCAGATCCTAAAAATACTACACTAATTTTGCGATACCAGCGTACAACAGGAAATGCTTTTAAAATCTCAATTTCCTCATAATATTCTTTATTCACGTAAAATCGTGATATCTATATCGAGTAGATACGCCCAGAAAGAGAGGGAACAAGGCGGCTACTTACCAAAAACATTTTGCCAGAAACTTCCTGATTAATTATGGTTTCTTCGAATTCGCTGCACCCATTCTAAAAGAGACAAAGAAAAGTGACAAAATGGTAACAATCGTTATGTGATCTCACTTTTTTTAAAAATTCTCCCAACTCAGCGGTAGTAAACTGCTCTATTCTAAGGAGTTTCTGAGCCATACTTGAGCACGCGAAAAATTGTAAATGACAACAGTAACTACTGCCAACGGATATATATTATCTTATCAACAATATATAACAAATAATGAATCAACTTTTGCTCAAATGTTGGTAGCAATAAATTCGCACACACTGTTTAAGTGATAAAACAAATAAACTGTTAAATGTGAGAAAAAAAATCACTTCTGTTCTTCAACGATTGTCAATTAGGTACAAATTGTTACAAGTAGTTTATTCGATTGTTTATTATAAAAATTGGAAAACATTAAATGTCGACTATATAGGTATTTTGGCGTAACATGTACAAATTTTGGATTTTTTGTCGTACTTTAATTTTGTCGTTTATCTGAGTTCATTGATAAGCGATATTTGATAATTAGTGCAACAAAATTGGGGCTTTTAGACAGGAAATGACTTCTACTTCCTAAGTTTAATTATTACTTATCGACATGAATGACAGTCAGCATCAGCTTAGGCATTAATTTTTAGGTTGTTTGGTAATCATGCAAAACGAGATAATTTAGAATAATACGAATGTTATCGCTTAAAGGGAATGCAAGGTCAATTACACACCCAAATTGATGACAACTACCATCATCACATTTATTCGTATTAAACTTATATAAATTTATTGTCATAAGCCATTGTAACAACCTTCCAAAACCGATGGAAGAGGTCCCCCAGCGATAAACAATTTGGTCCCATTTATGTTTGTAACAGTGGGTGAAAATTGCTAGTGGTGCTTTCTGCACGTCAGCTGGAGTAATTTCATTTTCAGATGCCTGTCAAAAAATAACGATAAGCATTCCGCATCCTCAGAAGTTGTCTGACCCACATGTTAAAAGGAACGCCTCAATTTCGAAAACACCCTGTATATCCTTCAAGCAGTAACATTTTTGCCTTGAAATTATGCTCTAATTAATGTATTCTAGTGGATTTTGTAGTGTTGGGTTAATTTAATACAATGTAAAATCTCCCAATCTCTCGCTGGACGAAGTTTACGCACCTTATCATTATGAACAATGTTTTGTTCTGATTATTTCCTTCATGTGTCTAGCAACCAAATGCGTGACAAATATTGACCAATCAAAACGAGAAAACAAAAAATAACCCGATAAAAATTTCTCTAAAATGCACACTGTGCAATAATGGAATAAAAAATGTCGGTACCTGATTTTTTTTTTATTTTTTTTTTAATTATTTTGAATAAAAAGGATTGGAAATAATGCGTTTGTTTTCATTCTATTCAGGAAATAATCAGCCGTATACCCCTCGTGCAAAATTTTAATATCGGCAAATTTTTTGCTAATGAACTCAAACATCCATAAATTATTCGGTCAGAAGACCAATTATTATCAAATAAAAGCCCTCGACTTCGTCTCGTGCTCTTATTTGATAATAATTGGTCTTCTGACCTCATTTATGGATGTTTTCGTTCAATAGCAAAAAATTTTGCACTGGGGATATAAATATGTTATTATTATTTATTTGTTGCTTGGAATATATTCACTCCTACCTGAGACGAACTCATGTATTATTAACTGAAAAATTAATTCAATTAGGATTTCTAAATGTTTACTATTTTCTTCTTAATTTTTTGACGATTACATTACATTTACATTACATCTCCATCATCTTGATAAAAGATATACATATTCATTGTCATCGTGAGATTTATTAATCTGTTGCCAACAGACAGAAGCATTTCATACATATCAGGTGTGATATAATAGATAATATATTACATAAATTCTGGAAATATTGAAGATTAAACTTATCAACGCCAAATCAGTTTTCTTTTATTTTTAACATTATCTAATGTTCTTTAAATTATGCTAATCAAAGATGTTATCAGGTACCTATTACATACTTATATTTTTAAAAAATCTACTAGAGTTTGGGAAGCTAACATACTCGTACATATTTAAATACTAAGTAGAGTTAGAAAAAGTGGAATATTTCCTAACAAGTGCGAAATGGTTATTTACGAGAACATTTTTCGCGCATGAGGCAGAAGCGATGAAAGAACTTATTTATTGATATTATACAGTGAGCGGCAAAAGTATGGAATAAATTCCTTAAAAATTAAACAAAATTTTTTTCAAAAAAATCATGCCGATAAGCATTTTCATACTTTCCCTTGATTTCGCTTATATCACACATTTTAGTAGAATTTCCGTAAATGTACTCAAGCGAACAACTTACACACCTTCACAAACTTTGTTTATTTATACCTAAACAAAATTATTGTTTCTTTATAGCAACGAACAATTTTGGATACTAAAAATATATCATATTTCATTTACTTTTCCAAACTCCAGTAAAAAAAATCATGCGTGCAATACGAAGGAAATCCATATTTTTCCATTTTAGGCATGGGATTTTTGATCGAGGTGATAGCCGAGATCAAACATGCCATGTTTGTTTATCTTATTCATTTGTGTTACAACTGTTACATTACATGTTCTGACGTAAGTTAAATGTACATACATATTTGAAGAAATAATTTATTGCCGCATTGAATAAATAAGTCAAAGTACTTTACAATAAACATTATAAATTAAAATAAAACTCTACGGGAATCGATCAAAAATTTGTTGGAATATTGGACTGGGAATTTTTAATAAACAAATACCTTATACATATTTACCATTAACAAACAAGAGATTTTTTTTTAATTTGAAGAACAGTTGGTTGCAAAAAACAGGAACTATCAGAATAAAATGGACACATTTTTACAATTGTTTCATAGTGTATGACCTTCTTACGAGAGATAGGTTGGAATTATGGTCAAAATTCAATTACATTTTTAAAAATTATTCGGTAGGTATTGTCAAATAGACAATTAATTGACAAATGGCCAAAACCAAATTTACATTAGGAAAATTTTCATTTCCCGTTTTTTTGCAATCAACTGTACCGTTTAGTACACGTGCATGTCTCCAGACCTTGACTTTGTATAGATTAATTTTACCGCAAATTTACGTATTTGAGACATAATATATTCGAATGATTCACGTGCATGCAAATGTTGTAATACCTACTGGTTATTGAGATTACAGTAGAAATTCGACAATTTGTTACGTCCGGGTGGGTGACGATTTCGGAAATTGACGAATTATAGAAAATTCCAAGAAAAATAACTAAAACACATTTTGAAGAACTTACACATGTACGAGTACCTACTGTTTTTAGAATTTTATTCGACGTAACTATACATAACTTGTACATACTGTCGCGAGCAATAAATTTTGATCGTCAATGTCATTTCAAAATTTGATTAGATTGTTACAAATTAAAAAAATTGCCCTGCCTGATTATGCCCATATCAACAAAGTGTCAAAAAAATGAGAAAAAAATGACAATTAATGTCATACAACATGATGATAGGTTATGATATTTACGACTGTTTTACAATGGAGCATTTTTGTTGCGTCAAAGAATGACCTTGACAATCAAAATTTATTGCTCGCCACTGTACATCGGGTTTTACGGAAGTCCACGTAATAAATTTCACCACCAATAGGACTCGTTAAAATAAACATTTTTTTTTGTTCGACACTGTCAGAATTTGAGAATTTTCTCCTGTGTAAACGGATTTTGATAAATGTCACAACTTGTCAAAACGAAACGTCAAGCTAATTTTAAAGATTTTACGCTCGTCGAACAGAAAAACGTTGTATTCAACTCGTTCGTGTGTAAATTGGGCCTTTTTTGGCACGAGGGGGCCAATTCACACACGAACTCGTTAAATAAACTACTACATATTTTATTTAGGACCGGTTGCACCAACGTGAGTTAAATTTAACTACAGATTAAAATATACGAAAACATTGTTATAACAATAGGTAACTAAAGTAACGAAGCACTTTAACCTACAGTTAACTTTAACTGGCGTTGGTGCAACCGGCCCTTAGCCATTTTTTCTGCAAATTCTTCAAAACACAATTAAAATTAAATACATATAACTTGGACCCTAAAATTCATACCCGCTGACGTGTTTACACATCCATTGATAACGAAGCACGAAAAAAACAGTGAAAACTGTTAGTATCTTAGAACAGCGGTCGTTCTTTCTCCAAAAAAAATGTAAAGTTTTTATCGCACAAAAACATTTTCACTCACTCTTTCGTTTCAATTGATGATCATCCCATAAGATCAATATGTAAAAAATGTTTATTTTAAAGAGTTCTATTGGTGATTAAATTTATTACCTGGACTTCCATAACATCCTGTGTACCTACAACTTTTATTTTACATTAGCTAAATTTTGCGATTTATTAAAAAATTAGGTGATAAAAATTCTTTAAATATTTTTTGATTCATTCTTTATTTGCTTATTAACATCGGTTATAAATTATAATTAAGGGGGTCTTCTACCTTTGAACACCGTTTTTCATGCGTTCACGTTTTATTTTTTATTGTATAAAGTTATCGAGATATGTAAGTACGATCTTTTGCATTTTATTATCAAAGTAATGATAAACGTAAACAATATTTTTTTATTAAAAATGAAAGAAAACGGCGGCTCCCACAAGCTCGCGGAAAATCCTTCTATGTATAGGGTGAATTCTAAATGTCTCTAGATTAGAAATATGCAAAAAAAATCGATGTTTTTAAACCGACAAAGGTAAAAGGCCCCCTTTAAGGTGACGAATTATCGAATTTCTACTGTATTTATAAAAATTTAGTTTTTCCGCCATTTTTCAAATTTTTATGCGAATCACGTGATCGCTCAGCTGATCAAACGTCAGATGTATGTCAGCACTGTCAAAGAAGCAGAAAACAAATTGATTTGTCCTCAAGATGTGCTACCGTGCCGTTGCGATGATTATTCGGTGTTGAAGTTTGTGACCGCCTTCAAATAATTTGAGACAATGAATTTGCATCAGATAGTAAGCGGCGCCTGCAATGCTGGCGACAAGTGCTTCGCTGTGGGCAGCGTAGAGGGTGTACCGTTCACCGTGAGTTTTGTTGCATGACCCATTAAAATTTGATGATCATTGCACCGTTTCTAGGCGTACGCTGCAGGATGTAACATTGTCATCCTCGCTTCGACCTTTGAAAGGGTCCAGATCATTCCAGGCGCTGTTCATGATTACATTCGCATAAGTTCAATTGATTGTTCAAGCGATACAGGGAAGATTGCAGCTGCTTATGACAATACAGTCTGTATTTATGAACCCACACCCCTTATTCATAACACTTCACTGCATGTAGGTTTTCCAAATTACAGTTGAATTAAATAACATTGAACAATCTGTGTTTAGGGCTTAGATTATAGGTGGGTTCAGACAGGAACTCTAAAAACAGATTCTTCAATCAGGGCACTCAGCTGGAATTTAGAAGGGACAAGATTGCTAACTGCAGGCTCACATGTGCAGCTGTGGCATCTTAACTCCCAGCCCATTGAAGAAGAACCAAATGTAACATTCACACTAGGTGGTGAAAATGCAGATGGCACAGATTCTATGGACTATGTTGATGAACCTGATAAACCCCAAGGTGACCATAAACTTTTTAATTAAGATACAAATAAATACACATACATGTTTGTTACTACGAGAAAAATATTAGAAATTTTGTTAATATTCTCACAGAACAAGAACAGACCTCTTGGCAATGTGTTTGGAAAGCAAACACAGCAATTCCAGTTCAACATTTAGCTTTCAGCCCAGATGGGACTTTATTTGCTACATGTGGAGAAAATGATAGATTAGTGAAGATATGGTATGAAAACAAACATTGTGAGTATGTTGTGGATGTAACCCGTTTTTCTAAATTGTATCGCAAAACGTTTGTAATTTAAAGATTCGTTTTAAAATAGTTATTTGTACAACTAGTTATGAAAGTCATACTTTTTTTCACGAATTTGCAGATTGATTAACGAGGTCGTAGTCCGAGTTAATCAAGCAAATAAGTGAAAAAAATACTTTCATAACGTGTTGTACACACTATTTTTTTGCATATCGACGTAAGTTGAGAAATTTGGTTCAAAAGGATTTATGAAAAATTACAAATGATGTAAAAAAGTAGTCTACTACTTTCGCTACGATTTTTCGTGTAAAAAAGTGCTACTTTCACTATGATTTTGCGTGTAAAAAAATGCCACTTTCATTACGATATGCAAAAAATCCTATTATTGATTTTCTTATAAGCGAATTGGACATTGAAGCCATTAAGAAGCGTGTTAGTGGCGCCATCTGTAGATGGATGACTTTTTTTAATTACTGAATTGCTCATGTTAACTTTTACAAAACTGCAAAAAATGTTTCAGTTTTGTTCACTTCCAAAAGCACTGATGGTCCAATAGAGCTAGAATATGGGTTCGTCTACATCGCGCACCCTCGCGCCGTCACGCACTTGTCTTGGCGAACTACAAGCAAATATATGCCAAAGTACGGTGTCTATAATACATTGTATTTTTTTTTTTTCTAAAAATAATCAATCAATTATAGAGGTTCCGTTTCGAATATGCTTGTGACATCTTGCAAAGATAACATTTGTCGTTTGTGGGTGGAAACCGTACTACCAGAAGATGGCTTAGTCAATTTGTCCCAACTTGATCCTCAAGCTCACCATCCCAAGTTCAGAACCCACCGTCACAAACATAGATTCATGCAAAGGCTGAAACATATGAAGTAAACTAAAAGAAATAACACTCGACTCTTTTTTACTGACGTAATTTTAGGACATGTTTTCATATTAGGCGTCACGCGAAACGTCAAGCGCAAGGTATTGGAGGTCCGTCACCTCCAATTCCTACATTACCTTCAACGTACAGCGTACACGACTTCCACTCGTACGGATATCACGGAACTGGTAAATCTCAGGATTGTGGTGTTTGTCGTTTCTTTACTGTTGATCTTAGGGGTAACACCGGGGCTTCATTTTCATCTTGCCGCGTCAGTTAATGCCGAAACTGATATTCCTCTGGTACCTAGCATAAGTTATTGCAACCCGCGACCAGCTTTTGTTCTCCACTGGTTGGACAACAAAGAGATGCATTTTAGCATGCAAGCTGAATCGTTACTGGAGGAACTCACGAGGTACTCCACTCGATAACGATGACAAATCTCTTTTGATATTAAAGGGTTTGCAGGCGCGTTGTCGATCATCCAGAAGGCATAGAACCAAATGAAGAACCGTTGATTGAATCTGGAAGTCCCGATGGTTTAGATGCTCGTATAGAGACACTTTTGAGAGACTGGCATCATAGTCCTGATTTATTATTTAGTATACATCCGGTGGATGGTAGCTTTTTGATCTGGTGAGACTTTACGAGAAGGTGAACAATAAGAAATACATTCTGTTTTAATTAGGGTGGTAGAATGGTTGGACGAATATCATCCAGGGTCGTTCCGCCAAGCTCAGGTTTCGTTTTCCACCCGTATTCCTTCTGCTTTTCCATTGGGCGATTCCATGAGCATGTCGACGACTGTCAGTCTGTACAGTGCTGCCCCCATCATTAAACATCTAGTCAAAGATGCAGGCCACCGTGACGGACCAGGTTTGGCGAGCGTTAAAGAAGAAGACGAGAATAATCCCCACGCAGAAGTGCAACCCGAGCAAGAGGAACAAAACGAAGAATCGGCTGTGGTTTCGCTAGTCACTAAACACGATAACGGAACATTGAATTTGTGGGAGCTAACTTTTGCCGACCAGAGCAAGTTTAGTCAGGTTTTGAGCATAGGTCACCGAAGTAGAGCGTCAGGACACCGTTTTAGAGTGAACGACATAACTTGCCATCCAGTGCTGCCGCTGCTGCTCACAACGAGTCATCACAACATCATTGAACAAAATAAAAATCAAAACAAGGTTAACCTTCAGAGTCTGAGCGAGTTTCGTTTTGTAACTGTTCGTTGTAGGGTTTTTGCAGCGAATTGATTTTATGGAAAGTGGAT
Source organism: Tenebrio molitor (assembly GCF_963966145.1). Classification (NCBI taxonomy): domain Eukaryota; kingdom Metazoa; phylum Arthropoda; class Insecta; order Coleoptera; family Tenebrionidae; genus Tenebrio; species Tenebrio molitor. Next base: position 4,656,314 of record NC_091052.1, read on the forward strand.
GCTGTCGGTCCACTGTCAAAATCGGGCGGAATATGCGAATTGGCTCGAATCAGTTCGCCTGAACCATCTGCGTTCAGTAATGTGGCCTGGATTCCAACTCTTTTACCTTCCAGTACTTTGGGCAATCTGTCAAATTCCCCCAGTGCTTGTTTCGTGGCGTCTGACGGTGAATGTTTGCGGGTGTATCAAGCCGTCATCGATGCGCGCACACTTTTGGCCGACTTGTCATTCAAGGAGAGACGAGAAGTCGACGAAAATGAAAGCATGTCAGACTTGTCGTCTTTCAATCAAGAAAGCTTGTTGGAAAATATTAATATAGTCTCGCAGCAGAGCACGTCAAGGCCTGGGTGCATAATACAACTAGAAACGATTTCGGAGGCTATACAGTGGCAGAATACCACTTTTTTGCACGTTTATCAGGAACAGTTAATAACAGGGCAGAGAAGTATGCCGGTGAATTTGTGCGGACATGACGCAATGGTGGACTTGCAGCAAAACGCAGTATTCGAGGAACCTTTCTACATTGTTCTCTTAGACTGTACCGACCAAAATATTATTATTCACATGTGGAAGCTCACGATTGCGTCTAACGAAGCAGACTATTCTTTAACCGGAAGTCAAATGTACGTCCCTGATTGTAATTTAGTCCAAGATGAGAACGACATATCCAGAAAAAATAGCATGGAGTCGTTACACATCAAACAAGCTAAAGTCAGTCCCCACATCAATATAACTGTGACCAGAGAAGTAAAACAAATTCTTCCGATACCGGACGGCGTAGAGATTGTACACGCGGCTCCTGCGGCGGGACATTTAAGTTCGGCTTCAATTTATCCAGCTTGTTTGGCGCCATATTGTTTCGCTACAGCGTGTAGCGATGGTGTGATCAGATTCTGGACGGTCACCAGTGACGTTACAAAAGTAAAGAGCATGAAAAAGTATTTCCTGGAAGAGGATGGAATTTTGGTGGATACAGGAAAGGTAAGAGTTTAAATAAAACGAAACGTTTTGAACGTGTCAAATAAAAATGAGTGTTTTTGTTTAAAGGTCTGGACTGAGTGGAACATGCTCAAAGAGTCTGCGATTGAGATCGAGGGACAAGTTTTAAACATCAGTGTTGCATATTCGGGTCGTCTGGCTTGTGCTTACAAGTACGGTAAAAGCTTCACCAGACCCAACAAAAACGATCCCGATTCGCGTTTTATTAACTTGTGTGTCGCCATTTACGAATGCGAGTCGACGGGGGGTACAGAGTGGGTACTGGAAGATATAATACATCTGAAAAATATCCATTTGCCAAGAATTAACATCGATAGACACTTGGACTTGAGTTATTTGTACGACTCGCGAACTCTAAAAAAGAAACAAAGAATTAACGAGGTCCTGCACACTTTTTCGAATGACGATCGTCAAACTCTGAGTGTCGAATCCCACGTCAAGCCAACTCTGTTGGCGGTACCAAGTTTTACGACTCTCCAGTCCCTTCGCAAATCCATTTCCGAGATGGGTAACATCTGTCCTCTCACCCAGAAACATCTGGTCCAGCTGGACTGGGTGTCTAACGAAGACGGTTCTCACATTCTCACGGTGGCTTGCGGCAGCAAAATAATGCTCTACACACCGTTGTCGACAGATTTAGCCCAAGCTAACGTCAAAGCGATGAAAGAGTCGGTCAATAATTACAGACCGATACTGCGCAAAGCCAGCTCTTTGGCTCAGCCGCTGTTCGTCGACGATTTCAAGTGGATGACTTTGCGAAAGATCGAGCTCCAGACGGCCGACGGTCTTCCCGCACTTCCAATGCAAATAAGTTGGGTCCGCGACGGCATCTTGGTGGTCGGAATGGACTCGGAGATGCACGTTTACACCCAATGGCGGCCTCAGAATCAGTCGGTTCAGTCGATGGAAATGAGCGAACCGGACGGCAAGAACTTGCGAGATGTCGATTTCCGGACGTTAACGCAAGAGAATCAAAGAAAACTCGCCGCAATTCCTACTTTAGGCCGCATCAGTTCGGTCAATTTGCAAATATTGGATAGAAAACGGATGAATAAAGAGGCCAACCTTGATTACATGCCGGATTACGGTTTGTTTGAAGCATCAAGAATCGCATGTCCTGTTCTTCCGCAGTACCATCCGAAACAGTTGATGGAGTTGTTAAATTCGGGAAAGATTCGATGGGTGAAGGCTATTTTAGCACACTTGGTTAAGTGTATCGGCGGTAATCAAGACACTCCGGAAGATATGCAAGGATGGGCGAGAGCGAGGACTCTATCCGTGAGTTATCCCGCCGGTAGTCCCGATCACAGAGCAAGCATAGGGGAAGTCGCTTTGGATTACGACGAGATCAACAACATTCCACCCTTACCACTGTGGACGCTGTTAGCTGCCGACAAGGAACAGTCGGCGACACAAGAAGAAGAAAAAAATTACAACGAACTGTTCGACAATAGCATAAACATGGAAGAGTCGCTCGACACTCTTTTAGAAGACAAAGAGATGTCCAGATTGGACCGGAGACAGTCCGAACGAAATATAGGCATAACACACTTCACACCCAAACAAGGTCGGGTGCTGTCCCGTCTCTTAACCCACATGCACCTCCCAGGATTGTCAAGTTTAGATCAGATGCATCTGTTGGCCTTGGCCGATACAGTCTCGACTTGTAATACAGACCTCGCCGAGAGATTTGCAATAGATTCGGCGAAATCGGCATTAGCCAAAGAGAATTTGGTAGGGCAATCTGACGAGGTTATTACAGATAACTTGGATGATTGCGGGCTTCGATTTTTGTTAGCGATGAAACATTACGGATATTTGTTGAGGTACGTATCAAAATAGGCGTAAATATTTTAAGTCGTAAATCATCAAGACATTTGAAGACGATTTGCGATGGCTGAAATTTCGTATTTAAAAATTAAAAATACATCTCATTCGCTAATGTACAGCAAACGAAAGTGAAATGGTAAAAAAGGCACAACGAAAACGATTACCACGCAAGAAATTTGACACTGACACTGAATTACTTGTGTCGAAAAAACGCACGAAACACTTGTGTCTAAGGACACTTCGTCCAGCAACTCAGACAAAGTGTCACTCAAAAATCGAAGATATTCTTCACCAATTAATCGATTCGGCAAGATGTGTTTTCCAATTAAATTATCAGTATCACCAACAATAAAATAATAAAATAACTGTTCTGTTCCCGGTACAGTATTTGTGCTTAATTCCACGTTTCTAAAATTTGGCATTTTAAACAATTTAATAACAAATACACGATTATTAATACACCGCTACACTGCACCGTTTGTCGAGCTGCAACTAATAAATAACTGACCTACGCCAACCCAACCTCCGATAAAAAGATCCTTTTTTGTCATCCAAAAAAGCGAGAGTGCGCTTTTTCTTTACTATTGCAAGACCATTTGTTCACGTATCCTACGTTTTTCAAAAAACACAAATGCTTCCATTGATGCGGGAGTATTCACTACTTCCGTGTTTAAATATTTCCGTGTATTTTGATTACAGGCTCTATATGTCAGTCGTTCAGTTGATTGTATTTTCTTTGTAGATGTCTGTCGTTGGCTCAAAGAACTCAGTTTCAAAAACAAGGTGTCGGCACTAATAATCTAGCGTGGGCTTATCATTCGGAAAGTCAAGAAGAACTACTAAATCTGATTCCAAGTTTTGCAAAAGGAGAGCCAACTTGGCCGCTCCTTCGCGAGCTTGGCGTAGGATGGTGGATCAGAAATTTGAGCGTGTTAAAGCAATGCGTTCAAGTCTTAGCCAAGTCGGCGTATCAAACCAAACAAGATCCGATGGACGCCGCTTTGTATTATTTGGCAATGAACAAAAAGAGCGTGCTGTGGGGTCTGTACAGGTTTGTGACATTTCCTACGAGATCGCGGAAACTTGAAAAACTCTTTTAGGTCAAAGCGTGACGAGAGAATGACCCAGTTCTTTGCAAACAACTTTACAGAAAACAGGTGGCGCAAAGCTGCGCTTAAAAATGCATACGCACTGCTCGGAAAACAAAGATTCGATCATGCCGCGGCGTTTTTCTTGCTTGCCGGCAATTTGAAAGATGCCATGGAGGTGTGTTTACAGAAACTGCAAGATCTCCAACTTGCGATCATAATTGTCCGTTTGTACGAAGGAGACGGTGACAGTTTTAAAAAGTTGTTGTATCAGGAAATTCTAGGTTGCGACGCTGACGGTACGACTTTGACAAATTCGTTATCCTCGGAGTCATTGATTTTTATTTAAAGGGTCCAACCAGGACATTACTAAAGCACATCCTGATCCTTTCCTGAGATCGATGGCGTATTGGTCTTTGAAAGAACACCAAGCAGCTTTGAGCACTCTACTGATCGGAAACGCCGGTACTCAACACCACACCCACGAAGATGAAGCGAGAGAGACCAAAGAAGCTGATCCAAATGTTTTTAATTTTTACGTGTACCTGAGAACGCATCCTTTGCTCGTCAGGCAACATATGGCGAATTCAAGTCAACGGAAAGCGTGGCTTCCGGGAGGCAAACAAGTCGTGGTTGAAGATTCGATCACAGCATTGGAAAGACAGCTATATTTTGCCACAGCTCACGGACATTTCAGAGCAGGTTGTCCGGCACTGGCTCTTGAAGTCTTGTCAAAGCTGCCGTATATCGTGACCGAAAATAAACAAACAACTCCTTGTAAGTCGTTTGCGTGACGTCCTTGATTGTTATCGACAGTGTGTTGTTTTAGTGGTATCGCCAAGAGAGACTGCAGCTAGCTTAGAAATTAATACCGGAATTATCTCTTGGGAAAGCAAACCTGACGTGCATCAGTCGGCAGCAAATTTCGATTGGGGAAACCCTCTGGCGGACTTGACCACAAAAACCGACGATTTAGATTTGAAGTGGAGCGACGATGAGGGTGAGAAGGATTCAGAAGGGTCAGATGAAGGAATCAGAATGAAATGTGATTCCATCGAAGACGAAGAAGAAGACACTGCAGAATCCCCTCATCAACATATTGATATTATGGCACAGCAACTGAAGTTTGTTGCGTGTTTGAAAATCCTAATGGAAGAATTGTCAACTCTCGCAACAGGATTTGAAGTAGACGGTAAGGATGTAGCAGTGGCAAAAAGAACGGTGTTTATGAATTTGTCGTTGCAGGTGGACAGTTGCGATATCAGTTGTACATATGGTTAGAAAAAGAAGTTGAAGCGCTGAGACAACTATGCAATTACTCGACGACAGATGTCGCTGAAACTTTAGAATTAGAACCGTCTCCAGAAATGGAAAACTCGGCGAGCGAGACCGGTACGAGGCCCACTCTTCACGAGATACTTGTCCAAGAGAAATTAGATTTCGAGGCGAAAGTTCAACGAGCAGCCAAACGCAGACGTTGGCTCAGAGGTAAAAGACACCATAATTGTTTTAATAAAGTCGACATCGTTGATTTCAGTCAACGAAACGCTCCTAAGGACTCTGCTAAGTTATTGTTCTCTGCACGGTGCCACGGGCGGTTTGGCTTCTGTCCGCATGGAATTGGTACTTCTCTTGCAGGAGCTCCAACAAGAGAAAACTCACCAGCAATTGCTGAGTCCCCTTCCATTCCCCACAAGTTTACCTTTATTGGCGGCCAGCGTCGCCAGCAGTAAAACTGTAATAGCCGATCCGATCAGATATTTGCAGTGTTTGATACACGACATGTTGGAAACCGTGAGTTTTTAGAGAGTCGCGCGACAGATTCGTAACAATTGCTTGTAGATCGTGGAACTCCCGAAACCCAACACATCACAAAACCAACTTCTAGTTTTGCGAGATCTCGCTATAGCTCTGTCGGCTTGTATTTATCAGTCGTTGTGCGACTCTGACACTTTCAAAAGTAACCTGCCCGACAGTCAGGACGTCTGTTCGACACATTTGGTCGGTAGAAGAAGACGCGTGTCGGTCAGCGAAAACCAACAGATCATAACGTTGCCGTCAAAATGGCCAGGGGTCACGAGTTTGCGAGCTTTACTGGCACGAGAAAAAGACGAAGATACTCCACGTTTGACGGTTGTGTTGTGCGAAGCGTTCATAGCTACTTATCTGGCACTTGTTTTGTACGGTCTGAGTACTTGCGATTGCGTCATACTTTTCCACGTGACGGGACACGTTTTTGATCAAGAAGTGTGGGGTCGGTGAGTGTTTGTTATTTTTGTTTGCGACAAACGTGAAACTCCGATTTTAGCTTGTTCGGCGGAGGTATTAAAAAATTGCTCAGAACTGCGAGCATAACTGGGGGCAGCTCCAACACAGCTGTGCAAGGAACGCAGAGTGCTCAAGGTACGCCCACAGAGGAGACCACAGGACCCGCCAATTGGTTGAATAAGCAGCGAGTAAGACTCAATACAAAACTTTTGGGACATCAGCCTTCGCACATGAAGGAGGACAAGCCGACGTACAGAGAACAGTTTGTTCCTCCCGAGATGAGCATTTTAGCTTATTTGTTGACCAAGGTCGGTATCGGACGATTTATGAAACATTTCATCATTGTGTTGTCTTTAGCCGGACGCCGGTCCGGATTGTGATGATGTGTCGAGCGACTCTGAAAGTGAAGACGAAGATGTTTTTGATATTCCCGCCCAAAATACCAGAATTGTAAATAACGAGCATTCCGATCCGAACTCTTTCTCGTGGTTGGTCTTGAGGATGGCAATATTGAGAATTGTACAGACCCGGTTGAATGACTTCCTGTCGGTGGCAGGGTTGGAGGTTAACGAGTTACCAGTGGCCAGTCCTTTGATTCATTCTTGCTTGCGACGGTTAACCAACTGGCAGGAGAGCTTAAAAAAAGAGCTAGATTGTCGGCAGTCACCACCAGAATATATTCCTGGATGTTTCGTAGAAAACACCACCGGTCCACCTATCCAGAAATACAGGTCCTCTAGTGTTTTTTCTTTGTAAATTTGTCACGATTTTTTAAATTTCAGGCAACTATTAGAACCGCATAACACTCCGTTCAATACTAAGAGCTCGGCGAGTACCGCTAGACGTTTGTGGATGTACTTGGTTCACCAAGAACCGGTACAAGACATATTTATAAGAGCCGTATTCGGCAAACGCAGATCTCTGAGCGCCCTAGAAGATGAGTTACCTCATCCCGAACCCGCGACTCCGGAACCGGTACGAATTATTCACAAAGAGCAAGACTCGATAGCGGCCTTCAGTCTAAATCAAGTGAGTTTAACTTCATCTGACTTTCGGAAAAGTAGTACAATATTGGCTCAGGTTAACTCTGGGTTAATTGTGGTCGCAACTCCGAGAGAATTGCAAGAAATGGACATATCTCTTTTGCTGGAGTTGCCAGCTTGGTTAGAGGACGAGTGCGAATTGGACATACTGAATTTGACAAAGGAAGTGCCGGATCCGAGCGTTCCTCCGTTCTTGGTCATACAGAGCGCTGGTGACAAGACGAAGGAAACGCAACCGGGAAGTCCCCAGCCTGGTATCGCTAGTCAGAGCGGACGCGGTGCCAGTGTGGTAAGTTTGTCGCAAAATTATCGAAACAAGGTGTGCCACGTTTGACCTGTAAAATTACTAACATAAAAGTGTTTTCTTTTTTTGAAATCATTATTAAAATAACTTGGATTCGAGGGTAATCACATTAGTTACGTTGCTTCATGTGTGTTTTTTTGGTACTTTTCTGCCCGAAACAACATTGGAAAATCACCTAAATGAGACTTTTATGTACCTATGTGTGTAGATGAAGGGGCTAAGCTTCCCGGGCTGTCACGATGCCAATTTTGTCCATCTCGTTCTGCTTCGGTCGGCGCACATGCTTCGACCGGTGTGTTTTCTAACACTGCTCTGTTAATGCTTGTTCCTGTGTTGTGGTTGTTGTTGCAAAAAAATATAGTCGTTTGTTTTTATTGGACTCTCTAGTTTGTAGTGTTCGATGTCCGAATCGGTGACCTAATAGAATTGATTCGTGTTTTCGTTCTTATCGTGGTTGGAATATTTTTTCTGCTAGGTCATCAGTTCCAGTCGCTGATAACCCTTGCAACTAAATTTGCATCACGTATTTATATCGTTGTTTTTAATGCATGGTTTTCTGAATATTTTTTTTTTTTTAATTTTCGAAAGAAATTATGTATTTTTTCACAAATCTTGACGACGTCGGTATTTTCAAAAGGCGAAAAACATGTCTTTCTTGTGTAATTGTTGCGTTAGAATATTAGCTGAAATATGAAATTAGTGTTGGCGTTGAATGTCATTCGACGTCGTTGTTTTAAATTTTAATTGTTTTGACAGCTACCGGTAGAAACTGATCGTGACGATAAATGTGCACAGTGTGTCCATATTTTGACATCTTCATCATATGTTCACACTTTACAGGTGTTTCGATGTTGTAAAAATGTCTTCAAATACGCACGCATCCATGCTTAGAATAATTACTAGTTTTCCAAAATGCAGAGTCAAAATTGGTTTGATTTTTTCCGCTTCATTGGGACACCTGTAGGTGCGAGGTTGCACTCAACATGGCAGTGATAGTTAAGTGGCTTTTTTTATTTGAGTCACTGAAAAAATTTGGCCCAATCACACAGCAAATAGGTACTTTCGCTAATTCAACGCATGTTAAAACGAAGGTTTCGCCAGAATGAATTCTAATATCGCATCTTCTGCTTAGGTATTAAAACATAAAATCGATGGAGTTAGGAGAATAAGCGCCCATCCTCTGCTTCCATTGTGTAAGTGTCTCTTTATGTGTCATCGCACCGTTGTTGTAATTATTATGGTTAGATCTAACCGGTGGACAAGACGGGTCTGTACAATTGTGGGAGTGGGGCCACCAACACCCAGTTGCGACGCCTAGGCCTCCAGGTACTTACGCCAAAGTCACAAGAGTGAGATTCTCCCAGCACGGAAATAAATTTGGAGTCGCCGATTCAGACGGAAATCTCAGCTTATTCCAAGTGGGGCTCAGCACAAACGCGACGAGGCCCTTCTTTGTAAGATAACGTGTACCAGACACGCTCGCAATAACCGTTCGGTTGCAGACTCTCCAGTGTCACAATAAAGGCATCAGCGATTTCGTTTTCTTAGGATCGTGCAGTTTGTTGGCAACCGGTAGGTTGATTTTGAGTTAGCTTGCGACATTCTAACGGATTTTTCAGCGGGTCACAGTTCGGAAAGTAAAAATGTTTGCATCTGGGACTCGATTCTACCCCACGGAAAGGCCTTGGTGGTCGCGTTCACCTGTCACGACCAAGGATCGAGCAGTTTGGTATTTGCACCCCAACATCAAGTACTTATTTCTGCGGGAAAACGTGGGGACGTTTGTCTGATCGACGTCAGGTCGAAGGCGATACGGCATAAATTTACTGCGCACGAAAATGCCGTCAAATGTATAGCGATTGACCCGCACGAGGAATATTTCGCAACGGGATCCGCAGACGGGGACATCAAGGTAAAAAGAAAATCGGTTGTTGGTTGCATTCAAGGTTGTAAACACGTGATAGCAGATTTATTAGCTTTGCTGTTATTTTTAGTACGATATTAAAAAAAAAAATAGGATGATAATTCTGTGTTTGTGTACAGATATGGGGCGTTTCCGTGCCCAATGTTCTTTTGTCGTTGCCAACGGAACACGCGAGGAGCAGTTTCTTTAAAAATATTGGACAAGGAGTTACTCAGTTACACATCGATTCTCACGCACGTTTATTCTCTTGCGGCGCCGACGGAAGTATGAAAGTACGCCAGCTGCCGGACAGGGAAAATTTGCTTGTACACCATAACCATCATTAATGTTTCGCCTAAAGAACAAATTATGTCGCTTTTTAGATAGTGTTTCAATAACTGCATTCTGATTATCATTAACTGATATTTTTATAGCTTGTTAACAAAATATTGACTGTTGCATATGGTTCTCATTTATTTGTTGATTATTGTCGAAATTTCTATGATGTACCTATTTAATAATTGTTATTGTATGTGATGATAAAGTTTAGAAACGAAGTATTGTGTATTTTAGATGTAATACCTACTTAGAATAAATATTTTGTTCGAAAAGTCCAACGTGTTTTATTTTTAATCGCATTGTATTTTATCGACCGGTGGTTATGAATTATCTGTTTTTAACGATGGGTTTTGGATCAATTGTTATTTGAAGTTTATCTGAATGTCAGAACGTTGGATAAGTTGGCCAAAATTTACAACCAAAAACGTACGATCATTCCATAACAGTGTGATGATAAAAATTTCAACAAAAATAGCATGACGTACCATGCTGTAACAATAAAAGTCAATTATATCATTACATAAGTACCATAACCCGTACGAGTACCTGCTTTGTTATGCATTAATTGATGTGCAGTTAAGAATTATTTTATATTCCCAAAATTTTCTAATAAGTCTTTTACTGCGATAATCATTGTTTATGTGTTTTCACAATCAACATACATGGGATTTTACTTATCTTCTAATTGACGCAGATTAAGCATTTCCATTGATAACAATTACATAATTATTGATAACAAAAACACTAATTTTAAATACTTGACTCCAAATACTTCGTAAACTTAAACATAAATAATAAAAAGATAAGAGGGTCAAGAAATAGATGGAACTTTTTAAATCAATTACATATTTATATTTATTCACATATTTTTAATTTCTAAGCTTTTTGTGTTCTATCTATAATATTTAAGGTACCTGAATCTTCCATGAGGACTGTTTTTTTTTTTTTCGTTTTAAGCTACTCTGAAATAAAACATGCTTGCAAAACACAAAACAGTTGGGCCAAAGTACCTAATCATGAAAAATACAATAACACACATTGTCGATACAAAATAAAGCTCGGCACATTCAGTTTATAACAAAAATGAAACTGTTTTCCGGGTTTGTTAAAAAATATTTAGAAGCAGTTGGTGAGCAGATATAAAAGCAAGCAGGGTCACAAACAGAACATTTGTAAACATTCAGTGATTAAAGAACGTGGTTTTATAGCATTTTCTATAATGGCACCCAATGATAATCTCACAGCTGTTTTACACGGTATTAACGACATGAGATTGGTAAGTAATCTAAATCGTTGAAAATTTTCTAAATTTGGGGTAGGTTAGAATTATTTAACAACGTAGTGTTTCTTATGTCCATTATTCAATGTGTGACTTGTTTAAAAATAGGAGCAAAGACCAATTCCCGTACCCAAAGCAAATCGTAAGTTAGACTACCAAAAACTGTTACTCTCGTTTTACATTCTGGTAAAATTTAGAGGTCCTACTAAGGATGGAAGTCGTCGGTATTTGTGGATCCGACGTCCACTATTTGGTCAGCGGTAGAATCGGTCCTTTCGTCGTAAAAGGACCAATGGTCATCGGTTTGTACGCTCTCATGTCCTTTACGCTTACAATCGTATTCTAAATTTAGGACACGAAGCGTCCGGAACCGTCCTCGAGGTGGGCAAAGACGTGAAAAATTTGAAACCAGGTGATCGCGTGGCCATCGAACCGGGAATAACTTGCCGTCTTTGTCCGGATTGTAAAAATGGAAACTATCATCTCTGCAGGGACATGATCTTTTGCGCGACGCCTCCAGTTGACGGAAACTTAACCAGATACTACGTCCACGATGCGGACTTTTGCCACAAGTACAAATTCACCACTACACAGTGTTTTCATCAAATGAGAATTTGTTTTCAAGATTACCGGACAACATGGATCTGGAAGAAGGTGCCCTCATGGAGCCTCTTTCGGTTGGAGTGCACGCTTGCAAAAGAGCTGGAGTTCGCGTCGGGTCTGTGGTTCTAGTTTTGGGCGCAGGGCCCATCGGGCTTGTGTCGATGCTAACCGCCAAAGCTATGGGCGCTTCGAAAGTCATAATCACGGACTTGGTGGACCATCGTTTGAAAAAAGCCAGAGAACTTGGTGCAGATTTTACTCTACGGATTGATAAAAGTATGACCGAGGACGACATTATTAAAACAATCAAAACACAATTAGGGCAGGATCCTACTGTTACCCTGGAGTGCACAGGAGCTGAGCAGTGTGTCAGGGTTGCTCTACAAGTAATGAGCTGACACGTGGGTTTTGACAATATTTTTTCCTTTCAAACGTTTTAGGTGACGAGATCTGGAGGTGTTGTCATATTAGTCGGGTTAGGAAAATTTGAAATGACTGTACCTTTGGCAGGAGCTTTGGTTCGTGAAGTCAACATTCGTGGAGTTTTTAGATACAATAACGAGTGAGGACGAGAATTGTTATTGTTATGTTTTGGTGAAATTAATTTTTTAGTTATCCCATTGCGATCGAACTGGTGAAAACGGGAAAAGTCAACGTGAAACCCTTGGTTACTCATCATTATACCATTGAAGATACACTGAAAGCTTTCAATACTGCCAAGACGGGAGAAGGAAATCCTATAAAAGTCCTCATACACGCCAATCCCGACTGGAAACCGTGATCGGCCTTGACTTTGTTGTATATCGTAAATTCATATAAAAATAAAATAAATACCAGCATTAAATTTAATCCCACAAAAAATCTAGATAAGTACAAGTACAAATATTTTCCCAACTATTATATTAATCCGTAAAAAACTGAAATGTGTGCGTAATTACGTGTTGAAAGCAAATACATACTACAAAATTAAGTAACAAGACAAAAAAGCAAACGAAAGTGCATTGATGATATTTTATCAATGAAACTTCTATTAATCTTAATCAACTCGCGGCAAGAAAGAGAAACAAGATCTTCGCATACGGTATCAGATTTTACACATTTTAGTATTTAACCTCCCTCCAGTTTCATTCCGGCCGTGCATTTTACTTACTGATATTACGTCAACACAATTTCATTATAAAAGCATATCAGTAACGTACAACAATTTAATATACGTTGTGGCTTATTAGAAGAGAGTGCTCATATCGCTTTATTTTATCAAAATGGCAACAAAAGACAATTTAACAGCGGTTTTGTACGGCATCGAGGACATGCGATTGGTAAGTCGCGGATAAAAATATGCAAAACCTAGTCAAACTGCACCGAATTTTGTAAAAAAAATGTTTGTTGCGTTCTAGGAGCAAAGACCAATTCCAGTACCGAAAGATCATCGTAAGTAGTCAGTTCTCGTATTGCATAATAAATAACAATATTATTGTTGTTTATTAACTGGTTGTTATTCATACTCTAGACAAACTATCAATAATATTGTTGATGTAGGTGTAAAGATAGCGCGCAGATTTATACAATGTTTTTTTTACATTACAGAGGTCCTCCTCAAAATGGAGTCGGTGGGGATATGCGGCTCAGATGTCCACTATTTGGTCAGTGGAAGAATCGGGCCCTTCATCGTCGAAAAACCCATGATAATTGGTATTTTTCAATGTTACAACTTTATTTTACGTTGTGAATTTATTATTTTAATGACTTTCTTATCGTGCCTCCAAAGATAAGATGCCTGAACCTAGCGTAACATTCTTACAGGTCACGAGGCCTCTGGGACCGTTCTCCAAGTCGGTAAAGACGTGAAATCTTTAAAACCTGGTAAACAAAGTCGTAAAATAGCGTAAACAATTCATTTCAATGCGGTTAATAGGTGACCGCGTTGCCATCGAGCCGGGTGTGGGATGTCGCGTTTGTTCTTTCTGCAAAGAAGGCGACTACCATCTTTGTGCCGAGATGATCTTCTGTGCAACTCCCCCCGTTGATGGAAATTTGTCGAGATACTACGTTCACGATGCTGACTTTTGCTACAAGTATGCGCCGTCTTTAATTCAGTACAAACAAACAAAACCAAGGACGTTTCAATATGTCTAAATTTACAAATGCAAATATCACCAGTAGATTATTCTGACCGTTATTGCGACTGTTCAAATTCCATTATCATAATCTGAGAGCAGGTTTTGTATCTGTTGCTCTTATTTGCAGACTTCCCGACAACGTGAGCCTCGACGAGGGGGCTTTGATGGAGCCCCTCTCCGTAGGTGTTCACGCCTGTAAACGTGCCAACGTACGTTTCGGAGATGTGGTACTAATTTTGGGAGCTGGCCCCATCGGTCTCGTGACTCTACTTTCAGCTAAAGCGATGGGAGCCACCAAAACTATAATCACAGGTACGACGAGTACTTTGAATTTTTTCTCGTTGAAATCATAAACCCTTCGTTAGATGTTGTCGAGGGCAGACTGAAAAAAGCCAAAGAAATCGGCGCAGACTATACTTTGAAAATCGAGAAGAACATGTCGGAAGAACAGATTGTTAAGACAATTAAAGAGCTCTTGGGGGAAGACCCGAATATCAGTTTGGATTGCACTGGTGTGGAGCAGTGCGTCCGAGTTGCCCTGCAGGTAAAAAATTGTTGTTTATTTAACGAGTTCACGTGTACGGTTGGCTTAAAAAAAAAACGGGAACTGTCAGAAAAAGTTCTGTAAGATTTTATTAAATTTTTATAGTTTGAAACGGCCTTATAGAATTTAGGTTAAAAAACTGCACTTATGTGTCAGAAATACTACTGTCAAACAGACACAAATTGACATAAATTGACAAATTAAATTTTCAGTTCACATTAGGTCAAATTTCATTTCCCGTTTTTTTTTAAGCCAACTGTAAATTGGGTTCTTTATGGCATGAGTGGGCCAGTTTAAAACGCGACTGAAATGAGCGTTTTAAAGGCCCACGAACGAGTTGAATACGTTTTTTTGTTCAACGAGCCCTTTAAAGGCTCCAAATCGCTTAAAATCTTTAAAATTAGCTTGACGTTTCATTTTGACAATTTGTGACATTTATCAAAATGCGTTCACACAGGAGAACATTCTCAAAATTTTGACAGTGTCGAACAAAATTAGTTATTTGCACAACTACTTATGAAAGTCATACTTTTTTTTTCATGAATTTGCAGTTTGATTAACAAGGGCGTAGCCCGAGACTTTCATAACGTGTTGTACAGTTGCGGAATTAAAATTTCAGGCAGTATTGTCAATGTCATGATATAAATTCTAAAACAACCTTTACGTTAATAACCTTATTTTTTACTCTTGTCATGTTTTTGTCTTTTTGGCATTCAAAAATTATTATTTGTGGCATAATCACGGGTAGGCAACATATCAAAGCGATGATTTAATTACACTCAGTGCAACTAACTGAAATCTTAAAATTCAAAATTGATTGGGTGACTGACAAAGAAAAGTTTAATTTTTGAATGTCAGTCATGATGACAGTAGAAGGTGCTTTACAGAGATTTTATTGAAGTGATAGAAAAATAGTGCCCGCAGTTTTAATTCCGCAACTCTACACATTTTTTTTTTTTGCATATCGATGTAAGATGAGAAATTTGGTCTAAAAGGATTTATGAAAAATTACAAAAACAAAAAATAGGTATGCTTTGACAATCATCTCCAAGGAAATTGAATAAAACGATGCAAAAAAGTAGTATCCCTTTTTTTACTCCCACACTGTCAAAGTGTTTGCAAGTTGCCGCACTGTTGTTCTGAGATTATTAGTAATTTTTTATTTAACGTTGGCGCAAAAGATTGAAATTTTCATTTTGGTTCATTTTCTTTCATTAAAAGTATTACTTACACGAAATGACTGAACAAGAAGAAGATATGAAACGTAAAAGAATACTTACTGCCAGAGAGAAGCGGGGTATTATTAATTATTGTGTGGAAAGAAGAGAATTAACTCCATTAACATAACCAAACTTTTCTTGTTGATGTTTTTATAACTAGATTTTGTGTACAGGCAATTGAAAAGGTATGTCACCATAGGTAGGTACACAAAAAAAATCAAAAATTTGACACTGACAGTGCGGGAGTACGGATATACCTACTATAAACATACTTTCACTACGATTTTTCGTGTAAAAAAGTACTACTTTCACTACAATTTTTCGTGTAAAAAAGTGCCACTTTCATTACGTTATGCAAAAAACATATTTTCCTCATCTTCGTGTCTAAAATTGTTTTACAGGCTACAAAAACTGGAGGAGTGGTCACACTAGTCGGGTTGGGTAAATTTGAGATGAATCTGCCCTTGACCAGTGCCCTTATCCGGGAAGTAGACATAAGAGGCGTGTTTCGGTACAATAACGAGTAAGTGGTGGTTTTATTTTGGTTAGTACATTGTCATGTGAAGTTTGTTTTTGTCTTATCTAATCGATTTCGAGTGACTCTTCATAACATGTTTGCGGTGGTTTATGCTGTCGGGCAATTAAAGTCGGCACATTTGAAAACCCTGTCAACAACAATTAAGATCTGGAGGGTTTAAGCGATTTCAGAGTGTTTGTTTGATGTTAAAATATTTTCAGCTATCCAACTGCCATCGAAATGGTTAAAACCGGGAAAGCAAATGTGAAAACGTTGATAACACACCACTACAAAATCGAGGATACTGTGAAAGCTTTCCATACTGCCAAAACGGGAGAGGGGAATCCGATTAAGATCTTGATTCACGCCAGTGCTGACTGGAAACCATGATTTTTTTAATATTGTAATACATACTTACCTACTGGCTTTTTATGTCAGGTTAAAAAACATTCGATTATATTTTTGGAAAAAATACACTTGTTTTTTATTATTTTGTTTTGTCTTGTTTATGACGTAACCTTTGTCATTGTCAAAATTTGTAATTCCGCTGTGTGGCAAATTTAGATCAAAAAATTTTAGTACTAGAAATCAAAATATATGTCTACATGTGTTTTACGCTAGAACAAATTTGTCTTCAGAAAGATGCTTTTTCGAAATTTAAAAAACATTTCAAAAATTTACGCCAAGAGATTTTCCCCGAGGTTTGTCCATTTTAATTCTTTTGACTAAACCCTCTTAAAATATTTATGTTTTATTGCTTATATAAACACGTTCACTTACGAAAACCTTATTTTCCACCTACTTAGCGCCGTTTTTGGTCACCACATACTCACGAATTTCTCCCCCTCTTTGTAAACGAACTCTTAAGAACGATCTTAGCATTTTATTTTAATTTAAATGATCAGTTTAGTTTAACCACCAAGCCACAGACAGACAATTTAACGGCTGTTTTGTACGGAATTGGCGACTTGCGATTGGTAAGTAAAGAAACCGGACGCTACAAAAATAATGCATGTGTGCTTGAAGGAACAAAGGCCAATTCCTGAACCAAAAGACCACCGTAAGTATGGACACCTAGACCTTCTTCCGATTATTTCTGCGAATT
Organism: Tenebrio molitor; assembly: GCF_963966145.1. Classification (NCBI taxonomy): domain Eukaryota; kingdom Metazoa; phylum Arthropoda; class Insecta; order Coleoptera; family Tenebrionidae; genus Tenebrio; species Tenebrio molitor. The sequence continues at coordinate 4,673,476 of NC_091052.1, forward strand.
GCAGAGGTGCTTCTCCGCATGGAATCGATAGGAATATGTGGATCGGACGTTCATTATCTTGTAGAGGGAAGGATCGGTCCTTTCGTAGTTGAAAAACCGATGGTTATCGGTACCACTTCCCAAACAACTAAAACGGTAATATAGAAGATGTGTTTCCAGGTCACGAAGCTTCAGGAACTGTGGTTCAAGTGGGGAAAGACGTTAAAAATCTCAAACCGGGTAATGTAATAAAATCTAACAAACCACACAAAAATCACGAAAAAACACATTAGGAGATCGAGTCGCGATAGAACCCGGAGTCGGCTGCCGCGTGTGCAGTTTTTGCAAAGAAGGCAGGTACCACCTTTGTCCTGACATGGCTTTTTGCGCAACTCCTCCCATCGATGGGAATTTGACAAGATTCTACGTCCATGACGCTGATTTCTGTTTCAAGTAACCAAGTACCACTGTCGTACTAGTAGTACTACATCCCGAAATTGTAGACTTCCCGATCATGTGAGTCTCGATGAGGGCGTCCTAATGGAACCCTTAGCCGTGGGTGTTCACTCTTGTAAAAGAGCAAACGTCCGTTTCGGAGATGTCGTTTTAGTGATGGGCGCCGGTCCCATAGGTCTTGTGACGATGATGGCCGCGAAAGCTATGGCGGCTACCGCAGTTTTCATCACAGGCACGAATCAGACGTACTCTGAACGACCCCCTCACGGATTTTATTGTAGATCTGGCAGACTTTCGTTTGAAAAAAGCTAAAGAATTGGGTGCCGATTATGTTATGAAAATACGAAAAGACATGCAAGATAAAGATGTTATAGCGAAAATTAAAGAGACGTTGGGGGAAGACCCGAATGTTACGATAGATTGTACGGGTGCTGAGCAGTGCATCAGGATTGCTTTGCAGGTTTTGTTCGAAATACCGTTGCCGTTTTAAATTGTGGTTATAGAGGTCTTAGTTTCTTTATTGAAACTTTTAGGTCACAAGAACAGGAGGTGTGGTAGTTTTAGCGGGGATGGATAAATTTGAAGTGACACTTCCTTTAACAAGCGCCATTTTTCGCGAAGTCGACATAAGAGGAATATTTAGATACAACAACGAGTGAGTATGTAATATCGTGGAAAAGTGCTTTTAAATTTTCAATTAAATCTCTATCTCGAATTGGAACAAATATGAATATGGTGAGGTTAGAAAAACTAAAAGTCGAATAAAAAATGTCGCTCAAAATATTTGTGGTTAATTGCCACGTTTAAAATGCATTCACGTTGGCGTAATGGGAGGCTATGGAAATTTTGCATTTAATTTGGTAGTAAAGCTGTTTATTGGGTTATGTTTTTCTAAGTTTGAGGTTATAAATAGCGTCAATGTCTAGTGCATGGTTGTTAGTTTTACTAGTTTGCAATAGAAGAATACTCAGACATCGTGGAAAATTCAGCAACATGTTATGTTCATTTTGATAGGTCCGCATGGCAGGCACTTTAATGACGGAAATCAAACAGTAAACGCGTAAAAAAATCATTCATGGCCTCCCATTATGCCAAAACAACGTACACGATGTTTACACGAGTAATTCGTTGATTGATGTGATCCAATTAATTGTAGTCGTCTGTGCTTTTTAATTTTTTGGAGATAATAAAATACCAAATGGTAAATGGAATCCGCCAAGAATAATGACAAGATAGATATTTTGCATAAGCAATAGTTATTTATGTAAACGCACTTTTCCATTAACAGTTTCATTAACTCAATTCTAGCTACCCGACCGCTATTGAAATGGTAAAAAATAAAAAAGCCAACGTAAAAGCTTTGATAACACACCACTTTAAAATGGAAGATACCGTAAAAGCTTTCCAAACAGCCAGAACTGGAGAGGGCTATCCAATCAAAATTATTATACACGCCAATCCAGATTGGAAGCCTTGATGTGGTTTCGGATGGATTAAAAAATTGTTTTTGTATTTTGATGGTTGTAAGAAAGATTTTCAAGCAAGCTAATTTGTATGAAATTTATTATGACATACAACACAGATTTTCAAAAAAATACATTTTCAACTGTTAAAAAATGTCGTTTGTTGCGCTGATAAGATTGTTTAAATATGCAAAAATCATTACCTTTCTTACCCTTATCCTTTTGCCATAAATTGTGGCGGTAACAACGTGCGCGTTGCGAGAGAGACGGCTGGAGTTTATCGAGAGACGATGGAGTTCAATTTCCAATCGGATCAATGGCCGATGACCGATCAGAGGCTAAATAACATCTGATTTGGAGCACTAGGAGAGCAGAAAGGTGTGGAGGTAACCGTTAAGCCGCCAATATTTCCGATAGGTTTACATCAATCGATTTCATGCTCGTTTACCGCGCAATAAATTGTTTATTGGATTTGGCTCGTTTTCAAATTATTTCCAGTACATGCGGTCGATTCGGGATGTGATTACGTTAGTAAAAGTTCGTTTCACTCTCTCGCACATACAAAATACAAACGAATGTTACTTTATTTGAAATAACTTCTGAATAGAGTTGACTAGATGCAGAGGCCGAAGATTCCTCCATCTCTTCCCGTTTCTGCTAGCCTGATATTAGGCGGGCCAAGCGAGGAGCTCGCATTCCGTTTCCCGCATTCTTCACGTTATTCTCTGATCGAGGAACTTTAAAACCAGATGGCGTGTCGGTCTTTAAATCAATTCAAACAATTACATATTTTTGATTTTTTTTAGTCACTTAGATTTTCATTTGTAATAAATACAGTTAGTTATTTATTGAATATGAAATAAATTTTTTACAAAATATTTTGACAAGTAAAAAAAGGATTGGCAGCGGTGGGATTCGAACCCACGCCTCCGAAGAGACTGGTGCCTTAAACCAGCGCCTTAGACCGCTCGGCCACGCTACCTTACACCTGAAAAACATCCTGTATCTCATATGTAAACGCGAAGGCACATTTAAATATTTTTTTAAATAAAGATTAAAAATTATATAAATATTTTTGAAGCTTTAATATTCATATTTATTTAAATTTCATTTTTAATGAGAAACTTTTTTTTAAATTAAAGTAGTGAACTACATATTTATTACATATCATAGTTGAAGTGAAATGAATTAGACATAGTAGGTAATAATAGTATAAGAAAGATTTGGAAAGTATGAAAAAATATTTGTGGTAATACACGGTAATGTTACACATGCCCCTAAAATAGATCATGAATAAACAGTTTTTGAGAAAGCGCGCTTATGTTCTAAAAGAATGTAAAAATAGAAAATCTACACCTACTACAAGAAAAGTCGACGTCACAACATTAAAATAACACTTTGTACTTATTTTAATACCTGTCACATTAGTGATTAATACTAAAGACACTAACCACACAACAATTTATGGATGAACTCACAGGACTTTTAAATTTAAGTATCTAGATATAGTCTGGCCAAAAAAATTTCCACCTAATGAATGGCCCAATATGCCAGTCACTGCCGCCCTAATCCCTAATTTTTAATCTAGGGTAGCTGCACAATTTATTGTAGAGACAAATTAACTATAGAGCTGTTTTGGAAATAGACGTACAAAGATAAATCGGCCATTAGTGACGTAGAAAAAAGATAACAAAAGCCTTTTCGAGATTTTAAAAATAACTAAAAAATTGTTGAAAACTTCCAGGACCCTGCTGAATTATGTACTTCTGGTTGCTTAGCAACAATAATAAAATAATTAATTATTGTACAATCGCGGCCATCCAAAAGTGAACGATAGCTTTCGAAAATTTCCGTATTTTTCGTTAGATTAAATTAGGCTGTATTCATTGGCGTTCGTGAAACCTGTTTTCTTGTCAACGCCTCTTCATATTGAAGATGTCAGTCTTACTGCAATGTAATTCTCTCGCCACAGCAGTCAACGACCAATTTTCTTCAGCTTTGCATAGCCCTAGCTGTCTCAATCGGAGGGAGATGTCGTGGCATTTAAAAAAAATACTTTCAATATTGTTTTAACGCTATGCAAAATGCAAAAGGCTACCAATCATTTCACGTGGTTTGCTGAACCCACATGTAGGTACGTATATTTCAAAAACACTCTGTATAAATGAAACAAATGCCATATTTTTCGAATTTGAACATTAACCAGGTCCAGAATATCTTGATTGTGTAGTTAAACACACTGTGTTATTTCAAATTATTACAATAAATATTTTGTATTTTTTACAGTAAGTATCCATTTTTATACATTTTCGCCTTTCTTCTTTGAATCTTTTTTTTTTTCTTGTTGCTAACATTAGGTTTGACATGCTTTTTCCAGTTGTTTTTTCTGATTTAAACTTATCCAAGTGTCTCATTGAAAATGTTCACTCTGCAACAGATCCTGTAAATTCTTCACGATTCGGACACTGGTGAGAATAAGAGTCTACTAAGAATTAATTGATATTTCTTTAAAAAAAACGAAAAAAAAAGGAGAATGTAGAAGATATCGTTCAGGAAACATGTCACTGTACAAATGACACGGTTGTAAAACATTTCCTCACGCTAATGCAAAATCACTATGTTTGTTAATTTAGAATTGGCGTAATTCTCCATTTCGGCACTAAACAAAACCCGAAAATTTAAAATTTCGAACGAAAAGAACAAGCGATGGAGATAAACACACTTTTGCCATAAAAAAAAAACTTGATAAGATTTTAATTGAGACAGCAAAAGCAAGCTGATGACATTTTTTAATTCTAAGCAAAATTCTATTATCAGTTAAAATTATACAGGGTATTATGGAAGTCCACGTAATACATTTAATCACCAATAGAACTCTTTAAAATATACAGTGGCGAGCACGGAATTTCGCACACATCGGACATTTCACTGGCATAATTTTATTAAAATGAGATACTGGCGGCAGTTTCGTGACAATTTAGGTGAAACATCAGTCATGATCACATATATCATAATTGATTATAATGACAATAAAGCTTAGACTATAGGCTCTGCCATTTCTATTGAAACACCACCTGTTGGAATTTTCCTAAAATTTAGCAATGTGTAACAGGTTCGGTTGGTTGTAAAACGACTTTTAGTGAGAAATTTGAAATTTTGACATTTTCTAGTTCCTAAAACGTCAAAGCAAATCACTGTCAAAATAAGTATGATAAATTGATAAATCAATGATCTAATTACACATTTAGCAATTATTTATTTCGTCGACGCATCGTGCATTCTTAATATATATAATAATTTAATATAAATGTCAATAGAAATCTAAAAATTTTACGCCTGCGAGTCCTACCACTACAAATGTGAGTGAGTGGTTTTTAGCGTGGTTATCTGTCGTGGTTAGTGTTCCTGCTGGAAGATGGAAGGTAAAACCCAAGGGAAACTCAAAGAATTTTAATCAATGAACAAAGAAATTACAAAATCAAAGGATTGGAGCCAGTTTTGGAATCTTGAAGGATTTCGCCTCTCAGGTGTGATTGGATAATTCTGTAGACAGTAATATCAGATACCTATCTGGAAAAAGAAATTGGTATTATGGGGGTATATAGACAATGTGGGATAAGGTTGTAAGGATTAAAAAAAAAATAGGAGTTTGAGAAACTCATAATTGAATGAATTTGGGAAAAGTTTAAGTAAAAAAATAATTATTTTGGTTTATTTCAATGTACTTCTATGTATTAAGTATTTTAATAAACTACACTTGCTGAAATGCTTTTTTTATTGAATATTTCTTATACTGAAACCACAGAAGATCGACGAAACTAACACATAACCTCACTTTTCTGCTGTTAAAGTTAAATGAGTTATAATAATTAATAACAAATAAAACTGCACTTAAAGTTTAGCTGAAGAGATGAAAATCAAAGTTACAATTAATTCCAATTTAGAGCAATAATTTAAGGTGTCCCCTCAAGGCGCATGTGCCAAGTGGCGTGTAATAAAAAGTGCGGGATTTAATTTTGATGTTATACCTAAATGTTAGCATTCTTAGCAGATGTAAATACGTTCTAAGCTGAAGACCCAGACGCTTTTTAGAATGATAGAAAAACACCTTTTTAACTTACGGAAAAGATTTCTGAAATTTCGACACAAATTTTTCCGACTTACCACATTGGCTGACTTAAATGCAGTTAAATCATATAATTTAATAAGAGTTCTCTTCATGTCAGCACCCATAAGGACTGGTTTTTTTTTTATTTTGCTCTATTTTCGCGAAAAAACAATAAATTCTTGATAATTATTGGGTTATAATTGAATGAAAGACGCGTTGAGTCAAATATGACATGACATTCAACAAAAATCAAGATTGGCAATAATAGTCAAAAAATTACTAAACATATTTGCAGCGTTGCCAAACTGTCAATCAACAGGTGGTGTTTCAATAGAAATGGCAAAGCCTATAGATAGTTTTTTTTAATGACATACAAATTGGTGTGCGAAATTCCGTGCTCCTCACTGTACATTTTTTACATATTTTTTTAACCCCTAATTTGACACTTTGCTCATGGGATAATTATTATCAATTGAATCGAAAGAGAGAGTGAAAATGTTTTTTTCTTCAAACGTCCGTAAATTATGACATTATCCTGCTGCATTGATAATGCTAAAGTGTCACTTCATTGTCATGGCATCTAACGAGCTGACGAGCGGCAGCTAAAGTTATTATCTCCGCTGAGAGCGGCAGATAGAGTTATTATCTCCGCTGAGGGCGTCCGTGAAGTTATTATCTCCGCTGAGAGCGGCAGATAAAGTTATTATTTCCGCTGAGGGCGTCCGTGAAGTTATTATCTCCGCTGATGAGTGGCAGTAAAGTAAACTAGCTAAATCATTTGAAATTCCTACCTGGTTTCTTAACATGTCTTAAATAATTTCATTTGTTATGAAGGTTTGAAGAAAAAATAGTATATGTTATTCGGAGCAAAAATGGTTTTATGTGCTTTGGCTGGTTTGTCTGTCTCACTGCGTTCGACAGCCAATCTACCAACCGCAGCACATAAAACTTCATTTTTGCTCCTCATAACATAATATACTATTATGCGATAAAAACTTGATAGTTTTTGAAGTTTTGCTCCAGTACTAATACATAGTGTTTACTGTTTTTAATTGGAGTATTTTAATCGAGTAATTTTTTTTCGTGTTTCGTTATCAATGGATGTGTAAACAAATGAGCGGATATAAATTTTAGAGTTCAAATTATGTGTATTTAATTTTAACGCTGTTTTGAAGAATTGATTCTTTTTTATTTTAACGAGTCCTATTGGTGGTTAAATTTATTACGTGGACTTCCATAACACCCTATTTATTTAAAATTGTTATTATCACCCAAATAGTACGAGGTACGAGTAAGGTCATATTCCTTTTTAAGAGTTTCCAATAATTGTTTGCAGAACATACACGAAAGCAAATTTGTCTACAGTAAAAAGGTAAAATTTTTGTAAACAAGATTACAGTTCATACATATGTAAAATGTAAAGAATAGGAAAACTAGGAAATAGGAAAACTAGGAAAAAAACATGTGCGTAGAAGGGACAGTTGACTGTTCGAGGTGTCCACCGTATGGTGATTTAGACAAGATTTTAGAAATTTCTGCTTACAGAATTCATTTATCTCAATTCAATTTCTTTTTTCTCAAACTCTGAAAAAGAGAACTGAAAAATAAACAAACAGTTATTTTAGTTTTAAAGTGATAGAAAAACACTTTGTCGTCCTGCTAAAAATACTAAGTAGCCCCAGACAAGCGACCCATTTGAGATTGTTGCACAGTTTTGATTTTCAGTTTGTGCGACCTCAATTTAAAATTTATTATTATTTATATTTACCTACTTAAAAAAAAACATTCAAGTCAATTTAATCCGTACAGATTGCAGAGTCATTTTTCATTTTTATGTTCTGAAGTGGTTTCAAATTTGTAATTGTTGCAGATGTAGACAAAAACAATTTGTTTCGGGACTCCTGTATAGTAGCATCGCGTTGGATTAATGTCTAGGGCGTATGTTGGCTTCAGATCAATGAGAAAATTTCACACGTTCGTTTTGATAGTGCATCCAGAAGGAATGACGATTTAAATGAAATAGATGTGGCAGAACCGTAACAAAAACGTCACAGACGTATGAATATGATGACTAATAGATCTAAGTTTTGTTTTGATTGGGCAGTGTGGGCGTACTTTCCGCGACGCCACTGTAAATGGAACACTATAAGAACGAGCCGGTCCAAAATATACGTAGTTAACCTGCAAACCTCTGATCTTCACAGTGTTAAGGTGATAATAATAGTGATCAGTTTACAGAAAAATGCCCGGACCATCCAGACCTTTGTGGCAGGTTAGTCCATCAATTTTTCGTTGAAATCAATTTTTCTTTCAAATCACATTTTTTTTTTGTATTTTGGGGGAGTGTTGGCAAACCTGACAGGAAGAACACCACAAGTTGTTGTGTTTAAAGCTTTTATTACAAAACGAGACATGTTCGTGGTAACTAATAAATAATACTGAGTACGAAAATATGAAATGGGGTGAAATTCACTTAAACCTACGAAATATAAGTAATGTTCTGCAAGCTGTGACTCATCAACGTTCTAAGTTTAAATTTGTTTATGTTTGCTGGAAATATTTCAGCAGCGTAGGAAAGTGTGTCGAATTTTCTAAATTTACTCGCTAACTAATCACAAATGAGGCTCTTTAATCCTCTATATCCCCTATGAAGTAATCTGCAGGGATGTTATCGAACATTTTTTTCAAAATGTCGAGCATTATGTCTTCTATGGTTTTCGAAAGAATCGGATTCAAAGACTCAGCAACTGGTCTCCAGTTGGCATTGAGGTACGCATTAGTCGAATCCTCTAAAACGTTTTTCATTAGTCGTTAATGGGTCTAATGGTTGTCCAAATTTACCTAAAGCTTTAATTCCGTCGAACAAGTTGCCCATGTGCAATTTCAATCCGCCGATGCCGAATTTCACGTGGATGGCGGTCACGTTGTAGAAATGGAAACCATCCCTTTTTACCAGAGTGACGTCGCTCTTCGCCACGATATCGATATTTTCTGAAAAAATTGATTCAAAGACAAATACATTAAAAAATCATTTCTGCGATCTGTAAATTCGCAGATTGTATCTACCGTGTCCGATTTACTACCAGTATTGGCAGCTCGACTGTAGCTTTTGTTCACCGCCCAAATAAATATTTACCCGAAATAATAAAAACGTTTGTTATTCCTGTAATATTTCCAAAATTATTATCCCCGAAATACTCACTGGCATCGAACCAACAGCTTCCTTTCCCCCGAAGCGGTATGACCAAGATCCGTCCCAAAAGCTCATACAGGCCATCTATGCGCAACCTCTCGAGTCTCAGCTTGGTGAGGAAATCGTATGTAACAGGATCCACGCTGTTGTAAAGCACTTGCATCTTGCCAAAGCCCACGACGGTGACGTTGGTCAAAGATGCGTTCACCGTCACCGGCCCTCCGCCACCTTGCAGGATCTTCAAAAAATACAAAATAACGACGATTCCTGCACTGCTACATCCTCGCAGTTACGCAATTTTCATACGGACAGATTGTGTCATTTATAGACGCAACTTTCGAATCGAGCAGAACTCGTTGCTGTTCCGCAAATTTTTCGCGAGATTGGCTCATCTTTAGCACTTTCCCGGTGCAGAATCTGCTAATGCAGCAAGGTCGGCTACGATTGTCAATTACCATTTGTTCAACAATTCTTTTTGGCCACATAACGCCATGGTAACCTTTTAGTTGTATAATTCTTTCATAATGAACCGCTCTGACTCGATTTTTGCAAAAATTCAACATTCGAAAGTTCTGGATTCGCTCAGTCTTGATTCTAAGAATTATCTCAAAAATCAAATCTTAATCTAAAACGATTAAAATAAAAAATACAGTTGTGAAAATATTCTTGGCAGATTTGTTTGAACAACAAATAATTTATTACCACGTAAATTAAACAAATCACGTTTAACAGATGACAAAACAAAGTAACAACCACACTTGACAGTGACCTAATCTTGACAGCTTTGAAAGTCATGGAGTTTTAAACCAGAAAATTTATAACGGCAATTTTTTACAACGAGCGATAATAATGGTGATTAAATGATTTAACTTTCGCTGCTTCAGTAAAATAATATAATATTTATACTGGTGTTAAACTAAAATTGCGAGAGGCGAAATAATGCCTTTGTTTATGATTTGGGGCCCGTATAACAATGTTTAAATTTTTCTTGAATTTGTGCCAAAAAATATAAATCATTCCAACACAAACACATTTTTTAATTAAAAATAGATTGGCAATCTATTTCCTGCGAGAACATAAATAAAAAGCCATAAAAATGCAATAACAGAATGATATAAATCATAAAATTTGAAGTGAATTTAATTTTCTTTGAGGGTGCTGAGGGGGTTAAAGGAACTACGCGAGGAAGAGCCAGTCAATGTGGACACGTCCTTGTCAATTTTCTTTAATTAATTACAGTTAATTGTCCTGTGATAAATAGTGATTTTTTGGACATACAGGTGGTTGCAAAAAAAACGGGAACTGTCAGAATAAAATTGACACATTTTTACAATCTTTTCATAGTGTGAAACCTTCTTACGAGAGAATTATGGTCAAAATTCAATGACATTTTTAAAAATTATTTGTCAAGTAGACAATTAATTGACAAATGGACAAAACCAAATTTACATTAGGAAAATATTAATTGCAACCAACTGTACAAAGAAAATATTTTTCAACTTATAAATTGTGAATTGAAAATTGTTGTGGTTTGCATACCTTGATTTTTGGAACCTTCAGGGGATCCAAAGGCTCCAGCCCAAAGGCGGGCTCTCCTTTGGGGATCGCATCGAATAAAGACTGGACCGAGTGAGTGGAGCAATTAATAAATTCTGGATCTTTCTTGAAGCAAGTCTTAACATAGTCGGCTAAAGAAATTTGAAATTATTGAAAAAATTAATAATAAATGAGCCAAAAACCCTCCAACCAGAACCATTAAAATTTAATAAATCTCTTCATATTAATTACTCACGTTGTTCGATAACACCGTGCACCAGGTGCAGAGAAAGATACACCAGCAAGGTAGTTCGCAACATGTTTACTGGACTTCAGCTTCGTCTCGAGTCTATTCAGATCCAGATAAACTTTCACTTGTGAGTTTCTGCTTCATGAGTCTTTTGTTACATAACTGGCCCAACTAACACGGTTACTGCTATTTAAGTATGTGGCATTCATGTAGAACAAAGTTTTCATTTTTAATTTTAAGGTATCTGATATGTCATCAGTGATTTCAATTCAGTAAATTTTGTTGCGTTCACTTTGTAACAAAACCGCTATTTAATAAAAGCCACTCGTGGTTAAATTAACGTAAATTAAAAGGCAAATGTGATGGAGTCATCATAATTGAACTTTATTAAATACTCGCTAATTGACAATTATGAAATGTAACATTAAACTAAGCCTCATTTCGTGGGAAAGACTTAACTGTCTGAATTATTTACAGAGTGTCCTAGAACTGGCATACATCCCGTTAACTGCAAATGTAAATATTTATTCTGAAATGGATTCTGCAAGAAAAATTGTTTAAATCCATTTTGTTTTTAAGTTACAACGATTTTAATTTAACCAATCATCGTAGACAAATATGAATTCAATCCATGCGTTTCCTAGGAAACAACAGCTCACGGTAGATTTATCTGTAATCTTTCTGTTGTGATTGGCTAACTTAAAATTGCTGTAGTATAAAAACTATAAGGTTAAACAAAAAAATTCTAGTGAAATCTTTCTCAGCAGAAAGAGCGGAGCACGTGGTTAACGGGATGTACGCCAGTTCTGGGACAGCCTGTATTTTGAACTTATAATGTTATAAATCGTGCGTGTTTTAGGCGATGTCAGTTCCTAGTTTGTTACCCAATCAAAAATTCTATTAATGAAAGTGAAATTTTCTAGTTTTCTTATGTGTCGAAGTAAGAACACTTTTTACGAACAGATCTTGACCAAATTAAATAACTATTTATGTTTACAGTTTTCGGTCACAAAACCAACACAGGAAGTTTCCGGTGTGATTGTAGTTTCATTTTCGTTGTTCATTAATAATTACGTAATATGTTACGTTTAAAAAAAAAATTACACCGACCTGCTTTCTCCGGTTTTGTTGAGAATGATGAATAAGTATGGCATCTCGTAATTCTTAATAACAAAATCAAACAAACGAAACGATGCAGAGGGTCATCAGATAAATAACAGAGAAATTTTTTGCTGATGGTAAGTGAAATTAACAATGTTTCAACATATTCCATGTCGCAAGTATCTCTGCAAAGATAGTGTCCTGTTTTCCTCATTTCAAAGTTGTTTTCCGGGTGGTGGTAGTCGATAAATTGCGGTAATTAAAGACGATTATAAAATTTACAGTCTTCAAGAGTTGATGTTCTTTTACATTTTTATCTGTTTTGTGATTCAAATTAGAAGTTTTTGATGCGACGCTGAAAAAGTTCAAGTTCAAGTATTTTTACTGACTGAAAGTCAACGGTGAAAGCTGCGGATGAAATTCCGTAACGTTTACTCTTGACTCTTGCGTCATCAGGAGATGCAGTTGCACAGGTGAATAAAATAATAAACGCCGAGACAAAAGCGATAAATAAATTGAAACACGAAACGAAGTAACAGTGTATTTATGTAACAGATAAGTTAGTCAGACATAAATAAATGTTGTTGAATTATATATTTTCCCCGCTTGATGTATTTTCTGCATTAGTCGAGTAGTCGGTAAGCGAACTATTTTAGTATACAGCTGTTTGGTTCTAAAAATACCTATATTTTGGTAGTGTGCAATGTCAATAGTGACAAATTCAAAAAATTAAGAACAAGCAAAAATGTTACAAAACCTTACAAAACTCGTTAACCCTACTTAGCCTATTCTATAATCGACTTGTAGAAAAAATAATAAAATAAAAAGCTTCGAAGAGGAGATACAAAATGATTAATGATTTTACATGTGACGTGTGTTGCCGAAACCACCGTGTCCAGATTGGGAGGCCCCTTTGTTGTAGCCCATTTGCAGGTTAAGTTCACCCTCGTGCGCCCTCAGCTGAGCATCCGTGAACGTCCTTTCATTCTTGTCGGCCATTTTTGGTCCAAGCGATGGTCCCGTGAATTCAGGGTGTTTTTGGGTGATCCGTCCGAGGGCGAAGAGAGACAAAACCACCTGGAAAAACACCGTCAGTGACAATCGTCCCATCAGATTTGTCCTTCAATACTTGTGGGATATTCCTCCTCTCGAAAAGATCAGCCGTTTGGAAAATTTCCTCTTGAGGTACTCCGTAATTCTTCGCTGCCGCTTGAAAGCGTTGGATATTTTCCATCAACTGGAAGTTGGTACCTTTCGTTTGGATCTTCTTTATGCATCCGGGGGTCAACTTGTTCATGAGGTTGCAAAGAACCACTCCATCCCGCAGGACATCCTCGAATTCCCCTTTCGGTGCGGGCTCTCCCAGCACCTGGAAGATCCAGTTGAAGACCTCGGATTCCAGTTCCTTGTTGCGTTTCTAGAAGGCGTGTTAATTTTAAAATCGATAATTTAGTGGTACCAAACGTTCCAAAAATACCGCACATCGAACGGGCTATTTTTAACGACTTGTGTAATTATTCAGAAGGATTCCAGATGGATGCAAGTTTTTGGAAAATTTTGTTTTGGGCTTTTGATCGAATGGGTCAGTCTTTGCCAAGACTGGCACCTGTGCATCGGCTATTTATGCACGTTACAGGTGCGTATTTATAGATGGTTCGAATCGTATAAATCATAAATTCGATTTGAAAAAGGTTAAAAAAGGCGGCAATCGTCGAATCGTAAAGATCTGCAGTTCTATCAACAGATCGAATCGTTTTTGATGTTGAGAAGTTAGTTTAAATTAAAGAGGTGGGAAAGATAACTTACAGACATTGTGGGGAGCGTTTGATTTGAGCGTCGCGACGATACTGACTGAAGCGTCTGGTGCCAGCTGATGGTCTTTATGGGAGGCCCAAGCGGGGGCGTCGCTCACACGCTCACACTTGTTTTCCCGATCATTCATTTTTACCTTTTTACACATTTCGTAGTCCATTGTAGTTTGTTTCCAAAAAGTGATTGTTATGTCAGACAGGAATTTTGACAGTAGCTCTCTTGATTCGATGAATGGAAAAAGTACCATGTCGTAATGGCTTAAAAATAACACCACCGACGCGTTTAAACCGTTCGAGTAATTATTTTTCTAGCGTGGGTATAATGAAAATCGGTATTTTTAAAAGTGATTTTCTGGTCGAGATTCACTTGCATCAAGAATTTATGAAGTTGGCAAGTTGTCACAATTTTTTATTTTCCCAGATCACCGACTAATCTTGCAAACGAGTCGCATTTGTGCGAGTCGTAAAGCTTCGAAATTGAATTGAAAATGTGGTCAATAAAATTGGTCGCTGGGGCTAAAAATACTTTTGCACCCAATAATTATCAAGTTTCGACACACTTTCAGACCAGATGCTAACAAACCAGAACGGTACTAACAGTGTCATGGAAATTGTACATTTTTGTAATGGTTGTTGCAGGTTGCCGGTAAGAGGGACCCTGAACAGGAAAAAGAAGCTCAGGCTTGGATCGAGGCCGTGATCGGCGAAAGATTTCCACCCGGATTGCCCTACGAAATCGCCCTCCGCGACGGAATAATCCTCTGCAGGCTCATGAACCGCTTGGCACCCGGCATCGTCGGAAAGATCAACACTTCCGGTGGAGACTACAAGATGATGGACAATCTCAGCCAGTAAGTCGAGAGCGATCGAGTTGGAGATGGTGTTGCACCGGTCTTGATTGGAACAGTTTTATGAAAGAACTTAATCACACGGTGTTACTACAGACTTGGCTTAAAAGCCACAACAGATCGCCGGACTCAATGAATTTTTTTAAATTTATATGTTCCACCTGACCTCACTCCATTCATTCGCACCGCATTGTTAGTAAATAAAAAGAGGAATAAATTTCGGGCTAAGAAGTCTGGAAGAGTTGATGCGTGGGCTATTTTGGTTCGGACCGTTTTCCTAAGAATAACTTTCGATTTCGGTTTGCATCAACTGCGAGGATGAGCTTCGCCGACTTGGAACAATAAAATAGTCGAACTATAGTTAAATTTAGATTTGACGAGGGGTTGGCAACGTTTTTCTTTGCAAACCACTTAAGCTAAATTGACTTTTTTTGTTTTTCTCTGTTTACAATAAAAATTTCATTAATAACGTTTTTTATCTCTAATGGCGAAACACCATTCATACTAAAAATAAATTGGTTTCTGTTTCGGTGATTGAGCAACATCCGCACCTGCCTACGGATTCTGGTGATTGAAAGAAATATTCTCCACGTCGCTGAGAAACTGTAAGAATTGCCGAAGTTGGGGGAATTGCATTAAATTTTGTAAATCCTGTTGGTCTCGATAGCAGCACTTTCAGATGCTTTGGTTCGAACCAGATTTAATTCTAATTGCAATTATTAGTATACTATTTTATTCGCAATCATCACTGTTTATTTTATTAAATTATGTATGGGTTTTTTATTGCGAAAGAAATTTTCAAGTAGGAATCATTCAATGGTTTTTGAATTTGAGGTTATGTTTGCCAAACTGAACAAAATAATGCTGTTATCGGGTTGGAAATTTGAATATGTGTTTCTCTATTCGTCCAACAACAACATATTCATTTAGAATCTCAAAGTAATCAAAATTAACCTCTTGAACCAACATTTAACTTTGACATTATCGAGAATTGACAGAAATGTCACTTTTCGACCAAGAGATGCACAAGTGGTGGTCACTTTCCAACCAAACCAAGAGGAGAACTCTTTTGAGGCAGCAATAGAGAGAGCAATGACGTAGTTTCCACCGCATGCAGATTAAAAATAGGCATATTATAATAATGATTGCGAATAAAAAGGTTTGTTAAGCCTGGCATCAAGGCATCCATTTGGTTGAGACGTTTGGAACATTTTTTGTCCAACTATTCAAATAGAAATAGGAAGAAAGCCAAGAAAGGATCAAGTCCACAGAGGAATTAAATTTTAACGTTCTCTGTAACAAGGCAGCATAAATTTAGGGATGTGTCAGTGGTAACGGAAACGACCTCACCGTGTTCCAACCGCAAACTTATCGTTAGTTTAAATTTAACTGACGTTTATGAAACAGACAAGTTAACGTTATGCCGTCAAGTTTAACAACTACTCACCAGGAAATTAGCTGTTGAAAGGGGTCGCAAATAGTGACTTTCAATGTATAGTTACCGAATGAAATAAAAATTTTATTTCAATGAAAATGTGTACCTTAAAAAAAAACGTCGACAATTTTACCTACGGACGAAGTAAATTTTAACTTGTTTGCTAACAAGAGAGTATAGAGCAAAAGAAGTGGCCAAGTGCGAAAACATCGCGGCTGTTTTGGACAATTAAATTTGATCGAGATTTTTTCTTATTCTGATCGATTGTGTCAAGTTAAAAATATAATCAAAATGTTTTAAAGAATTTTGGGTTTTTAATGCGGTTTAGCAGTTTCATAATATTTTTACGTTTGTGTTTATACCCCAAACAAAAGAAAAGAAAGAACTGAATTTAGTCTTTCCGAAATTCAAGAATTCGGGAATTAAATAAATTGATTTTTTCTTGTTATTTCTTCTCTTTCTTTATGCCAAAAAGCAACGTGTTATTTTTAAATTCGCATTTGCTTGAAAAATAACGTTTTCTGTCTGGAAAAACAAACGAACCGCCACCTGGTGCAGCTTCTGTTTTCCTGTCACCACGAGGAAGCACAGGTATTGTCCTTGGTGCTTAAATTGTCCGTCCCACTTTAAACGGGAGCACATTTATTTATTCGGCAGTGTTTTAAGAAAATGGCCCGTTCGGCGATAAGGAAGTTTGGACCTATTGGTTACCGGCTAATTTGATCGAATTGGCCGGATTACGCGATTAAATTTTACTTGCTCTACATAAATCATCCAGTATGAAATTGTGGTGACAGAGCAGCAGGAACGCGAAGAAGTGGCCGGCACCGGCACCTTCCGATTTTCTGATCCGACCGAATCAAACTCGTTACGAAACTTGGTCCGATACGCACCACATTTTAATGAAAAGCGGATAACTAATTAACACAACAAAGGAATCAGTATCATCAACTAGTGCAATCAGTAAATCTAGTGTTAGGGTTGTAGAAGAGCGAGGAGATCCGCTGGCCGCACACCGACGATGACGCTCTTTAGCTGTATAACTGGTTGCGTGCTTTCAGGTTCCAGAAGGCGTGCGTGAAATACGGGGTGCCAGACGTGGACCTCTTCCAGAGCACGGACTTGTGGGACCAGAAGAACATCGCCGCCGTGACCATCACGATTTTTGCCATCGGACGCACCGCGTACAAACACCCCGAGTGGAGGGGCCCCTGGCTGGGTCCTAGACCTTCCGAGGAGAACAAACGCGAGTTTTCCGAGCAACAGTTGAGAGCTGGAGAGGCTATCATCGGCTTGCAAGCCGGTACGAACAAGGGGGCGACGCAAGCCGGCCAGAGCTTCGGTGCTTCGAGGAAGATCATCTTAGGAAAATAATTTTTATATCTCCGCTGTCGCTATCTGTGTACCTTGTCACATGTCCTAATTTAAACTGTTTTCAAGACTATGTAATCGTAATAAAACAATGTAAATAATATTTTTAAATTTCTTTATTAGTCAGATTATTGTGGTGGTTTTTGTATAGATTTAAACCTAAAATTAAAACAAAAATGAAACATCATTTCAAAAATAAAATACCAGTAATACTAAAAGTTGAACTACAAATGTGATGCATTAGTATGAAGGCACTTCATAACTTTTAATCTCGCTGCAAGATTAGTGTTACTAAGTAAAACATGTAGTTAGCTTTAAAGGTATTAATTTTTTAGCGAAAACTTTACTAAGTAAATACATGGATTAAACTTTTAATATAAAAGAATCAAGTTAATCTTGCAACCAACAGCAACCAATTTTAGGAAGACGAAATTAAAACAAATTTGAAATTTAAAACGTATAAATAAAATCGCGTGTTTTTCTCGAATTTGTACTAAATAGTGAACAAAACAAAAAATATACATATAGTATCGTAACTAAATAAATATTCAGTTGAAACAATAAATATCATTGCACTTGAAATAAAACAAGATTCTAAAAAAAATCATCAAAACAAAAAAATCACAGTCTGAAAGGTAATATTAAGGAAACGTAAAGCACTTAAACAGTACTGGTTTCGTCTGACAACCCGTTGCATATGTACACGGTGGAACTTTGCCTGTGTTGTTCTATTGCTCTCCAAATCCGAAACTCGACGGCCCCTCTGAGCCCGATCCTTTGCAAATCCTCCCTCGCGATGTTGTACAGCACCTCGTCGAGCGTATATCCTTCCGCTAGAATCTTCTTCCTTCCGTATTCGTTCACCCCGAGTCCTTGCAACCAACTCGACAGTCTGGGATCCTCATCAAACTCGTCTTTCAGTTGAACTTCGCGCGGGCGCGAACAAATCTCTTTGATCACGTCCGACTGGCTGTGAATACTTTCGATGAGCTGCTTCACCTTCGGACAAAAAAAAATTATTACTTCGCGCAACCCCGGTTGTCGAGAGACGTACGAGAATTTGATACTGTTTCAGAGAGTCCATCAATTCTTGCAACAACCTGGCATTTTCCGAGCGAAACTGGACGACTTGATCTCGCAGGTCAAAACCTTCGGAACTTTTGGTTGATTTTGCTGAATTGACGGTACTGGGTGAACTGTGATTTGCCAGGTTTTCTCCTAATTCTGGCGACAAGACGGTAATGGCGGCCTGGACTCCCGACCGTACCAAGTTGTCGAGGGCGAACATCCAGTGGGGTTTGATTGGGTGCAAACGGAGAACCTCGTTGACCGATTCCTGTTGGAAAAAATCACTTTCGATCTTCGAACACGTTTGAAACGTATTAACTGTCCACGCATTATAGATTTATCTCGCGATGGCGCCATTACAAACATTGATAACAAAATGTAAACAAATATTGCATTTCAAAAACACATTTTTTTATCGCCTATTTGTATTTGCAACATGGAAAACGGCCATAACTTGAACGGCTTCATTCAGTATTATGTACCCTTCTGTGTACCCTTAAATGCTACTCATTGTGTACAACTTACACCTAAACTATCTTGATACTTTCCTGGTACAAATAAATCGCAAATTGCAGTTGATTTATTGCGGTTACGTCAAAGTCGAGTTCTTCTTTAAGTTGTCTCACGGCAGTCTCGACGACGGTCAACGAAGGCTCCGTCAAATAATCTTTCAAAGCGTCAAGCAGTTTGGCAAGATGTTTTAGCGTAAGAACGGTCTCTCCCATGTATTTGTCCCTGATTTTGCTCATCCATACGTCACAGACTTTGACCCCGTCTTGGGCGAGCACTTTGGCAAGTGTTGTGCGTCTTTGAGAGTCTTTTTTCAGTAAATAAAAACCGTCTGTTTCCGTGGTGGCGTCGACTTCCGGTGATAAAAGTGTCCCGGAGGAATTTCTTCTTTCCGTTCCGTCCTGGCATGACTCGATCTCGAGGGAAGGTGTTGATGCTAAGCTATAAGATGACCACAATTATCAAAATCCGGACAAATGCACGAGTTAAATGTAAATTTTAAATCTAAACCTCGAAAGTATACAATAAGAAAATTGTGAAGTTTGCATAATAGTTAAAAAAAGAATATGTAGTTTCGTATATGAGTTAAAAAGTGGTGACAAAAGGTAAATAAAACGGAAGAATACAAAAAGTGAGAAACGTGTGTTAATAAACGAAATATGAATAAGTCATGATTTTATGTGCCAGAATATGGTTAAAATAAATTACAAAAACAAGTGTGCACATTGTCAGTCCTGTCTACTTCGAAGAAATCTACTGAGGTTGTATAATAACAGGATTACCTGTTGAATGTAAGTGATGTAGGCATTTGTATGGGCGGTAGTAGGGAGCCTCTGCTTTGGGAGCTGCAAGTCAATTACAATTACCACCACAAGCGACAAAGCAACATTTACACTGTTAACAGTCGTGTTAATAGAAAAATTAAGACTTAACCTCACAATAATTACTTAAATAACGAATTCAAGATTCAGCGCCAATAATAACAAAAAAAAAACATTACCATGAGTATTTAAAACACCAATCATCAGTGTTGATGATGAGAAAATTCGAGACTATCATGGTTCACACAAGTCACACACATACAAAACAAAACGCCACTTTTTATTAAACAAAGGTTAAGTTTTTATCTTGGTTTTTGTCGACATCCTGTAACTATGATTAGGATGCATGCATACGAACATTTACTTATCAATACTCACTCAGATTCCGGCGTGGTCGGCGTCTGATTGGGGGCGCTACAACCAGGAAGTCGCGGAATCACTTTATCAACCGGCACCGAAACGCTGCGGTTAAAGTCGGTATTTAACCGCATGCTTTTCTTCCTTTCGGATCCTAAAAACCACACGTCTATGTAGTAGGTACTCAACTTACGTATTTTGAAAACGCTTTAAATCACATCCGTCAAAAAATGACAATGATTTACCGGGACGAGTTAAATAATGATAAGTCGTACTAAAACTCGATGGAAATTTACCGAAAACATTACCAAAAATCATATCGAATTGTGTCAAGATTCGTATTTCAAAAATTAACATAACCTCAAAAAATAAGAATTGACACTTGATGTAGCACGTGACGTTTACGTCAAACTTAGCGCTGACCTACTACGACATGTTGGAAAGTTACGCGAGCACAAAAATGTTTACCTATAAATGGGTCTTCGAGTAATTGTGCCGCGGAAGCTCTTTTGTCTGGATCGGGTTCGAAGCAGCGCAGGATGAAATGACGGGCTCTATCGGATAATTCGTCGGGAACTTGCGGGTGTACTTTGTAGTAGCCCACTTTAAAGACGGCAGCTTGAGGTGAACCCAGCTCAATGAAGGGCGGCTTTCCGGTGGCCATCTCGACAACGGTGCACCCCAAAGACCAAATGTCGGCCGGGGCCCCGTATCCTCTTTGTCCCTTGTCTATAACTTCCGGGGCCATGTATTGGAGCGTCCCTGCGAAAGTCTCGGTGCTGGGACACAACCCGGCCAGTCTCTTTGATGTTCCGAAATCGGAAATTTTAACTACCCCGCTGTACGTATTGACCAGAACGTTGTCACCTTTGATGTCGCGATGGACGATTTTTTGATCGTGGAGATACTTCAGTCCTTCAAGAATTTGTCGTGTGTAATATGCCATGGTGTGCTCGTTGGACTTCATGGGACCCCATTTGAGACGCAGTAAGGCACTCAGTGAACCTCCGGGTACTTGTTCCATAAATATTTTGAAGTAATTGTCTTCAGACATCGACCCTAAATACTGGACGATGTTCCTGTGTCTCAGCTGGGAGTGGAGTCGGATTTCTTCGTGCAACGGTTGAACCGCACCTAAATTTTTCTCAGGCACTTCTTTAACGGCGATTCTCACTTGCGTATTCAAATCACGAGCGGCGTAGACCACTCCGTAGGTACCTTTTCCTAACACTATACGTTTACTCTGTTCATCTCGTTCGTATTCGTATCTTATATCACGTGGTGGTTCTGATTCAAAAATGCCTTCTTGGTGGTCAGTCAGTTCTAGTATCAGTTGGTAGAAGCACTGGCGGCAACTTTCGGAGGGGAAAAATATTTGGAAGTCGTCAGAGTTGTGATGTACATAAAGGAACAGGCAACGCTCGTCGCGCTTGTAAAAACTAATACTTCGGATATTGTTGGCAGTGAATTCCCAATCGTGGATTTGGGTGCAGTTGTTCTTCAGACTTTTAACACAAAGATTTGTTACCTGGAAACAACCCCTACTATATTACGTACATACATGGCGCCCTTGGATTTTTCAACTGTCCGGTCAATTTGAAATTCACTTTCGAAATTTTAATATTTTTGTTAAAATAAGTGATTTATTTTAAATCGAATTTTTTTCCCTGTAACTTTTTTCGACGTTGCTGTATTAATTACACAATGGCGTTAACGTTACGTCAATGTTAAAACGTTAATGTTAACGTTGGATCTAGAAATTCAAAATTACATGTATTTCATTGTGGACCGTTCACAATGACGTTATGATGAAAATTAATGTTGCATGATATTGTTAGCGTTAACGTTAGTTCTAGAAATGTTCTGGATTCTTAACGTTACGTTCTAACATTAGCCAACGGAAATAATTTATAAAAAGTACTGAAATACATGTAATTAGATCTAACGTTAACATTAACGTTTTAACATCGACGTAACGTTAACGCCATTGTGAAAGGGCTGTATAACCGGCCTGTTCAAAAGTGTAGTTTGAGTGATCCCCGCAGAGCGCTAGTAATCGGGCGTTTTTTGGGGAAATTATTCATCTTAAGTTTTTGTCACCGGGAACTTTTCTTGTTCAAATGACATTTTGAATTTGAAGTCAAAAAACTCCTTGTCTTTTACTGCTTTGAAATTAAATTCGTGAATGTTTTTCTTATTGTTCGTTGTTTTTGTGTTTAGTGTTGTTATTGTTCTTTATTATATTGCGTGTTGATTATTATTTTTAGTGAAGCGCCCGTTTTGTGACGCTCTCATCGGTGGAAACATTTTCATAATGCATTTTCAATGAAATGAACAGGCCGGTTGTGATACAGCAGGTCGTGCTTTTTTAATACATTCAACACAAAAACCATCTCCGAAACTAAAAGAAATGTTAAATTTGACACCGGAAGTCACGTGATTTGTTTTGTCAGCCATAATTTCAGTTTTTAGACCGATAGCGATGATTGCCGTTGCACCATTTATGCTAAATCAATGAATAAAACAACTTCCCGCATGGTGCGAACTTTTTGGTAAGCATTGTATTGTATTTGATGATAATAAAATATGTTTGAAAATATTTTCGGCGTGACATACCTGTAACGTTTGGGGCTCTGCCCCCAAATTAACACAAACGTAGCTTGGCATGAACTCTTTGCTGGGTTCCAGAATCAGAGCCGGAAAACGGAAACTATCCTTCGCGGGAGGTTTGGTCGCTTCCAAGAAAAATTCCATCCAAAAATGGAAAATCTTCTCCTCTGGAGATCCCTCCTCGTCTCTTTTTTTGCGGAACCTGTCGATCAGTTGTATGTTACCAACTGTCGAATTTAAGTACCAATCTGGCGGTTTCAGTTTGAACATGCACTCAGCAGCTTGCACTGCATTTGAGTAATGTTGGAAAAGGACAGATATTTCAAAAAATGTGGCCACATCCCAGTAGTCCTGGAGAGAAGCTAAACTGCCTTTTTTTCCTATCAGGTTATTCAGGACCATTCCGATACGCTGAAGTTCTTCATTGTTGGTGATGTCAGCGCCACCAATTACCAACAGTGTCGCCAAGTTTATTCCTGGAAGCGATTATCTCATCGATCAAAGATAAATTTTCATTGTTATCAAAATAATCAGAGATAAAGCTAAATAATTGACGAAAAAATGTCCGTCAACTTACCTGCGTACTCATTGGGTTGCACTTCAAAACCTTTTCTGTACCAAAAAATAGCTTGATCTAAGCTAATCTGATCTTTGTGATCGGATTCTGTGAATTTATCTTTGTAAATGCGACCGCACAAGCAGATCATGTCGGGAAAATGGTTTTCTCTCTAAAAATAAGAAAACAATCGTTTTAATAGCGTAGAATAAACGGGTCAAGAGGATCACCTTTTTTAATGCTTCAATGCAAACTTTTAAAGCTTTCTCTCTATCTCCTTCCTGTTTTCTTCTGTTTAAGGCAAATGCGTAAAGATAACAAATGTAGGAATTTATAAATTTCCTGGTGGTTGGCAGCGCTCTTAAATCGTCAACAAGATGAACCATAGCATCGTAATCCTGAATGTCGCGAAAACAAAATAACATATTTAACACAACCTCGCCAGAAAGAACGTTGGGATCGTCTAAACGCTTTCTGATGTTGTGCAGAACTTGCTTAAGCTCCTCCCCGCTTTTCTGCTCCGTTAATTTTTTCAAGTCTGACAGAAATTTTTCTTTCATGTGGGCCCTAACAAGACCGTTTGTCAAAAAAAAGGCGCAAAAAAATCAAATCACTTACTTGCTTTGTATCTCTACTTCTTGCAATGAGCGTTTGAGCCTTTGATTTAATAACTCACCTCCTTCATTTGACCTACCAGTAGTCACACAAGCGCCATCCTCTGCCAAGATATATGAAATACATGGATACTGGGTGGAACACTGCGATCAGAAAATAGTTATTGATGTAGTAAGTGAGTAAAGTAATACTTTTTTTTTTGCCACACGAGCGAAGCGAGTGTGCAAATCCGCCGAGTAAAAAAAGATGCTTTACTAACGAGTTGCATACATTTTTTTTGGCGCCCGTAAGTTTAAATTTAATATGACATCTGTATCATAATTTATGAATGAAAGATGACACGCTACGGCACTTTTTTTAACGCAAATGCGTGAAAAAATGAACCGTTATGGCACTTTTTTAACGCTTCTGGATCGATTCATAAATCACATATTTTATGAACGGGAATGAATTAAAAAACCTGTGCATTTAATAACGGACGCCAAAAAAAATGGTTTCAATTTTTTTCCCATCACATAATCTTACTTTTAGTCGCTCAGTTACTTCCGCATCTGTGTCATTATAAATTAAAATGTTGTGTTTCATGTTGAAACTCTCCCTCACTCCTAGATGGTATGACAATGTGCTTTTTTGCACGGGCAAGGAGAAGTCGACAATGACCATATCTGCATTGTAAAAGCTGCTCACAACATTGGTTTCTCCAAAATCAAGCTTTTCAAACTATAAAAACGGGAAATAGAATTTTTTTGAGTGGGTCATGTGCACACTACCTGAATGTGGTTGAGAGTGGCTCCCACCTGGACACAAGCTTGGTTCACCTCATCTAAAGCCTTTTTCCTGTGGGCTAAATTGCCTGATTGGCATATATCTATGACACAAACAACGTCCATGTGAGGCCTCGTCATCATCCCGTTCGCGGCTTGGAGCGTGTGTCCTGATATATCCGAATGGGAGCCTACACTGTCTGTGACACTTCGACATTCTATGAGACCAAAAAAATGTTTATTTGCTGATGACATAGACTCTGTTTTTGTAATGATTCAAACACGTACCTGCGTCAGGCTCGATGACTGTCGGAATCGGAGGAACAGGCATGTTTCAAACCACCGTACACTTTCCAAATAAACAATACCCTGGATGCAGTATGGACTCCTCTCGCGTACGTCAAATTCACATCGTAATCACTGTTGAAGCACTTTATTGTTATATCTCACGTTACATTCACAATCATTTCACCATCATAAATAACAATAAACTTAAATTGCTTGCATAATTGAACGCTACACAAATATTATATATGACATCTGTCAAAAATAGTGTTATTGCGACCTTGAAAGTGTTGTAAGTACGCCTCTGTATATTATGCAAACATTCCAGAGCAAATTCCAAGAAATTTTGTTTATGTGATAACGCAGATGAATAAAGATTAAAGATTATTGCCGATAATATAAAAAATTACAATCGTGTAATTGGAGAGGCACCTTTTTATGCGATAAATAAACGAATTCATTGATTTTTTATCTCATAGCAGTGAAACTTACAACTTACTCAACCCACAACGCAACAGTGTATATCTGGTCACATAATCTACTTAAAAACTGATTTAAAAATTAATTCATCATTTAGATTTTTTTTTTGTATTGATCGTGATGCTGTTATTAAACGTACAACTTATCATATTGTAAAAATAGAGAATGATGTAAAAATAAGAGAAGTATAATTTATTTTGTGGTGTTACTTGAAATCATTGGTTTTGCACTGAAAAATTATCAAGTAAAGTGAAAAGTTCTTGTCTCTTGTCTGTAACAACATTTGGTGGTTACAGACCGTATAAAACGAGCCTGTATATTGCAGAATCGGTCATTATTTTAATGACCATAAATAAACCAAGAATATGGCATAATAGAACTATGTGGGATACATTTGCAAAAAGAGCAACAAAAGTTAATAGCTAATTTTAATACAAATCTAGATTATTTCACGTTTTTCATATCGCGTGTTTGTTTCCCTTTAAGAAATTGCTTGAAAAGGTAATAACTAGCAGCTAATAATACCACATTGGCAATTTTAATGCTCTATCATTGCTCTCCTAGCTGGGAGCGTATAGTTCGTATCTTGGTAAGAATTTGCAATATTAAGTGGAGAATTAAGGGTTTCGTAGAACTTTTCAAGTCGACGAACATGACCTGGATAATAAGCACGAATTATGAGTCAATGTCGTAGCGAAAAAAATCTACTTCCGCTAAGTCTGCTAATAGATCAAACGTACTTAGGACAGTCATCTTACTTAACTGTAATAAACCCCGAAACAATCGGCTTAATGACTTTCATAAGATAATTGCACAAATGGGAATGGAGATATGTACATTGAATCCGCGCTAGCTACTAATGTAGGTCACTTCCAGCATCTAATTATATTCGGATCAATGTTACGTTACTGTGATGGTGACGCTGTTATATCAGGATGGAATAATGATCGTCCTTACGTGTGCTTCCTTCACTTCTTGTGAATTGTGAATGGCCTCGAACTTGCCGCAACCAGAAGTATGCATTACAAGGTTTCCCATATGAGCGTTCCAAAAGTGTGCTAAAACTCGTAGGTACTTATATTGTTTTATAATTAATTCAATTATTTCGTATTTTTTGTAACAGGTGACGGCCAAGAATTTTAGAGAAGGCAAGGTTAGACACGGCGAAAAAATTTTGCATATTGGGTTAATTTTAATTGCCTACATACTTGGTATTGATACCCACTTCGTTGGAAGCGCGCCGGACTTTTTTGTTGTTGGTAGGAGGATCCAAGTTTTAATAATTAATCTCATCAGGAAATACCTACGAATAAATCCGACAAAAAATAAGAGCCGTAATGTGATGTTACATAAGTAAAAAATAAAGTAGGAGGTTTATGTCAGAATGTACAGGGAAAATTATTGGGACAGAACAGTAATTATAACCATAATTAACTTTATTGACAAATTAATTGTTACTCAACAGATCCGAATACGAAACTTTACCAAAATGTGTTATTCCTGTTCGATGCATTTATTTGAGCATGCGACGTGATCTTAACACATTTCATAAACCGTGAAAATCGCCGTCCGAAGTGAAAGTGTGGGAGGTTGTGACGAAAATAATAGTCAAAGCGTGAGACAATTAATTGAAAAATGATTGAAAACGATTAAGGCCGGAGACGGAAGTACCATTTCAATTTTTATTAAAGTGTGTTTCTACGATTCAATTCGAATACGCGAATGTAACGGACGCAAGCACTATGAATTTTAATTAGTCATTCTGCGGTTATGATAATAATAATTCTATGCAAATATTCGAATGAA
Source organism: Tenebrio molitor (assembly GCF_963966145.1). Taxonomy (NCBI): domain Eukaryota; kingdom Metazoa; phylum Arthropoda; class Insecta; order Coleoptera; family Tenebrionidae; genus Tenebrio; species Tenebrio molitor. The sequence goes on from NC_091052.1 coordinate 4,700,899, forward strand.
GTTAATTTATGCTAAAGGCATAAAACCACACTTTTAATCGATTAATTAAAAAACGTCTCCACAGAAATTTCGTAATGTCAACATTGACTTCTTTATCAACTGCAGCATGATTCTGTCAAGCATTGACTTCTTTGTGAAATATACCATAAAGGTTTCGGTCAACGACGACAAACTTGATGACTTAACTATTCGAAAAAATTAATTTTAATATTTTTTATGAAAGCGTCCGCTTTGTCGAGTCCACGTTAGAATGCGTATTTCTGTGTACACACGAGACAAAGACTAATATAGATAAACATTTAAAAAACGAAACGAGGGCTTTTCAAACAAATGCTCTCGTAATCAGAAACATCTCTATTTGAAGAAAGTAGTAGAAATCGCGAATATATCCAAGTTATTATGTGATAAAAATCTATTTGAAGTAAAAATATGCCTTCAGTTTTAATTAACTATGTAGATTGTTACGCAACCATTATTTCTTTTATTAAAAGTGACAGCAAGTGTAAGTTTCAGCAGTGGACACCATACAATTTTTTAAAATCTCCAGTTTTTGCATTTAAACCACACGAACGTTGTTTCATAATCTTTATCACAAATATTTTTACGAACCATGTAACTAACAAATGCTAAACGTTATTCAATATTTGAATAAATAATTGAGGTGTGAAATGAGATTGCACTGCACATTTAACAATTTTTGCGTTATCATTTATCATGTTAATCTGCTAATTAGTTACGTTTATGGCACTACACAAACACAATAAAATCAAAAATGTAAAGTTGAATTAGATGCAGTGTCGGATTAAATCAGATAAGTGCACGATAAATTTTTTTCCTATTTTGTACTAAGTCTTTTCATTACTTCTTCAGTCCTTCACTCGTGTCAGTACCATATAAAAAATAATCTTGCGTTTGCAACGCAACGGTGTTTATCTTAAAAGGACAAACAAGAAGGTATTGAGGTTTCCGATTAATAATGTTTATGGAATTTGAAGGAATTTAAGATGGTAGCTCAATGCTCGTGTAAGTCGTCAATCTGTGCAAGCAAATCAACCTCGAGTCCATCAATTAACACAAGTTAATGATGGCTCATGTTCATCATAATCGCTTCTGTTTCTTGGACATCATTACCATTACCTAGAAAACGACAATGCAGTTACACACGAAGATTTGCTCACAATTAAATGATGAATTATCAACCATCACAATAAAAATGTTTTATTAATAATTTTTTATCAAACGCGAATTTTCAAACTTAATCAAGGAAACTGCTGTCAAGTGAAGTTTTCAATCACGCAAGAGTAAAAATGTCGCGACCTTTGTTGAAACGTCTCAAGAGGCATGTGCCTCTGATTCCTTTGTATTTAGTGGCTGGTACTGGGACTTTTGGAGCAATTGCTTACGCTGTTCGTATAGCCGTTCAGAATCCTGATGTCCAGTGGAATCGCAGAAAAGGTGAACTTCCCAACGAAGAGTATAGGGCTAAGCAATATAAATTTTACTCGCCCACCGTCGACTACTCACAGATTGAAAGTCCAGCACCAAAATACCAAGAGTTAAATTGAATGTGATTTTTTAATAATTGTTATGATTTGATTCGTTAATAAAGAATGTAGAATTGGGTTCCTTTAGTCACTTTGCAAATGTAGCCAGTCAGTTATGGCTTCAATGAGTGTCTAGAAAACATTTTCTAATTTATGTTAAAAAAAATCGTGAATTCTCTATCACTTATGTCGTTACAAAATCATAAGGGTGAGACTAATGTAGAGTAATAATTTTACCAGTGAATGAGCAGCAAATATTTGGAAAATGTTGAAGAATGAAGTAATCATAAATGAATCCCTGAAATGTATTGTTTATTTTAGAATAATTTGCAATTTCAATCGCTTTGCTACTAGAAATTTTAATGAAGTTAATAGCGCCGTACACTTTTTCTCTGCCTATTTTTATCTGATGTACTTCCAAATATGTGGTCTAGGTATTGAAAGAATTTCGTAGTATTATTTTACGACGGTTCGATGATATTATTAGTTTAATCGGATTCAAATTATCCAACATGGGAATCTGTAATATTCCTAGAAAGTGATTTGGAGTAAAAGTTTACAAAAAACGCCGTTTTTATCATCTCCAAACATTATTATTGAAAACTTTTTAAAACTTAAGGTAGTAATGACGCAACTTCTTAAATAACAAGCGAATTAAGCAAAAATTAAATTACTTATTATGTGGTTCCTGTTTTTATAGAAATATGTAAAGCTAAGTATTAGATTCAATGTTCCCATAATTATATCGTACTTTTAGTCTGATTATATATTTTTTAAAAAAACCCAAAACGTTAAAAAAATTAAATTCTTTTATTGTTTTAAATTAATCTATAAATATTTAACAGAGCCAGACTACGTTTTACAGTTCAAAGTTTATTTTTTATATTTGATTTTTTTTATTAATATCCACGCGCAGAAAGTGTTTTCATAATATACTTACTATTAAGATAAAAATACTTAAGATTCTTTCAGGTAATTTTGTAAATAAGATTAAAATTCTTAAATGAGGGTAATTAGGTCAAGTAAAACCTAAATTATAATTCTCTCGCTGTTTCAGCATCTTCTTGTGTTGTATTTCGCCTATTAAAATTCACTTTCTTCGAAATATCGTCATTGTAGAAAGAAATTGTTTTCTCAGTTCTCAAATGTAATTCCTCCAATAAAATTAAAAATCCCCGACAAGAAGAATCAGGTCAAGTAAGACTAAATTTTGTAATTTTTTATATAAATAAGTATGTAACAAAAGTTTGTAACTAAAATATTTTTAATTCTGTAACGTGATTCTGCAAATAAAATGAAGAAACAAAAAAAAAATCGATTTAAATCATAATTAAATTATTATTAACCCTTTTTTTAATAGAAAACAGAGAAATAAAAAAATACACTGGTTTATAAATAAGAATTGAGTAATTAGAGGAATAGTGGAAGTACAAACGATCTTTTTTTTCTATAAATAAAAGGTAAAGATAAAAATATAATAATAATGCATTAGCATTTTAATTTCTGTTCAGCAATATTTTTCATTTTTGTTCCATTTATGTTAAATACATTGAAATCGGAATTAGCAAATAATAATAAAACACTCGTAAATAAATAATATTTTATTGCCAGCCGTTAATCAGAAGAATCCCAATCAATAACAATCACATTTTACACGTCGTAACAGTTTTATGGGATACAAAATGCATGATTATTTTGTAACATTGTGCACATGTTTGTCTTGTTGTCGCCAGCGTTTAGAAACACCACTGTCATGTTTCTCAAGCGGGCATAAACGTTCTCGTCTCTTGTTGCGTCGTTGAAGTCTCCTGAAGAAGTGTGCCCGGAGCCGAAATCTCTTGTTCCGTCTCCCCGTCGGCAGCATCCAGAGAGGCACGGTGACTGGCCATCTGGGTAGGCAAGCACGTGGGGACCTTCATCTGCCGGTCAATGCAAGCGCGCTCTTCCGCGGCTTGGCCTCGCGCTCCGAGGCTGTACTTAGATATATAACTCGGTGCGGGCCACACGCCCCTCATCCGTCTTTCAACCATCCAACACTGCCACATAGTGCAAAGTTTTCCTAACACGGAATCCACAGTCAACATGAAATTTGTAAGTGACCAGTGTTCATTAATTTCAAGTGCGAGTGACCAGTGCCATCTTTCACTATCAGTGCCTTAACATTTATTAATCCCATTAACACGTGAATTATTAATGTCAATGACAATGAAGTCTAATTGGGTTAGTGGCAGCATTTCACCTCATACGGTTCTACACACTGTCGGATTTTATCTACTGAGAAAAATTAAGATTGAATAATTAGGTACTCTTTTTCGATTGTCGTACAAGAGAAAACGCTAATGGTTTGTGTTGATTTGTAAATTACTTTTCGGAGCAAAGAGATTAAATTGCTGACAAGTTCAAATGCTTCGTAATAGGTGTTGATACGTGCAAAAACACAGTGTTCAATAATCTACATTTAAAATGTCTGAAAATGATGTGTGATACGCGGCGATACTAATTACTTTCTCTTAATCGTAAAAGTGGCTCATTTTAATTGTTAATTTCTAATGAAATTCTTTGCTTAAAATAATTTAAATTGCAAAAATTTAATCTCCTGTAAACACTTTTACTTTTTTAAAAAACGTAAACACAAACATAACCACACATTTTGACGTTTATAGTTGAACAATCAGAATTGAAAATATTTATTCGGATAATCAATAACTTATGAATAATGTAAAATTATTTTGGATGGGAGGTGAAAACACAACGACGAAATCTGTGGCACAGAAGCCAAAAATGTCAAGGTTTTATTTTTCAAAAAGAATTTGTTACAAACAGTGTCACCAACGAAATTGTTTTCAATTTATATTTAATGATAATCGATCAAAATAATGTTTGCATTTTGACATAACGTATATTTAATTTCTTGTTGCCACATAAAGAGGCTTCGGTGTCAACGTGCATAAATTTCTTCGTATCGCAGAGGCAGATCGTGCTTGTATTATGTTTAATGCGGTTTATGGATTCTGACATATCTAATCCCATTAGCGTCAGCAGTTATTAAGTCGGTGTCTGGGTACTGTTTCCTGTTATAAATAGTGAAATACTCTGCAATTACGACAAGTCTAATAACACAGTTACATGATTTAAAGAAACAATTTCGAAAAATGCCGCCAATTTATGACTGCAAATGAGATAGTGGTTAAAGGGGCTGGATACCTGGAAGCCAACTTCATTCACGGCCCCTCCCTCGATGAAGACAATTGTAAGAAATTCATGTATCACGAATCCGACAACGACTGCTCCGGGTACACAGCGTGAAAGCAAAAAATTTTCGAATGGAATACAGACCGTGAACCTTGAAAGTCACGTCGGTGATAACGTAACTGTGTCACAACTGTCAAAAATGCCATTTCCGAACTGGACTAATCAAGGACAGACATTATCCAGTCTCCTGTTTTTGTTTATTATTTACGCGGGGAGAACACGAAAGCTTGTTGAAGAAAGTTATCATGATTTAATGGCTTTTTTACGGTGGTCATTCGACTGACTTATCGACTCGCAAATTACAAACAGTGTCGTATTGTTCTTGATGATATGCTTATGTGATGACCACGATGCAATCTGATCCGTGAAAAACTCTCTCAATTAAAACAGAAGTAGCTACAGCATTTCTCCAAACACCTGAAGAGTAGTTTCCAGTTTAATACAAGAGAGCATCATGGTCCGGTGCACTAATTGACAATGGACTTTCACTAACCAGACGGACAGGAAAAATCAAAATAACGTTGGATTTAGACAATAACAGATTAATAACAGGAGACAGCCGTGGGTCGATTGGTTAATAGATAATTAACATGTAAGAAATTATCGATAAATGTGGTCGATTGGAATAATCTGCATTTATATTACTGGATTGAATGCTCTACTTAACTCAAAACTGTAAAAGGGAAAAATTGTCGAAAACACTGTGTGACACCCGCTATAATTAATTAGTGAAAAATGGTGTTCAGCAGGTATGTAGTGTGTAAACATTGTGGAGCACATAAGGCGTTGGGTAATTGGAAAGCAGTTATTTTGAAGTGAATTCTACTGTAACGGAAATTTTTTGTGGGTTTGATTTTTAAAATTTGTGTTCATCGAGCATGTCCATACACGCGAGTGGTGTACTACATTACATAAGCCATTTAATATGTGGTAATTTGTCGACACGTGATTGTCATCGACATCGGCTCACAAGAATATTGAAGATTTACACAAAGTGTAAAAAATTTTGTAAGACAACAGAGTCCGGAACATTTTGCAACAGGCGTTTTGAAAGCTCCATAAACATGCCTCCATGATTGTTACTACTTTCAAGTCATGGTTCGTGCAAGAGCAAACGCGATCGAACATATTATTATCAATGAATTAACGATCGACGTTCTACTTTGATTTTTACAAAACTGAAAAACGACTCGAAATTTCGAAAACCAATCGACTGTAGACTTCTTCGAATCAATCGGCGACTTTCATAGTTGACACACAATTTCGTCATGTGCCGAAATCAAAACTATAGTGAAAACGTGACAGATGGTTAAAGAAAGCGATGATGGTACCGCTGAAATTTTTATTTCAATAATATATCGCATTGAACTCGTTTGATAAAACTGGATCCGTGTGTGTTTAGGTCAGCTTCAGCATCCATCACTAAAATCTGATTTTCACTTAATCTGCACAAATTATCTAGGGCCATAAATACGGTGTTGTGTTCACCGACAATGCACGTCTTATTAGATAGCCGCAACGCATGCGACGTTACGTAACGCAAGTGTCGTACTTCGCTTAAGGACCGTTATTGGACATGCGATCAACCTTATCTCCTTGACGGTTTCTTGTCTTTAATGAACATTTAGTACGGTTAGCCTCACTTATCGACTGCTCAGTTGCATAATCCCCGATAACGGCAAGGAGAAACCGTGAAGGATCAACTAATACGATTAACACAGTTAATTGATTCTGATTGTTTTGTCGAATCGTCGCCAGATAGCTGAGACTGATCGTCTAAACTTTTTCTCAATTTCCTGAAGGACTAATTTGTCTGACTCCGTTGGCAGATATAATTGCTGTGACTTGTATAAGACGTGACAATTAGCACGTTTGACGAATAATTAATTTAATTAATGGAATTGCCTCAACAATGCGAAGAAAGGCCGGATTTTGTTTGAGGAAACGGAAACGGAGTGTAGTCAAGGTGCTTTCGGTTGCGAAATCAGACAGACAGCACACCCACAGTGCTGCGATCCCGACTTATCCAACACTGGACCTTGACCGCAGCTTTTGTGCAGCGTGCGATAACTGTCATCCGGTTGTCGCTGAATCAAGCCCGGACCTGCCTTTTGCCAGCCACTGAAGAAAAGTCCAGCACGCGTGTCCGTAAACTCTACAATCAAATTCGTTTTTCCTGTGCCGTTACTTAACGCACATATTATCACCGAAGCGGCAACTTTCCTTAAATTGATAAAAATGAAAAAATTGCTGTTATTGTATTGTCCGCGATTCGATACGAAAGTATTTGCAGTAATTGTCTCCGGTACTTTTTCTTGTAAAATTACCATATTACTACTTTGTGTTTCAGTAGATGTTGCGTAACTGTTGGATCGCGTGCCAATCCATACTGATAGATATTCAATCGCGATCGATGTACAGATTTACATAATCGACGGTACTCCTGCAAGGCCGCGACTCCTCACGCAATTCCTCTTTTGTTGATTGGTAAGATCTGTGCGAACGCCACACCTCGGCGATAATTTGAACCGGTTAAGTGATGTAAACAACACGTAATCCTGGGCGTCCTGGCGAAAGCTCGCCGCCTTGAAAGTCAAGGTCGCGGAAAAGGACGCGTCTCAGCCTTATTCGGCAACCCGATCGAAATTTCAGCATCTAATCGTCCACTTCGATCGCCGTTTGTAATTTAACAAGAATGCGTCTAGTCGACGCAAACAGAGCGTATCTCGCACGAAATCCGTTGCTAAATTCGTTGTTTCAACAGCAGACGCATATGAATGTGCACGATTCCAATTGGACGTATTTTTTTCTGACCAGGAAATATCTTAATTTCGAACGGTTAGCACCGGCCTTACGTAATGCAATTAACAACAATGCTTAATTTTGGCACGTAGACTACCGCCAAGTCGATTCATACGAATGAGTTTCACTGTTACGTGAGGGATTTGCACAATGTCACTGTTGGCAACACTGATAGTGCATTTCAGCAATCATATGCAGGTCTCGCGTGCGTGCATTTCAAATGCAACAGATCGGGGTCAGTAGGATAAGAAAATGCAATTCGTTATTCGGACGTGAGGAGAAACGGGTCTCTCGCCGGGCGCATCCACCATTTTTAAGACCAGGCTGTATTTAATTTTTTTTCAAAAATGTCTCGATGTAGATCAAGCTCAACGGTTATTTTGTCATCGTGGTTAGTAAAACAGTTGAAGATTTCACCCCGCAGCTGTACGAACACGTCCGTCGTCGGCTTTCCTTTTAATTTTTTAAATGTGATCGAACATCGATTAATGTTTTTAAGTCCATCTATCTGCTAGAAAACAAAAGCAAAAGAAAAAGTGGTTGAGAAACTAGTTTATGCACATCTGCTACTCGTCAGAGCTCTACTTTGGAGCTTCTTTTATATAAAAATGATGTCTTCATGTCGACTTGTGCGTTGTGTTGTTTATGAGATAAATCTGGTTTTTCATAATTTTTAATAAAGAATCACTTTTTCTTGTCTTGTGCAACGAGTGTAACATGCTATTTTTTCTACTTCGGCTTCATTAATTTATTTTTTTTTAATATAAAATTATTATCTAGTGACTTTTATTTTAATGGAATTGGGTTGGTATTGACGAAGCAATGTCAATTCATTGAAAATTAAATTTTAAATGGTCTCCCAGATGTTGTTACAATAATAATCTACCTACTTAATAGTTTATTTTGATCCAAAACATGGATTCAGGTTCAAATGACATCACATTTAACACTGAAATTTACTTTCAATACCAACCCCAAATTCAATTATCACTAGAAACGATGATCTTCGTGAAACTGTTTTTGGAGTCACAAAATGTTCATTGTGCGAAGTAGAAAAATTAAGATAGAGTATACAAAGAATCTGATAGGCCCACGAGAAATTCCCTAAAGCCCATCCACCCCTGAACGTTTTGCAACGATTCGAAAGTAGAGCGAAACCTGAGGTTACAATATGAGGTTAAATGTTAACTGCTATTAAACTCCAGTATTTATTGCTCTCGTAATGCCTGAAAAGAGTTCCGGTATTTAATTGGGAGTGTCTCCGGGTCTCACCCTTCTCACTCTCGCTCCATTCCAGGCCATCTTAGTGTTCTCCGTCTGTTTCCTGGCCGTGGTTCGAGGCCAGTTCTTCGGAGGTTTCGAGTCGCTGGGAGGATTCAGCGGCGGTCTGGACTCTCCCCTGCAGTCGGCGAGAGATCCCAGACAAAACCCGGGTCCCGTAGTTTTCCCCCCTGCTCCCCCAGACAACGGCGAGACCAGCGGCGTCGTCGTCGGAGCTTCAGGATACGGCTTCGTCCCACCAAGCCAGAGTAAGAATCGTGCTTTTTTCGTGCGCACCATTTAACACCAATTGCGCTCGATTCATAGCATGAGAACTCGGTACGATGGCTCATTTAAGACACTTAAGTTGCCGCAATCACGACCATTTATCGCCACGACCATTGGCTTTCCCATTATTTATCATCACAAAGCTGGAGGTTGCGTCGGTGTAACGCAGTCGGAGGGCCCCAGACTGACCGGTGATAAAATCACGACGAATTGTGAAGGATTGTGCACATTTCTGTGGGTGTGGAATGTCGGTGCAATAAGTTGCAACGCGACCATCAGAAATGATCGGTGCTTGCACTAATGAAAATCATTTCGAACGAAGGTGAAAATCAGTCAAGCGATAAAGCTCGACTTCGATTCAATTCGTCCAGAGTTTGCAAACATTTTTCGCCACCAGACAGACAATCAGGTGTTTCATTCGTTAATGAAAATTTATGGCTTATTTAGAGAATAATCCGTTTAGATATGCATTAATAACGCTAATTAAGACACATGTTACAAAACGACAATGTTTCACAAGTAGTTGTCATCTGACAGACTCATTTCAGCCAGATAATTAACTCTCCCATTTTTCGTAGTAGCAGTTCACAGCACAGACATGGTTAATTATGTAATACGCCATACATGTCATTCTACTAAATTATCAATGCAGAATTACAAATTATCAGGGGAGACATCCCTTAATTTCAGATGCAGTTGGCCGAAAAGCTTTCTAGATAGTGTATTTTCCAAGGTACGTATGACCAACGCGGCAAACCTGTCATTTATATCTGGCAGCCCTTGAGATGACACAAATTTGAAAACTAGTCTCTTTAATGTAATTAATTATTCATTATATGCATTTCCTCGAGTGTTATTAATCCGACCTCACGGTAAAGGACGTCTCGAGCAAGGTTATGGTCGAATAAAAACAAATCTCTCGCGACTGACTTAACGAATTTTGTCTGGTTACATAATCGAAGTCGATTAAATTCGAAATTGTTTTTGACAAATTAAATGTTGAGGTACAGTGACCTGTCTGAAAAAATCCATTGTTTGTCCAAACGCGATACAACTTTCAATTTCGCACTGAAATAAAACTGTAGTTTATGACTTAGTTAGTTTATGAATTATGGGCCAGTCAAAGATTCGACGTTTTTACTGTTCGGAGTTTCTCCTCGGAAAATTTTTAAACTAGTCGAGATAAACAGAATGAGAGATCAATTCGTGACACGATTTATTCAACGTAATTACAGTTAATTACCAAATCGCTGCCTGCGAGAGTATTGTCTACACGTTTACCATATGCTGCGAGAAAATGATGGTTAAACGTGAAATCATGTTTAAAAAATAGCATTCAAGGTTAGCTTAATTCGCTTATAATTGTGGCGATTTTGTATTTTTTATGGAGGAAATCAGAGTTGGATGATTTTGCAAAACTTAACATTCCACGTGTACTCTGACAAGTATTAGAGAGTAATGCAGCCAAGGTTACAGTACCTCTTTTTTATATCCTTAACATTTTTTAGATTAAACAAATTTTTTGACGAGGCTAACTATACATTTTTTACAGGATTTAGTTCACAGTATTTCACCTTCTTTTGATCTCCACGTCTGCGCATCAGAGCTGCCATTGTAAAATATTTTCCGAAGAAACATCTCTTGTAAATATGTCTATACTTCTACCATTGTACAACATCTCCTATTTAATGATAATTTTTAGTTTGTAATTATTATTTAAGTGAGATTAAGTATTTAATTAATTTTAGTTGAACTTACTGCATTTGTCGACATGTGCAATATTATTTATTAAAGTTGTTTTACATAAATCCCTGGTTTCTTTTTTATTTTCACATACGGACCAATTCCATTTGGAATAAAATTATTAAGTAACAAAGGTGTGAAATGCAGCCAAAAAATAATTGTTTTTGCGATTATTTAGCAACGAGATACGAATTTTGAAATATTAAAATAATTAAGAGACTCATGCATGAAAGAGTTTCAAGAAACGGCTCCCTCATGTACTTGGAATGTTATTACTTAAGTAATATTCTGATTTGATTACTAATGGATTTAAGTGATTGTCCTCTACAAAAAAAATGTGAAAATGGCGCACAAATGCAAATATCTGTGTCAGCTGATTTTGAAAATCCTTCTTGTGGTGTGCTAACAAGTACCATTTCGTCAGACCGTTTCTTATTTAAATTGATCGCGTGGAGTACATAAAAGACTATTCTTTTACGTTATTACGTCAGCGAAGAAGTAACATAACTTTTGAGTGAGATATCATCTCTTATGCATGTGACCTTACGAAGGCTTCAACAGCTATCATCTTTCTTCCGGAATTCAAGTCTGCAAGTTCTTGTGGAGAAACTTTTCTCTGCTTTTAACGAGGTTAATGTTTCTCAAATGTATATCAAGTACATTGGTGATATGCAACTTATATAATTTTACGTCACGATGTTATTTAAATGAGTCACCTCGTATCAAATTAGTGCTGATAAATAAGTAGTACGGTAGATCTATGAAATGTTGCTTCAAGAGACCGGAAAGTTCTACAAAAATCAATCATTTGTGGACACCGTAAAAGCCAAAAGAATAAACCCTCCTAAAAATTGGTTACAAAAAAATCGTTGAAAAATCATCGAAAAGGGGTACCTCGAAGGGGTGAAACTCCCCCGAAAATTGGGCACATAAAAAGTCGTTGAAAAAGCCTCAAAATCCGATAAGAAATTGATCATTCTTAAATACCCAAATTTTGGGTCACTAATTTTGGTATAAGTTGTTCATTGCTGAGTATGTATGTAAAACAATAAACCTGGTGAAAACGAAAATGGCGTTAATTTTATTCTGTACTTTATTATAGCAAGATTTTCAAAAACCTTCAATAATAATTATAGAAAGAAGTGTCATGGTTATTCAACAGAAGATAATTAAATAGAAAACAGGTATCTAGGAATTGTTAATACTTCTGAAAAACATGTTTTAATTATTCTGTTAATTATTACATTCTGTTCTTTTCTTCTTGAAAAAAGTTTTCACTTTATAGAGTTGTAAGTGCGCATTGCAAGTTCATTAATTTCAAACTACAATTTCTTCAGAAATGTAATTTTTTAAATTTAATTTATTCCTTATTTTTTGTGACAACCAAAGACATTACTTTTTCGAAATTGCATTACAAATTACATTTATCATGAACATGCACTTTCACTGAAACTTAAAAACGATCTTTATTGCTTACTGTCTGCTATTTGCGACCATTACTAAATGGATTAAGACGCACGTGTACTCTTTAGTTCTTATACGCAAGACCAGTCATTCGTGACACCCGAAAAAAATCGTATTGGCCAATAGCTTCGACCTTAAAGGACGAGAAGTGTGAATTTTTTTACCAAGCAATTTACTTATTATTTGCGGATTTAGTTACTCCATCCGTGTTTCCAACAAACAATATGACAGTTTAACAAAAGTGCTAATGGGCTTAGTAACAGAAAACCTTGATCTGTAAATACACCGAACAGGAGCCGGAGTAAATTGACCCTCACCATCTGTATCCTGTTTAAAAACAAAAAAAAACATGGGTGGGTAATGACTCTTGAAATCTATTATTTACACTGCCACTGTTAAATCCGCTTTTCAACAAATGTCAAGCAATAAAATTGTATTTGTGTTGGGCTGCAGAGAAATTTGTTTTCGTCTCCATTTTTCCATAATAATACACTTAAAAACTTTCATTTTCTCATTCAACATTAGATCTGTAATTTTAAGGCAATTATTAGAAGAATAATTGGCTGCCATTTTTAAATTTTACTGGAGCGTATAATCTCGGCAATTTTCAAAGTCAAGTTATGTCATTGTTGCGTGACAGTTTGTGCATTGACAAAAAATGTACCCCGAATGTTGTGCCCGTAGGTAAATGGTTCAAAATCCGATTCCTTTTACATCGAACAATTAACATACCACACACATAAATCAAATCTTATCCAAAACGAGATCAAAAATAACTCAGGTGAACAGTAACGGTAACGTGTATTTTTTCAGAAATTTCTAGTTTGGTTGCGTACACTTATTCGCATTGTTTTTGGTTGGTCGTTAAATACGTCATAACAGGACACGGAGATAGATGTAATGAGTTGATAAAGCTCGAATCATTTGTAAGGTGATAGTGAATGTCTGCATTAGCATAACAAATGGTTTTGCTCGTTGGCCTGAAACGAGAAAGCATAATAGATGGCGCCAAAGAACACAGGTCCCAGATGTGATCAAGTCACATACAAGCTTGCGTATGCGCTGAAATACGTTCCTTTCGCGCTGAAACTTATTTATTTAGCGACCGGTGCTGCTAATGAGTCCTGCAAACATTTCCCATTTGTGTGGAAACCAAAATGAAATCGATTTAATCGAAGCGTCGATAGTTTCTTGCTTTGGTTAATGAAGGGCGTCACGATTGCGTCACTGGGCTTTGTGTACATTGTATTTCTGATTCGAAATAATAAGTTTACAGAGAGGCGGTTCGAGGTTAACGTGTAATCGACAATGACAATTATATGGTTATTGCTCATCGTTAAAATGATCTGTCTTTGTAATTTTGTTCAGCTGAAATCCTGAAGGTTGATGTGTACGTGACAGACGCAAGTTGTCTCTAGGAGACGTGGAAAGTACCCAGTCGCCTTGTTATTTTCCATTTATTGGTAAATTGGTGTTCGAACACCTTTTATATTAACTGACCCTCTTGGCTGTCAGATATAAATAGAATATGCTAAATTAATAACAAATCGAGCAAAAACGTATTGGGTGCAATGGAGTTTGATATTTTAAAAGCATAGAAGTGTGAAGAAAGTTGTCGATCTTGAATAATTTTCCATTGTTGGTGGGGCATCCAGACATCTTCAACCTATAGGTATCGATATGGATTTGTAACCTTCATATCATAATTAATAATCACCCATTTAAGTAATAACGAGTGTTCAAATAAATTTGTGGTCAAGCAGGCCATGATTTTCTTTCTCTTTTCCAAACGTAGATCGTCCTTTTAGTTGACAAATCCTTCAGATGCGTAACCTCAATTTGATCATACCTTTATTTGTTGTAATAAATGACAAATCGAAATTTTCGATTCATTTTATATTATTTCACTACCTGCTTCAAAGGTTTTTAAAATATGTATGTATTCCACTCTTTCGTCCTATACTTCCCATTTCACTAAACATTTGACAGTAGATGAAGCTTCGCGACACACGTTATATGAAATGTTATTTCTGGATCAAGGAAATTGGGTACATGAAGAAATCCTTGAAAAATATCCCTGGAAAGGTGTTAAAATCCTTCAAAAATGAAAATTTACCGAAAGAGCCTCAAAATCACATAAAAAACTCCATCATTCTCGGACACTCCAGCATAGCATTTCATATCTGAACCAGCCGGATTAAAAAACTTAAAAAACGCGTAAAAATGCTTAGAAATCAACAACAAAATTTTAGTTTCTTGAAATAATATTAGGAGTTTCAAAAACAGTGATTTTTGGTCACAAATTTTGGAACAAGTTGTCCGTCCAATGATAAATATGTGTGTAAATCAAATGAATATACCGGGTGGGGCATCGTATACGCGCACAGGAGAAATCGCGACTTCTAATTAAATAAAATTGTCGAAATTTTTCAGACTTACCTGGCTATTGGTAAGGTACATTTCATAATTTTTTGATAATTGTTCACTTACAAACAAAGCCAAAAAAAATTAAAATGTAAATTTCAACAAAAAAATCAAATTCTGATTTTTATACTAACCTACCCAGATTCACTTCCTATAATTATTTACGAAATCTACGGAAAAAATACCAATTAGATTTTGAATTAAACGCAGTTTTCCATTTCTACTTTCAAAATCATTTTTATTTATGACCTGCTACTTTTAATTGTCAATTTTATGGCAAAAAGGTTTAAAACGGTCGGCTATACCTTTGTTGGGAAATTATACCATTGTGCCGTAAATCACCCGCCTGGTTTACGTTTAAATAAAAAAGCGAATTATTTAGCTAACCAAGTCAAAATTTGTAATTGTGCCACCAGGGTTTGATGGGTTAGCAGATACAAATTCATTTAGTGTAAAAACTTTATAGGTAAATTAACAGTTAATTTCAGAAAACTAATAAAACTGTTACAGCCTTATTTATTAACAAAAAAATTTTTAAAAATTCTCAAATATACCTTATCAATAATTAGTCAGGTATATAAAATTTCGCCAATTTTATTTAATTAGAAGTCGCGATTTCTCGCGTGCGCGTATACGATGCCCCACCCGGTATTTATTTGTGACTGAAAAGGTTAATTAAAGAGCAATTATTATGACTCAGATTAATAGTTTAATTTTTTTTATTATACATTTAACAACAATAATAATTATAATTCTGTTTGACAATATAAGTACGTTCTACAATATGAAAAAAAAAAGAGACAAGGGAGGCCATTGAAAACAAAACTTCCGAAAACGTACTGCGTAGCTTTAACCACGTGTACTAACATCCGTGATGAAGAGAAACTTCAACAAAGTTGTGTATGGTAAACCCAAAACCTAGTCACAGTTGCCTTCAGTTGTCATGAATAATTCTCGAGTGAAAATAATGTTTTAAATAGAATTCCCATAAATGTCAAAATTGACAAATGACAGTTCATTAAGTTACGCTACACATTTTAAAAGTTTGTTTTCTATACCAGATCTTTATCTATTTTTTTGTTGATCATGCTGCGTAATTTAAACTGTTTGAATCAACAATAAATGATATTAGGTACGAGTATTTAGTGAAGATAAGAAATCACTTTTTAAAATCACTGAAGGATATTTGAAATCGCTACAGGAATTAAGATAAGTTAACACTTCATTGCAAAAAAAAATGAATGAATTCTTTAAAAAAATATATATAAAAAACCATCAAGAGCTATAGAACGTCCAGAACACATAAAAATAGTATGAGAAGGCGTAAAAATCTCCTAAAATTAATTATAAAATTTTTTATTCAAAAATAAATAAGAAAATACATATCCCAAAATCAAACGAAATAATTTTAAAAAATTGCTTCGCTACTTAAAATTTTCGATGGATACTGAACCTACGGACATGGACATTTTGTAGCACACTTCAAGTGGGGCAAAAAGTTAATTTTTTTTTTATCATTATCGCATAATGTGCTATCAAAAATCATAGTTTTCAATCAAATTTTAAAAAAATCAAATCAAACACGTAGTCCAGTTTTACTCTTTTAATTAAAAATATAGAAAGTTATCAAAAAACCCAAAATTCATATCGAAACCTTTAAACTAATTGTAAAAAAATAAAATTCTTAAACACTTCAAGAATCGGGAGACTAAACTTGGCGTTCTGCTCGAGAAACCTTTGATTCAAATTTTAATGGTTTTATAAATATGTTTAAAATCTGTCAAATTTACACATAATAGATGATGACTCACTTGTGCCTTGTCCTTGGTAAGTAACCAAGATAATGAATAAGTAAAAAGTTCATATATGCCATTGTTTATTATTAAAAACATTGTTTTAAGAGAGCTTTAAAAAAATGATGCGCAGTCTTCCATGTCCTTCAATGAATTTGGTAATGTTTTCTTCATCCAGTCTCTCTTCTTGTCTTTGTGATATTCGTTTTACTGAAAAGTATTACACTTTGAAAAATAAAAATGTTTCGGGATTTTTTTGGAGAACTGAACTGGAATGAACTCGCCCCGCGAGTTTTCTTGACTTTTAGGAATGATTTTTTTTGGTGGCTAGTCATTCCAGGCGGTTTGGGTCGAAATTCTTCGTAGATTTCATTAGTTCTGCAGTTTATCCAAGATAAAGTTCATTGTTCTTAAAAATATCAATAAAGTAACTCAAACGACAAATCGTAATTTTTCTACTGACTATTTCAATTCATCTGTAAATAAAAACTGACTAAGATACATAAATTCCGTAAAGGGCGTTAAATTCATTAGGTATTACATGTAATCAGAGAACATATGGGAACAAATTGGAACAATCCAGAATAAAAGAGAAAATATATTCCTAATGAACAGTATAGCTTATTAGGCTTAAAATGCCAACGAATAAAGACAATTAGATTTAATATTTCCAGCATTATTTTATTTCTAAATTTACATTTAACGATGTTTATTGTAAAAAAAATTCCTTCTAGACGCACAATTGAAGTTGGAAGACTAAATTTACCAATTCTACTTCCAAATCTTTAGTCTTTAGTCTTTAGAAAATCTTACTAAGTATAATAAAATGCGGAATAAAATTAGTGGCACTTCCGTTGGCACTAGGATTATTTGCACTATCTATTGTTAAATGTTGATTTATATTACGTTTATTGTTCATGTAATACTTCTTGAAATGTTTTTCTGTAAATACAATTAAATCATTATTTACGGCTTCTTAACAACAGTAAAAAAACATTTAGTGACGTTAACGGTTAATTCCGTGTGAAACGTGAGTTATTCAATAATTAATTAAAGATGTTCTGGTTTTCTGGAACTGATTGAATAGTAAAATGCAAAAGTTATGAAAATGTAATTTTCAATCTGCGTTTATAAACTACAGCGTGATCAACAATGACTGAGGCTGTTGGCAATAAAATATGTAATTGAAAAGTACTGGTGTTTTTTTGTCGTAAATGGCACTGACCGGATTGAGACGACATTAAAAACATTTTTAGTTATGTCGGTTATGTTAATGCTACATATTACAAAAATGAACCTTTTATGGTAAATTTCAAATTTGCCAAATTTCATTGTCACCAACAGATTTAGTCTTTCTTTATCAGACCGTCTTATGCAACACACTATACACATATGTTTTTAGGATGAAGATAAATTAATTTGTGTGAATTATTTCGCCGTATAAATGTTTTTAATAATTTATTAACGTATTCACGTATTTTTTTATCTATAAATAGTCCAGTTTCGATTATATCCAACATGGTTACTTTCTTTTTGCCAGGTTGGACTGTTGGACAACCTGCTGGTAACAACTATCGAATCGATATCGAACTGTCAGTATCTATGCTGTCAGTAAAATCTAAGGTCAGTAAAAACAAAGAAGTTACAAGCGTTACAAGTTTGTTCCTAGAATCGAGACGCAAGTGTTAATAAATCGATTTAAAAAAAATACAAACATTTTTTCCACATATGAGGCATGTCTGAAAGATTAATTATCAACAAGAACCAAACACAAATAGACGGTTTGTTAGACGGTTCTCAGAAACTGGTACACATTGAGGTTATGTTGTTTTTAACAAATTGAATTTGCTTTGATTTAGTTGCAAATATTAACGACAGAAAATCAACCAATTAACGAATTCAACGAATTCGTAGCACCTCTTACTAACATGGTGGTAGGAAATGACGGCAGGTATGCTTACACAAGCCATATTGTTAACCCATATGATCGAGAACATTGGTGGATACCAATGGATCATTGTTACGCCCGCCCATGGAATTGGCGGCCGGAAAGTACGTTTTTGCGTCCGACAAAGACACTGTTCATGCCTAAGCCACCACCAACTAAAAAGAGATCAACAAATCCTCTAGCTCCAGTCCAAGATTGTGAAGAAATGATAGATGTTGTGACTGAGAGTGAGGATCCTGCACCTATTTATGATAAAATCAAAGCAAAGCATTTGATGGATGAATGTGAAAGACATGCCGCACTGGCGAGAGTAGATGAAGGTAATGAAGATTGGGAAGAAACAATTTCAAGGTTAGTTGTATCTTTTTTATTATGTAGTAAGTTATAAAAAAACAAAAAAACTGTCTCCAGAACTAATTGGACTCCAACACAAAATAGATTATTTAATGGCATAGTCAATATTTTAAATAATGATCATTTGGCGCGATTAGCGCACACCAAATCACATAATGAACCTGTTGCGCGTCGAGTTACCATTGACAAATCTGTGGAAAGAGTCCGCCGCCTTATGGCTACTGTTTTTTGGGATTCTAAATATACACAGTGGTTGCATCAGTTGCTGATAGATAATCTCAGTACACAGTATCTAGCTGCATATCTTGATATACTTCAAGTAAGACTTTTTCAATTTTTTGTTTTTGTTTTTTAATGAACAATTGGTCAATATTTACAGACGCTTAGGTCAAAATTACCGAATTTTGTTGACAAATTAATGAGTGCTGCCAATTCAAGCAGATTAAGTGTATTAGGCTATGAAAATTTGTTTCCGCTACTTAAGCGGCCTTGGGATCCTGTTGCCTTAAGTTTGATGCAGGATAAACCAAAAAAGTTGCCAGGAAGTCCAGTAATTGTTGTTGTGCCATCAACTCCCATTTCCTCAAAAAGAATGCTGAAATGGATTAATCTGTTGTCAAATTTAGCCACAGTCATAACAATTCCGTCAAATTATGGAGGTGAGAATGTGCTGCATTTAATATAAATTACGTACATTGCAGTACAAATTGTAGGTGCCCCAGCGCACAAGACTGCAATGATGAATTGTGTGGATCAAATGTTTGTGATGGCCAGAAATAAAATCCAAGATATAAGACTGGATTATCCAGGAAGAAATATTGTTTTAGTTGGTTTTGGATTTGGAGCGACTCTTGCGTTACAAATCGCTCAAGTCGAGCAAGTCTTGTGTGTCATAAGTATAGGATTTTCACTCTTGACGGCGGAAGGAAAAAGAGGCGAACCTGACGATAATCTACTGGAATTGCAATGCCCAGTTCTTTTTGTAATCGGTCAATGTTCCAGCACGTCCGTGTACGTATCGAAATTTTCGTAAAAAATGTTTCGATGTCGAATTTCAGGCAAGAAGATATGGAAGATCTGAGAGAAAGAATGCGAGTGGAAACGGGTTTAATTGTTGTCGGTTCTGCAGACGATAAGTTACGCGTAAATAAGAAAAAAAAGAAAACCGAAGGTATAACACAGAGCGTCGTCGATAGATGCGTCGCGGTAAATTACAGGGTTGAAGTAAAATTTTCCAGAATTAATAATCGATATTCGTTAGGATGAAATTGGAGAATTCATAAGTGGCATCATCTTGTCTCCATATCCACCTCAAATTCGTCAGTCTCCAACTAATTTAACTACGGACGGAGTAATGTCGAAAAAGATGAAAACAGAAAGAAAAAGATACAATTCCAATACTAGTTCAATAGACAGCGAACCGCCATCTCCCACTCCCAGGATTACCAGACCAGGTCAAAAAAATACTCCTAACTGTAAGTGTGCTTTTAATGTTTTTGGTGGAGGTGCTGGGTAAATTGTTACTTTAATTTTTTGACCAATACGTTGATCATTAGTGGATCACGGTAATGAAAAAGAAAGTGGTTTATTTTCTTGGTTTGACATTCTTCCAAGAACATTAAAAGTTTTAAAAATATAAGAAAGATGAATTTTTCAACGGAACAATGTTTTAACAGTGGGACGTCCACCAGGATCGAAAAGCAAAGCCAAAATGGAAGCCAAATGGGCAGCACAAGGTACCTCTTCTTCTCCTAGTAATAGTCCTTCACACCCTTCTACCTTAAATACACCTGACACATCCTCTAATGATAGTATCCTCACAGACAAAATGTCTTTAAATAATACTGATTCATCTCCTCCAGTTAAAAAAATAAAAACTCTAAAGCCCACTATAGTGTCACCAGAAAAATCCATAGTATCTATCAATCAACACACTTCTACATCGCCTCAAAATCAAAGCAGTGCAGGTTAGTATGACGATTATTAAAAATATGTGATGGTGGAAATGTGACGATTACTAAGATTGTTTGTTCATAGCCAAAGCAATGGGTTTGCAGAATAGGTCATTATCCAGTTTGTTGCAAGGCGACTTTCAAACACTGATACAACCACCTCTTGTAAAATCGGGACCATCCGGTATCAAAGGTAAGTATTTTAAAAGTAATTAATCAGAAATATAAAAGTCGTTTAGTTTTAGAAAATGTTAAATTATCAAGCGGCATGACTCCTAAATTATTTTCAAATAACGGTAAGATGATCGATATGTCGAAAGTATCAGTGATTAATGCAAAAACAACAAATGGAAATTCACTAGTCCTGTTACCAGATGGTAAAATAAAAAATTTAACATCAAACGTAAAAGTGTCAGGTAAGGTAATAATTTCTTCTAACGGAAGCACAAAATCACATATTTTTAAAAAGGAGGCCGATATATCACATCAAAAAGACAGCTGTTAGGAAATAAACCGCCGAAGCCAGTCAAAAAAATATCGTACATTTCGCAGCCTTGTTCGCTGCAAACGGCCACGCTACCCCCACCAACAAATTTAACGACGCAAGATATCATGGACCTGCCAATTATTTTCGCCGACGACAATCAAATATTGGATAGCACGTTGACACAACCGGAAGTTAAATCCGTATCCCAGATAGTGACATCGCCGTCAAAATTGATCTCGGCCAACACCGGAAATAAATTCATGCTCATCAACAAGCCCAACAATTTCATCATATCACCGACTTCGAAAACAATAAGCGCCCTTCAGCCGGCCAAGGTTACGCCTAAATACACGAAAATCATTCTTTCTTCTAAAAGAGTACCTGAGCTGTCGACCGCTTCCAATCTGGTTACAAAAATATCGCCAGAGATATCGGTGAAAAAAGTTGTAGAAAATGAAGCGCCCTCACAGGGCACGCCAATGGAAGAGCTTGATTTGGAGAACGAGATTGCCGCTAGCACTCTGTACAAAATAAAAACGGGGGTGGTTCAGGGTGAGTCATCGGCAATGATTGCGAGTAAACCACAAGACCGTGAGAATATTCCGGGGTTAATTGTCAACGACAAGTGGGCGAGTAGGGTCGAAGCAGACGTCAATTCTGTACAAAGTGCGTCTTCTAAGAGAACGATGGGAGAAGCGGAAATTGTAGAAAGCGAAACGGAGATGGCACGTAGCAAGATTTTGAAGTTAGACAGCAATCAGTCGAACGCATCGTAACTTATTTTTACTGTAACATTAAAATATTTCGTTAGTTTATTAGATCTCGTTAATTTATTAAAGTTCGTTTATTGTGTAAATGTTGTTTTATTTATAACGGCGAGTCACCATCTGTGGAGGTAAAGAAATTGTAAATTTTTTTACTGAGTTCGGGTCCGATTTTACGACTGGTGGACAGAGGACCGGCGGCTCTACGAATGGGAATATCTTGAAGCAGTAGCTCGGCAGCTTTGGTTGTTGCACAGTTGTCGTAAGCCTAGTTCGAAATTTGAAATGAGAAATCACCTTTTTATTCATTTTCTTACCGCCATAAGAGACGTTACTGTGGGGTACTTTGACGTAATCGCCTCCGCCGTTTCCAACCTGGCTAAAGGAAATGATGTGAGCATCTGATTCCACAATCTATTCAAACCGTTTCCACTTCTATCGACTTGAACACAATCTCGATTATCACCGGCCGCGAACCAATCGGTTCGTTGGTACTTTTCTTGCTTTTCAAGTCTAAAAATTCGCAGTCAAACTTCACGATACCACAGTTTAGTTGGTGAATGTTTACTTATACGGCAGTTCAGCAACAGCTTTAGTGAACTGTAGCACCATCAGTCCTAACTCTGCCGATGTTTCGATCAGGCGATGGGAACAACAACATAGCAACTGAAGTTCCGTGAGCGCGATTTCAACATCTCGTTTGGTAGTTTTTGGAATGTCTTTAAAATCCTTCTCCTTTCTGGTCGCCTTTCGCTCTTCATTGGTTATTTGTGAGCGCCAGTCGCGGTGTTTCTGGTTTTTCTGATATCTACATAACTTGATTTGTAATGTTACATAATACCATAATTTTTTGATACATACCTGACGTAACTTTGTAAATTAGACACCGCTAGAGTAATTTTTTTGTTAACTAAAACTGATTTCAGAGATTGAATGTGAGTGATTAAAGTGTTGTTGCTAACATGTTCTAAAAGTTCTTTACAGCTTAGAACAAGCAAAATTTCATCTGTGTCTTGTCTATCTGTTGATAGCACCAGCTGAAACAAAACTGATTTTAAAAATGGCCTTTGAGGCATATTGTGCACACCTTTCCATTGTCATTAATCAAATGTGACTGCACTTTTCTTGTCCAACTAATAGTACATGGAAAAATTTGTGACTGAACTTCATATTTAACATCAGATTCTTGAAGCGCCTTGATTACATCATTACCATACTCCTCATTAATTATTTCACTATCAATATGAACCGTAATAAACTAAACAAACAACAAAATGCTTTTCAGATTTTATTGTATAAATGAACAAAAGTAACATGCAAATGTGTTTATCTCAAAAAATCTTACCTAAATCCATTTTATAAAAAAAGTTCCAATACCTTTCTTTTTTTGACACAAACTTACCTTCATGCACTCTGCAGGTTTAGAATTTTTATTTGCTTCTGCTAATGCTTTTTTTAATGATTTTTCTCTTTCCAAGTCTTGTTTCTTTTTTTCACGTTCTACAACTTTCTGTTTCTTTTGAAGTTCCTTTTCTTGTTGTTTTAATTCTCCTCTTTTTTTACTATTACTATTACATCCACCTTAAAATAATTCTTTTAATCAATATTGTATTTGCATAATAACTTTGGTAATATTATACCATTTAAATCAGTGGATGTGTCCTCTAAAACTTGCTTATATTTTTCAGATAACATATACAATAGATCAGTTTCACTTGTAGATTCATCTCGTGAAGAACTT
This sequence comes from Tenebrio molitor, assembly GCF_963966145.1. Lineage (NCBI taxonomy): Eukaryota > Metazoa > Arthropoda > Insecta > Coleoptera > Tenebrionidae > Tenebrio > Tenebrio molitor. The sequence continues at coordinate 4,724,715 of NC_091052.1, forward strand.
GCTGGTTCATTTAAAAAAACATCACTATTACTACATCTCTTTTGTTTTTTACTAGAAGAAACGCCTGTGTCTTCATCGGTATAATTACGTTCACTGTGAACTATTTCTGCATCTGATTGCTGACAATTTTCTGAAATGTATTTCGTTACAAGACTTTGGACATCTAACTCATTGTCAAATTGATGTTCTTGGTGAAAATCTGTTTCTGATGAAAATATGATTGTATCACTTGAATCACTAGATATTTCAAAAACATCGTTCATATTTGGTGTATAAAGTAAAATTAATAAAGCAATCAATTAGCAATAAAAAATATTAGCAAAGTTAGGTTATGTTTTACAACATTCAAATACCTAGGGAATTTTTGTTTTTAAGGTTGCTACCAAATAATATTGTCTAGTTTAGCTTCGGAATTCAAATAACATTTTGTATTTTATTCTAAATTATTAGGTATATTCGTAAATGAAACTAAATTATTACATTATATTTAGATTGTTTCATTAAGTATTTACATTTAAGGATTATACAATTTTTATTGGTTATCTTGTGGTCTAATGGCGAGTTACCATTATGGACCTACCCTATTTTTTACCGAATTTTTCTTATATTGAAAACTACCAAGTGAAAAAGAACTTGAAAAACTTGGTGGCAGTTCTAAAACGTGTGCTTATATTGGAAAAAAAAATGTTTATAGAAAACAAATGGGAATATGGTGTAAAATGTATGTGGATTAACAAAAAACTAAAGAGAAAAACGACATCCAACTATTTAATAAAAATAACGAGTATATTTGGATGATCTTTATTTTATAAAAATAAATGATTCAAATTACATGATAGATAGATAGGTGTATACCATTATCGTTCCAATAATTTTTATAAAAAAATTAACTGTAATGCAAATTATGTTTTTCTAGTTTCCCTGTGTTGCTACTTTTTCTTGCGTGTTATTTATCATTTCTTACAATTTCCTATATTAGATGCAACTTGCGTTTCTTCTGCATTGACCTCTAGAATTAATACGCATACACATACGGGGAATTGTAACCATATCCTGAAAATATGAAAATCAATTTATTAGGTGGATTACTACGACTTATTTAAATCAATCAAACCATATGAATAATAGGGTGACGAGTAGTAGCTACTTGAATAATACGGTACATAACCGTACGAGGGATAAACCCATTGCGGCTTTGGATCAGGAACAGGAGCAGGAGCCGCAAAGCAAACACTTGCGACAGCAACTGCCAGAATGAGTATCTAAAAAATAATGTGCACTATAATTAATTAAAAAAATTCTCTTAAATAATATTTGCGTGTACACGTTTTCGCACGATTATTATAGACGCCTTAAAAAGTAAATTCATTAGTGCGTGTCACATAATTATTAATTTAAAAAGAAGTATGCATGTCAACACAATTAGTATTATTATTTTTATCATCCGCAACGTTATTGTTGCGACAACAATATAAGCCACCCAGGATAATGATGTAAACTCACTTGCCGATTTAATTACTTATCTATAAATTAAATGAATTCAAACATGATTGTACAATACAATACTATGTATTATGAATTCTATATTATTATTATATTGTGAAATTTTCAGCCATAAACTGTATAAAAGGAATATAACTTACCGTAACAATAATCTTCATTGTTGTCAAAGTTATGTGGCTATGTGGCAGTGAGGTGTCAGACTAACAGATTCACCTTGTGCTATTTTTATTTATATACGTATCATTCATATTATTTTCATTCAAAGTTCCTGTTGGAGGTGTGAAGCTATCAATATTTAATAGATTTTCAGTCACATATAAAACCCTCTTAGTATGTAAAGCACACAAAATGATGTAATCTGTTTACAATAGCATTTTTTTCATTGTATCCTGATGAGTAGATTTATCGCCTGATTAATACCTAATGTCGATTGAATTTCTTTATAAGCTGTTGTCACCCACTAAACTGCTGCAATATCCTACCTAAAAATGTTTCAGTTGCCTTGAAATTTCTTACATATTTGGCATAGGAATGGCTACGTTTCAAGAACTCGAGGGAGGTATATACGATCTCGTCCTTGTACCAGAGACATCAATAATATTTGAATAAAAATGTTCTTCATAAAAATTGACATAAATATTGCTACTATATGGGGTCTGTTCAGAACAATTTTATTTTTAGGTACAAAATCAATAAATTTTAGAATTACATATTAAAAATGAGGCATATTTAAATGAATTCTTGACAAAAAAAAAATTCTGTTATAATAAAAATTATTTGACGCATACAAATTTTCGGGACGCGTCATTCAGAAAGAAAAAAGTTAGGTACTTACATTTTTAGAATGTAAAAATCATTCTGCCCTGTGTTTAAGACAGGGTATTAAAAAAATAACTAAATAAATGGAGAGCACACAGTTGACCAAAGTGTCCCAGAAAGGGACTAGTGTCCTGTATACCAAAGTTGTTCACCTGCTAATAAATTAGGTTAATTTCTTTTCGATTTAGAGTTTAGAAATGAATTATTTAATAATGCAACAACCGCAGAGACAAAGCAAAGATGTCTATGTGAAAATCTTACGAAAAAATGTATGGCGAGTTGCTGGAGTCTATTCAGTCATGAAGCGTCTTTGACTAGTGCATTCTCTAACTTGTTGAATAGAACAATAATAATTTTTGTGAACTTTACTTCACATGATTTGAGTAGTGAGTTTTTGATAATGTGTTACAAGACTTTTAAATATGTTTGTTTTCAAGTAACATTAATTAAATGAATAATATTTATGTCGCAATTCATAGATTTATCCACAATTGGGCAGGCGATACCTTCTACGAACGAAGAGCATTAATATAAATATGTTTTTGGTGAAAATGAACAAAAAAAAGGGGAAACCAGGGGGCGAAGACCGACTCTTATTTCGAACGCTCTAACTATTATGCCGCCCACGGTCTACCTACAGGAAGGTTTCTTCGGGTTTCGCCGCGTTTTCCAAAGGAAAAATGGCGTGATGAGGACACAAAAAAAGGTTAACAAAAAAAACTGATACAAAACGAGATGCTCGTTTCCAGGCAAGGTTACTGGCCGACAGATAACGAACCCTAAGTGAAAAAAAATTATACAGGGTGTTATGGAAGTCCATTTAGAAACTCTAACCACAAAGAGAACTTGTCAAAAGAATCAACATTTTTATTTACCATTTTTTTCGAAAATGTGACGTTGTAGAGTTAAAATTAAAAATAGATGGAACCCCAAAAATCGCACACGCCTATGGTATTACGGTTTACACGTTCATTCATTATAAAGGACTAAAAAAAAAGATATAAACGGGTAGATTTTCTTTGGTAAAAACTAACATTAAAAAAAGCACGACGAGTTGTTAGTAGTTGGGCTAGGTTAGTAACACATAAATTTACCTCATTGATTATTATTGAAGCTATAATACATTTTCAAAATACCTTCCTGCGTTGTCAATACAGGCTTGTGCCCTTCGTGCCATAGACTCTTGTGTCCGAACTGGCATCATAGGAGAAATCCTATGTCACTTACGTAACACGAGTGGTTATAGTTCTTCAATAGTGTCAACCGGGGTAACGTACACTAATTGTTTCATTTGTCCCCACAAGAAAAAAATCACATGGATTTAAATCAGGTGACCGAGCTGGCCATAAAAAGGGGCCATACCGACCAATCCACTTTTCCCCAAAATTGTTATTTAACCAATTTAACAAAAGCGAAATTTATCGACAGTGAAAATGAACGTGTCCGTGAAAGTGATGTAAAACACTAATGATTTCGGTAAACATGCGATAAGTTTTTTGGGTAAAAACTTGTAAAAACTAAACCAAGCAAAAACTTTCATATTTTTCATTGCGATTATTTTGAAATGGAAAGTTAAAACAAAATGGAAAGTGATTTTAATGTGCGGGGTGTGAAATAGGGGGCTGGAAAATTATTTAAAAAAAAATGCTTTTAGAGCTCAGCCATTCGGAAAAAAAAATCATTTTGCCCCCGCCGTATACAGGCAATAGAAAACAAAAGATAAAATGATTTTGTTCTGCAAACGGTTATCTTTTATCTAGAATTTATTCAACTATGACTACAACTTTAAAAACTAATGATTTTACCTAAAATCTGTAGATATCAAATAGGTTTTCCTTTTTTCTTTTCTGAATGATATATCTGGAAATTGGGTTGTGTAAAAAAATTGAATTAATTATGATTAATTATGATTATTCGTGAAAGTTTGAAAGTCGTAGTGTGTTTTCGTCGGAGTAGTTGTTGGTGAAGATTGGGCCCCCCTTCGCGATTTCTTAAATCGATCGATGCAAGAAGCAAGATTTATCGCACATCTTCGTGGGTTCCGCTAATAAGTTTGCAAATCGAAGTTGGTGGTTTATCGCGCATCTGCCTGTAGGCGGGCGTTCCTCGTGCTTTCGGCGTCGCGACGGCAAACGTATCGACCTGACGCATGCACTGCGTCAGTAGTGTGTCTTCGACTCTCGCAAGCTCTAGCAGCGGGATGCTGTGCTCTAAGCAGCATGGAGCTGCCCCGTATAGCTTCTCAGACCTCGATCTGTCCCCCCAGCATCCAACTGTTGACGGAGTACACCAAGCCCCGGACTCCGGTCAGCAAGAGGCTGCTGAGTGCTACCAGTCAACCAGCTGAACCGCAATTTGCTATTCTTCCATCCGCACCAGCCTACCAACCCAGTCGCAAGCGCGAGGAAGCACGTGCTCTGCAGAATCTGAGGAGAAGACTGCAAGCTGTCCGCGTTCTCCAGGCTAACAAAGCCGAACCCATCGAAGCGTCCTGTGCCAATAATAATGTTAGTCCTGCCGATTTAGACAATAGAGCAGACCTTCTCCAAAAGGTAAGGACCATTCGGACAGACGCATCATCTTAAAATACCCTCTTCTACGTTGCTGTAACAAAAATAAACCCAAGATTAATTGTAAAATGTTGATCTTCTTCAAGAACAACACGAGAGCGTACTGAACAAGAAAGTTTCTCAAAACGTCGATGACACGTAAAAGAGTTTGCTGAAAAAAACTTCCAGCTTTGCATTCGTCGGAAGTTGCGTTGTTGAGGTCAAGTATTAGTTGTTTACGGGTGGTTCTCTGACCCCCATTCAATAAATTAACAAACGCTTAAAGATTATATCTCTTTCTCGTGAAATACCAAGTAGCAATTTTTCGCCCTGAAACACGTTTCTGTTTGTTTGTTTGTGCATTTTATTCAAACAACAAAGCAATGAAATCAGCATAGTACAACGACCCCAACTCTTTTTCTTATATTTTATCTAATTCTGTTTATTTACCAACAAAGCACTGACTTGCCTGTCTTAAACTTGTTGTTATTAATTTCTCTTGTGTTTTATGACTCCTGTACCGATTCAGTTGTTTAACAATTACGTCCAGTGAGCAGAAAAAGTAAGTTTTAACAATGACAATAAATGTAAATGAAATACAAATATCAAATAATAGAATACATTTTTATTTAGGACGTAGTCAGATGGCGTGAATTAATTAAATAAATCTAATAAAGAAAGCTCTTGTTTCAGTAAATATAAATTATCCCTTTATTTATTTATCTGTTTACATATGTGGTTTAAACAATTTGGTTGTATATTATTTTTTTGCATATCGTATTGAAGGTGCCACTTTTTTACACGCCAAATCGTAGTGAAAGTAGCCCTTTTTTACACGAAAAATCATAGTGAAAGTAGTACTTTTTTGCATCATTTTATTCCATCTCCTTGGAGATGATTGTCAAAGAATACCTTTATTTTGTAATTTTTCATAAATCCGTTTAGACCAAATTTCTCAGCTTTTTTCGATATGCAAAAAAATAGCAACACGTTGTGAAAGTCTCTTTTTTCACTTATTTGCTTGATGAACTCGGGCTACGCCCTCGTTGATCAATCTGCAAATTCGTGAAAAAAAGTATGACTTTCATAACTAGTTGTACAAATAACTATTGCCTATTTACTCTCAAGAGTTGTCTGTAAATATTTAATAAATTTTTGTTCAGTTAAAAGGTTTGTTCAAATGTTAAAAACTACATCACAAGGTGTAAAATGACAATAATTAAAATATATCGATAGAGGATGACGCACCAGTTTTTCATATATTTTTTCAACAAATACATATCAAGACATTTGAAGATGATTTAAAAATTCAAAATTCACTTCATTGCGACGTGTGATCGATGGTAATGAAGAGCAAATGAGAGTGAAATTATAAAAAGCTAGAACAAAAACGATTACCACGTAAGAAATTTGACACTGACACTGAATTGTGTCGAAAAAACGGACCTTATTCACAGTAAAAGCGGAAAATGTCCTTGATGCGTGATATACACGCCTGTGCGCTCCATTGATGCACTGGCCCTTGAAAAAACTTCACAATCTTCTCGAATTTGGGCAAATTACGACTGCCATAACTTGTTCAGTTAGTTTTTCCACCGAATCTATCGGCTGGCTATAGACTAGCTGTTTTAAATGCCCCCATAGAAAAAATCACAAGATTTAAATCCGGAGATCTTGACGGCCAAAGTAAATCCTGCCTCATCGGTAAATAAAATAACACGTAAAAATTCTGGTTGAAGATTTTCCCAACAGTTTTTCACAAAACTTTTGTCGCCGCACGTCATCTCCTGGTTGCAGGGCTTGTATTTTTTGGACGTGATAAGGATGAAGGCCTTGTTCTTTTAAAGTGCGCCATACTACATACTACTGCCTGGAAACTGTTCCCGGTACAGTATTCGCGTTGCCACCCGCTAGACCGTACGCGAGTACCATATCCGTTAATTCCACGTTTGTAAAATTTGGCATTTTAAACGATTTAATAACAAATACACGATTATTAATACATTGCTAAACTGCACCATTTGTCGCGCTGCACAAATAACTGACCAACCCAATCTCCGATAAGAAGATCCTTTTTTGCCATACAGGAGTGTATGAAGCGTGTAAAAAGCGAGGTGTCGCTTTTTCTTTACTATCCTTTTTTTATTTCTACTATGAAACCAAGACGGTGGCGTGTCGACAATCTACTGTCTAAATTGCCATGCCATTTGTTCACGTATTCTTCCGTTTTTCAAAAAACGCATATTTTTCCATTGATGCGGGAGTATTCAGTACTTGCGGGTTTAAATATTTCCGTGTAGATATTTTGATTACAGCCTGTATAACTTATCCTTCAACTGAAACGTAGTTTTGTAAACTTCTTTGTAATTAACTTGTTTCCCTTATTATATTAATGATGTTTATTCACTGCAGTTCCTGGTTTAAATTAATTGGATAAAGTATCCCGTCAAAGCTGAACTTCGCGCTTTGTACAACTTTTTAACAAATAACACTAATTAAAAAGGAAAATGTTTGAACAGCTGTTTGAAAGCATTAAGTACTACCCAAACTACCCACATAAGTCCTATTGGGCGTGCTTTCTTTTTTGCATTAATTGGATTTAATGAACAGCTCAATTTTAATATAATAGTAGATACCCACACCGCGATTCCTTGGTTAAAATGTAATTCCAAAAGGTTTAACTTTAAGCTTCTATTTGCGTAGTTCACGAGTCTAATTCTTTGTTTTTTGCGTCATAAAATGTCGTTTTAAACCTCCAAAAATAAACTTTTAACCAAACCTGTCTCCAATAAATTGTGGCAACATTGAACATGAAAGGTTATCATGATAGCAACATGAAGTAACTCACGTACACAAATTTTTGGTTGAAATTTGTGACGCCTGCAGACCACAACAGACCAAATCTAAAACCTTGTGGTTTATTCAATCTCAGATCGTATCTGATCGGTTTTTTGTTAATTAAATATTACCCAATTTATTTCAACATCTAGTTTAGGAAGTTCTAATGATGCAAAAGACCCAATTCATTTATTTATCGGAATTAGATTAATTTGCATACAAAGATATGCAAATAAGCTGGATTCGTACACGCTATATCGCGATTAAACGGAATTCGTGACCGTGGATTTGTTATGCATTTAATGCAGTCATTTAAATTAAACAACCCCTCAGTAACCTTTAAATGAGCGATTTGTTAGATAAATTGGTGCAAGGGTTGAGAACCACAAGGTCTGGTATTTTAAAACGACACCCACGATATGTTAATTTCAGTGTGTTTAATTTCTGAAGGATTTGCGTCTTTTCCAAATCCAAGACTTTCAAATGTGATGGCGCAGTACTAGTCAAATATTATTAATGGCAAGATTCTTGTATTTCGTACAAGTGTTGTTTATTTAAATGTTGTCCGCAGTTTTTATGTTTAAATTATACATAAAACGGTATTTTATTCAGTTTGTTGGAGGAAAGGAAAATTTTGCCTCAAATTCGCCCCGTACGTATAAATTATACACTGTTTTCGGTACGCAACGAACTGTCTCAGATTCGGAGGAACTTATTAATGATTTATTTGTAATAAACACGCAATTTTGACGGTTCCACCCTAAGCTAGAAAAGCTGTAAGTCTTTCGTTCATGTGAAGTGCCACGTAAAAACGAGACACAGCTTTGTAATGAGATTACATTTTGATAGGAGAAATGGCCAATTTCAAAGCTTTCGACTAAATTACTCCATTAATGGGTTCACTCTTGTGCAAAGACGAATTACCGCTAATTGGGTGGGTTGAATGCGTTCCAGTTCAATCGCTAATAATCTAACGACCAATCAGCAATTCGCGCTTCGACTTGAATGCGTTTAACCGTAGATTCACATCTGAAAGCTCTTGAAATGCGAAGACCGCCGTAATCATGCAAATGCAGTGCAATTTGTTTACTCAAATGTCAAGGTCGGGCTTTCAGATATTTCGACAGATATACCGTTATTGATGGTTTTCAGCTGACAGCCTCTATGAAAATTCCCTTTTTTATTGGTGTGAAGACGTGCGTGTCTGAGCTTTGTATTTCTTGCGAATCTAATCGGCGAAATTAATTGGGAACACGCTCGATTTTTTGCAGATTCTGAGCAACAGACCCGTCAGTATGGTACTAGATATATCGGATCTGACCACAGCTTGGAAGGACAGCGATTTCATAACGGATTGTCTTTGTTGGCACAACGTCTACAGGCAGAGGCACGGCTCTCCAGCTTTGTCTATGTCCTCCGAGGTAAAGTTTTCGACCGGAAGCGATACATTTTACGGCGCTTTCTGTCGCTGCCGATATGTTTGTTTTATCTTTTCGTTTTATTGCGCTTGTGTTATAGCCGAATCATGACCCATAAGATCAAACCCAAACGGAGAATAAAAGATATTTTTTTAATATAACTCGGATATAAATGTATATTGCCAATAAAGAAACCAATAGTGCTGCTACTACGGTTTCGTACGAAGTTTAATCGTGTTTGTTTTCTTCGCAGATTTTACCCTCGCTGTGTAATAGAAGACGTAAAATATTCTTTACTGCACTAATTGTAACCTTTAGGGATATTTAACCTTTGCCGGGCATGAAGGGCGAATGCGCAAATCAAAATTTCATTTGATCTAAAATTTAATTTTTGCGATATTCGGACTGCACAAAGGGCATCGTATCTATTTGCATAATGAAATTTTTTGCAAGTAAAGTTCGCGTTTCGCGGAATACCCAAATGGTGGATGCGCCGGGTCGCTCCTCAAATTTGATACTTCCAATAGGGACTTTTTTCTGGATTATTAATAAAAATTTCGCAGCTGTGCTACCTTGCACAAACCTGGGCCAACCATCTCGCCCACACCAACCGATTTTACTACAGGTACGACAAAGAACTCGGTCAGAACCTGTTCTGCAGACCCTCGAACGTGCTGGTCAGCGACGTGACAGGTGAGCAGCGACTGTTGATTCGAATTTTGGTGATCCTTATCGTTTTCAGGACAAGAAGTTGCCACTTACTGGTATCGTGCCGTTCGTCAGTACGATTTCAGGAAAGAGCCGGACATTCTACATGCAAATGTTAATGCAGGTATGTGCGTCGAGTGTGTCGCGTGATGGTTTAACAAATTTTCTTGAAGGTCACTTCACGCAGTTGGTGTGGGCAGCTTCTCGACATTTCGGCATCGGGAAGGCCCGCTCCAGGTCCGGGAAGATCGTTGTTGTTGCTCACTATGCTCCAGCCGGGAATATTTCAGGAGCTTACCTTGAAAATGTGCTTCCTCCGTCGGCGGAATATTTCACGCTGCCTCCCGTGCCCCAGAATCGGTACGTCGTGCCCAGTGACGGCTCCACTTCCGACTCCGGCAGGAGCATCTCCGAGAGTACTTGATCCAGTGGGAAGGGATATGCACATAGAAGACACTTCTGGGAAGGTTTTTAAGGTTTATTTTTCTCGATAGGTGATTCTCGAGAGGCCATGACGACTAGCAAATCAGTAATCGGAAAGTGTGAAGCGTTCTTCCCATCAGGATAACGCTAGATTATGCTGACGTGGAGAATCTGCAGTCATTTCCTGTTACGCTATTGCTCACGAGTGCCTATTTAAAAATCGGTAATTACATCGTGTAAGTGATCAGTAGTTAACGTTGCAGCCAACTTTTCTAAACATTATACTTAATCAATAATCACAGTAGGAAATACGCATTCCAAACGCCAGACGTGCGTATATTTTGTATATCCAACGTAATCATAAAAAGACATACATTTCTACCGGTTTCACCAGTGGTTTAGTTACGTAATCATTTCATTAATTTGCAATAGACACATTTTACAACAAGTTCGACAATCATTATGTCACTACATTCTACATTTTTTAAAAGTCAAACAATCCAAAAAAGAAACTAAATACGTATTTAACGAAAAAAAGCTTACATAGCTTTAGACTGTTTTATGCTTATGAGTAATTTTAACGGAGACAACATAGTGAAATTATTTTATTTACGAGCCACGTTAGAAGGGTTTCATTGATAAATAATTTAGAAATAATAGTTGTTAAGACGCAGGTGAAGAAATAGTGTAGATGACAACGCAGGCAGGAAAAAGAATTTATTTTTATTATTGACTATTTTGATGATTAATGCTTTGGTAAAATCATAAAATGCCCAAATACAGTAATAGCCTAAAGAATAAGCTCAAGAATTTCCTTTTTCCTACAACGAAAATGATTCTAACGAATTTATGCTAGGCATAATTATTATTATTATGAAAATTTGCAGCTATAAATTGTTTTTGTTTTATTTTACCCTATTACTCTGAATCGATTGTTTCTGGTTTAATTTATTCTAATCTCGTAATTTATAATCAAAAGTGAAAACATATTTTCAAGCATGGGGCTTCTTAATTTTCAACTGCAAACACTTTTATCTGATAAACACAATCAAAAATGAACAATCGAATCTTATTAAATTTAGGCGGTAATAACTTATAGAATTTTTGTTTTTATAATTAATTATCTTGTTTGATTTTTTCCTTAAATAAATCCTCCAATCTGATTGATGTTCTAATTGTTCTGTAATCGATTTTGTCTGTATGCTGAAGAATGGAAAAGTTGCGACACCTATTTACAATTATTATGAGTTGTATTGATTTTTTTCGAGTGGCGATAATTTTCTTGTCTTCAGTATATTTAAATAATCACCGTATTTTAACCGGCGTGTTAAGTATATATTTAACGAAGGATGATGTATAAATTATGCATGCGTTTAGACAGAGAATTGTTTACGTTGAATTCTGGAATCTGGTTAAATTTGGGAAGGCTACTCACGTGCCGATACCTGATGGGTGCCAAATAATTTTAACGATCGCTTGATAACCAAACGATATTCAGATAAGCCTTTTTGGATTCAAGGAAGCTATTTTCATGCTACTGAACATTGGTAATTGTTACATAAATCAATTTTAAAGTAAATATTGTACGATTAAGCTAACTTATAAAGAAAGCTCAAAGCTCTATTGCTGTGTGTAATCAACTAAATCTACGAACAATCTGAAATATTTTATCGATTGAGAACAATCAGAGCTAATTGAATACGTCCAAATTTAGTAAACTGTTAGATAGAAGAAAATGCCATTTAGACAGTAGTGGTAATTAGATTTTACAAAAACTTTCAGCACTACTCTTGTATGTACATGTATCTAACTTTTGCACAGCGCTATAGCACTTTACTGTAGATAACTTTATTAGACTTAAGGCAAATCTACGGCGTTCTTAATTTTCGAACTAGAGCTGGACTTTAACAAAGTAAAATATAACTAGATCTATTGAGCTACAGTATTCTTACATACATACTCCTCAAAATTAAAAATGCGTTTTGAAGACATTGATTGCAACTTTATTTTTCTTGAGGTGTCTTAAAGAAATTAAATCTTCCAAAAAAAAAAACCTAACAATTCTTTTAAATAATAGCTAATAAGTTAGCAACGAACTCTCATTGAGCACATATCATTTTTCAATCGCAGACGTACGTATTAATTCTATTTAATAGTCTTCCTTACATCAATCAAAATGTTTGTTTGTCATTCAGTAATTAGTACTGATTATGTTTTTCTACAAGATGAGAATGGCAATCAGTGTTGCTCATAATCAAACGAGAAATACCCCTCTCAAAGCATGTGCCTAATAAAATATTGCTTTGCTAAATCAATTACGGTTGTGAGTATAGCTTTAGGCGTTTCCGTGTTAAGATATTCACATAATATGGCAAATAGTTAACGTTATGCTAATAAATATGTGACCACTGAAATAAATAGACAAAAAGCTTTCATAATGTTAAATTTTGTGACAATGTTGACAACAAGTCGTGTAGTAACCGCGACTTTACAGGAATTTATGCTAAAATAGATTTGTTACTGTCAGTAGAATCCCAAAAATGAGTAAAACTGCATTTGTGTACTTTGTTTCGCATCCTTTGTCGGTCGTTTAAAGATAGACGCTAAAATATTTTTTTATTGCCTTTTATGTGAATTTACTGGCAATATTATAAGTGTCAACTATTTGTTCCATAAAATATTCAAGTAGTACACTGTATAAAATTGTAGGCTGTGAATGATATGTAAAATGTTGTTATTCGTTACCAGTAAGCGTATACATGTTATCCTAGTAATTATAGTAGACGTTATATTTTATAAAAGTACCTCGTGTAGAGAGGTGTGTGTATATTATTGGTTTATAGAAGTACAAGTCTAACAACCAGAACAGTTAAGCAAATAACAGATGTAATTAGTTAATGAACACATCATGAAAATCATCTAGATAAACCAGTTTTCAATGACAACATTTTTTGTAGTAAATAACAGTTGTTTAGAGATGTTACGACTTGTACAGTACCTACTACTTTTAACACCAATATTACTATTATTTTGAATACATTATTGTTGCCGTTGTTGATGTAAATGCTGTGTTTGTTGTTAAATAAACAATTTGAAACGTTTGAGTTATTATTTTACGTAAATTGTCACTTCTTTATTTCTTATCAATTTTTATTATATTCGAGATTGTATTTCGGTCGTAGAACCGCCTTATCTAATATCTACGTAACAAGAAACTTGACAATAATTCAATTATTTGGTTACACATCGGGAAATATTTTAAAATGGAGTTTTACTAACGGCGTGACTTTAGACACGTTGACAATTATTTGTCTTGCACATAACCTCTCTTTTACATTTTTTGAATTCGGTTACTGTTAAAAGAAATGTTTAAACAATTTAATAGCCTTCTGTTGAAAACAGACTTGAAACGTGTACCTTTCGGTAAAAGCCTTTTTTTTAATTGTAGACAAGTCGTAAGTTAAAAAAAAACTGCCCTTTTAGGACAATTCAGTACCGCCACCACATTGAAAGAAAAGTGGGATCTTGTAACTGCTGTCTGTCTCGAACGAAAACCTTTAATTACAACGCCGCTTACGAAACTGGAATTAGATTATAAAAATTTATTGTCTCAAGTTGAGTTTGAGCGGAGTCTGAAATCTGACCATGAAATGCGCATTGAAAAAGAATTGTAAGTGGATTATCTAATTGATGAAACAAATGGAAAGCAATATTTTGTAGGAAACAGTTAGAACAGTTAAAAAAAGGGGATGATGTTGAAGTGCATTTAAAAGACACTGCTCAAGATTTTGCTGATGCAAGTGCTGAGGAATTATCAAAATTTAAGTCTGCAGACAGAACCACAGGTTTGTGTCATATTAAATTATACATAATTTATTTTTAGTTCTGTATTACAGAGGCTGATAAAAAAAATGATTACAAAGCTCTTGATAGAAAATTAGATAAACACTTGGTTTTAGTTATGAAGCAAAAAATTGGACAAAAAGATTTGTATTTATTGCCACAAGCTATGAGAAATGATGGTGAAACATTACGTCAGGTAATCATAAGATGTCAATAGATAATTTGTAAAAACTAACAGTTTTTAGGCAGCTGAAAGGATTTTAAAAAATACTTGTGGAAATGAATTGAAAGCAACAGTATATGGTAATGCACCAACTGGTTTTTATAAATACAAATACCCTAGTTCTGTGAGAGAAAAAAACCAAACTGTTGGGGCAAAGGTGCTGCAACAAATATTTTAATTATTTAATGTAATTTTCTTGTTTAAGGTGTTTATTTACTTTGCACGTTATGAGAAAGGTCAGTTGCAAACCAAAAGTCCAGATTATAAATGGTTGGATAGGACAGAACTGAACAAGATTTTACCAGAAGAGTATGCAAATAGTCTATCAGAAATGTTAGTAGATGAGTAAATTCTGTTTAATGTAAAATGCCAAACGATAAATAAATAGATGTTATTATTTAAAGCTAATTATTCTTATGTAATAAATGTAACAACTACACTATTCCTGATTAAATGAATATAATGTTTGACTGAAAATGAGTTTCTTTTAAACGATGGAAGTATAGGCAACACATAATACATGCGTCGTAATGAAAAACTATTAACTTTTTTTAATAATTTATTTACTCACGTACAGTAAACAGACAATTTTAAAAACTATAGATAATAACAATAGTTATAGAATAGTTGATATTTTTTGAAAATTATTTAAGTGCAAAGAGTGTTACGTATTTGTGCATGTTTGAAATAAATTGTTGTTCTCAGTATAAAAACTTTATCAAAACAAGTGCTGTTTAATCATATTCACATCCACAGTTCCTGAAAATATATTGTGAAATAGTTTCGCCGTTATTGTTATAAGACTAAGTACGATGACGTCAACTCCTCTAAAAAAGGCTTCATTGTTTTTGGGTTCGAAATTTATATCTCCAAAGTCACCGAGACTCTTATCACCACGTGAAAATAAAAATGCTTGTTCACCGACTCAGTAAGTGTACATTGTCGTTAATAGAAAACCATCATAATTACATTTTTTGATAAATCATCCAGAATAAAGTTAGGACAAAATTTGAATTTGTCTAAAAATTTTGAAGAAAATAATACGATCAAAAGCAAAGTACAAATAAGATTAAACGATAAGTCTATTTTCGAGGAAAGCCTGATAATTGATTCTCCACATAAAACAGATTTATTAAGCTACGGTCCAAATAAATACGATCTGCTTTATTCGCTAGGAAGGGGATCGTTTGGTACAGTTATAAAAGGAAAGTATAAAGGTAGGTAAGCTGAAAAGAAGCAAAATCTCTGAAATTGTTGAGTATTATTTTTAGGTAGTACAGTCGCCCTAAAGATACTAAAATTGGATAAATTTTCTAATGGAATTAATGAAACTAATGCTCGCGATCTTGTGCATAAGAATGTCATCAGAATTTTGGATATAATAGTCAGCGAAAAATATGCTCTTGTCGTCATGGAGTATTACAAAAATTCACGAAATTTGCAGTGCGTTTTAGACGATCTTAGCTTTGTGTTTAACAAGCAGACCACGATTTACTTTAGTCGAGACATTGCTTGTGGTTTAAAGTATTGTCACGAAAACGGTGTGCTGCATTTAGATATTAAACCAAAAAATCTTTTAGTGTGCAATAATATCTGCAAGATTTGCGATTTCGGAAATTCTGTAAAGGAATTAGTTGGAACACAAACGTTTAAATATCATGTGAGAATTCATATTTTTTACGTTAAAATAAAACTTCAAATGTGGGTCAAATTTACTTTTTGTACTTTAGGGAACCGTGGCGTATACTGCTCCAGAAATTCTAAAAGGGAAAGAACCGTCTGCCAAGAGCGATATATATTCCTTGGGAATATTAATTTGGCAAATGATGACCCGAAAATGTCCTTACGAGTTACTAGATAACGAAGTTGTTATTTATAAAGTAGCCAAATCGTTGGTAGTTTTAATTATTCCTCGCTCATTGGAAAGTTGTGTGTTTTAGGTTGTCAAATTTAATTTTCGTCCTCCCCTGGATCTAGTTACAGAAGACGGTTTGTCGAAACTGTGTCGCCTGTGTTGGGATGAAAAACCAACTAACCGGCCGAGTGCTGCACAAGCATGTGATTTTTTAAATAATCTGTAAAAGTCTCAAATACTCCCTTATTTTGTACAAACCCTTAGAAATAAATTGTAATTAAACATTATATTTGTTTATTAATATATTTGGTCGCGTCATTTATGTGTGAAATAAACAATTATTAATACCAGCCAAAAAGAAAGCGAATCGGTGCGGGAACAAGATTTTGCAGAAAAGATATGATATATCTTATTATGGATGACAAAAATCCTGGATTGGGATCGCCGACAACTTGTGTTCCTTCAGGAAACCAGACTTCCGAAGAGGGTTGTTGCATTGGCGGCAGGGATTGTAGTGACGGCGCCTGAAATGATGTTGGCATCAGACCTTGTTTTTTAAAAGGTGTCACATTTTCCCAATATGTTATTTCTTCCCCTGGACGCAGTAGCTGTTGTTGGTATGTTACATCGAAGCCTAGAAGAGAATTTTTGGAAACAAGGTATTTACTTTCGGTGAATAAAAAAATGTCTTACTTTGACCGTATGGATTTCTACCTCCATATCCTGGTCTAAATAAAGGAAGGGGCACTGAAAATAGTCTTTGATGGCTTTCTTGTTCCAAAAAAATATTAATTATTATGAATCAATGAACTCACCGTAACAATGGGCAAAGTTGGTACCGACCTATAATAAAAAATTTGAATTTTTTTGAACATAACGTAACGTAAATTAAAGTAAGTATTGTTTTAAATATAAGATGGTGATATTAGCTCAGGCATAGTTTATCGGCGGATTTGTTTATTCATGAACATATTTGATGGATAAAAATTGTATTAAAGATTTTGTAGATTCAAAGTTACAAAACAAATATTGACAAACGTGGCTAAATGACCATTTCAAATAAAATATATACAAAAGGGTTAATACTTACTAAAACTAATAATACACCGCAGATTAATAAGCCGCAGGCACCTTGTAATGTCATTGTAGATTTTTTTCAAATTTTCACTACTAGACAATCTAAATAGTTCCAAGACAAGTGAAGTTAAGCATTATTTGTGGCTATTTATTGCGGTTTCAAACGTTTTATGATGTTGACATCATAAAGTTAATGTTCGGTGTAGGATCCATTTCAATTTCCAGTAATCGAAGCTTGTTAACACGAAAGTGTCTTACTTCGTAGGTGATTCCATTAGTTGACAATGTTGTTTAGTTCTGCTTCTTTATCCTTAATTGTTATCTCTTTTATTAATTACTTTTTGAGATGTGTGTCTAATACGATTTCATTAATTATACGCTACATCTAATAGCGAAACCGTTTCAAATCTTCTTTGAACTGAACAATGAATAAGAATTTTACAACACATTAATTTTCCGTGTTAATATACGTATTTACCAAACCAATCCTTACATTTCTTTTTATTCTATTTTTTTAATACATTATTTCTTAGAGATTGCATATTTTTGTACTAGTTTTTTATATTTATTTTATAAGTATAGTGCAAATCATATTTATCTAGGTAGGTACTAATGATAATTGTTTTTCTTTCAGTTTAGATTGATTAATTGATCGAATTATGCCGAGCAAATGTTAATAGTGGTAAAAAGGAGTCACACTAAAAGAAGATAATTCATGTTTACTTGAATGTGTAGTACTTTACTGTAAGACATAAATTCGTCAAAATGATTTGCATGTTATTATGATTAAACCACAGACAAGAGAGAATTGAAACGAATTTGATAAAATGGTGTTTAGACTTGGATTTTTATCGACCAGTATGAGGCAGACTGATTAAAAATCAATTTGTTGGTAAAGATGTATTGAAAACCTACTGTCAAAAATCTTCTTTTAGAGCTGTGGTAGCGGTGTTAAAAATTTATGGCGTTGAAACACAAAGTCATTTTTCCGCTTTGTCTTCAATTTGATATACCTATTTTGAAGAAAATTGAATTTTAATTAATCCTAAGTAGCGCAATTTTATCCCCGTCCGTTGTATAATTATTTATTTGAGAATATTTGTAAAATACGTAACAAAAAAACGAAAACATCCAGTACAAACAGTGGTTTATTTGTTGATTTAAATTACAGAAAAAGATTTTGAGCTACGAGTACATATACAAAATGTTGTAAATTTTTCGATTTATTAAAAAATTAGGTGATAAAAGTTCTTGTAAATAGTACTAAATTCGATGAATCTTAATTCACTTTGAATTTAATATTGAATAGGTCAAAGAATATATTTGTTTGTTAGTCAACACACACAGGAAGGCCTAAGGCTCCATTTAATGGCGCCACGATAAAGCTATCAAAGACGATTTTAAAAAGTTTAAGCAGGAACCGAAAAATTCCGTTATTGTTTTTGGCAATATTATCAAGGTGTTTCATACCATCCCGGCACCATAGTATTTGACTTTTATCTGTTACGAAAATATTGAAATCGCGGAAAAGTCCTCCTTTCTTCTGAGGGCAATCATCTACGTTTGTATTATCTGCAGATGTGGACTATTCAAAAAACAAAATAATCGAAATGTTAGAAAAATGTGTATGATGTGAACACGGAACACTTACATTTGATGAATTTGCTGGAAATTGTGAGTGTTGAGGAGGATAAGTAGATTCAAAGGAATCGTCGTCTTCGTCCTCAAAACTATCTTGGGAGGGAAAGTCAAGTTGAGGAGGAAAAGTAGGTGGAAGAGGGGAGTCGGATTGAACGGAAGTGTCAGGTGGAATTGGGAAATTCGAGTGATCTGAAAGAGATGGGTACTTTGTACTGATTTCTGAAAAGCAAAGAATTTTCTTTAAAGGTTAATCAAATCTACGTAGGTATTTGAAGTGAAATTCAATTTCTTAAAAGTGTCATTTGACCAATACTAGGATTGAGTTAGCGAGTTTAATAAGCATTTTGCAATTTATTTACTCAATGCTCAAAAATAATTACAGTGATTAATTTTCTCTAATTTCTAGCAAGACGTCACTTTAATTGCCAATGTAAAATGATCTTACTTGATGCAAATCGTCAAGACTTAATTGTATTTAGGTATTACAATATTTATAATTATAACATTACACTTTTGAAGAAAATCTGGCTGAAGTTAAATTCAAAACGAGATTTCAAAGAACCCTGAAATTTTAAGAAAAACTATGACAATGTCTTGTTTCTTGTTATTTATTAATTTGAAATATACGACTTTTAAAATTTGGTTAATACGCGCTAAAAGTACTATTCCTCCGTTCACTGGTATTAATTCTTTTTAAGGTTAAAAATTTGGACAGTTTTGGTAGGTGTTTAATACACCAAAATGATTAATGTATCCTCCATCAAGTGCGAATTAAAAACTGTACCTTTCTTTCGCTGAGCCGGGCGAGGTTTAATAGGAAGTCGTTTACCGTAACCTAAAATACTTTGAACGTAACATATTTATAACAGAAAAACATACAAACTCACCATGTGCATAGTCAAATTTAATCAAAATCTGTAAGATAAAAACTGACGTACAATTTGTCCAATTGTTGCGGATGTTTATTATGTATATTTGTAAACATGGAAGGTAAAGTTAGTTTGATTTGTGATGAATCAGCAAAAGATAACTCGTTCAATTGTTGTATTTTATCAAAAACGCACAGTTTATTACACAACTGTAATTAAATAGAAATACTTACTAAGAAAATCAAGGCGTAAGAAGTAACTAACCGAAACGCACTGAATGATTTCATGATGATTCAAAATTTGGTCAAAGAACACAACACCAACTATTATAATACAAAGAAGCAATTAAAAAAATGGGTCTCGTTGGTGCTATTTATCTGCTTAAAATATGCAATAATCAAATTGATCAGATATGTGGGTTTCATTTAAATTAATAATAAAACGGTGAACAAATCAGTAGGAGAGCATCATTATTTTCACTTTTATAAATTAATATTACAGATTTTTAAAACGTGTGTCCAATATGATTCTGTTACAATAATAACATTGTATTTTGCTTTATCTTGATTCACTATTGATGCATTAAATTAATAATAAAGATTTAATAACAATGTAATATTAGCATAACTAAATTAAACAATTAAACTGGTGTTTTGTAAATATATTTAATTGTCATTTTAACAAAAGTCTTTACATTGTGGGCTTTGTTTTTTAGATCAGCTTGTTTATTGCTTTAGCAAATTTTTAAACTTACTGAAATTATTATTTACATGTGGATAAAAAATTGGAAAGCGAGTGAAAAATAAAATCAGCATGAAACAAAAATATTTACTCTGTTATTTATTGTCTGATTTCAGTAAACAATCAACAAAATAAATCATTCTACAAGTAATATAAAAGAACCTCTTTGATTTTTTTCAGTGATAATTTCAAAGTCGAACTTAATTTTTTTTTCATATACTTAGTAATGAAAGTGGCACTTTTTTACACGCAAAATTGTAGTGAAAGTAACACTTTTTTACACGAAAAATCGTAGTGAAAGTAGTACTTTTTTGCATCATTTTATTCTCCTTGGAGGTGATTGTCAAAGCATACCTATTTTTTTTTTTTTTGTAATTTTTCATAAATCCTTTTTTTCACTACTAATCTTAGAAGGCGTCATTACTGAGTCTCGAACTGAAACCAGAAGTAGAATTTCTCTCTTACTATTTATTATTAACCAGTGGTTAATAATGAACAGCCGTCACCTAGCAACGAAAGATTTTCTTTGATTTTATTGGTTAACGTAGACAGACGATTTTCAATTTTCATAGCAACCGGTGAAAAATGAGAACTCGGATCGTCGCATCGGACAAACAAATTTAATTAATAATTATTATTAGAAAGGGTTTTAACGTATCTAGTAGTGAAAAAAATAATATATACACCACGCTAGAGAAGACAATTTTAAGCCTCGCTTAAAAAATGTCTTCTCTACCTTGGTGTATAATTACTATTAGACCAAATTTCTCAACTTACATCGATATGCAAAAAAATAGTGTGTACAACACGTTATCATTGATCAATCTGCAAATTCATAACTTGTTGTACAAATAACTATTTTTAAACTCTACATATTTTTAATATGCAATAAAAAATTTGATCCTCGCTCTGGTTTCAGAGAAATAACACCCCCATTGTTAGATTTTGACAATGATCCTTTCAAATATTTCTACCTAGTTATTACTTGAAAGTGGGCAATGACGATTTAAAGCGTATTAAAATACTCTTGAACAAAAAAAAACTTAGATAACTTATTCAATTTTCGATTAAATAATAATGAGAGCACCGTTTTTATTGAACAGTAATAATTAATACAACAATACTAATTCCATTTAATTTCGTATTTTGATAGAGGTTAATTTATTTGACGCATCGTTATCATTAAAAAATATATTATCTTAAAGTAGGTTCGTCACTACAGTCTATACGAAAACTAAGAAAATAATCACTTATAGTGGGAAACGTGAAATACGCCACCTACAGGACACAAATTTAATGAAGGCTATTTACTGCCTTTCGATTGTACCGTGAGATCATTTAAATTTATAATTAAAGTAGGCTATGACTTTTAAATTAGATTGGCAACACTGTTGACAACTTGATTTGAATTGTCAAAGTGACGCTTCAAAATTCAATACAATATATGAAACGGCGAGTTAACAGTTGTATCCAAGCCGGAGGAGAACACTTTCTATGATTGTCAATACAACTGTATTATTTTCTAATGCTTCACTTCTTTTAAATTAAAGCGATTGAACGTCAACAGTGTTTCCAATCTAATTTAAAAATCATAGCCTACTTTAATTATAAATTTAAATGATGTCACGGTATTATATCCTTGACCATCAGAACTACCCAAATGATCGTGGCAACGCAGTGTCATTAATAATAATTAGTAATTGTTAACTGTCGTGATTTAAATTAAAATCTATTTACAGATTTACGAAAGAAAATTGATTCTTTTAAATTAAATTCGAAAACATCGGTTACGATTTAAAATCAAACTGTGCCACGAAGGTAAATTTAGAAGATTATGAAAAGACATTTTTAATAACTTGAGAAAAACGATTTCGGTAAAACCGCCGATTCCTACATAATATTTTATCTTGATTTAGAAATCTCTGCTTTAGGTAAATACGTCTACATCTTACAGCTGCGAAATGCGACGAAAATCCTTCAATATCTATTTACATCAATCCATTAAAATTTATTACACCAATTCATACTGGGAAATTAAAATTTTAGAAATTATTTTTAAAATGAGAAGTAGGCAGCAGAACCATTCAACAATCACGTTTAATTCATAAATTACTATGGCCCCAGTTTCAATACTAATTATGGAAAAGGAGATAATCCAAAACTGTGTTGCTAGATTTCCCTATATGAAAGAGCTGATAACAGATAAACAAGATGATACAGGTGTCCCAAAAAAAAAAGACGAGTCCATAGCTCCCTTATTTATTGGAGGATTTTAATTATCTATTAGGCATTCACGATCTTTTTGGGACCGAGTTGGCTATGATTTTTTCTTTTCATTTTGGACTAACTGACTCGGTGATGCAACAGATGCAATTTTTTTTCCTGTCAGTGTCTGTTCGACATTTTCTTGCCACCGCATTGCCAGATTTTTTATTTTAATATTCGTGAGAAACTAAATGATTTATTAAGTGTGCAAAAATAATTTAAATTTCCGTCAAAGGAACAGTCAAAATTGCCAAAATAATTTTATTACGATAAACAATTTCTATTAAACGATTTAATTTAATTTAAAAAGGACAGACCAGATTTAAGAGATCTGACAACAATGTGCTTATTCAGAAAATATAACCTCAAACTGAAAACAACCTAACCTAACACAAAAAGTGTCAATTTCCTTTAGGGAATGTAGTTATCACTGAGGTACTGCCAACAAAATCACTAGATGGTCATAGCCAACTCGATCCCAAAAAGATCGTGAATGCCTTATATACACCAAATTAAATGATTGTAAATAGGCTAAAAAACGGCCTACTAAATTCACGTACAGCTACAAGGGCTTCAAGGCTAAACTGTCAAAATATTTTTTTTCAAATGGAAATATATATTTTTTTGTAGTAATTCTGATAGATATTTATATTCTGAAAACAACAATGTATCACAAGTATAACTTCACATAAAAAAAATAACACTAACTTTTGAAACAAATGACGAACACCAAGCGAGAAGCTATCAAAATGCATTGCATTACAACGTAATAAAACTAAATTAAGTTAGCTGGAAAAACAAATGACAAATAATAACATATGGGATTGCGCAGATATGCGGCCAATGATTAGCGCAAAATGGAGTATAGAATATAGTGGCGTTTTTTACAATTTTTTTTTTGTATTTTTGGTATGTAAGTGTACACTTTTGATACATTGTTGTTTTCAGAATAAAAATCTCTATTAGAATTACTAAAAAAAAATATATGTTTTTTTTGGCAGTGTAGCCTTGAAGCCCTTAGGACGGGAATTTATTAGGTTTTTTGTAGCCTATTCATAACCATTTAATTTGGTGTATAAATAATTTAAATCCTCCAATAAATAAGAGACTTATGGACTCGTCTTTTTTTTGGGACACCTGTATAATCAACTTTTGATTTAATAAGCATTAACTTTCAAGATTCTGAATATTTGGTGCTCCAATAGATAAGGAGATATTTACTGAAAACTCATTTTAGACACTTCTATTTTGTACATTTTTTTCATATTATGGATTTGACACTTGGATGGATTGGTATAGTATTTATAAGTACCAAGTGTTAATTTGTTAATCAAAACTTGAGTGCTTTTTTGAATTGATTAGATTTAGGTTTAAGTTTAAATCTATGAAACGGTTGGTTGTCCGAAAAAAGTATACCACCTTTTTTGTAGGAGATTTCCTAATTTATACATTTAATAATAACAATAACTGTTTTATGTCGTATAATATAATAATATAAGGAAATATTTAGGAAACATTCGTTTTTAACACTTCTTAGGTGCTTTAAACTTTTTCGATACAGCGGATTGCATTGATAGTGGGTTGAAGATAACGATTGCGCAATAAAAGGGGTCCTAGGTATGGAGAAAAAATGCAACCCTAAGAAATGGCTCATATTTATCCAACATAAATATCGGGTGTTTTTTTAAATTTCACCTCGTAGTAGGCGTTGAAGAGTCGATTACATAGGTTACGCACAGGGTTACAGATCACGGATCAGCTGTTTAAATCGCGAGTGGTGCGTTCACAATCGACTCGTCAACGCCTACTACGATGTGAAATTTAAAAAAACACCCGATACAATTGTTATTGTTTTGTCAACACAGAAAAATCACTAAAGAAAATCTTCAAATGTGAACTTATTTGAACAAAGAAATTAAGTATTCATTGAAAAAACCGTTTAGGTTTTAACATGTTTTTTAAATTTTATAATTAACTGTGTCAAAAATGTTTGGGGTATGTGGATGAACAATTCACTCAATAATGTCACTCAATATTTTATTAACTATAATCAATTAAATAGAAATTTAATTTGCAGATTCTAGAGTTCTCATAACTCACTTAAAAATTTTAGTCAACGGAGAAGACACATCCAGTGACAACCTAAAAATGAAGCAAATCAAGTCTTAACATCAAGTTAACAGCGAAATTTACTTACGCAGCAATAATTTCATGGATTAGAGTCCTTAGAGCCATGGCGGGCTGTTCGACAGTGTACATCAACGCATTCCCAACATCTTTGATCAAAACTGTTATAAGTGTATACAGCGAACGAATAGATTTAGCTAACAGTCCGAAAAACGATTGTATGTCGTCCAAATTTCGTGGTTCTGAAATGCACAAAAATGTAAACCTCCAACATACAATTTATTTGACTCACCGAAAAACGATCTCCTAGTTGGATTCCCCAGTAAAGTTTCAGCTGTCCGAAAAGTGCTCAAAGCTGAATTTGCATGATTGCTCAACTGGCTAACGTCATATTTAATGTTCGTAAATGCATCCATAGTCTCCTTTAGAAACTTATCCAGTGGAGTCGGTTCGATTTTCTTTGCTGCAACTGGTCCTGGCTCATACCGAAAATTAGGTTGAAGAGCCTGCTGCGGTGGAAACATAGGCGCTTTGCCGTAAACGTTGCATAAAACCATCTGCAACTGTAAGATTAGTACAAGAATTGATCGCTTGTCCAACTGACTCCTGGCATGACAAAAACCAAAAATGAGATTAAGTTGGGGAGTACGAAAGACTTGTTCATGCTGGCACTTTGTGAATTCTGCGACAAAACTGGTTCGTTTCTGGAACAGTTAGCTTTTATTAGCTCATTGGATCGATTAAATTAGTCATTATGTCCAATAAATCGCATCATTATCTCTCCTTATAATTAAAATACATTTGTTTGGAATTTTGGTTGTGTTTTCGATAACAAAGCGTAAAATTTTCACTTTAAACCAACAACTCTCACAACTACGTACATTGTTCTGTTTCAAAACGCCTAGAGTCCCTCGATCTTTCAAATCGACATCAAACTTACTTTAAATGATTTCTATTTCTATACATTTTAAAGCATCAGATAATGTAGCCCCCAGACAGGCAGTTTATAACTTGAAGGGAGTCGTGTTTGCGAGAATATATGTTTTGAATAAAATGTGAACGCACGAAAGACAGTTTATTACAAAGTCCGAAGAACTCTTGAAATAATTCACGTTTCAAAACCAGATGAATGCGAGTACAGAAATGAATGTAGAATAAAACTGTAACAATTTTATCCGTCGATGCTTTTATGGAAAGAACGTGAAGCAGAGAGCTGGGTTAGTTACTTCGAGTGGCGGAAATAATGTGGCTTTGCATTCAACCTTATAAATGGGAAAAATGAAAGAACTTACCAATCCAAACTCGACCGTAATGATGCTAAAATAAATTTAATTGGAAAACGTTCCAATGCTTTTGTTGGGTTCGAAGCCATTCATTTGATAAGAAATTATTCGAAAAAGTCGACGCAGAATAATTTCCCTCGTCGGCCATTTTTCGAGGATCCTGCGGTGGGAGGTTAAGGATTTAAACTTTGCTCTTCCCTTCTATCAATTTAGACGCTTCTAGTTTATAAATTGTAATTTTAGCGGCGTCTGAAACATCCATCAGCATTCAAATCTGGAAAACGCGCATCCTAAATATAACTTCCTGCAATTCACGTTGTATTACGCTTAATTGAAACAAATCAGGGTTGCGGCCGGATAAAATAAACATAATTGAAAGGTTTTCCTGTTTTCCACTTTTCGTAACGCGGGTGAAGAGGGTTTATGTGCCAATCAGAGTCCATTATTCGAGACGGTGGGGGGTCGGAGTAACGAGCACAAACACTCAAATGATATGTTAATTGCTGTATAACTAGAGGGTAAACTACCCTGTATTGGGGATGATGCCCCGGGATGCATAACCGGAGTTGTTATACGACTGCAAAGGCACGTTCACGAATAACATGAATCCGAAAACAACGCAATTTGCATCGTAATTTGGAAAGACAAGAAGTCGGAGTTTAGTGCGCAGTCACGATTTATGAATAAATTCATATTTATTAGTCAAGAATCTTTTGAAAATATAATACAAAATTAACGAACAATATTATGGGTTTTCCGACACCAACAAATTCAAGCAGCTTGGTTTTTTTTTAAACGTTTTATTTATCATGTATCACCATGTAAAGATAATGGGCCGTGTCACGACACCCTTATTGAATTTAATCATGACTCTAATTACCTTGGTGACGAATGCATCTCTTTCTGGCAGGTTATAATTGCATAAATCTATATCGTTTTATGTTTACTTTAATCACGACGGTGTCTATACAGATAGATTTCATTTCATTACAAAATATAATACGAATACGAAAGTCCCACTTTTTTAAGTTGTAATCGACACGGAACAAAAATGCTTTGGGGCGATTTCGTTGTGAACGAGCCACACTGTAGCATGATGGATGTAATAGTCTCGTTAGGGGTCTAATTTCTGCAAATTGAAACTGCGATCATGTCGCGCTGTCACAAATTATGGCCAATCAAGTCTACATTTGTGTAGGAAATGGCAGTGATTTCCATCCTTCTCACCCTAAAGCTCATCTAACAACACAACAACAGCACAAAGCCGACTATAAACGACAACTAATTTTGCCTAATCCTTATAATCATTCTTCTTGTTGGTAGACTTTTTCAGTCTGCCTGAAAGTCGACTAATTACATATTATAAAAAATTATGGCTGAAATAAATTTGCTCACACGACTGTACAAATGCAGCATCGAAAGGCAAATAGACATCAAGATTTTGGATAACTATTTATCGTTGACAAAAAATCTGTCATGGTAAATAATAATTGTTAATTTAGGAAAATGTGAATGATTTTCTTTTCAGTTGAATTTCTTGACTGATTGATGGAACTACAGTTAGACTTGATTTGATTTTAGTGTTGTAATTTAGGGAAACAGGAAACATTAACATGTTTCATAGTTTTAAAATCGGAAATGTTTTTGTTAACGGTGCCATAATTTTAATGCCACTAATAATAAATCAGTGTATGTTGGACGATCTGGACAAGATCGTCAGTAAAGGACTAAAACAATACCCTAAAAGCTAAATTAGTGATACTAAATTTTAGGATATCAATAATTTTTCTGGCCAATTCGGCCGCAGTTGTCGGTCAAAGACAGTGTTTGCAAATAAAATAAGAGAAGCTTGAAGTTGAGGCGTTTGTGCTGGTGGAAAGATAACGAGTGGAAGTGGTCCAGGACAATAGACGGGCGCCAGGACACAAGAAGTCAAGTGGCCGCACGGGGCCATTAGAAAGAATCGTCCATAGGGATCACACATAATGGTCTCTGCCGGTTGGAGGGCCATTAGAGCAGTCAGTATGGAGTTCCATTCACCGCATCTCCACTTCCTATAATAAGAATTCCGCTTACTGTTGATTGATGTTCAATAGCAATTGGTTTTGTTAATGTTGTCGGCAAACTCGTACAGTTCGAAAAATAAAAAGAGATGTTTCGAATGGAAAATGCGTTCGAGTGGAAATGGACGTAACATTTTCTTTTGTTGTTTGTAGCAATGTATTGAAATGTAGGAATGTTGTCAAATTGGAGCTAATTGGAGGGAACCAATTTGGTGGGGTCTGTGTGTGTAACTATTATTCTTTTGTGTCTATGGATAATATAATCTTCTAGGTAGGGTGTCGACTGTCGATAAATTGACTGGAAACAATAATGTGAATAATTTGGACGGACCAATTTGGACATGTGTCGGTCAGCATTTGGAAATAATTGCAAGGACCTACATATGTTCCTAAATCGAAAATGTACAATGGCGTACCAATAATTACCAAATTGTTGAAATAGAACTGTGGACGCAGTAAATCCATAAACAACAAATATTTTTTTTAATAAAATCACATTAAGCAGTGTTGCAACGAAAGAGTGGTTTAAAATTAGATTTTCTTAATATTTGTTAGACATAAATTGGAAGACAATAGGCATTGTGTACTTGAATATTTATTTGGATTTGTACACCTTGTTTTGGTGTATTACTGCTAAAACTAGAACAAATAAAAATTAATTAAAAAAGCGTCGTTTATTTTTTCCCTTGAAATACAAGCAAAACTTTAGGATAATGAGCCCGACGGAATTGAAAATGCAACCCATAATACATTTCCAAAGTTAATGTGGCTATTTTAAAATTATGAATCCATGATGGCTTTGCTTTGAGTACTGCTTTTTTAATTTTTGGAATAAACACTAGAGGCCAGTTTACAGAAGCGAAATTAAGTTAATCGTAATCAAATGCGAGATTAACTGAACACGTGATCAGATTGAACCAATCAAAGTTTCGGATTCATGGGTTAATCGCGCATTAAAATTTAATTCGAATTAAATATTTAATTTTCTTTCTATAAACTGGCCCTATGGGTATGATCGAGCGAGTAGAAAGGTTGATACAATTTTTTGAGATACAGCTGTTTTAAGCGTTGTCCTGATAGAACGAATGTTCAAATAAATTTGTGCACAAACAGGTCATAGTTTTCTGTCTTTTCCAAACGTAGGTCATCTTTTTAATCGACAACTCCTTCACATACATAACCTCAATTTGTTCCTACCCTCATTTATTGTGATAAATGACAAATAGAATTTTTCGCTTCATTTTATATTATCTCTCCATTTCTTTCAACGGTTTCTGAAATACGTAAAGATGGTTATCCACTTCCATTGTTTCGTCCTACACTTCCAGTATCACGAAATATTTGACAGTTGATGAAGCTTCGCGATACGTCAACGGAAACAAAAGCAAGCACCAAACCACTTGACCACACATTTTTTGAACACACGTTACCTCATTCATTCATTTCTCTTTGCTTTTGATAGTTTGGTGTTTGGAATCTGGATTGAAGGAATCACGTTTAGATCCTGTAGATCCGTTAGAGTTGTCGAATGCACCTCTATCTAATATAAATATGTATTTTTTGAATCTATCTTTTTTTAGAATTAATTGAATGTGCAATGCTTCAAAAAAAGTCACAACTTTCTACTATAAATTTCTTTCTGGTTCATCTTTTTTATTGACATGGCAATGAAATTTTACTGAAAGAAGGTCGAGCGGAAATTTGTAATAAGTACTGTAATATTTTCTGTAAAAAAAAGTTCAATTAAGAATGTAGGTGAAAATTGAAAATTTATATTTTTCATAACAGAAATAACCTTTACTTCACATTTACACCATATAAATAAATAAATAAATAGATAAATAAATAACTAATTGCAATAATTATATACATATTGTTGTCTTAAATTTATAATAAAGAACAATATGTGATAACGCCATTAAGCAATTTCAAACTTCAATAAGTAGGATTATTTACAAACTCATTTTAATTTGACAACAAAAATATACACTTCGTGTGTATAAACATATGTATATTACAAAAACATTGATAAGATTCCACAAACATGGCTGAAATAAATTTGAAATATGTACTGCTTCTGAGAAATTTAAATTTAGCTGAAAAACAAATTAAGTAATATAAATCTAACTGTACTACGTGGTATCTTAACGAGAAGAATTTAAAGCTGACAGCCGTGCACATAAGTGACATTATGAAAAATTGCCGCCGCCGCTGTGGTCAAAAAACTGCACGGCGACTGAGCCCCGTATCGCGGTATCCCCGCAGGTTGACAACAAGGTGTGGGATCGGCGGCAGAACCTCGTAGATTTCCCGCATTCATCAACTCTTTTTCAACGGATGCTTGATGTCTTAGTTGTTCCAATCTGAGCTGATTCTGCCTTTTCCACTTCGTCCTAGCAAAACATAGATTTGTGAAAATTGTAATTCCGAGAATCGGAAATGTCCACCTCCGGTTCTGGTACCACGTCTTGACTTGTGTTTCCGACAGGTTGAGAGCATCGGCTACGTCGCTCCGGTCCGCCACCGACAGATACTTCTGGCACCGGAATTTTCGTTCCAAGTAGGCGAGTTGCGCATGCGTGAACGCAGTCCGTCTTCGGCGTGGTTTCCGTCCCTTCGCCGCCTCCGACGAATTTTCCGGCCCGCCTACCGACGAGGGGTAGATTCCCCGCTCGGCGTCGCACTCGAGATGGCCAGAAGTTTCGTGGTCTTCTGATGCTGGAAATTTGCAGGTTGATGAGACGATAATTTTTTGTTGAGAGTGGGATTGCTCAAAGGGGTGGAAACACTTAGAATGTGACTTGGACTTCTTTCACCCGGGGGCACTAGCCGGATACAAAGCAGTTTATTCATTAACAAGGGAAATAAACTGCTCAAAACGCATATAAGACAACAGGGGTCTAATTGGAGAATCTCTTCGTGGGTTTGCGTAAAAATGAGCTTGGAGTGGTGGAGGATCGGAGCTTAATTAATGCCGGGGGTTGCATTTCCACTCAAGGTTCTCCTCTCAAACATTCATTCTACTGCACGAAAGCAATTAAATTAGAATTAAAAAAGCATTGTAGGCCTAATTATACGGACAGTGCAGTTTCACCATTTTACATTAGAAGGCAAATCAAAAAGGATTATGTTGTAAAAGTAGCGGCAATAAATACTCGACTCGAGCAAAAAGATGTTTTCCATTAATATACATTATAAATCTTTTCATGCTTCATTAGATAGAAGTGTCAACATAAATATGACTTTTATCTCTTAGTTATAAATTATTAATTTGTTTTTTTAATTAGCTTTTATTTTTGAATAAAAATTTAGAAACGCGACATATTCGGGGTCCATTTACCAAGAATTCCATCGAAAACTGGTTTAATGTTGAAATAAATTGTCACATTTGTTTGAAAGGTGCAAGTGACAGTCTCGTTAAATTAATAACAAAGTAAAATTAAACTGGTCTTGCGATATTTTTGTTGATATTTTACTGCGATGTTGATGTCATTCTCGCACCTATTAGGTAATACTGAGCTAACCTTTGCCTTCACCTTTTAATTTTTGATCCGGTATATTAAAAAAGTTGAATATTCACATGTGAATAATGTAGACGGTTAAGGTCAAGAAAACCTGAGATGTCTTCTCTATTACTTAATTACCACCACATTACGTACGGTAGCAACAAATAAAATTAATTGCCTAGGATAATAAATGAAATCATTTACCTTCATTAGAGCTTAATACGTCTCCTAAAAGGTCTCTTATTAGAAATGATTTATGCTCCTGCATGTTCCACTGTTGCAACTTCACTTTCACATTGTTAAATTTTTTAGAAATAATGTGCTAAATGTTTTATTTAAATACCGGAAATGTGTGTATTTGTCGTGTTGGATTTACGTTGACAGTGATGTGATGATAAATGACAAGTTAAGATATAAGCGGTGTAAACCTCACAGCATCCCTAATAAGCATCACCCCTGTAACCTTTAGCTCCACCCTTCGTATTACTAAGCTCCACCCCCATGGTGAAAATTCAGAGTTACTGCGATTAAATTAAAGGATCAGACGGGTGTTAAAATGACGAATGTTCTTTGTCATTTAAATTTAAGCAATAATTTTTACTAGATTGTGGACATGTTTGAAATTAAAGCGGAACTTTAAGTTGTTATTCTTATTTTCTTATTAAATCGTCCCTCAAAGAGAAAAATTACTAAACGGGTTCAAGATCATTTTTTTAAGTGTAATAAAACCCGAACATATATTTTTTAAATTGACAATAAAAAATACTATACTCGTACAACAGTACAAAATGTTACAGAAGTCAAATGTAAATATGTTACTCAAAAATAAAAGTCATGTAAGAATTTATATTATAATCAATAATATATAAAGAAAAAGTGTAGGTACGAGTATGTACCAGCTAATCGTCAAAGTAAAAAATATAAAATATGGCTTACCATGGGCCAATGCACTTTTATTTTCTTTGTCGATTTTCGAGTTCTTCCTAGCAATACCTCTATTCTTGATTCCATAAAGTATTTGTTTGAAAACATGTGTAGCATTTTATTGATATTGTTAAAAGTCTACTATTGATAAGTTTAATGCCAAAATAATTTGAAAAAAAGAGTTTTCAGATTTTGATTTCTTCAAAATTTCCGTTGAATGAAATTCAAGGTTTATTCAATTATGTACTAATTTTAGGAATTGATTTTTCATATTTTCTTCTGAAAGAGTGGCAATAAGTTCTAATTACACTTTATTTAAAGAATTAGTTTCTTCTGAATTGTAAAAAAAGAGTTTTATTATCAGCCACAAATTAAACAAAATTTCTACCTTTTTCAAAGCAAAGCAGTTTCCATTTATTCAACAAGATGACTAACTTTTAATTAAATAATTTTCTTTACAAACTGATAAGACATACAAACCCTGATAATGTTACGATGAATTTTTTGGAATCGAAATCCACAGAAATAAATGTTAAATGTAGGGGATTTTGCGGTACTTTTTATTTGGTTAGCGACAAGTAATACATCCTTTTTTTTTGGAAAATTCGCAAATAAGTTTCTGATCCTTTGCTAAACACGTTTGCTAATTTGTACTTTTAGTCGAAAATGAAATAAACATTAAATAAAAACAGGACCTTATTATCCTTAAATACTTTTAAAATTTCAACATTGTTTCCAGTGATTTTAAAACAAGTCTCTAACAATAAACTTTTGAGTTTCATCACACATAAAGGCTTGTTTCCAATAAGAAATAACAATTAAACGGATTCAAGGTATAGAAACATTAAATATTTTGTTTTATGTTAATGAGAAATATTGGAATAACTGCATTAGACCTTATTAAAAACTTTAAAATAAATAGCGTTGAATAACTGGAAATAAAAAGTGGTTTTATTTATGCTTTATTATGACTGAATAACTGTCCCGGCACCTCCACCATAATTTAATATTTTTTTACAAAATCCAATTTCTAATAAGATTACCTACTGTTTTTATGATAAAAAAAAATTATATTTTTTATTTATATTCACCATCTATTGAAAAATATTAAAAAATTTCCAAATACAGATAAATGAAACAAAATCGAAAAATGGAAAAAGTTACTCGGGTAACCCCTAACATTTCATTTTTATCAATAAACCGTAATTTTCAAAACTGAAGCTAGAATTGTAAACGAAGAAACTCGAAAACAGCAGGATTTTGGAACAACGGCGGGTCCTGCAAGTACGAAATATCCAAATTACAGATCTCCGTACGTCCGGATCCGCCTCGCAGTTAACCAACAGAAATGTAGATGGCGCCTCGGCGCCGAAAACAGTGTAAAATATCGATCGGCTAAAACTGAAATGTAATATTTACAATGTAAAACCTGCATTACAGTAGCAGTGGCATCGTAATAATACAATATTTAAACAATTGTTCCAAAAAGAATTGCACAAACCGCCATCTAACTTAGTAGTCTTTAATGTAAAAACAAAAAAAGTTCGTAATGAAGTTTATAAGTAGCGGTGTATTTATAAACATGACTCATATTTATTATTGTTTTTTGTAAGACTTCTCCTTTCATCTACCTGTGAATGAAGTGATTAATTTGAATTATTAGCTGCAGTTATTGCTTGTCAGGTAGGTTAAAGCTTAATTCCTTTTTATTATTTATTAATTTAAATGTTTAATGTTTGTGGTATTAGAAATTAATAATATTAAAACATCTAGAACTATGTTATCTTGACAGTTGTACATATTTCAAAAACATTTATTCTTAACTGAAACTGACATTCTATTGTCAACACAAAAACACTAAATGAGCCTCGTGTTTCAACAAAAATCAGCTGATTTTACTCTTCTCCTTTACCTAACATAATTTTTCATGTACACATATGTATCTAAACAGTTTTTATCGTTATCACGATTTATACTAGTGCACTGAGGTGCATGTGACATCTTTGATATTTAGACAACGTCCGATGGGTCTTTTTGTTGAAATTTTCAAAATTGCCTCCTAAATTTCAAACTGAAGGTCACAATTTTGCGCACTTGCGATTTTCCGTCTATCGTACCAATGGTGCTCAGTTAGCACCTACTAAAATACATAACTGATTACGTTTCAGTGTAGGCAGATTATTAAAATTCGCAGGTCCATATTAAGAATGTAACGAGCACACTTTCTATAGCGTTGGACGAGCGTTGTAGGCGATTTGTGACAATTTTTACACCGTTATATTTCTGAAATATTGCAAAAAATTCTAATGGGCACATGTAAATGTTAGGTCGGACATAAAACAAGTGTTTCACTCTCTAAGTTTCAGTTTCACTTAAGCGCAGCAAAAAAACCTTTTAGACTTATCTTCACTGATGGTACTGTTTCGATAATTATGTAGTACTAACATTGAAGATAAGGTTTTTAAAAATAGTAAATTGTTCCTATTTATTCTTTCTGAACAAATGTATTTTTCTAATTGGTCTAGAAAGTAAAATGACGTTTATAATGTTTGTGAACTGATAACGATTTTCTAAATTGTACTTTACTTTATTAATAACAATGATGCATTTATCCAAAGCAACGCATTCAGACTTATTTATGGTACTCTGGGATGATGTCATTTTATCTAATATTTTTTATTCAATCGAGATATAAAAGACATTATCGATGTATCTTGTAAGGAATTTACACTTTTAAGGATCTCAAGTGTCATATTTACATTCTAGATATTTTTATCTTTGATATGTGGCTTAATATTTTTTATTATTTCTCAAGTGCTATCTAAACACTTCAATAATATATTGAAAACAATAATTAATATGGTACTGACTGATTACAGTTTGAAAAACTGCATCATCACTGATTCGGTTCATAAGGTAATTTTAAAAACATGTTTTTTATATAAACTTATATTATCAACTATTGTCTCTATTCTCTTTTAAATACGATTAGTTCTTAGTGATGCTATAATTGGTTTTTGTGTAATTTTTTTTTGTTAGTTGTCAATAACATCTCTCAATCTAACGATTTTAAATCTGAAGGTTTTAGTGCCATTGAATAGATAGGTAATTAATAAAAAAATGCCTATTCATGATTTACATTTAAATTTTAGTGAAATCATTTTTAATTAGCCCCAATATACTCCTAATATAGCGACATTGATCAACAACCTGTTGAAATGAATTACGTGCACTGTAGTGTATTTTGATATCTCCACTAGAGAATGATTCAATTTACTTTAATAGATCTATTGTGTACCGAATAGTTTCGAAAGGCATGAAGCAAATTAAATATTAATTAAACATAGAAAGCATATGGGCACTTAAATAAAAATTAAAGCTCTTCAAAATTGTTTCAATTTTGCTTTAAATATTTTGAAAATATTTTTTTGCAAATGTATTTCAAAGCCACTCCCGTACTGGATTTATTAGACTAGCTTATTATAATTTTTTCTAGTTGCTTTATGATGTGAATACTTTCCAACAGATTTTCGAATACTTTTAAAAATGTGAATATTGCTCTTGGAGAAGAAAGTACGCGATACGGCAGTCGATTTACGTCAATTGTCGTTTATCAACTAGTGGTTAACCTAAAATAGAAATTACAACATGCAACAGCAACAAAAGCACGACAAGTAACATTGTAAAATCTATAAAGAATGACGTCTCAAATGTTCGATTTTTATTCAGTTTCGTTGTGTTTAAACTGAAAGAGGAAATTCTTCAAAGTTACAAAATTAGGAGTTGAAATTAAACGGTTTCAATGTGACAGTGCATGCGTGTTTATCTCTTTTTCGTTGCACGACGTCTGATTTGATATCAAAAAATCTGAATTTATTGCCGCCTATCATCTTTCCAATTAATTAACATGACTTAACCCAGTTCAGGCGGAAAACAAAGGCAATAAATCATTAAAATTAAATTAGAAGAAGAAATGATTGAACGAACCGATTAGCTGTTATGATTGCGAAGGCATTGTTCTAGACCACACCTTATCAAAAATACGTAGGTCAAAGACCCGTGAAGACGATTTTAAAAATTTGCCATAGTGGGTATAGTTGAGGTCGCGAATAGTAAAAGATGACTTCTGAACGTCGACCTAATCAAAACGTAAAATCTTATGACTGGATACTCGTTTTGAACCCACCTACTAAACCCTTTCCAAGAAGTGTTTTATACGCTTTGGACATTTGTCTGTTTCGTGGTAGTCTCTGCTCCGTTGCAAATGAGATAATTTGATTCTTGAAAGTCATTTTTGCCACATGATTTTTTTATTAGGTCAGCTATGAGGAACAAGAGTAACCTGCTGCAAGTCAGTCGACTGGCAGGTTGACGTTTCGGTGAAATTGGCAGAAGGACCACAGCCACATGCCCTCATGACAGGTCTGCCACCCCCTATTGGGCCGTTCACAAGGTAGGTGAAAATCGTTTGAAAGAATTCTCCGGTAAAGATTCGAATCCAATTGCTTCGTCAAGTGAATGACTTGTGACTTGTGATGATGTATGAACTGTTATGCCCTCTATTAAATTAAAGCGTCAGTTAATTGTTTTATTAGATTGAAAGGTCGCCGGTGTGTGACTTCACTGTTTTTAAGTGCTGTGGGAATGCGGCTTAAGTGTCTGTTAGTGTCTTTGGAGGCATTCTATCGTTGATAATTCATCGGAGCCGGACGCTTTTCTTCCCCACTGCGCAGTTAAATCCTTGACGTAATTTTTGTGGATGACTTCCTTTCGCCGTTCACAGAATTTGTAATTACCTATAATCGCAATTAAGTTTCACACTGGATGAATACTAAATGAGACATTTATTATGTTCAATTTAGATCACGTTTTGAAATAGAAATGACTTTAATTGATGGTCTGCATCAAGTGTACAGTCCTGTATTGTTCCTGTTAGAAGGCATCGGCGACGGTTGATGTGGTCAATGTGCGGCTCGCAATACATGAAGGTAGATTGATTGCGGTTTTTTGCGTCACATAAAAGGCAAGTTTTCCGACCATATTTAAAATAAAATATGATGCCTATGTTTTTGTCTGTGGTGCTAACGAAACTTTCCGTGTTTGCTAATACGAGTATCTGACATCAAAAATCTTATTTTATTTTCATCCCAGCTGTTTATTATTCTTCCTTTTCATTGATCTTCTTTACAATTTTTCCTTGTAAATACAACTCACTTTTATTTTTATCAAATACAACCGATCTGTTATTTCTTAATTATTTTTTATGAACTCACTGCTCAGGTAAGTTGCCATACTAAAATTATGTCAACAATGGAATATTTTGCTTTATGCATGTAATAACTTTTGCTAAGGGTCATTAATGTGACATTAATGAAGTTTCTCCTTATCACGCTTTCACGAAGTCGAATGATTGTTGCCAAAAACAAAAGACAATCGCTTTTAATTTTTCCCATTTTTTAAATTGTAATAAATCTATTGTAATAGACATTTTTTCTGATATTTTCAAAGTTTAAAATTTAAATTTCATAAAACTAATTCATCCCTTTTTTATATACAGGGTGGCTTTAAAAGTTGTGGAGATATTTTAACCAGTGGTAGAGCGCCACAATAGGTAACGATTGAGCCAATAATGCCTTATACAAATGTTCATATTTTTCGGGAAAAAGGGCCTAAAATTTTTCAAAGACTTTTTTGTTGTCATTTAATTCAAAATTAAGTCACTTTGACAACAATCTCAATCTTAACCTCAATGTAAGAGTCGACTGTTTTAACAACAACAAACTACTCAAATTGAATCTGAATTTCAGTTTGTGCAGGCCAGTTTAATCGGACGAATTTAAACAAAATTACTCATTTCTTTGCTAAGCAAACTCAGCCTTACATTAGTATCAACTTCGACACGATTAAACACTTAATTTTTTTTTACAATTTTAGATATTCACCGTGTCATACATCCAAGTAGGTAGACTTTTATGTTTGCCATGTTGTATTTTCGCAATTCAAAGGTTAATTATATCAAGTTTGTGTTGTTCTTCCAGCATTTTAAATCCAAACAAAATTTAAAAGCATGACCCAGTGACCTTTTTTGATAATGGTTACAACGCCAACATCTACACGTGTACGTCGCATTCATTGGAAAATTCATTCGCGTAAAATATTCACAAACAATAAGTCAGAATTAATGTCAGGAAAGTGTTAGTCAAATGTAAAATTTAAGTAGTCAGTAATAAAAACAAATATCACTTAGTTTTATAGAATTTAATTATGAATTATGCATTATTATATGTACAAAGTTGTTCTGAGAAACTGGATGAGTAATATAATTGTCAACAATAATTAAAACCCCGTAAATATTGCACCACTTATTTATGTTTGTTGCTCAGGCTTGACGTCAACATCGACGTCACTAGTTGGTGGTAACAAGGGTATCTCGTAGGTCTTGTTGTAACTAAAAACGATATTCACTTCTCTGACTCGGTCCTCGCAGATGATTGAAGGATACACAACTTCCAAGTTGTTCTCTTCTGCAAACTTCCTGACTTTTGTCAAACAGGCACACTCGAAAGAAATGTTGTCCACGAACATCAAAGTGTTAATTCCACTCTCGAACATAACGTCAGGGAAACACTGGAGGAGATTCATGTTAACTTGCAGATTTCTGATGGTCCTGTTGATGAAAATGTTTTCGGGAAGAGCGGTCAACTTGTTGCCGTTGATTCTCAACAGTTGGATAGTGTGGTGGCTGTTGAATGCGTCAGGATTGATTTCGGTGATCCTGTTGGCCGAAAGTCTCAACTTCAAGGGTCTGTTTTGGTCCATGTTTTTGAAAGCTTCCGCCGGAATGGT
This sequence comes from Tenebrio molitor, assembly GCF_963966145.1. Taxonomy (NCBI): domain Eukaryota; kingdom Metazoa; phylum Arthropoda; class Insecta; order Coleoptera; family Tenebrionidae; genus Tenebrio; species Tenebrio molitor. Next base: position 4,764,236 of record NC_091052.1, read on the forward strand.
CTTGATATCATTGTAAACGACACTCAGCTTGTACACTTTTGGGCTGTTGACGAACCAATTCGGGTTGATTTCTTTGATTTGATTGTTGTTCAGCTTCACAATTTCCAAATGAGTGTTGTTATCGAAGGCTTCCGTATCAATCGCGGTGATGAAATTCTGTGACAAATCGATTTCCTTCACTTTGATGTCGTTGAAAATATTTTTCCTGATCGTCGAGACGGGGTTCAGGACGATTCTGAGCAGAGCCAAAGTCGGGGTCACGTTGAAGGCGCCAGCTTGGATTTCTTGGACGCTGCTGTTGACGATTTGCAATATGGACAATTCGTTCTGGATCGAAAAGAAATTTCTGCACAGATTTGGCAACGTTTCGTTCTCTATCAGCAAATGAAAGATGTCCTTTTTGTACTCGACCGGACCCTCTACCGTGAAGTTTTCACCAGCACTGTCGATGTTTTGGTACACTGTCACGCTGATATTTGTCTTGTTGCGGACGCAGTTTTCACTTAACACTAAAATTGCCGATGTCAGCAGGATTAATACTTTAAGGCTGTCCATGATGGGACCACACCGCTAATACGTCCGTTTAATTTTGAGCATAATTTGTTAATAAACATGTTCCTTTCAGCCCGTGTCGAAGTTCAACGTCTTCGATAACCTCACATGATAGCCTATCGGATGAGTTAATTTTAAACATTACTTAAAGACGCGTTTTATATTTAGATTTGCAATTATTGCGTTCATAAACTTCGATGAAAAAGTGAAAAACAGGAAACGCCAATTGTTCAGAATTTATTCTTTTTTCATTGAGATTTCCGGTTGGAACGAGAACAGCTCAGCTCAAGAGTTTAAATGTAAACCTATCGGTACAAAAAAATATAGATTAGACCCAATACGAGACGAGAAAGAGACAATCATTATCTAAATCTGACAGGAGGTGCGGATTAATCCAGCGATGTTGCATGGACATTGATCAACTGTCATAAATTCATTTCTTTTGTGTAGCGATAGCAATTGATTGTAATTATTGATAAAGGGTAACGATAAATTGTGCAACTTTAAACAGTAGTTAAAAATAAATTTGAGTTTAAGAAATGTGTTTACTAACAGAGCACGCAGACAATGTAATTATTTTTGTGGTCACAATAAAATAAAAATTACGTAAGACTTTCAAATAAAATTTCATAGAGGTCGCGATGAAAAATGGGACATGTTTCGATGTATTTCAGGAGTTGGACGCGATTGCCAAACATCTTTCCTCGTTTCGAGTTGGAGTTTTCACCCGAATTATTATTCTAAACAAAATGTTAATGAACTTAATTGGAAGCTGTAGTACTAATCATTTTCTAAAAATACCACCGTTGCTCACATCTGACAGAAAGAAAAGGAAATACATCATTAGATGATGTGTAGAATTTTACCAGAAAAAACGCAAATTTTCCAATGCAACACTCGGAAAAAAAAACAATCGGCGAGTAAAAGCGCGAATCATTTCTTTTTAAAGCGCAGAAATTTCGTGTCAGGTACCTAATTAACCGTTTGCTAATTATGTGTGTTATTTGGCGAAGTTCAGGTGAAGAAACTCTTCATTCTGTTGTAGCAAGCGTGAATCATCTAATGCGAAGCATTGTGAAACTGAAACGGGTTTCAGTGAGTGGAAATTCGAGAACTTCGAATGTATCATTAAAGTTACTGATAAATGCCGGTGTGATAGCACGAAATGGCCGCCCGAGGGCACATCAGCTGTTCGCCGGAATTCCATCACCATTGAAGGACACTATCGGACAATTGGATTAAACTGTCGTCGCCTTCGACAAATCGTTTGCCTTCGAAATCGACGCGAGTCATCATTCGTTTTCTTCTCGGAACGCGTTGCTCGGAAAAATATTGCAGAACAATATCGTAATTATAAATTAATTAGCCGTCTATTTGCAGAATTCCGTTTATTTCAGCGGCTTATTCACGTTGTGCGGCCCCGGTTCGATCGAACTTCACCTGTCGCTGGAAGGATCAGTTTCAGTTCGCTTTTCGAAGCAATACATTGTCCTACTGTCCGCAGGACTGACCTCCCGTTACAAACTTTGCGTTTTAAACACGATGTGGGAGGATCTGAACGATCTAAGGAAATAAACAAACAGTGCCGGTGATTTTTCGTGCTTTCAACTCGTCTTTTGTGAACTTTGTCCAAAGCTCCACTTCAAAGCTGGCGTCCTCAAACGGAGATGACTCCGAAAGGTAAATACCAGTCGTAATTTTTACATTTAGAAAACTGCAACTACAATAATAATAATAAATAGTGGTTGTCGTGAAATTTGTTTACCTTTCGAAATTTACGGAGTTCATCTTTGCGGACGTCAAAACGGTTTTGCTTCTTTATTATGTCTGGCTATTCGTTTGTTTATAATTATACAGTTATCCAATAACCTTAGGCCGTCATGTAGTGTTGAAAATGCTCCGAATGCAAGGCGCGAAATCAGTTTTTTGTGGCTTTACCTATTTTCGTATTGTCTCACTTTGTACATTTTTCTTCTCTTTTGTATTCGTTGATGTGTACTAGATATCGCAACAAATTTGGTCGGGTTGACCATAAATAGAGGAACAAAGTGAAAATTTTGTCTGTCAAACGGTACATTTGAAATATGGAATGACATTTAAGGAATCATCGATGCTACCTGCACAGGACTAAAGTAGTAATGACGTCATGTTAAAATATTTGCGAGGAATACTAGAGTAATTTATTCAAAATAGAATAAATTTAATGGGAATTAATGAGTGTTATTTCACGTTCAGTGATTCTTTTGTAATTAATTAAAAACTCGTTAATTCTACTGTGAACAAATTTGGCGCGATTTGCACGCTCTTCTGATAGATGTCACTTTCACATCTGGATGACGTCATCCTAGAGATTTGCCATTGTCAATTTAAAAACCTGTGTTTTTTAAATTTATGAAAATTGTGACCGCTCGGCGAAATAAAATTTATCTAATATCTGGCAATTAAAATTATTTAATTAAATTAATCGTGAAATAGATATTCACTTCATTATTTTTCCAGCTGTCGCAAATCATTTTCACTTTCAGCCTTCATTTTAGAACTTTCGATGACTACAATTTTATGGTCATTTTATTTTTAGATATAACATATTTCTTATGCAATAAATTGTAAACTTATTCGCATTAGTAGTAGTATTCCACTTTTACCGTTGCTTCCTTGAACATCAAATTTGAAATTAAATTATATTATTGACTAAAATGAACCAAACAAAGCAACAATCATTTCACCAGTTCTAGGCAACTTTGTTACATTAATTTCTCTACTTTATTTATATGTATTGTTTACATCATGGCAAGGTATAAAATAGTATTTTATTTGCGGTTTGGTCAGCATAAACAGGATTTTTTAAGGACTAAGTAGTTTGCTCATTTTATATTCGCCCGTCAATTCAGGATCCTGATTCGATGAAATGCCATGTCACCCATCAACTAATTAAAATAACTCCATCATGAGTAAACTCTAATTTCCATTGATTGTAAATGATACTCGACGTGCTATACTGCTGTAATCGCCATTAGAAATTCTTTTTAAGTATGTAAAATTATGCAGGTATTCCATTAAAGAAAAACATGAGTTTGTGTTACATCTTTTTTTTTGTTCGATGGTCATTTGTTCTCTTGTTAACACACCATTAATCTCTGGATTTCGCAACAATTTTCGTAAATACAGGAACATCTTAAAAAATGTACAAAATGTAGATAATCACGTTAATGGTCACTTGTTTAACGAAATGGGGTAAAATAGATCATAAAGAATCCCGTTGAGTCATAACAGTAAACCCTGACTCATATTTCTTTGTTTTAGAGACAATAATTATCGTGTTTACTTGAAAAGGGTGCGTTTAACAAATTGAAGCTTCATATTCGGAGTCGTAATTATTAAATATGACGAAGTTTGACGTACGAATCATCATTATTACCCAAAATTAAACTACCGCGAATTGAAGGATGTGGTTTTAATTCTTCGACTTTATTAAAATAATAACTGGCGTCGGACTCCCACAATTATTTTTCTTTTTTTAGTATAAATTACAAATTCCAATACAGTTCTTCAAATTATCACTCCTGTCATAAGTTGAGTAAATAACAGTCTTGCACAGCTTTCAGAAATAGCGCACTGTTGATTTTTGGCCGAAGATGTTATGTGCAAACAGGACACTTATTGAATTGTCAATTACATCATTTACAATTCAATTACAGATGCTGTTTTATAATGACGATGACACCACTGATAAATTTAGTTGCGTGCAAGCCATTTTAGAGTTTGCCCAATTATTATTATAGTTAGTAAATGATATTTATGGTCGATGTGGGCACGCTATGGAAATTTTCATTTCAAATCGGTTCACTCATGAGTCGTAAAAAATGTGGGCATGCAGGTGAGTGACCCACGAATTTCCATTTGGGTTTGGTTGATGAACGATTTCCATCATATTCTTAGGTCATACCCCATCGATGGTCGTGAGTGATTCAGCACGACCATCTTCTATTCAGAAATGAAATATTAAATGTCATTATTTTGTCATTTTCAGTTTTTTTTATCTCTTATGAATATGGTGATTTTTTCTCCATATGTGGAAATTCCACTCCATCTCAAATTACGTGATGACTATTTATATCTGCAATTTTCACTTCATCTGATTTTTCCCGGAAACTGTTGCAGTATTCAGTGCTACCAACGTCGTAGACGCTAGACTGTTGGGCTACGTCAATTACCTCACCTGTAGGCGCTGATGTATGGTCGCGTAGACGTGTCGCAGTAGGCTGTGAAAGCCGATGGTAATTTTTGTAGTAATGTCTATGGGCGTTGTTTCGTAAAACTAAACCGTTAATACAACCATCGATCGAAAAAACAACGAACGATATCCACAAGTGTATTAAAAATGGATCGTCAAAGATTCAAAAATTGAATAGAACTTTTGATTTCAAGAAAATTTGGATGAACGAAAGCCACGAAAGTTAAAGATACGCCTACATCGTGTTGTATAAATATTAATCTTGCGTAGCCTTGTATGGCTGTCAATGTCAGGGCTACGTCATCTTCTGTTGTGTTAAAAAAATCATTTACATGCCACGTTATTAATTGATTAATGCGTCAAAATTAGTAAATTGTTAAATTGCTTGTCAGATGAATAACAACTAACTAATGTATTAACGATAATTACCAGGATTTTATAATGGAACTACTGACTGTACCATGACGTATGCAATTTTGCACTTACATTTAGAAAAGTGAAGTGAACTACATATGTAGTAATTCACATCTTGGAGTGATGCACCCGTAACGCATTGTGCAAATCATGTTTTTAATAAATTTCTACAGTCGAAAATTTTTAAGTGAAAACTTTGAAAACGAAAATACGCTCAGTGAGATAATTTGCGTTAAGTAATTTTCTGCAAGTAGCAGCAATTGGCAACCGATGATAGATGGTTGCAAAAACAATGACGAAGAGTTGCAAGAATGCCCAGTGACTAATTGTAAGTGGTCTCTTTACTGATTTCGATAACATAACTCCAAGCTCTAAAGCTTCTTTTTAAAACAAGCTTTCGTGTGGTCTCTTATTATCCCAAAAAAGTGCAGTTCAATGAACTTTACTCATTAAAAACTGTCTTTTCTCATGGTGCGAATAATGACCACGTACTCATCCAGGTGTTGAACGATGAGAAAACATCAAGTGTAAATGTTAAGATGACAATAACGTTTTGCGAAGAATTTGCTCAAGTGTAAGATTGTGAAGTCATCGCCGTAGTCATCCCACAAACTTGATTTCATTGTTTAGAGTAAACAGTAAACACTAATGTTTGCACGGAAATTTTGGAACCCCCAAAATTGGGGTCATTGTTACCTTCACAAAGGAAAGGTCCCAATGTATACTCTTGCGGCACACTGACGTTAGAAACAACAGGTTCGCAACTGTGAGACAATAACCGTAAGATTTCGACAAATCTCCAGATGTGAAAATCACAACTCGTATAATATTACAAACTTCTTCGGGTTCATAATTGTTAGCCTTTGGAAAGGTCAGAAAGGTCAATGGTAATAATAAATTTCATTTCTTATTAACCACAAATTATGGACCAGCTCACAACTATGCAAATGAAGGATCGGATATCGCACATGGTATTGCTAGAATTCCTGAAGATACATCTGCACATTCTTGATTCGTCTGATTTGATTGCGCCATCTTGACGAACGAGTTTTTGGCGAGCGAAACCGACAAAGAGCACGTGTTGGGCGTTTGAAAACCTGCGGTTAACAAAATTGTGTCAAAGTTTGGTTTCTAAACGAGTTTAAGATTATTTATTGCAGGTTTTGTGGTTCAGAGTACATAAAGATAATCACCACATTAGTGTAGACGTTAGATATTCTTCAGTCTCTGAAGACAAATCGTCTACATGAACGCGTGGGCGTCTCAAAGAGTGAAAATAATTTCTTTTCAAAAACAAAATCAATAAATTGAAACTTGATACGTAGACCACGCGTCATTGGGCTACCGAAATATTTAAATTAAGATGTCGTCGTGTTTTCTTCTATTACATAATTTCTCGAGGTTACCAAACCGAATAAACGAAATGCACTTTTGCAGAGGAAGAAATAAATCTCGCGCATGAATATTCATGAGCAAAGTAGCCAGATTAAGCCATAAAAATTTAAGATTTTCGCAAAATTAATTAGTGCCGAGTTAACTTATGATCGTGGAAGAACGTTTCAACTTCGACGTAAGAATCTGGCAATGGAACCGTCGAGGTGCGTTTGAGGCCTAGGTAATAAACGATCAGCACAAAAACAAACGTTAATTTCGCAGTATTTCTAATAAATGTTTACGCAACCGATTTACATTATTGAACGATGACCACAGATTTGCATTTTACTTCTAAATATATCAGTGACTACCAAACGCAACGACCGGCATGACTGGCCATTTGGTGTTTTTTCTTCGCTCTTGCAACTCGCAACTAAGCCAAGGTTGGTGTCGATTTGGAGCAGTCTTTATTCGACCATTCTTCGCATCTTTGTCAAGATTCAAGAGTGTATGACGCAGATAGTGCCAAGTGTCGATGATAATTAAAGAGTTTTGCGGTCATAAATCATTGCTAGGACTGCATTACTTAACCATAGCAATTAATCCATGACTGTTCGAGTACATACGAAACAAATGGTCGTCGATGAATGGTGTTTTGCGTTATGGAAATGGTAATTTTTTGCACCGTGTGTAAACAATGCGACGAAAAAAGGTATGATTCATGTAGAATTGTGTCGGTTTTCCGTCCAAAGATCAAGGAAAGGGCATATCAATAAAACGACCGCAGGATCAAACGAGTCCAGGTTAAGGAGATGCAAAGTGCTTAAATTAACGAAGCAATTCGGTTGGACGTTTGTCCTTAGCAAGGTCTCGATCGTGACATTACGTTTAAGAGTGTAGCATCCAAGTTACCAACCTTCCATTACCATATTAGTTCCAAACCTTACTTTGGAGGTGACTAGTACGCTCGTTCCTCACCACTGTCTATAAATTCAATCCGTGCTTGTCGGAAATAATAGTAGGTATAAGGCGAAGGCCATCTTGCACAGTTTACAAACCACAATTAATTATTTCCACTTCCATTTACGGCAACTGCATGAACTCGACCAGAGATCGAGTTAGAATTTTTCGGGTTGCGACGACCGCCTCTCGCACCGAATGCAACCATGATAAAGCAAATACCTCGATCAAACATTGCATAAATTAGCGAAGATCTATGTTTACTCGACAGAATTACGCAAGATTTTGATCGGGAGAAACCGCGAATTATTTTCAAAAATCTGCTTTAAATAGATGTGATACATAATGCAAGAAGTTGTCTTCGACATGCTGTTGCATAAAGTGAGTAGGTAAGTGGCTTTCGCTTAATGTCCATATAAAACTTCCTCATTGCGAGCTTCACGTGGCTTCGAAATTGTCAATTGTGCTATTTATTTTTTAATTTGCGGGTCAGTGTCGTGACAGATGCAGTTTTTTGAATCATGAAAAGGTGTAAAGTCGCCTCTCGTGACAAAAGTGTGCAAATGAGTTATGATTAAATACAACAGTACTGGTTAGCTCGCCGTAAATTTAGACGAACCACAGGTGATCACGGTGGAATTTCTTCAGAATTACCATTTGTCTGCGACGTTTCAGATTTATTAAGTCGGTCCTTGCTTACCAGCAGCAACGCAGATGAAGTTGGAAAAATATTTGGTAAATGTGTCACTTCAACGTTTTCGTTTTCTAGTTTAGGATAGGATACTTTATCCTTTTCAGGGATTTTTTTAAACTATGACACTTTTTACTGTTGGTCTTTGGTGTACAACTTTATTAATGTTTTGACATAATATAATACTTTTATTTTTCATACAAGTTAAATTATAATTAAGGTAGTTCAAGGGATTTGGTACGCACAAAAAAATTCAAATGCCATGATTTCTTAATCAAAATAAATGGACCCATAGCCGATACCAGAAAGAAATAAATACATATATTGACAAACGAGAGAATAAAGGCATTTTGAAAATTAACTACTGATTTTTTCGTTTTTTTCTCTTAAATCTTTTACTTAATTCTCATACCAGCCATAATGAAGCTACACACCAAATTGGAAATCAATGGATTAAGTAAATCTTGAGATATCATTGCAGCCATATCGTAAAACATTATCGAGAAAATAGTTATTTACGAGTGCGAGAAGACTTTTTTCGCTCATGAGTGCATTATTTGAAGCACGAGCCACGAAGGAGCGAGTGCTCATTTGCGCGAATGTGCCAAATACGTCTTCTGGCATCGAAGTTACAACAAACATTATGTCTGATTTGTCGTGTACCCTTTGCGAATAGATGGTGCTTGTCCATGCATCACACCATACTTTTGCTAGTCTGATTGTATCCCAATTTTTAGGCTTTTTACAAAAATTTTACCCAAGAATGTTTAACTCTGATAATACCATAAGGCAGAATAGCCACGGGAATAATGTTCATGTAAATTCTTACAATATCTTGCAGACATTTTTGAAGAAATTAAAATGTTAAATAAAACTAACAATAAAGACATGAAAAAAAAATACGTATTTAGTTTTAGCTTACAAGTATACTGTTGTTTGGAACTGTTTCTGATTTAAAAAAGCCTAAAATCTTCTGATCTTAATTGATACGAAGAAAAGAAGATGAGATGATGAGGATTTCACTTGATGGCATCTTCATGTATATAATTTGTCTACTATTACTTTACCAGTCAATGTTTTTCAGAAACCATTTAAAGTTAATTGTTATTTTTCAGTGTTTGACTCATTGTTGCGTTCTTTGGATGTACCTTTTCTGATAACTTGCACATATAAGCAAGTTCGACGTAATTCCATCCTAATTATGGCACAATATATCTAGGAACTTCTTTGCATTGAATAATTTTCTAATATTTTTAAAATATTCATCGTTCTAATGAATACATAAACATACTGTAGCACATAAATCGTTAAGAAATTGCCACTTAATTAATAAAGTATTACATAAATTATAAACATCTGTAATATTTCTTGGCCAACATACACATTTTCCTTTGGATTAACTAAGATTTTCTGTATTGGTTCTTTACAAAATATAAAAAATGATGTTCTAATTTATATGGCACGCAACATATCTCTTGGAACAAGATATAAAGTAGATGAACTCATCTATAAACAAATTGCCTTGATATTTGATATCTAACAAGCTAATTAAAGAAGCATTCACATTTCTATTTTACAATATATCTACAATATATGTATTTTAATTTTTAATGGCCAAGGAAAAATATTTACTCGCAAAAACTCGATACATGATTTATGTGGTCTAAATTTTCTTTTTAGGCCAAAGACAGTTTAAAATTAGCAATGACTGTGATGTAGATTATAGACCAAGATTACAAAAATGTGTGTATTTTGTAATTTGTCTCTGACTGGATGATTTCAAGATAATCCATCATTTTTCAAACAAATTACAAAATAAGATACACATATTTTTTATCTGAAATTTCTCTTTCGATACACTTCCGTCTCGATGATTAATATTTAACAAATAAAGAATCATTTATTACATAATTGCATTTTTCAAAATTCGACGACGATGTTTTGCTACACCGCATCATAACGGAATGATATATAAGGTAAACAAGTGAGCTTCATAAAGAATATTTAATGTGACAGGCCACAATTTTTGACGTGTTTTCGAAAAATGTCCCGTCCACATCTGCATATTTTTAAATTTTAATTGCTAATTTAATGTATTAGATTAGTGGAATGACATGGTCATGAACTTAATTAAAAAAATTATTGCATGTTGCGGAGGACGTCCATATTTAAAAGTGACCATAAAAGATTGCATTAGATCAGTTTCTCGATCGTTAATAATAATCGGAATGTTTCATTTTTTTCACCGATAATTATGTAGGAGCAGCCCACGGTCTTAAGTTCACTTACCTGTTCACACGTTGGTGGCTGTTTTATTTTTTAACCTAATTCGATCGTCAACGTCACAATCTCGTTTTCAATTGTAGTCAAAAATTTTTTGAACATTTCTAGATTTCAATTTTTTTTTAATTGCTTTTCACTCAAACGATAAGAACTATCAACAATCAATTAGTTAAGTATTTACTTAAGTAATCATGGCTTTTTATAGTTATGACAGAATAATTGTATGTTTACTTTTGATGACACGTCTAATTGTGGGTTCTCAAAATTCAATAAACTATCACAGCTATACATCTATAATAACCAATAATTTACAATTTATTGAATACAAATTGTAGTGAACTAGCTATCCTTACCGTAGATGTTCATTGACTAATGCCCAGGGGCTGTAGAATGTTTAATCTGCAACTTTAGAGTTACGATTATGAATTAACATAAGTAGATTTTTAACGCTGCAATCTCAAATCATTTTTACACTTTGAACATCTCGACAACGTGAAAAATGACAAATGCAGCTGTTCTTTTTTGCTCGCAATGAACGACAATGAGACGACATTAGGAAAATAGACGTGAATTCCTAACACGTTTTACTCGTAAATTTATTACGTCGCTTATTAATGTAATTGTTAAGGACGTGTCGAGATCAACAGTAATCGTGAGAAAACATTAATCGTCTAATTTGTGTCTTGATTTCGCATGCAAACTGTCATAACTACGTAGTTGTTGTTTATGATCTTTTTTCTTGTCTTCCACGAAGCGTCCGTTACACTACAATGTTTCGACACTCGTGTTGTTATTGTGTTTCTGAAAAAAATTACTCACAAATTTATTACACTTTGAGGATGAAATATCTGATAAAAAACAAAGAGAAAAGCTTAACGGTATCTCTGTTGTACACTGCTTAATTACAATAATAATTGCTAATTAAAAAAATTATACATAAACAAGTAATAATAATTAATAACTCGAATGAATAAGGCTTATCGCGTTCGCAAGATAGTGATGCTGAAGTGGTCTTTTTTTAAAGATGAACCACACAATAATGTTTTGTTTTGATGTGTACCTAGATTTAGAGTGATTTATTTGTTTGCTTATTACTCGATCGGGCTATTGCATTATTGCAAAATGAAATTGCAATCAACGCGAGCTTTTTATCAGTTAATTTAAGAGTTCCCACGTATGATAACTACAACATGCATAAAATGGTTAGGTCTTTTTTCTTCTACTTACGAATTGCATCAACAATTTTCTTTATCGATAAATTTTATCGATTGCAGATCCTTGACTTATCATTATTTGTGATAGAAGGCAGATCTGGAGATCTGGGGGCAAAGTGCATAATTGTTCTGATTGAGTTTGTATTAGAAGTTACCATTGTTCGAGATCTTCACCACTTCAAGATTATTTGCAAATGACACAATATGTTACAGTTTAGAATTACATTTTTAAGGTAAAGTGTCCCTTTTTAATGTTGGCATAAATTTTTATCAATTTTGTTAAGCAAAAGTAAAAATCCATATGGATTAAAAGAATAAAACATGCATCCGGTGTGATTAATTGCAGCCTAATAAATCAACGAGAATTCACAATGGATTACTAGTATACTTATATTCATAATTTTTCTAAAATTAAATAAAAACAGGTAAGTTGAAATGATTAATTAGTATTTAGCAGTTTTGGTTACTGTGTTAAAGGATGTCGTTAACCTTTCACAAAAAGGTAGTCATTAGTAGTTTATTCGATAAATAAGTGTAATGCATATCATTAGTTCGAGATTATAAAATGTAACAAATGTTTATGGTTGCGATCATTCTGATTGTTTAAATGTTAATGGAAAAGCACTGGGGATGTTTTTGGAATGAAAAATAAATTACTGGTGAATGAACCGACTGTTATTATGGAATGTGCAAAATACACTCAGTGGAATGCTTTTTTCAAGAATCGTACCGCCTCCTGTAAAATAAACTAAAAGTTCAACAAATCTACGTGAATAATCGACTTCATTAGTAAGTTAAATTTATGATGGAGGCGGTGCAATCCGCAAGGTAGTCATTTCCGTATTTCTGTTATTGTTGCTATTACTTAACTTTTTGTTTATTCATAAACTTAAGATCATAAAAATAAATAAACAATTAATTATATGTCACGTCACAATGGGATGCTTTTTTTTATGCCAACAAGCATTACAGACGTAAATAATAATTAATGAAATTACCTGATGTTAAATTCAAACTTGTTGATCATTAATTTTTACGTTGGCTTTACTAGATAGATAATTTTGTTGTCCTGAGTCAAACATTATGTATCTTCTTTAAAATAAATATCAGAGAGCATTTGATAAACAAAAGTGCATTAACAAATATAGATGGTAAAGTTTCATTTAATTTGACGTAAAACGAAGTGAAGAGTAGATATTATATTCTCAAAGATATCTGTATTCTGGTAGTGCCTAGAGAACAATAGATTCCTTACCTGTTTGCTAATAAATATTGTCGAGATTTCTTAGGATTTAAAATATATGTATATCTTAAATGTTGTGTCAACATTTATGACAGACATAATTTATAAATTTCTGTTTTGAATTTTGCAGCGTCCTGTGCAGCACAGTAGCTGTAAAAATCCTTCGATTTTTTCGTGTTTGTTTGCCACTAACCCTGAGGAAATGTACCGTGTGGAATAAGTAAATCACGTCGTGTCTTGCATCACGAGTGCTACTTTCGAGTAGATGTAAGCGGAAGAACATCCCCACTGCTACCGTTGCTACTGTAGTCCGCGATAAATTTCTTGGAATAGCGAGTCCTTTTCCATTTAAACGTCAAATTGTATCTATCGGTTGTGTTTATATGTGGGTACAGATGACGTAAGAGTTACTATTGAAACTACGATCGACAGACGTGGTGGGGGCAAGCTGAGTAGCTGTTCTCAGTCTGTTCCTGTATGTCAGTCAGTTAGCGTTGTGCTAGAGCGTATCTGTTGGTTGATCGGTTCTTTTTTCAAGAATGGCACGTGCCACCGAACACATCACAAAACAAATAAACGAGTATGTCAAAAGTGCAAACAAATATTAGTGCCATACCCGATGAAAACCTCACCCACAAAATGTTGGTAATCACGCCGGTGCCTATATCACAACCGATATTTTCAGTATATTATTTTTAAACGTACGTTGGTGTCTACTACTACTAAATTTAAATCGTACATGCGAAACGCGGAGGAATCAATTTTGAAAATGTCGAGTCCGTCAGGGACAGCACTCTAACAGAAAAAATCGCCATTCTGGGTTCCGTTTTTGGGTATTTCGTTTTTGGAAAATCTGCCGGCGACATGGAAAGTGCAGTAATGGCACCGGGAAATACTCGTTTGAAAGTACGCGGGAAAAACAGTTCGGGACGTAATCCAATAGCGCGTTTTCAAAGCCGCAATCACGGCGTTACTAACAATAAAAATAACCGCAACGGTACCGCCAGGCCCAATTCGTCGAGGAACTACTCAAATCAGAGACACTTGAATAATCTCAACAAAAGTACGCGTTGTAGTAACCAAAATGTCGATAATGCAGCGTTCGTGAACAACATCAACAATGGCAACGACACCGGCGAGGCGAAAATTATTTTTTCGGGAAGATTTACAAGGTAAGGACTGATTGTGGGCTAGACGCTAGTCGGTTGGGTGCTGAGTCGAGTGTAAACATAGTCAGTTGATGAAACATCTACGAATGCATGAATGAACGTCTTTGATAACAGCTAAATTCTCATTTGCCAACAGCTACTATAATCATTGTTTTTGTTATTGCCAAAGAACAACTCGCCGCTTCGTTAAACCAACTATTACCTCATACACTCCATATCGCCATAATTATTATCCTGATTATGTTACAAGACACTGATTTTCCGCAACTCTGTTCTCCTTGTTACAGTGTGGTTAGCGTCAGAAATGTTAATTGTAGCCAATCAAAACAACGAACAGTCGATGCCTAAATGGTCCACTCCTTTTTAAGTCTCCAGTTACATCTTCTCACCCAGTTGACTAAGTTTTTCGAAATTTTAAAAACACATACACCAGATCACGTGACAAAGATATGGCGCTGTCGCCATACTTTTGACAGATCGATGATATCTACCCAACAGATTTGGAATCTTACGACAATCAATTACAAAATCTCTTAATTGTTAGTATTGCACACTGGTTGTTTATGTTGGAAACAGGAACAGTGCGACTTGGTGTTTACAAATTTTCCGGTTGGTTGTAATTATTTGAGTCTACATTGGGCATATGTGTTTATATGACGGATTCACTCGACCGTTGCATGCAATAACAATTTATTACAATGGTGTCATCAGCCCACCCAAAATTGTATAAATATGAGTTGGTGAAATAATTCTTCATTTTTTTTCCGATGTGCCATCTATAAAAACTGCACGGAGGCGGGTTTAAAACTTAATTTGATTTTGGCACCACAGATAAAGACGTTTTTTTTTCGTCGAAACCGCTCCCAGAGATCATGGAGTCGTAACATTCAACGGACGTCTGATTTATTGTGAATTGATTTAATTAAAGAAGAGTACCAGTCAGGCGCTCACCATTCAATTATGTAGAGGTTTTTATGTGTGCTAATACAAAAGCTGTCATGTCTAAATCGTGATTGTCGAGTTTGCCATTCGTGTACCACACCTTTGTTAAAGCAAATCCTGCGTTATTTTAATTAATGGTCTAAATAATTAGACACTCTTAATATTTGCGAAAATACTGGTTGCAAGATCGTCAGAGAGTACCGTCGTGGTCATCAGTAAAAATTGCTCCACAGTGAGAATTGATTGCATTTTAATGGTTGCAGGACGATGCTTTCGTTCCAAAAATACTCATTTATAAAAATCAGTACAAAGTGAACTTTGTTAAAGAGGAATTTTTTTATCTGCCAGCTATCTTTAATAATTATTGACCAAATAATAGATAACGACGTATCGATATTTGCTCCATCAAATATGTGATTTTGTTCCTGCTGTGGCGTAATAGCGTGCAATGTGCAATACGCGTTAGATAAATGAAAAAACCCAATCCAGAATTTGTCTGCGTTGGTGATTATTATACACCAAAATCTCAGTTACACCGGAAGTGTAAATTAGGAATTGAAAAACAAACTTTTACGTCTTAGCAACCACATTGAACAGAAGTTGTAACTAACTATAGTTCTCTATCATAGTTTTGTTAGTGAACACATCGGTACAAAAGGAAGTGGATGCATAACTTATAAACTTGGACAAAAAAGTGTCATTATCGACAGTTTTACTAATTGCCGTCGATTATTACATTCCGCAAGAATTTGGCGTTAATTTTTGAAAACACGGCATTCTTGTTTTAAACGGCCAATTAAAATAAATGGAATCTGTTGACATTTGGTTTAGGTAACTATTTATTTATAACTTCCTAATGAGATCAGTGTAAATATTTATGCATTCAATCCTTGGTTACTTAATTGGTTAAAGACGATTTGTCATTTATTTAACCGTACCCACCCTTATTTACCGTCTTATCATCCATTAGAGAACCCGCGTGAATCGATGCGCTGGTACTTTTTGTCATTAGTAGAACAAATAACAAGTTTTGCTAAAAAAAATTGCATGGGTTGTGTAGATCAGATCGTCGAAAAATTTTGGGTGTAACACGCCAAACCATAATCTAAACTGTTAAATGATTGATTTTAGTCTCGTTCCAGTTTGCTTCAATCTAAACAATTTGATAAAAAAAGTCTTAATAATAATAATTAACAAAAGAATATTTATCGGTCACGCACATTAACATTACTTTAATTCCCGTTTCACAGCATTGACACACCCTGTATTTAACATACATCCTGGTATGAAATTAGCTATGATTTAATTTTCTTCTGAAACACAATTTACTAACAAAAACACGCCGTCCGGTGGGAGTATTACGACGACTCCTTCGTCCTTTCTTAATTTCCGTCCGTTGGATTTTTCGAAAAACTCCACTTACGCAAGCAACTGCGTTGTACTGCTGGACGTCGTGAGTAACTCGATGACGTTTCGACGGTTTTTGTTTCATTCCTTCAGCCTGTGGCGACGTTCTTCTGATCGTACCGAGAAAACTCCGCCAGAATTCGTTAGTCATTAAATTCGGTGATTATATAGTCGTTAATTTTGTGGATATTTACGGAGAAAATTAAAATAATAATTGCCAGAGTCTCGAACAGTCAAGGACTCCAATAACGAGGAACTTACTGGTCGATCGTCTGCCTCCGGGCGTCGTTGTGTCTGCTGTCCTCAAGTAGTGCAGGTTATCCGTTAGACCAGTGGCGTCCCGCTCTTCTCTGTTTGACTTGTAAGCAGATAAGCTCGGGCTTATCTGGTTTTTAAACTTGTCCAAAGAATGAACGCCTCAAAGCCTAGGCAAGGTTTCGTCAGCCAACAGCCGTGTAACATGCTGTACTTGTTGACGGTAATATCTTAATGGCTGTTAATACTGTTAATTAGGACAATACGAATTGCTCCGGAGCAATAATTAATATCAGCGTCGTCCCTGGAGGTTGATTAAAATCGATCGAATTTCTCAGGAATTCCGAGTGGAGATTCGCGAAAATTGCAAAAAATTCGCGAAACAATGGAGATTGCAGTTATTACATCAGACGAAAGGAATCACATCGATAACTGTTTAAATAAATGTTGAATAGGTGTGCCATGCTGTTGCCACAAATTGATGATATAAAAACACTCGAGGCGCATATCTCGGCTTCATTTTTAACGTCAAATTACAGGATATTACTTTAATGATAATTAATTTGTGTCCCAGAAATACCACCCATTCACACCTTCCCTGGCAGAACTGTTAGAAGATGAGTTTCATATTTAACAGAGCAAGGCGACGTCAGTTCTCGACCGAAACGACATTTTCTTTTCATTGTCTCGATTTTTTGCAGTCAAGACTGAGAAGCAGATGTGACGTGACGGATTTGAGTAATTAATTGGTGGTAGCGTTGGTCGTTCGAAATAGCCAAGAATACTGTAAACACAGTGTATAATGGATATTATATGAGGCGTATTTAAATTTAATGAATTATTTAGATTGTGACCATCATTTTTTAGACGTGAGATCATTTCCTGTAGCTTTATATAGTAAAAGCGAACTTGAACGTTGACTTCTGAGTATTTGGCAAAATCGTTCTGGACAATTTACACGTTCCAAGTGCACATCTGTAGTCTACAAATTTGTCACAGACTTGTCCGCAAAAAAAATTCGTGATGAACGTTTTCGTGTCGAATAAATTTTGGGGATTTCTAGTTTTTGTGGTTCCATTGAAACAGAATCTTTTCCACCGTTACTATGCCGATTTGATAGTGATGTCATCAAAATTTTCGAGAATATCGGTGAGCAATTTGTGTAGATATTTGGTTTTTATGCCTGCATACATCAACATATATTCATTGTTCTACGGTTCTACCAGTTTTCAGCTTTTTTCGGCTCGAGCAAGGCTAAAGGTCGAAATGTCAATTTTTTCTTCGTACTTAAGGGGAATTTCTTTTTTTTTATCTTGACCACATACCACATCATTAACGGTGGTCGAGCGTCCTACGCGTCGTAATCATAATTATTTCCTTTTCCTGACATTCCTTCCAGGAAGTGGGATCAAGCATTTGATTAGATCTCATTTTCACATTATTAATCGGAATTGGGCGTCGATTTCGG
Source organism: Tenebrio molitor (assembly GCF_963966145.1). Classification (NCBI taxonomy): domain Eukaryota; kingdom Metazoa; phylum Arthropoda; class Insecta; order Coleoptera; family Tenebrionidae; genus Tenebrio; species Tenebrio molitor. The sequence goes on from NC_091052.1 coordinate 4,782,442, forward strand.
CGTTGCGTATCTTCACTAAAATAAATACAGTTGTGAAAATGTATCTCAATTGAATAAACAAAAATTAAAAACCGTTGAACCTTATCGTCGCGATAGTTTATTTGTTTGTCTATTTTTAATGTTGAGTTGTTCGGTCATTTTTGCCGTAAACGGTCACTAGCGCCACCTACAATTTAAATAAATTTACATGTAGATTCAATCAGTCTTCGGAATGTTTTCGAATGTCCTTTTTTGATAAGCCAGTTTATAGAATTCTGCAATGAATTATATATAAACTAGATAAAATATTCGGTCTTTCGGCGCCTAATAAAGCCATAAAATCGAATGGGAATAACAATAATGTAAAATATTTTTAGCCGCTATCGCAGCTCGTGTTAATAAATTGATAATTGATAAAGTTATCACTATCGGGACCAGTTAATGTTTAAATTCGTGCGTGACATCATCCTGCGATAAGTACTTGTTCATATATTGATCACTCGTTTCTCCTGTCTCATCTTACTTACAGATATACAACACACATGTTGTCTCTTCGCTTTCGAAAGGTCTTATCTTCGAAGGGATTAAAAAAGTTGTTCCAGATATCAGTGCGATATGCGCTTTATTTTTTATTTATTTACTAAAGCTCGCTAACAGAAGAGGGACGAGAAGATATCTTGGCACGACTCCCCTCGCTTAATTTACGATATATTTTTTGTGTCTGCCAAACCATATGTTTATCATGCGAGCACGCATCCACAAATCAACTTTCGGAAAACAGGTGAATTTCATTAAACTGGAACTAGTTCTATAGGTGACCACTTAAAATACCGAATAAACTGTATAACTTCGGTACATTTCAACTATTTTTCTATTTTTAATTTATGGATATTAATATGTTCTATTTTCGTTCGGACGGCACTTTCTTCGCCGACCAATGCTGCGTAAAAATAAAACGTGACGGGACCATCGATTTATTTTTATTTATATTACCACAAATAAATACGAACAGGAAAAGAGCACCAACATTTTAATCCTGTCGAATTTTTCGCCAGCAATTTATGAACCATAAATTTAATTAACTATTATGAAGAAACTGTCAGTAAAAAGCGAGGTGCTGATGTAAAACATAATTTAATTGCTACTCCTCATGTTTTCGTCATTTAATTACACACGATCCAGTGTCGACAGTGTAATCTTCTTTTCAGCGGTAATTTGACAATTTATTGGTCGCGCTGTTGGCCCCCTTTTTGCTCGCTGACAATGTTATCTTATCGACTCTCCCCATTGTGTATCACCTATCGATCGATCTATTTGCAAGACAAAAATCGCAAAATCGTCGAAGAATGTTGCCAACTTCGTCTGGATTGGCGACCTTGTTGGAGCGCCAAAGGTTAGAAACAGCGGATTTATAATTCATACAGTCGCAATGACCCCGCTGGTGGTTATTAACACTCCCGAATGAATCTGTGATGACCTCATATATAAAACGCCACTAATCAAATAAATAAGGCTTTTATCCTTCCGAATCGGCTGTACGCGACAATGAAGCTAATAGAGTAAAGTGGTGAATGAAAAGAACTGATTCATTGTGAGAACAACTGGAGGAAATTATATTGTTTAAACAACCATTATGATGTTAATGTTGGTCATTAAGAGATGTCGGGAGAATTATTTCCTATTTGAAGTGGGTACTCCAAAGCGACCACTTCTGCCCAGTGGCAACAACCAAGGTGGATGTGTTAACACTTAACACTACATGATTAATGAAATCACAACGCACATTTGTTACGACTTTAAATTGTTGAATAACAATAATTGTCGGCAATTAATTAATCAACATTGCCAGTACTTGTATTAATACTGCAGTACACCGTTATTGGCACCGTGCTTGTAGCACATTTCATGGCAATACCCTTCCTTAAATGTGAAACGAACATTTAACGTCGTCCACATTACTATAAAGGTTTCTTGAAGATTAATGTTTGTTTTGTAACAATAGCAAGATTCCAACATGTGACTCAGTTCAGATGTTGCAGTACCTAGAAGAGTAGGATTTGTGAAAGCACACCCGCCAATTTTGCATTGAATTTTTAATTTTTCATCATTGAAAACAGTAATAATTATCAAACAATACAGCGTCGAAGACTACATTGTTTGTCTCCAATTAGCATAATTATAGATATAATAATTGTATTAATTACGCTAAACAATGCATGTTTTTCGCGAGTCTCCTTATTGCTTGGTCAACTCAATTGATTTGAAAAAATTGTCTTGACGTGTTTGTCAGGAAGTCCGTGGATGCATCGTAAATCTTCAGGTCTAGACCGAAACACCTATAATCTGGGTTAAGAGTGTGTTAACTTGGCGGCGCCCACGTAGAAAAAATACGAATAGTAACCTTGCGCAAAATACCTTCGTATTAAATTTTATGCCGACCGATACGTTTACTTTACGGTAATCGCATAATTAAGGCACGCATAATAATCGTGTGGTGACGTCACATTTGCCGTTTATTAACTTGGTGGAGCGTAATTGCGAATAGCGTCTTATTAGGAGATGATGACGAATTCGGCATCTAGCACAGGTAACTTTTGCTCAACTAAAAGCCAATGTAATACACAAATATTGATGATGTCATCGACCATACTGCGCCAGGTTGTTTAGCTTTCGCCCAAGATGATCCGTCATTCGAACAGGTAAATGTAATCCTTTGCCGTGGGTTTTTCTAGATTTTTTTGCCATCGAGGTGTTCAAGGATTTTGATGATGGATCAAAATCGTGAACAGTGCTTTTGCGGACATGTCGCAGATTTTTTATCCTGACGTAACTGTAGTTTTCTCATAAACTTGCGGAAGTGATGAAGGTGAAAAGTGTTGTCTCACACTACAGTCAAGATTCTTCTGCGTAAGGGGTGCCAAAAGGAGTTTCAGGTTACGGAAACGCGCCCAATTGATAAATCGTCAAAATGATCTTCACTTTCATCAAAATCCGCTAATTAATTTTGTATCACACTGAAATCTGATATGGTGTCGATTAACATCTGAATTCAATCGTCGAACTCGGATTTACGCCAATTAAAAATAATGAATGGTGCTAACAGCAGAATCTGCGAAACATTTTAGATGCTGTAAAAATATTGGAGGTAATACAATCACTTTTGATTACATTAACACGTCATTAATTAGTACGTCTGTTTATTGACGTTGGGAAAGGAAATTTAGTCTGTAGAACCCCGATAATTTCCAAAAGTTTGTCGATTTTAAAAATACATCATATCTGACGGGTTCAGAGATGTGTTTCTGCTTTGCAAAACTTCCATTGCTCTCCGGTCTAACATGTTGGACAAGAACTGAATGAGTGGGCTTGCCTCTGCGCACTGTAAACACCGGATACGCATTGTTTTTTCAAAATTCTATGGAATGATCAAGTTCGTGAGCTTTTTGCATCGTTGGTCTAAAATTTTCCCACAGGCTTCAGGATTAAATTTTCCATATGATGTAGGTATTTTATCTGATGGCATCTACAAAGTATTTCCGCTTGATATGTGTCTTGTGTTACTGGAAAGAACCTAGAGTTGATTTTGCGTTCCTTGCAAGAAGAACCTGTTCGTGACACCTTAGGCGTGTATTATTGTTTTTAATAGCACGCTTTAATGTGGCCATTCACTACACAATTCTGTCGAAAAAAATTGTAGTTTGTGACAAAACTTTTACACCACACGTGCATGAATCTGAAATAAATTAGCAGTACAGTGTGGGAAAATAGTACAAAATAGTAACGAGGATTGTTTATACATAATTGCTGTAATTGCACTGATTTTATCTCCGTTGTAGTATTTTTCTTATGCAACAATTAAATGGTAAAGGATCTAATTACTCGACAATCTGAGAAATAATGCAAGGAGCAGTTGTGCCGTCAGGAAAATATTGATTTATGTTAGAGTTAGAAGTAGACACCTACTGTTGGGTAATTTAAAAACTTTGATTAATGGTTACTTAAGTAAAAGTGTATTATTACAACTCGTGAAAGATAGGTGTAACCTCCATTTAGTAATTCTTGTGGTAACCTGATTTTTTTGTCGTTCTCGTTAGTCTTATCACATGGAGACTCTGCAAACTTCCGTTGACTGGTAAATATCTGGTTGCCGATATTTTGAGAAGTGCAGAGAAGAATTTGATTTATTTGCTTGAATTGATCTGAATATCTCTTGTGTTTTACAAGACTGCGAATACTAGATTTTTGTGTATTTGTGTTGGTCTGGTGCAAGATGATGATGCTGCTTACATTCTTCTCCCACCTCTGGACTGCATAAAATCAATTAAGAGAACGAATGTTGATGTTGTATCGTCCTGTTTGCCGTTTATTCCCTCGTTTATTTTCTTTTCGAGCAAACATGTTTTTCATTTTATATCTTTGTGTGTACCGGACATTTGTGGTCTTCCCACACACTTATCAGCCTACCTTGCACGTTGTCCTTGTCCCTATAACATTCCTTATATAGGGATCGTCTTACATCTTCCGCTCTTGAAACCTAATCGACATTTTTTTAAACGTCTTCATTAATAAAACGAGCCAGAGCGGAAGCTCCATTTACCGCATAATTCAGTAGTGTGATGACTTTTGTACCGTTCGGTTTTCACTCATCCGAAACCAATTAGTATTCAGCTTTCGACGCTACTTTAATCAAACATTATCATGTTGGAATCTCCATTTGAACATATACAGAACATACGAAAAAGGTACGTTCTTTAAATATTTATCTCCACATGTGTGCGCTGTTGGCGGTTCACTTATTTACCTTTTAAGCTCTTTAATCAGTTTATTGTTAGATACCTTGGAACAAGAAACAATCGGTACACGCGAATTTTCATTCAATGGTATCGTACACATTCCAATTTCCTTTTGTTTGTTGCAAAAGTAATTGATGCGTATTACCTCACTCATCTATCGCGTGTTCAACCCACTACCATTTGCCAATTTCACCAATATGACATCACAGCTGTTCGCCACTTGCTCTTCGCATTTTTCATGACAGATTCACTAATTCACTTTCATAGTTTTCGGGACGACTAAATACCCCCTTCAAAAATTATCAGATTTGATATTAAATAAGCAGAGACACGTGCAGGTTGTCTTGGAGGACAACTAAATCGCCAAGTGGCTTGATTGGTGTAATATGGTAATTTAACTGTTAACAAATTTTCAGTGCAATGAAATAAAGACGTATTTACCGGATTATTTACAGCGATACCCGCACCAACACTTACGCTATTTACGTAAGCAATGAACATTGAAATGCTATTGTTGAAAACACAAACATATTAGATTAGCCATTTGCGAGTGTTAATTTCCCCAGTTTAATTACATCTTTTTTCGGACCGTTAATGTGTTACGCTTCCACTATCGGCTATGTGGAGATTCAATAATGACTTGACTTAAACGTACTGTATATGAGTATGACCTCACAAGATAGGCGTTTTCGAGTGATTTATGGCTCACAGGAAGCGTTTAGAATAGAGGAGTATGGCAAAACGTGCATCACGAATTTAATCGCAATAAATCATAACCTATACCGAGTGTCCCTTCGGAATGACGCTTCACAAATAGCATCAGAAAATTGTTGTCATTCTTGGCACTACAGATTGATTTTTAGCTTCCGCTCAACATTGTGTTAATAATCACAAATTTTCAACGATTCGTCCTGGTTACGGAAACCATGCGTCGCGCTATTCCTTCCGTGATTCTTGAAATTGATACTAAAAAATCCAGGATTCTAGGATGTTCACAGCTGAGGATAAGAGGATAAGATTCTGTTGTCTCATTTGATGACTGTTGCGTTGTTGTACCTTGCAGTTTTACCTCGGACGAATCACCTCAAGTTCAGTAATAAAGTCTGTTTTAACAGTGCAGCGGTTGGCTCCGATTATATTGATGTTTGATTTTAACACGCTATTGTTAACATGTTGAAACGATTTAATGGATTATTTTTGACTATCCTCGTCATATTTACATTTATCGTTAACATGATTCAAATATAAATCATCGGAACCTTGGAAAAATTTCGCACAAGGCAATAATAACGAAATCCGTTCTTTAAATGTCATTAGCGAATCGGCTTTGTGCAATTGATTATGTCAGTAAATTTTGCGTTAATGAGCACATTATCATTTTAATCACCTCATTAATCTATTTATCTACGCGCCGTCAGTCTAGCGACCTCTACAAATATTTATTTCATAAACAAACATTTTTATTTTAATATTGTTTGTGTTCATTGTTAACGTTGCACGTGAGGAACCGACGAAAGCGAAGTGTGACCTGGGCTTGTCCCCGAGGAAATCTCGATTGGTTGTGGGCTTTGTCAAAGGGTTGTAAGAGTGACTGACACCTTCCACTTGCATAATTTTTGCATCGGACGCGAATCAAGATTGTCGCTTAATTTACGGCGAGAAATGAGCAACAATTCACCATTAAAATATGTAATGGGATATAAAACAATGTAACAACCCACGCTGTCTGTTTGAGTAAATTGTATAAATTAGTAACAGCACGCGAAGCGATTAATCCACAAGCCGTGATGGAGCGAGTGGACAATGTCATCATCCTAGGCTGAAGACCAAAAGAACCGCCCGCACAGATAATCTCACGCACGCATTGAATATTTTACGCACTTGGGGCGCTATGAATAACGATGACACCACATCCACATGGTCCGGCACGACTGTATCAACAGTTCTTAAATTCACCAATTTCCGCGTAATTAAAGCGAGGACGCGATCGCACGAGGAAAAGTGAGAGAGTCACACGGATAACAAAGAATACCATTATTGTCGTTGTGGCAACCTTGGAGCTCGTAGTAAAAATTTGGGCCAAAGGAAATGGCTCACGGCCAATGTTAGAAATGGTTTATTTTCGCAAGTTTTTCCTATGTTGTGCGAAATTTCGCCGCGTCTCGAAGAAAGACGGCGTTTCTAGGACCGCGCGGCGGTGATTTATCGAACATTTTTGACGATCGCCATCAACGAGAGGTGAATGAAATCGACAATGACGGAATTCGTTTGCATATCCTATGATAAATGGAGTTGACGTGCGAAAAAATCGCCCCGAATGGTAGAGACGGAATCATCGGTCTGGGGCAACGTTCTTGGTGTATTTTTTAAATGCGCCGGTGGCTTTTGCCAGCCCCTGATGTCATGTCTATATTTACAAAGGAAGGATGTTGATACGACATGCACAGTGGCCATTCGAATATAATGTTTACGTACAAACTGCGGACTACGACCTCTGTGTATCGGCAATGACAGAAAAATGAGATCACCTTTTAATAAAACCATCATTTAGGCAACACGGGTCTGTTGACACCCACCGCGGCGAATCCCAAGACGAGGTGTCGCGGTCCGGCGGCTCTTGCAAGTTGCAGCGCGAGGATAACTCTCCTGGCAGAGTGCTCTAAATTTTCGAACGGTTTGGTATCGAGGCCCGTCCCTGATCCCAATCCCAAGCGTTCACAACTAGATTTTCAACGTTAGAAGACACTTCTTATTGTTGGGACTAATTAATGGTTGTGCGCATTCGTACACATGTTTCCGCCCACGCGATCCGCTCATTTGGACGGGTGCCATCCGAAAAAAATACGAAGAAATTAGGGATATTGACAGGTTTACGTTACACGGACGGATTAATTTCGGTTTCGATAGTGTGGGATTGCCGGTGCCGGCGAGCTGCGAATGTCACGATCGAGACGAGCGTGCTTTCTTTACGTCATCCGGTGGGAGATTGACAGAAAGAAATGCGAACATATCGATTACTTACCTCCGGGGTTTCCGATCAAATTCAGACGTTCTCCTGGATTTAACGGACGAAAGAGCCAGTTTTGGCTAAGAATAGAACGCTTTTATAGGCATAATGTGAGCGTCCTGATTTCATAAATTTAGAAACAATGTCTTGGTTTTTTGACTGCAGTCCTGCATTCAGAGATCTTGACAACTTTTGAGATTTCTGATATCAGCTTTGTAGAGAAAATTGAGTCGTTTTTCACAAGAAACACGTGTACTGTTACTTAATACAAGAGATTTAACACAAACTTTCTCGACGTTTCCCGTAAATTACTTTACCGCAAGGATTAACGTTTTTATGTTTTTCAGATCTTCGTTATTGTCTGAAGCTTTTAGTAAAGCCGTTGGGATTAAATTTGTATTATTTTGATTGTTATCAAACCTCGAACCAGTTTTATTTGAGTCAGCGTTTATTTTTAGCTACTGTAATTAAATAATTATCTGCATCACATAATTAAAAACAAATTTATTTATGGTTGTATATCAGCTTTTTCAATTGATTGCCACCTACTGTTTAACCTTTTGTTGGTAAACCAAGCGATTAATGACTTTGTTGCAAAGGCCTTAACGGATTCTGTTTAGTAAAAAGTTACGGCTTGTTACGAAGAGATAATGTGATCTGTGAATTTTTTACCAACTCGTTAACTTAATTGATACATAAATTATGTAGTTGCACTGGTTTATCGAATTCTCTTCGCCTGTTGGCTGTGACAGTTGTGGAGCAATTTAAACTCCCCCCCACATCGAGGCAAAATAATAATAATAATAATTGCTCCGGTGACATAACATGATCCCCATTTCCTTTTTTTTAAATCAGCCTTAGTCATCCTTAATTGCATCTAATGTACCTCCACGTTTATAAATGACACAAGTGCCTCTAACAAAGTGGGTAATATTTTTTGTGCGCAGCAATTTTACTATTTTGGTTCAACCTATTGGCAGACCTGGAGTACCATGACATCACTCCCCCAAAAGATGCTTATGTCATGGTTAAATATTGCGTTGACCGGACCGCCACGAGTGTAACCCTTGTCAAAAAAAGACACGCAAAGTTTTTTTTACGTCGCTGGCCGCGGCACGATGAAAGGCATCTGGTCCCGTAGATTTACATCGTGATCACTACCATCTTTGGTTGCTCGATAAAGAATCTAGAAAAAAGGGTTTCGTGCTTGCCGAAGCGCTTTCCAGACGATTGTACGTCCGTTTCCCTTCGATTTCTAATTGCGGGGCCCCAATATCGCACAGATACAGAAATCTCGTCACGAAAGTTCAAGATGTCATGCCTTGCCCCTGGACGGACGTCATTCTGGTCTCCGAAGGAGGACTTCGGAGTAAAAATAGAAATGATGTACACCTAGATATTATTTTCGAGCACAATAATTACCTAATAATGCTATTATTTTTTATAGAGTACAATCGTTATCGTAAGAGCCTCATCGCTAAATATAATTTTTGTGCAACAGTTTCGTCGTTGTCCAACGTACGCATTATCAATAATAATCTAGAAACACAAGCAATTTAAGTACTCGATTTCGTGTTTTGTACAAAAAACATGAAACTTTTTTAATAATCCTATCTTCGCGCTTGGTAATTGTCTTGAAACAATCAACAACATAGTTTGCTGAACCTTTCCGTAGAGATTTTTTTGTAGTACAATAAATAATTCAGTTTATTTATGTTTTTAATTCGTTTATTTACCTATACATAGTCATTTCTCGCATAAATATACATCCTCACCACATCCTTATCATTATTCATGATTATTTACCATCACAACAACTATTTCTTGCTTTTTCGCGTAAGCGTCTTTTGATTAGTCTAAAACAGCTTCGTCGTGTTTATATGATTGCAATGTGAAGTTAAGAATTTAGTTGATCCTTGGTCGTCGAAGAGGCTTTGTTTATGTTTGTGGTGCTGTGTGTGATAGCGGGATCTGCCATGTTGCATCGTTTGTGTGTGACTTTAATAATTTTTTTGTGAGTAGTTTGTTGTCTTTACAAAAGGATGAATGAATGAATAGTAGTGTGGAAATTACACGTATGCGAAGTGAGTTACTATAATGTGAATGAAAATGAAAACAGTGTTGTCAAGCTCAACACGACACCGTGAATTATGAGTTATGATTATTACGTTGACTTTTGGTGTGTGGGATTCATTAATATTTTAAGAATTATCTCATTTGTATTATCCACTGGAATTAGAGAAATTTGTTGACTCCATTCATCTTCTTGCAGTGAGGTTTACAATGCTATTTGCCCTCGGTTGGGACACACCCCCCATATTCCTGAAGATTCCGTTCAGGCTTTCTTTAACGACATGAAACTTTATCCATCTAAAGATCAAGGTAAGGCTAATTCAATGTACAAGTGTGCAAGTGTGCTTCGATCACAGGAAAGGTTCTGTTTTCCGACTGCAATTGCTGCACTACTGAAGAACATTCTGTTTTGTAAACATCCTGTTCTACTCGCTAAATATTCAATAGCTCTAGAAACCTCTTCTAAAGCACAAAGATTGGTGACGCTCAAATAATACTTGAAAAGAAGTAAGAACACTAAAGTTTAATGTTTTTGTAGTATTTATTTTGAATGAGAAATTGTTCATTGCCAACGATCGAATATCTATTTGTAAATTTAGAAGATATGCAAGCCAATATACACTCCGGTATCAAAATTTTTGTACAAAAAATTTAAAAACATCTTTACCTTGAATCTTTTACTGTAATCCTTTTGTAAGTAATAAATAATTATCTCAAATCTATCCTAGTTTTTTTTATAAATGTCGTAAGGTGATTATTTGTGGCGACATTTTTAGCTACAATTTATAATAATAATATATGACGGTAGGTTGGATAAAAAAATCGGCAATATCAAATAATCTAATCGCTTGATTTATCAGAATCACAACTACCTATTATTTTAAGTTCACTTTATTTATTTATTTGTTGTAGTAAGCTTGTATGTTCAGTGGTGAAACATTTTGATTTTTTCCATTTTGTGCATAATAACATTGACATTTAATTCTTATCAATTCTTGGTTAGTGTTTTGTTTAATTTATTTTTCTCTAAATTTAATTTTTTAATTAAATTACCACCGTAAACACTTTGATTTTCATTTTGTTCTATAAAATTAACACGGTTAAGTTTAAATAAAATTTTCTAAATTTGTTTCACAGCCGGAATTTTAAATTTGAAGTTTTCTTTTTTTGATGTAGCATCGATTGCGACTGCGACTGTACACCCGAAAAATCAATAATATAACCTAACAAAATTATGACATTTAGGTTATTGCTTTCGAAAATGAAAATTTTGTCCCAATAATAACAGAAATATATTCTTTTCTAGTGTCAGAAATGTTAAAGTGTGCCAGACAGTGCGGTCGGAGAAATGGGGCATCTAAATACATCACCTTTGGAGAGTTCTGTGTCCTTGTTAGAGAAATGCAAAATCAACATTCTAAGCAGCACCGAAAAATCCAGCAGTGTACAGCTAACAACAGTGAGTGATTTTGAACCGTTTCTCGTACTTCTTCACCTGGTTTGATTGCGGAATTATTTTTAGAATGTGTAAACAACTGTGAAGTATTCTTAGGGGGGTCATGTAATCCCACAACGTGGAGAGCCGACACCGCGATTCCAGAACTACAAAAGTACGGTATTACGTTTTACAATCCGGTAAGTTTGCGTTTCTCTTCAAGTGACGTAAATATTTTCATGTGGAAAATTTTCAGCAAGTATCGAGATGGGTACCAGAGTTGGTGGCGAAAGAGCACGACGCGAAACAAGCAGCGTCGGTGCTATTGTATGTAGTTGACAGCCAAACGAGAAGTACAGTTGGGATGATAGAAGTCGCCTATTTGGTAGCATCTGGTCGATGTGTCGTAGTAGTTGCTCATTCTTACAAACCTGGTCAAAGTATTATGGGGGAAACAATCACACATAGGTTTGTCATTAGATAAGTGAGTCATTTGCGGTATAAATACGAATTTATATTTTAGGGAATATAGAGATTTGGTAGAGGGCCAAACGACGTTATTAACGCTAGTTAAAAGCAAAGGTATTGAAGTTCACAAGAGTTTACCGTCGGCGCTACAGTGTACTGCGAAGATATTGAGGAACGTCACCAATGACATCACTGCAGAGGAACACTTAACCAGCAAACTCAGGTTGGTGCTACAAATTACAACATACTGTAATAAGTAAGTGATGAGATGACTGACTAGGTCACATCAGCACAAACTCAAGCTCAGTATGTTATTGGTTCACAATTACGAAGGGGCGTGGCGTTTTGTCACTAATTACCTCCTATTAAGTAGTGATCCATTGACTCACTACAAGTGGTGCATTTACATTTGTTGAACAAGTTTTTGTTTATATAAATAATTTACGCTTTAAATGTGCTGAACATCTGCTTGTTTGTTCATTGTAATTTTTATCTTGACACTGTGGGTACAGGAATCTTGAACTAACATTGTTTGTTGCCTCACAGTTTGTTTTATTATTACAGGATTGTCTATTGTTGTTTTTAGTACTGATAAAAATTGTAAGAGCTAGCAACAGCTAGAGAATGGAATAGACGATACCGCTTTAGATGCACATAGTAAAAACACCAACTTACATAATTTATTTCTCATAATAGGAAATACTGTTTTAATATTTTTTCACTACTAAGCTATCAATCGGTACAATAATGAACGAACTCAGTTGCAATTCAAATCACGTTATCTAACCCTCTTCAGATTAGTACCAGTTTTTCAAATTGTGAAAAGAGGAATTACTTTCTTTTATTGAAAGCGACGTTGAAAATGCATATTGAGTAACATACTGCGAAAGCTGTCAGTGACTTGGCAATCTGACAGTGAATCCGACTTATAAATGTTTAACAATCAAACGGACACGCTTCTGTTAACTTTCAATTTTCGTTGGGGATGTTTCGAATTTGTTTGGACTCGCCTCCTACAAAGTATTAATAAATTTCCGTGTCTCGTATTTTGATGTGGAACTAATTATAAGAGAGATGTGGGACGTGGCATGAATAATTTTATTTAAAAATTGCCAACGGTCCCAAAAATGTTGCCCAGTCATTCATGAATCAATTTTTTTTTTCTATTTGTTTACTTCCCCTTGTGGCAACTTGTGCCAAGACAGGTTGAGTTCATCTTCATGTGACCAATAAATTTTTAAAAATAAGATATTTTCATCGCGTACAGGGTGTTGCAAAAGTAAGTTCACAATTAAGACAAACATTGACTCACGTGAAGTAGGCACACCTGTGATTTTAATGATGTTATTAATTTGTATTATTGTTGCAGAAAGTTACGAGAAGTTTTCGACTCCTATGGAGGTCAGAATGGCGAAATCGAAGTGTACAAATTTTTGAAAGCTTTCAATCAATTAACTCAACGCGATTTGACGACCAACGAATTATATAAATATTACACTGCTTCCCGCAATACTGGCATATCATTCGAACTATTCTGTATGCTGATGGCCGAATTCACCACCGACAACTGTGATACGAGCACGACAAATGGTAGATTTTCAGATCCTTTATATTGGGCGTGTGCACTTTTGAAGACTCGGCATTTGCTCAGTTCATACGTTATCGAACCAGTTGCTAACATCTTAGGTAGCTCCTTACAAAACAAATTTCTCCACACGATCCCGATCTCTTAGCTTTTTTTCTTTTTTTGTTTCGTTAATATCATCCATCCGAAATGCTGACGTTCAAAAGTGATCACACTTTTATTTTTCACTGTACATTGTTTTTTGTTTTTTTTTTTGCTACTTTTAAGTTTTTATTCATACCTCCTAACACACAAACACTACTTTGAGCATTAAGAGCAAGGAAACTTTCACGAATTCCTCTAAATTACGTAAGAATATCACAATAGCGAGTGAGAACTGACTGTACGATTAGTTCATCGCTTGGTCGTCGGCGCTGCGTTTGACAGTACAAACGTCACACACCACGCCGACTTCAGTGTTTTCTCGAGAAAACTCTTCGTTGCTCAAGTGGTGAACACACGACGACCAGAAACATGGTAGCAACAGACACGAATCAATTGTTTGTGTTTTATTTCAGTGCGGGCAAGTCAACCGTTTCAGCGTCAGTGTTCGACGAATAACAACACTTGTAACATGGTTAGCCCTCACGTGAACGGTGAAATAGAGGAGCCTGTCAGTAATAATGCTTTCAAACAGACCAAGTACGACGTGTTTTTGGGAGGGACGCGGAACTCGCAGGGAAACTGGCGGGAAGAAATAGCAATACCAGCTTTACAAAAATATAATATAAGTTACACTTCGACGTCCACGAACGGTTACGTAGTATTAGATAATAAGAATGTGACGGATCAAGACGTCTTAGATTGGAAGCAAGCGATGGACAGCTCTCAAGTGCTGCTGTTTTACGTAACGGCGGATACGAGATCGTTGACGACCATGATTCTGGCGGCTCATTACATCGCGGTTGAAAAGGACATGGTTTTGTGCATCCAACCGTTGCCGGAAGAGAATTGCGTCGTCGGGAACGAAACTGTAAGTTTCGGGATCGGCACGGAGTTTGGTTGGATTGTAATTGTGTGTTGTTTTTTTTTAACAGTTGTCAGATCAGGCCATCAAAGACTACAACAGAGGGAGAGTGTACGTAACGGATATGGCGAAACGTAAGCAAATTCCAGTATTTGAAGACATCGCAGAAGCTGTGCAATGTGTAGTGAACAAGTTTCAGAGCAGATAGATAGTCAAATACCTCATTTTCAATTTCTGATGAATTGGAATTTTCATTTCATGACATAGGAAAAACGTCATTTGCTCTCTTGAAAGGTTTTCGTAAGGCAGCTAGCTCTCTTCCTGTTAAAGCAGCTTGTTTCAGGTGAAATGAAATTTTCGATACGATACGCTTTTAAATTTTTAATTATTTATTATGAACGTGTTTTAATGTAATTCTTTAGGCGAGTTTTTGTTTTTTTTTTCTTGTTATTGGTCACTTTTTTGGTGCAATTTTTTTATTCGTTTGATCATTGTAAGTAATCTAACTTTGTGGATGTTTTGACATCACGATTGATTGCCACTAAAAAGTAATTTTAAGTGTAAAGTGGAATAATTTTTATTAACTGAAAAGAGAAATGTTAATAATCGTAGCGTTGTGATCGTCATCACAAAAAGGTGTACTTTTCTTATTTAACAGCTATACTTCAATATGTACAGTGTAAAGAAGAAACGATGATATAGTACAATTTCTGTAAGGGTAGCTAAATTCGACACCAAATGTTTTCAATATGGTTAGATGTTAAAGTCAAGTTCCTCTTTGAAATGTAAATACGGCTGCTACTTAAGTATACTTAGGGAATGTGTTTTAAGTATAGTTGTTAAATTTTGTTAAAACGATGATATTATTAAAGCATCACTCCAGCTAAAATACCTATCTTCACATTTTTTTCATTAGTTTGTAGGTTATTAATTACAACTTTATACAAAATTAATTGTACAGTAGAGTAATTTATTATTATACATTATGTTTTTAATATTATAATATATTGAATATGTTATTTGTTATGTGCAATCTAAGGTTTAAGTCTAAGCTGGTGTTTGAGTACTTAAAAGTGTGGATGCTGCAAATATCCTGTTTGTTATGTTTGATGCATTTAAATCATATGATATGGAAGTATCGAAGCAAAGGTGACCGAAAACACGTTGTCGAGTTTTTTTGCGAATTATTTTTGTAATTTGCAACACAAAACGAATAGTGTCACGTTTGCTGGACTGTCCATATAGCCAGCTTTGAAGGGGAAGGAATTATAGTACAACTTGCGAAGTTTTCTTACTGTCTATGACATGTGATTTATTTGATGACAAAAGGTAGCCATGGCAGAGAGTAACAACAGTATTTGAAGGTGTGTCGTGCATTTTAATTGGTTATTGTTTGAAAGATTGTTAAAACTGCCGAAGTTTACACTTTACTTGGGAACGAAGCGGGAGATTTCATCTCCTTTGGCATGTATAGTACCTGAAATAATTATATATGAAGAAGGAAATAATATAAATATTTTTATAATAACAGAATCTCATCTACTAATGTAACGAACTTATAATTTTGTTATCCTAGTAGAAGTTAGTTTTAATGCCTGTCGTATTTTTAAGAAGCCCTCTTATACTGGAAAATCTAAAAGCCTTCCAATCTCACGATTACACAACAGTAAATTTTGGCAGCATTTTTTTCTTACATTCGTTGTAGTTCAACGCGTAGGTAACAACGGAAATTTAACTGTAGCTAACCGTATAATTTAGCACTTCTTGTATTTATTATTTTTTTAATGTCTAATAAACTTTATTAAAAAACGATTCGTTTTTTTTGGAACTGAGCGGGAGATTGAAAAAAAGTCGCAAAAAATTTTACATAATACAAATACATATTATAAAAAGGCACAAAATATGAACACACTATTGTAAAAAAAGTATTAAAAAATAAGACAAAAAAATATCTTGGAACGTATAAAAAAGATTACAAACAATTATCATAACATGAAAAAAATCGAGACCTTGCCACAAAGATATACTGTTCACGCGTTTTAAGATGGGGAGAGCCGGCGACTGCGGGTGGGATAGGGGTCGGCTCCGGGCGGGCTCCGGGTGGGATCGGTTTGACAACATAAAACGTCGCTGATATTTTAGAACACCATTATATTGTCTGCTTTATCCTCTGCACGGTGCTCTTCGCGATGTTATAATACTGGGCCACCCTCCGGACCGACCATTCTTCTTCTAATTGGAAAGAATGAGCACTTTCGCGTTTTCGGTTAGATTAGGCATTTTG
Source organism: Tenebrio molitor (assembly GCF_963966145.1). Classification (NCBI taxonomy): domain Eukaryota; kingdom Metazoa; phylum Arthropoda; class Insecta; order Coleoptera; family Tenebrionidae; genus Tenebrio; species Tenebrio molitor. The sequence goes on from NC_091052.1 coordinate 4,799,072, forward strand.
TTTGTCAAAATTGACATTGATCATTGACAAAGAATGCAAGTGCATTTTATTTACACTGTAGAAAATTAAGTGTACTCTATAATTTTGAAATTAACTGTACTATTGGGAGCAAAAAAGTGGGACATCAACATCACTGTCTTGACTTTTTATGTGAAATGACCATTATCTGTTTCTAACCTTACTTTGAATTGATTGACGTTGTCATTAATTTATTGTAGGTTGTAGGGAGTGAGTGTACTTACACTAAAGCACGTAGTGAATATTTATTTAATGCAAAGTCCTAATAAAAATCTACCTTTATCAAAAGAGGAGGGCATTTGGAAAAGGAAAATAGGAGTTCATATAAAATAAAGTTTTAAACTGTCAGCTAGAATAGTGTCAAATTTCTGCTTTCAGCTTGAACTACATCGAATTTTTCAAAATTGACAGAAATTTGATGTCCCACTTTTTATGCTCCCAATTGTATGTTTGTTTTAAAATAATTTGTTTGTACACACTGTTTTTTCCCATTAATGCTATATTTTTTAATCTCATAATAATTTCCTGCATTTAATACAGTATTTTGGTAAGACATATTTTTTGTGTTCTTTTTAAAAACATTCTTATTTCCTCTTCATTTTTTTTTGCATTTCCTTTAAAAACAACTTTAATGGTTTTTTAACAGCATTTCGTAAAAATGTCTTGTTTTTAAATGTTTCGAGTGTTTTTTTTTTGCTCTTAAATGGTTTTGTAACTAGTTTACGTGAAGGTTAATGGAATGAAACTGCATCAAAGATTTTCTTATTTTATTAATAAATCTTCTAAATTTATTGACTGACATATAACGTTAATACTTTCTAACATGTACAAATAGGTGATATGCGTATAGAGAAATACACATAAATCCAGTCAATAGTAAAAAATAAAAAATAAAATGCAACCACTTATAAAAAGCTCATTATGTACAAAACAAAAAGAGACTAGTTGCTTTCATAAATAAATATTATGTACAAAATGTACAGTCGTTTCGTTAAAATATTTACAGTCCTACAACAGAGACAGATTTAATTTAGAAATCTCAGTTGCTATCACGATTAGTTTATTTTAACATTTACTTTTTAAAAAATTGCTTTATACAAACAGTCCATATTAAACATCTGCGTTAAAAATGACTAAACGATAATAATAATAATAAATAATAATTATAAAGAGTCTATAAACATATAAATATTTTACTTAAAAGTTTTCTCTTTATTATTGGCAGTTGTGGACGTAGTACGATTGGCACAATTAGATAAATTGAAGATGCCGTGAGCGGGGTTTTCTGTAACGTTTTGGGAAAGGACGGGTTGGCGAGATTCTTTAAGATTTGCAGAAGACAAGGAACTACTGCTAATACCAGAATCACTAGATTTTTCACTTAGGCAACTTCTCCCAAGTACAGAACTGTTTTCGTTGAGGCCTAATTCGGAGCCTCCACCTACAACATATTTGACTGAAGTCAACTTTTGATCCGCTTCGCACACGTCTTCGTTATTTTTCCGTCCACTAGCACGGTTAAGGAGATTTCTACGACAAGGGTCTATTAAGGTGGTTTGTCCGTGGACACTTACATATGAATCTTTCGGCTTCTTTTGCAGCTTTTCCGAACTCGACGAATTCGGAATGCTCGCGTGATTCGGTATGTTCGGTTGATAACACAACTCCTCTTTCAGATTCAACGAGTTCTTTTGCGCTTGTCGTACTCGTGCTAATATTTCATTATTGCATTGTTCCACTACAGCATCTAAGTTATTCGTATTATCACAAAATCCAGCATTATCACTTGCGTCTGATTCTCCTTGAGGAGAGGTGTGAGTCTGGCGGGAACTCTTCAACGCCGCGTCGTAACACCCTGAATCTCTCGGGAACTGTCTTCTGCCGAACGGAGAACAAGAACCTCCAGCTTCCAACGCTAAAATCCTGTTATGGTCGTCGCCTTCGCTGCTGGATCCGGCTATGTCTCCTTCACTACCCGCTGAAACCCAACTGTCAAAAACAAAAACTCCTAACTGACAAACATCTTACAGTCTAAATCGTGAAGGAGTTGCACTGCCGTCAAAATTTTCGCCCTATGATCCGAGTTCACGATTCCCAAATAATCTAAGTCAGACGGTTCGATTTCTTTGAACAGTTCCAAGTCTTCGTAACCGTTCAACACGAAAACAGATATATACTCTTGCAAGTTGATTTTCTGAAGCAAATCCTCCACGGAAATCGGCTTCCCTTTGATGTTGCGATGCCACTTCATCTCTCTCCTGGCTTTCACCGACCTCTCGGACAGCAGTTCCACGTTGATAAATTTAAACGTTCCCTTCTTTCCGTGGCAGATGCCTCGCCATTGACCGCTCGCGTTCATCGAAACGATGTCTATCACGTCCCCTTTCTGAAAACGTTCCCTTTTAAACTGTCACTCTTACAAAAACCTCCTCGCCTACCTTATACTTTAAAGCTTCCTTGTCGTACGGACTGGGTATGTGGTCCACCAAGGCCCTGGCCCTTCCCACGATCTGTTCGGTTGGACTCGGATCGGCATCCTCCGTCGAGATCGAACTGTGATTGCTGCCTGCTCTGACCAGAGCTTGTGTACCTTCACCAGAAAAAACGAGTCAAATCTTGTTACACTTATTCCAGCACACGAAGCACTCACTCGATCCTGATCCGCTCGGCAGACTCTCGACCGAGCTCGCGGAGCAAGGAAAAGCCTGGTCGGCTCGTTTCTGTTCTGCAGAGTCACCCTTCAGTCTTGAAATTTTTCTTTGCACGTCCTCTCTGAGACCGCGGACTTTACCAACGATCCCAGAAGCACCAGCCGATCTTCCGTCGCTTGACTGCAAAACATCAATTACATAACAGTAACGTTATCGTGTGGGACAAGTTACCACGTGCACTGTAGCGACTTGTTGACTGCAGTTGCTGAACTCGTCCGTGTCTTCGTAATCTGAACTTTGGCTCGGGGACAAGCCATCCTCGCTTCTGGGATAGCCGCTGCTGGTTTTTCTGAAGTGTCTGATTTTACCTTCAAGGTGACTGTAGTACTGGGGCGATACTAGCTGGGATATGTCTTGTTGTTCCGAACGGCTAGTATCGACGGAAAGAGTTGACAGTCGGGAGCTGATGCTCTGAACGTCTGAACTGGCGTAGTCACCACTTTCTCTGTCTCTGGAGGACCTGTGAAGAAAGAAGAATAATTTTTAAAAATTGAGAGTCCCAAAAACCTTACTATGAATGAAATACGTAGCCCAAAAACATTTTAAATACACAGAGCCGCAAAAACATGTGCCTAAGAATACTATGGATAAAAATAAAACAAGTGAAAGGAAAACTTTTTGTACCTTTTTTGTGTTACACTCGATAACTTTTTAATATCACCATTCTTCTTAACGTGATATCAGTGGCGTCCTCAACTTTTGTGCTTAAATACATGCCTTCATGAGGAGGGATAGGGTAAAACTGAATGTACGTGATTTTCACAAATGGTCTGAAGATCCTAAGGTTTTAATATTCTGATGTATTTCGATTTCAATCAGTAACGGGTGTTTTTTAAATTTGGTGTCAAAGTTGGTGTTGAAGAGTCGATTGTGAACGCACCACCGGATTATAACTCTGATCAGCTCACTTTTTGCGTGTTTTTAATATGCAATTTGAAAAATCACTAGTCTTTTTTAAGACGAGTGGTTGATCACTCATTTAAGACGTTATACCTATTAGAGAAGATTACCATTCTTCAAATGAAATTTTTCAAAAATTTGTGTTTTATATTAACTACTGCAGGTTATAGATATCAACACAAACACAAAGTTGAATTTATGAAAACATTTAAAACACACCGACTTGCATTATTGTTTTGTTGACATTTTTCAAAATAAAATAACCAACATAAAATAGGGATTAAAAACAAAAGAATTTTAATTTTGCAGTTATTAAACACAACAAAAATAAAATCCCTTTCAGTTACTCAGATGAAAAACGAATATGTCTGTGGTAGTGTTGTGATTTCAAACACGTAAGTAAATTTTTTTTTGCTTATTACAAGTCAATAAGTTGTTTGTGAACTTTGAGTTACCAATTTTCCGGTAGAGTGCAGGTATAGAATTTGATTTAATAATTTTGTAAATATCAAATGGAATAAAAGAAAGTGAAAGTCGTCAGTGTGGATATTTAGAAGTGGTCTCTGCGCAGATAAAAATCTCATTAGAGCTGCTTACACATAATTCAATTCCAAGTTTCTCGAGATGAATAATACAAAAGTAAAAGATAGGCAGCCTTTGAAAGTTGAGGAAAGTAATTATTCACACAAATACCTTGAGTGGTTTAAATAAGTCATTACATTTTAATTCCCTTAAAAATTCCATATAAACTTTTTAATAACTGTCGTCGGCGGCCCCATGAAGTTTCTAATTTTCTGCGACAATAAATTTTACCTTAGCGGAATAATAGTTGGCGGGTAACCAGCCTGTGGTAGAATAAGTCCACGTCTAGGAGTTCCCCTGGGAGTTGTGGCTGTGGGGGTGTCTCTAGGAAGGGAGATATCCCCGGCACTTCTCAGCGAGATTACTCCTTCCCCACGGGACTCTTGCCTCAGGTTTAGAGTAAAGCAAACTCGACCGTTTTGTATGGTGGCCGTTGGTCCAGGACTGCTGCCCATTAGGAAATCCTCCGGGTCACTTTCGTACGGCGGTTCATCATACCAATGGCCCCGGTCGTGGCCGTGAGCTCCTGGCGCTAGCATCCTCGCGTCCTCGTCGTACATATAAGTGTCATCTGGAACACAATTGTGTTTGCGACGCGATTTTTTATCGGACGTTTACCACCTCACCTCCTGACAAAGGCCCCCGAATCCCCTCCTTCCCCAGTTGCAGCAAACCCTGCTTAATGTCTCTCAGGATCTGCAATAAAACAGATGCTCACTCAAAAACTCGAATTACCAAAAAACTACACAACAATTTGCATCCGAGCAAGGAACGAATTGTTCAGTCTTGAACGTTTATGATGTGTGCATGCATCCATGCACCCACCCAAAAAACTTCAACGTTCTACGGGCAATAAAATCCGAGCTATTTTATGCCCCATCTCGCGGTGGATGCAAGGTAGCATCACATAGTATTGCTTGCTTGATGGCAAATTGGTTGCATTAAATTTCAATGCTGTAAAGTGTATCTACGTATTTGCGAGGGTTTTGTTTGGCAACAACAAACGAAATTTTCTGCGCTCCAAGCTGTTTATGTGAATATGAATCTCAACCTTACTCTGGAACAAGGAGCAAATATTTAAATTGCTGGGTAGGATGTGCTTCGCAGTCACTGCAGCACCCACAAAAAATCTACAATACGTCCCAACAAATGCAAGGTTTCACGACAAAGTGACCAATGGCTAGCTGCAGAGACGGTTGGTCGGAGACAGTCTTTAAAGCAAGATGCAGTTGAATTTAATGCCGTATAGAACGTGAACGACTTTTTTGCATTGTTTTTTAGATAAGTAGAATGAGAGAATGTTTCTTCTATCGTAGTTAGTTGTGAAATTTGCCACCTACAATACATAGCGTAACTATACTATCCTGAAAGTCAATTGATGTGATTACGTGGTTGCCTAAAAACAAGGGGTTTTAAGATAATGTAATGTAAAGAAAAAAAGACAAATTTCATCCGTTCAACTCATAAAAATTAATTGATACACTATAAAAACAAGAACGTAATACGAAAACAAAAACAACATTTACTGCTATGGTTCATATATTTTCAAAAAAATTTTTGCCACTTAGCTGACCGATATTGCGGTAGGGTAAAGTGTAATTTCTTCCTGTGTTCATTAAACTGGCATTTAAACACTTGGTCTTTAAAAAGTACCATCTAACTTAGAAATTCTTAATTAACACTTGATAAAATTGATAAATAATGAAAACTGCAAAGTGACAAGTGTTGAGCTGTCAAACGTCAAATTTACAAATCGAGAAGAAGCGGCAAATCTACACGTATGCCGTAAATCACAGCCAACTACGATGTAATTAACATTTATAATAATCCTGTACAAAAGGACGAAGGAATTGAAAAATAAAACAAAAAGCTGAACGAATGAGCTGCAGCTGCTGTCATGATGCAATGCCAATGTCTCGGAAAAGCGGATCAACGGACGTACGCTTGCGATAGGCAGTGTTATTGGTTTTGATTAAAGTGAGCGAATTACAGCCTTTGGAGATTTGGCAAAGTGCAAGAGGCCATCAGCATATCGACTTCCGAATCAATTTTGTCGTGGTGCAGTTTTTTACGGCGTAGGCAAACAACCCCATAAAAGCGCGGCCCATAAACCGATACATCTTTTCAAATTACTGACGAGTATCCAAATCCACATGTGAATGGCCATATGTCGTATTTGACAAGAATAAAACGACTTGCAGTCAGTTCCCCATCCGAAACGTCTGATTGCATGGAAATACGTATCTGTCACGGGGGAATATTTCAATTTGTCTGCCATGCCGGTTCAATTCCGGGCCTGTATTCACATTTTACATTGAGATGTATGGGCGACTTGTGAATTTAGCACGGTTTACAATAGATCCTATGAGCCTTGGCCAAATAAAAAGAGGATCTCCATATATTTACCGAAAAGCGGTCGAATAATTGCTTCTTGCTTCACTAAATTATCCACTTACCTCTTCGTGTTCTTTCGTAAATTTCTCCCGTTTCCTTAAAGCTTCTTGTAGTTTCAACTGCAACAAACAGACAGTGTAGTTGGCTAAATCGAATTAAACAGTTCTCTTCATGGAGGAGGCTTCCTGCCCCAAAACAAAATCAATATTTATTCCGGGCCGGATGTGACTCAAATAATTTCGACGGACGCTTTTCACAACACACCAACCTAATCTCGAAAAACCCAAGAGAAGAGAAAACATTTAAATTCACTGCTGAACGATGTCCCACCAGAATAAAAACGTAAGAATGAGGCACAGAAATGTGTACTTGCTTTTATTCTCAGCACTGATTAAAAAAATACAAAATTGGAAAAATGTCCGTGTTTTGGAGTGTTAAATTGTAAGTGAGTCAAAAAAAAAAAATGTAACACGGAATTTTGTTCATGACAGTCATACCAACAAAACCCAAAGAAAATATACCAATTTGCAGTGATGATTTAATATTTAAACGATAATTAATAAACTTAAACTTGACACAATACTTTGTGGATCTTTTGCGGAGCAAGACGTGGTGGAGGTGCAGTTTTCACGTGAAGTGGGGAGAAGAGTTGCTCCCTGGTACGGAGTTGATGTATTAGTCTCCAAGTTTGATATGATCTTTTAAGATGCCGTCAGAAGCAATTTGGGTCGCATCCACCTTCCGACGTGTAAATCAGCGCGGGGAAATGCAATTTGTGTGTGTTATTTAAAATGACTTAGTTAGGCGGCGTCTCAGGCAGATTAAAAAGTGCGTTAGCGATAAGATTTCATCTGTTTCAATTAGTCCGCGCATTGTTATTAGCGCAGAGCCACCGACGAAGAGGAATAAATTAGAAAGTCCATTATCCGCCACGTTTCGCACCTGCACCATCAGGAAAGGCTTGCGTCCGTCGGGCATGTAAGACAGATAGGACCGATGCAAAATGTTACCGGTGATGCATGGGTGCCTCGTCCACCCGCCGAAGTCGTAAAGACGGCAATAAAACGTGAAAATCCCATCACATCGTGACCATCGGAAACTTTTCAGCCGTAAAAACTGGACCTCGGATTGCAGTGACATTTTGATATAAGGGCCAATGTTATCCCCGGAGGTTTACACATGGGAAAAAGCAAGCTGGAAAACCAAACATCGCGTGCTTGTGCACAGAATAGATAAAGTTTATGGCTAGCAGTGATAGAATACGACCGTCCAGGGAATTTTAAGTGACCATCTGGAGGAAGACGGACTGTAAATAAGTGAGGATCGGTGTCGACGGGGTGTTAGGAGGCGAGCTCGGGGGTGCACTCTACCTTGTAGATTGTCTCTTCGAACGTGTTCGGAGCGCCGCCGTTCATCTGGAGGTGGCGCAGGCGGTCGTAGTCGCGCGGGTCCACCATGGAACGGAGCACGGCGTGCTGCCCCAGGTCGGTCAGACCCAGACCGCTCTGGAGGACGCTGTCGGGGGTGTCGACCTGCAACCAACAACAAAATGTTTACATCATTTACGACTACATCGCATTCGTTCGGGGGCGTTACAACAAAATGACTATTCAGTATTATTTTACGAGGTGATAAACTGTTCGTAAAGGAATCTGCCGGAAAAAACACAGATTGGACGCCGCATTATTTTGCGACCCATTTGGTTTTGTCGGTGCTAAGATCAAGTTTATACGTCATGGATTCTTAGTGGGAGGCGACGGTAAATAAACCAAAGTGTGCACTTTCTTCGATGCCGTGGCAATAATGTTTCAAAACCATTAGCTTGATGATGTCTGAACTTGGAACAGGCTTCTGTCATATTTTCAGTCCGTTTCAACAAACTGATCGACCATTTTTCAGTTCTCCATAAAGCGACGCCAACACTAACTCTACTCCGTTAAACTAACTATATCGGGTGTCAGCATCTGGCTCACCCCATTTTCTAAATTTAGAAATAGAAATATGACACTTTGGATATTTCTTCAACTACGAAAATTCGGAGATCTTGATACCATCCAATCATGGAATAAAATCGATTAATACAGAAAAAAATTGAAAAATTATCACGACTGCTGTCATTTTATAATGTATAAACATCTCTTTTTTTCTTGTGATTCCATTGAAATTCGTCACCAATTTCACCAGTAACGTTGTGTTAGTGTTTTATTTTATTATTGCAATAAAAACTAGTTCTGTGTCAATAAACATACTCTGTCATTTTATTTTTTAGCAATTTAGTTTATTTTTAATTTAGGCATTTGTCTCGTTCATACTGGTTTTATACTCCCACTTTATAGGGTCTTTTTAAGATTATTTTCGAAGCGTCCTCGAGAGATGCTTTATATGTTTTATTATATGTATGTACATAAAGGGCGGCCAGGATTTATTTAGAAAGTATAGAAAGAGGCCGACTGATCCTTATAATGGGTTCGTTTTATTACTTTAATTACGGATTTGCAATTTCCAATAAATGCTGCACACAGAGTTCTTGGAAACCCAGTAGTTTTATTTAAGAGAGAATTTTGAAAATTTTCTGTTAAAATACCAAATCGGAGAATTATCACTTGCAGAAAAAGCAGTAGACCACAGAAACACTACGATCTCTAAAAACCCTTACTATATAAAACTATGTGACTTGCACACAAAAAAAAAACTTTAAATTATAAAAGCAGACATTTTAAAATGGATAATTCACATCAAAGTTAGGCAACACACATTGTCCACTTGTCTAGGGAAAGAATAATCAATTGGTAACAATGCAAAAAATTATTACCAATAATAGCACCTAAAATTACACAAATTAGTTACACAATATGTCACTACCGATTTCTTGTTATTTTACAGACCATTTCTCTTACTTTAGTAACAATTAGATAGAAAAAATGTTGCCAATATGATACGAGTAGATAAAAAAATTGTGAAAATAAAACTTCTTCAGTTCGAGTTTTCTGAACGAGTATAATTAACCAAATTAATGTTGTGCCATTTTCCATTATTTTCAATTTTTTTCCGTATAAACTGAAGTAATGAATATTTTTGGGCGCTTGGAGATGTCCAATTTACGGTTTTAAGACGGCCTTTATTGTTTTTGTCGACCATTTAACGGCCTAAAATTCGAGCCTCGCTAATTAAGCGCAACGATTTCAACTTTCAGAAGTTGGAAACGATTTTGTCGGAGGCGAGCTTTTGCCAGGTTGAGAGGAACTAACCAAATCCGACACGTATAAATTGCGACTGAAAATTCTAATTTTTATACGGTCAAAAGCGCAGACGATTTTTCTTTGTCACTGCGGCACAGGACCGTGTGAGATTAAATATCACGACTACCGGAACTGAAATTGATGGCATCGGAAATGAATTCAACACTGGACTGACTGTAATACATTTTTAACGAGTTTCTATGGGATAACAAAATGTTGCTTTGCCTCTGTTTGTGTAGAAAATAGTGGAAAAGAGAAACTGACTTGAGTCCTCGTGAATAATTTATTAAATATAGAGTTATGTCGTGTAATGTATTTACGTTTGTTCGTTGTGGAAAATAATAAACTGCGAGCCGCATGCGGCAAGTCGAAAATTCGTGAAACTTTAAGCAAGAAATATTATTTACCGTTGGGGAGAACGGGAGTATGTCTAGATACAATTTCTCATTTCTCAACAGTAGTAGAAGTAGTTTCTAAAATGGTAATAAATCAATCACCTGTCATAGTGTATTCACACGAGAAATAGGTTACAGTTTCGCGAAACTTCAGCTCGTGAAAATTAAAATAAACGGAGTCTGTCGGGCCGACTAATTTCTCACTTGGCTCTTTTGCATTTTTCAGCGTTATGAAGACAAGGATGAGTAATGACGAGGATAATATTCCGATAAACGAGAGTAACTAGACAAGTGACACGTATCGAAGGGGCGAGTTTGTTATGTAAATGCGGTGTAAACTTTAACGAACTCCGAAATAAAGAATTGTAAATACAGCTTTTAGGAGACCTCGTTTCGCAATCTATGATCTAAAAATCCATTACACTGTGAAACCTTGCTAAGAAATTATGTAGATTTCCTAAGGAAATCCATGGCGAGATAAGAAGAGTTTGCGAATAAAAAGTTAATATTCCATCTAAAGTTTACTTTTAATTTAACAGAGCAGGTCCTTTTGAATATGAAATTAATATTCAGCACGAAAAAATTCGCCATTATCGTATCTGTTCCGAAGTGGATTGACATAGAATTTTACGGGTGCCAGTTCTTACTTGTGCTCTCTTGGATGATTTAAAAATAACAAATGGAACAATAAACAAGTGGTTTATCAGAGTTTGATTTTGGAAATTGACATTGGCAATTACTCCGGTTAAAAAAGCTCCGATATAATGCCCCCAAATAAATAGGAGAGTCTGATTGCCACATTTATCAGGGGTCTAAGTCCGGATATGTGCTGGCGGATAACGTCAAAATGAGAGATTACCAGCAATTGATTTTCTTTTATAAAAGATAATGGAAAGAGTACGTGCCGACAATAAAATAAAAATAACATTTTCTTGTCGAGAGTGATAATATTATTATGTTGTAAAATGAGGAAAGTGGAACAATATCGGGATGCTGATGCAATTGTGCAAACTTAAATGGAATACCAATTAAGAAGTAGTGAGTGGAGCTAAGAAATAATGGACTTAATTAATATAATGTGAAGTAAGAATGAAGGAAAACAAAACGAGTAAACGTTTTTGGTAAAAACGAAATCAAACAATTTAGAATTTCCGCTAGTTTCTAATTAAATTTACACAAAGGCAAGTTGTTCCCGGTGAAATTTCTAATTAATAACATTTCGTTTGCACACGAAAGAAGGCAAATATGCAGAACATAACTCGTAATTGGGATAAATTATGGAGGAGAGGTGTACAGATGTTAATTTATTTAGGTTGTTGGTAAATGCGAATCGAATGAAACCGAGTTATCGCGTTTTAATTATAAGATAAACCCCGAAAACTCGAGTGCGAAAAGGAGTACAGTGCCGGCTTGGCCATGCTGAAAATTGTGTGTTTCCGGTATAACAATGACAGGTAACCGAAGGAACCGAACCCGGATGGATAATTATCAAAGTTTCCATTAGAAAAATTAAAATCTCCCGCTCGGAACGGAGCTTTTAATCACTAGTCCGAAAAATGTCGAAAAAACCCGCCGCTCGTCTAGATCCTGTCGCAGGAAAGCCGAGTCAAACGAGCGCACCACTTGCATGCACTTATTAAAACTCAGACTACACAAAAAAATTCACAAAAGTATCTGCGCTTTAATCTTCGAATACTTCGCAGAGCAAGTGTTTTTCTGTAAGCTTTGTGTGCATTAGTCTGCTGCTTCAATTAGAGTGTGCTGAAGGTATGGGCATAAGTGAAGTCGCTGAGTCGGCGTCGCCGTCCTGTGCACTTCCTTCCGTCTCTTCTTGGGGTCGAAGTCCTGTCAAGGCTGCTTCTTTCAAGACCCACCTGACGACCAACAGTCGCCGCCTAAACCGCCGCCAATCGTACAAACAAAATGTTGTTCGCTGAATTAGCGAACTCCAACAAAATTAACCCCGAGTTTAACGAGGAACTGCTGATCTGCACTACAATGCACGAGGGTTGTCAATGTCACGGTCTCCTATTGTTTCGCTGCGTCTCGAGTGGTGCACTTATTAGCCTCTTCCTCTCCGTACACTCTCCCTTTACTCTCCCTTTCAGCGAACCTACACGCTCGCCGCCTATTATGCGAGACATGTTAACAAGGATGTCGATGAATAGACCGGCGTCTTGCAAAAACTTTTCATTGAGATTACGCTGAACATTTTTTGCACTTTTTTCTCTACCCGAACGCAGTTACTGACATAAAAGAATTGGGAATAATTTCGAAAAGTGGTGGAGGTGCTGCAATATCATATAACTCGAGAGCATCTATGTGAGAAGATGAAGGAGCATTTTTGATTTCGACTAAAAACTGGTTGATTAATGAGAAATTTTCGGGGATCACTTTATAATGAAACTTGAGTTCACCGAAAGAAACAACATGCATTTTCTATTAGCAAAATAGAGTGCCTGTAAAATCTGCTACAAAAGTAATGCCGTTCATTTTCTAGGATGCGTCTGAGTAATGTTTGATGAAACCTGATGAAAAAAGACCACGAATTACATAGTAAAATATTCTGAGAACTTTTTAAATAAGTCGGTGGTATTGCATGCAGTGCATAAAATGAGTCCAGAGTTCTCGTATTTTATTGTACTTTTAAGACGTCCATAAATATTCCCTTTGGTTCACCACCATAATATGCTGCTTCAAGTCCAGTTACTTATAGCGGTCATAAAAGTTATTAGAAGTATAAACCTTCTTATCAAGAATATCTTTAATGTCATCGATTGCAAGGCAAATGTGTTATGCTTTAAGTTTCAGAAACTATGGCAATAATCCTAATATAACGGGCCTTCAAATAAATTTATAACGGGTGACTATTAAAATTTTCACTTAGGGTTGGCTATGGATCATTCTTTGTTTTCTGTTGCACCTTAGACACTGACAAGTTTGAGATTTTCCGAATGCATGATTTAATGTACTGACTGACATTTGTCGTTCGTTTTTGCGTGTGTCTAAAGTAACAGAAAAAACAAAAACTCGTTCAAAGCCAACTCCAAGTGAAAATTTTAATAGTCACCCGTTGTTTAGAGCAACCTATGGAAATTCAATTTTTCCAGCGTAGAAAATGACACAAGAAATGTCTGACATTTTAACGAAATAAAATTAGGTTAGAAAATATGTATTTTTAATTTTTGTAATGCATTCTCCTGCTTATTTCAAAAATATGTAAAACGTATGTTACATAATAAAACACCTTTGCATTATTTTATGTTAAAATCTCTTTTCAAAAATTATATTTTAAAATATTTTCCAAATTCTTATTATGTAATTTTCTTTTTGTGATGTATTTATCTTAACTAATCAGATTTTTATTTTTGCATCGAGTAAATAAATAAAATACTCCCCAGTTGCCGACCTCGACTTCGTCTCGGTGTTCAATCTCTGGGCTTAGCACAAAAAGACTCATTTCTACTATTTTTTAATAGTTCGATCGGAATTGGAGTATCCTCCCTTTACTTATTATAAATATACTTGTAGTATATTTATAGACCAATTTGAATCCGCAACATTCTTCAGTCAGACGAATACATTTAGTTCCTTTTAAAATGCAATCTAAATTTAAAAGTACATATCAGGAACAAGTTACGTGATGGCACGACCTTTTCACTATTAATTATTAAACATACATTCAAACGATATACTCTTAATTTTACTTTCAAACAAACTATTGCTGTTTGGGATATTTAATTTTTTTAGAATTATGTACATAAATTTTTGACGAACATTTATTAAGCTGTGTACAGTTGCAGTGTGTGATCTTAACAGTGTTGGGTACGTTGGAAATAAAATCCCGATTATCGGTATTAATCAGTGGTGAAGTGAAAATGTGGAGTAGTAGTGTGAGGGTGTCGGAGTTTGTGGCCACCGCATCAGTTGAAACAAGTAATAAATGGTGACAACGGCCTTTTGTTGCCATAATCTGTGTCTCTCAATCAAGAGCTTTTGTTTGGAATAGTAATGACTTCTTCTATTACCCTTGACGCGACACCCTCTTTTTGTTTGAATCGGAAACAAGGACTCAGACGTTTCCAATTATCATCAAAATTTCATCTCGGTCCGTAATTATTTCGAAAATTCATGAAAATTCATTAAGAGATGTCGCTTTGTGGGCGAAGTTGTATCTTGCAATGCGGAAGAGTACGAAAATGAGAGGTCTCCGGAATATAATTGGATAAACGAAATTCTAATCTGTTAAGAGATAAGGCCGAATTCGTGAATGACGGAGTAAATATTTATGGGCGGCTGTAGAGCGTTATAAACTAGGAAAAGTCGTTTAAAGGAAGAAGGAAATTGTACTAGTACATTAGCGCTTATTCCTCCAACTTTCCAGACTAAGTAATGGAGGGGTTAAGGTGGCAAGAGTTTGGATAAATTATTCGGAATGCGCGTTAAGTGTAAATGTGGCCAATTTGCATAAGGTAACAACGCACTATAACTAAACTGAAATTCGACGAAAGCCGGCCCGAAAACAAAGAACGACTTTCCAAAGTGGCTACAGCAATAAAAGTCGCCCTAAATCTTGTTTTCGCGCCGACGCCTCAACATTCAAAATATAAATCTATTAGCAAACATAACTGTAAGTAATTACACCTGCTGCGAGGGGATCCGTTACCCTCGCCTGCCGGGAAGATACCCGAATTACCCGCAGATAAGTCAGAGTTCATTATATCTTAAAACACCTCCTTTGTAAATTAAGAGCGACAAAGAAACTCATTAAAAACAACAACGTCGAAATTCGACAACAAAAAATCTGCACAGACTAGTATTAATCTTGCAACCAATCTCTATTCGGAGATTTCCATTTAACACAGAAGCGCAAAATGTCAAACTAATTAAAAACTTTCGAACTGCAGCTGCGTCTAAGCCTTTATCTTCCCCACAATAAAAGAAATTAAATTATTATAATCGTGCAACGCCAACTGGGCGCACACACCTCCCTCACTATTAATCAAGCTCCACAAACAAAAACGTCAGTGCAAAACAACTCTCGTGGAGGACCGCACTCCGGTTGGTTCGTGCGAGTCACGTGTCCCGCGACCAATTAAATTCGAGGTAAGGTGCGTACGACGAGTACGAATAATAATTTGGTTCGGTGCAGTCTCGCTGTCAATTTTTTTCTGGTCGAAATTAGTTTGTTCTGAAGTCGTGCCGCTATTAATTTTACAGCGCTTATTGAGCAGAAAGAGATTTGGAAGTTTGCATGAAACTTATAATTCAATAGGTACGAAAAAGATTAGAGCAAATTAGTTCTGATCGATATTTTCAAAGGAGGAAAAAAACGTCGTTTCATAAACTCTCCGGGACCTTTTAAAAGAGCACTAATTCGATAAAAGCGACTTTGAACGTTTAAAACAACTAATAAACACGGTCAATTACGATTAAAATTTGAGCCGAAGTATGTGCGGGCGTGGAGCAAAACTCGCTCAAAGCTCATCTTTTCATTATACACGCCCTGGTGGAAGGTAACGCAATTATCCGTGAGCTGAAGAGTAGGTAGCGTAACGACGAGGGGCGGATGACGTCCAGAGAAATGTGCTGTACAACACCCCACTATTGTGTTTTCATCAGTACTGATAATATTTTCGGCAATTCTTATCACGTGACGGCAATTTCGCCCCATTCTCTGCCGCCCCCGCGTCAGATTAAAAACGGTTCGCCTCATCGAGAGCCGAAAAGCGACAAGTCCAGCGGAATAACGCACGTCTGATGGCATTCATCAAGCCGTTAACGTCGACTCCATCTTGTTGAAATTAGCCGTCCTCCGGATCGATAGGTGTGCTGGATGTCTTGGGGAACTCGATGTACCGACACATCGGTCATCTCGAATCTCTCGCGTGCCGAGACCAACTAACAAGGGAGGCATTCACCCTCACCCGTGAAAACTTCATTTATGCGATGCGCTACGTGAGAAATGCCCTTTACGCCAACAAAAGAAACGTTTATTTATTATGTTATATGAGAACGTTATTACGTTTTTATATCTGCCGCACGTAAAAAATATACGCGGCCACGTAAAAGAGTTTATGAGGAAGGAGCAGCGTTGGGAATTCTTTCGAGAACTTTATTTGACACGCGGATCGCGAACTTTATTAAGAATTCTCTAACTGAAAATAAACAAATCGGCACGGGCACAGGCCGGGTTTACGTGGACGCCACCTGAAGCATGCAAAAGAAATCATATCTATCCATGTATAATGTCAAACTGTATGATATACATTTACCACACTAGTGCGGTAAAGTGACGTGCCAGGAAAACTGTTATTTTTTTGTCATGATTTTGCAAAATTGCTGCAATCTCGACATCCCAGAGAATGTTTTCTCTGGATCATTAATTTTTGCAGTGGTGACAGAGCGAATTATGTATTTCACTATTTTAATTGGGTAAGAAGATATTACAGAGATTTTTTTTTCCATTCTAGTAGACTAGAATTAGAGGAAAATATTAGCCAGGAGTCAATTTAGTCCACTAAAGATTCTTCAAGTTGGGTCTTGATGTTAGTAACTGGCTCTATTAACTGTTCCATTATTCAGAATTCACTGGTTAAATTTGTTACAGCATAGATTGCGAAAATTAGCTGAGATAATAGAGTTAACTATACAGTGATTTGCATAAAGTTAGATATTTCGTTCCCTATTGTACACAGATATTCTTTGCTCAACTTCCAAAGTTAAGCACTGTTACATCTTAACCCATTACTTTCTTGTCCACCTGGGTTCGTTTACACCACAATAGTTTTCACAAGTTTATAATGTCTTTACGCAGGGCAAATGAACTAATTTGCATACTGTGCAATTATAACATTCAACAGATATTCAACGTCGTTTGGAAACTAATCGAAACACGAGAATTATTTCCGCCTTATGCTCCCAACAAAGTTAAAATTGTGTTCTGGTTAAAACGAGTCTTTGTCTTTCCGGAAACGGACATAATAATCTAGAACGTGACTCGACTTTAAGCACGTCATGTCGAACAACACAGATTAATGTCATCTAACCCGAGACCTCTTTCGTATTGGTTCACTTCCCGTCACGTGGCAGGCGCCCTAACCGAGTTTGAGGTTAGGTTACAAGAGTAAAATTGAATTTTTGAAATTTTCAAGGTGGAAAAAGAGTTTGTCGTATGCAAATTGGCGGAGAGTGTGGGTTTTACGAAACGTGAACCGTCTGTGGTCGCACTTATGTACATGTTTTATTTACGTACGGTCTACGTTGTTGCGTGAAACACGAACCAACTTCGGTTTTACTGGCGGAATGCAATAACAACGAGTACTCGAAATGTAACCGAGAATATAATATTTTTTTACGATAGTTTGAATACCGCTCGCATTTCCTTCCTAAAAATGTGTATTTTTATTATGCAAAATCGATGCGTCGGTTCTTTTCCTTCGACCCTATTGTCCTGGACCGATAATAATCTCGTGCGATAAAAATGACGGTGAGTTCGCTTCTCAGTCGAAATGAAGTGGAGCAGGGAATAACTTCAAAATTGCATTTAAAAATGAATTACAGCGGGAGAGTCGGCCGTAATTAAGATTATGCTATGTAAATTGCATGCAATTAATCTGCGTATTCCAGACTGAGCAAATTTTTTAGAGTTTTTAATCTTCGTATGATAAGATGAGACGATGTCTGGAGGGTCTGGAAGCGGAAGGAACCGGGAGGAATAACAATCACTCTAAGAAATTGTCTATGAAGGGGACGAAATGCCGTCGTCTGGCTAGTTATTTGAGCGAGAAGGGGCAAATAGGACATTTACATATTTTATTGCACCGTACTTGTGTATACTTGGCATTTCTTGACGCCCTTTGTGAGTTTGGTATTCTGCAAACGTCGCGGAAGTAATGCAATTTTATTTACCGTACTGCTGCAACACTGCGTAAAGAAAACCGACATTTTCCACCGCGAATTTTCTTCACATTCAATACGACCCAGTCTTGGTAATTCGTGACGACGGTTTGCTCCTCACGAGGTGACAAAAATCGAGAGCGATCCCGATAGTCAATCAATTTCATGCAACATTTGATTGTATGCATTGGTGTGATTATAAATCTGGCCGGACACGACAATCCACATTCATAGCAAGCCCCGGCAAATCCAATTCGAATAAACCAAATTATATAAACATCAATATTGTTGCAATTTTGTGGGCAAATTAACACAAAATAATGCCCGAAATGGATTTAGAAACTAGACAAACTCCGAAAAGTTTAATTGCACAAATATTTTCATGTTCTATTTCGCACAAATGTCATCAACATTTCTTTGTGCTTTTAAATATCTAATCTATTCGGTAACTTTTGAATTCATAAACAAATATTTAATCAAGTCACACAACGTTTCTAGTAAAGATTTAAAAAATCAAATAAAATATCCTGTAAATATTACAAGATAATTAAACAGTAGAAGGTCTTTTTGTGCTTCGCCCGGTTGTCAACCTCGACTTCGTCTCGGTCTTCAATCCCTAGGCTTAGCACAAAAAGACTTACTTCTACTCTTAATGATATAATTTACTATTTATGTCCATTTTTTGCAAAAAGTAAAATAAAATGCTGCATTAGCATGAAACGATTGCATTAAAAAAGAAGAAGTTGTTGACGTAAAAAACTGTTTTTTCTGTTACTAATTGCACGTAAAGGCATCAACAAGAAGTTATCTGGGTAAAGTGAATAATAAAGAATTTTTATCTTGTACTCCTAGATGAAACTGATTGAATATCTGTTGCGGATATGTTGGCACATTAAATTTTAGTGATATGCAAATTATTGAGTCGACCTTGCGAGCCGGGTCCATATTTCACAGGTTAGGATCCATTAGGAGTGGTGGGTAATTGGGCGAGGAGACTTCTCTTTCTCCCGGGTGATAAAAGAGCAGCATAATTAGTTAATTATAAAAAGAGTGTCTTTTTAGAATAGGAATTTACGACAAAGGAATAGTCTCGCATCTGCAGACTTACCCTCTGAGGGACTCCCCGAGTCGCTGCCCTTCCGTGCCTCGGAGAACTTGTTCCGTGTTTTTCTTTGCGATGAGACGTTTTAAGACCACGTAGAAATCTCGAAAAAGTTGTTTTCTTTTTACTTGTGTTGGTGTAATTTTGATCTGGAATTAAATTAAAGTGGTTAACAACGAGAACAAGATTGTGAACACTTAAGTTAATTTATAAGTTATTTCATCAAGTTTCGACCAATTCATTATCGATAATTAAAAAGGGTTCGTACGAAATTGCCTGATGAAATGATAATGCTTCGGCGATTGCCTATATAATTAGGGTAAAAGTTGTGAACTTTTAATTTTAAAACTTTTTTAATAATGGTAATCTTTTTGTTTAGCCGTGGAACTTTTATCATCAATATCGAGGGTGGCTTAATCCGAAAGGAGACCATACAATGAATTAAATTATATCAAAGAATCCAATCTATCCTCCAGGAAACAATTCCAATGGTCTTGAATAAAACATACATTTTTGTCCCAATTTATATTTTAAATTTAATATTAGGGGAACGCGTACTCACGTAGTCAACTCTTTTTTTATCTGAATATGAATTAGTTATAGGAACAGACTTTAAGAAAAAACTCGATAACGTATGCTGAACTGCAATATTCTCTCACGCCCTACATGTTAACAACATTCTCTTCCTCTTCTGCTTCTCAGATAATATTTTCGATAAATTTCTTCACATGGTTATTAATACCGACTCCGCAGATAATCTGTGAGGAATACACCTTATAATTTGCATACGTATCTCCTCCACGACCCCTACATGTTCCTTTCAATTTCACCACGTACAATCTCACTTTCGATATACCTTTCCTTTTCCGGTTTGCCCTTAATAGATTCAGCAAATTTCAGGACCGGGGGCGGCCCTTGCCGCTACGGAATAGGCGTCTGCAGCTCGGGGTATTACAGATGAATTATGCATGGATGACGTACTGGTTACGAGTTATGGCTTGCTTATACGTCAGAGAAGGAATTTTAGACAAAATAATGAAATATTTACACGATACACTATCGCAAATTCTTAGTTCATACTGACCGCCCTCGAGCTTTTACAAAAACGCCGACACGACTCCGGAATTATAATCAAGGTGAAAGACGGATAAATCCGGACCTCAAAAATCAAACTCCGAATTGAAAGAAATGGTCGCTCGAATCTCTTCCGAACATGTCGTCATATAACTGAAATTTGATTGTTTTTAACGGTAATTGCGTTGATTCTTGAGGGCGACCCGGTCAAATGTAAGCACCGCTCCAGGTCGTGTGGGAACTTCATCTTATAAAGTTTTGAATTGTTTGTAGGCAGGGCAAGCCGCGGGACTACCGCACACTTTAAATTCATGGTCGTTGCCATTAATTACTAGAAAGAGCTTCTTTGCCTATCCAAACAAAGAACAAACTTAATACACCCAAAGAGACAATGGACTGGGACGACATGTCTATCTCGGTTCACATAAATTGATAGAATTAGGGCGGGAAACGGGAGACCAAATTATAAAGAAACGTTTTTGCCGGAAAGAAAATGGAATTAACTAGTGACTGTACATACAAGCAACTACTAATTATTAATCAACGAAGGAGGGCTGTGTACGCGAACTTTGTAAAAATGTAATTCAGCAGGTGTATCGCGTATCCGATGATGTAATTAAAAAGATACAACAAACAGGCGAGACGATTACATATTCGAAATAATTTACTGATTGATCGTACAAAAAACAAGAATAAAGAGTTTATTAATTACGTGTCTAGTACATTTCCATATGAAGAATGAATTTCAAATAACAAAATCTGCCTACTGGGTTATGAATAACTCATCACAGCAGGAAAATTGATTTTTAAATAGCGTTGTAAATATTTAAAAGCAACAATTTTATTCCATATCATACTTACAACAGACCTTTTTATTAAGCATTACACAAATGCTATTGGACAAAAATGGGTCACTATCTAAATTTCAAATTGTGTATTTATTAGGACGGCAACAGTCTGCCTCGATTAATTATTAATACTGTAACAATATTTTTTCATAGTTTGTTGTTGTTGAAACACATCGATATTTATGCGAGGTGAAGTGAACATATTGCGAAATATGTACGAACCTTTATATGAAAAATAAAATAATTGTTGGTTGAAATAAAATGTTAGCTAGGCAACCCACAATACACAGCAGGATCTTATCAGAGTGTTGACTGTTTGACTGTTTGACGATATTTAAGATTTGCATAACTTGCACGAGGAAGTATTACTTCTAGACTTGTGGAAAAAGAAACAACATATTTCCGAAATAATATTATTTTATTAAACGTAATCACTCTTAGCAACGATCTCGTTTGACGTAAGGTGTCTTGAATGTTAGATATGAGTAATAATCTGAAGGGGCCAAGTCGGTAGAACAGGCTGGTTGATCGACCATTTAAAAATCGATTCTATTTTCGCAGGAGACATGTGCCATATGAGCAGGTGCATTGCCTTGCACCTTCAGCGATTTTTCCACGACGTGTTCTCATAACTTTGACTCGAAGTTTTAACAAAGAACAGCGACACCTTCGTATGGTCGATATTTCTTGTTACATGTAACAAGTGAAAATTATCCCATCCTTATTCCAGAAAACGGAAACGAAAACTTTTCCGGCAGACTTCTGCACGCGAAGCTTTATAAGTCGAAAGAAACCACAACGTTTCCACTTTCGACATTTCTTTGGTCTCTGGATCAGGATGATGAACACAAATTACATACATTGTAATGATCATTCGATCCAATTATCTTCAAATTCGCTGTAAAACGATCTGGATGTTGTCACCCTTGCTCGCTGTCGATCCAGCATTTGAGTGTCCATTTTGCTGATCATCTTCTCCTATCCAATTCATTGTGAATGATGGGAACAGTGTGTTCATACGAAGTGTTTAAAGTCTCTGATACTCCTTTTAGACCTCGTCTATTTTCCATATTTTCTATATGACTATTCACCTTACATAAAAAACGACGGTATCTCATCTTTGTGGAATTTTTTTCTTTCAATTTGAAATCAATACTGCTCTAAAAATTTTAAAAATAGAATGTTTTTTACTGATGAAAAACAAATGACACTGATATTAACATAACCATTACATGGATGTTTTTTAAGTAGAATTATTCCTTTACTCTTCAATTTTTTGAAGCAGCGCAGTGCATATTTGGTCTGAAAAGTGTCTGAAAAATGTGAACCATGATCAAGCAAAACTGAGAGCGATAACTCTTCAGCAATTGTAAAATTATACACTACGATTGACTCGTGTCTGTGGTTGAGTGAATATAATTTTTTCTCAACATCGAGTTAATGAGCGAGTAGCGATCTAAACACCGTAATGAATGATCATCACCGAACTCAGTGTTTAATTTTGCTTGATGCGTTTATATTCATGAATAATCATAGCAGATTAACACAAATTCATTTAAGCCAGATCGCTGTTGATAACATGTTTAATTCAAATGGACAACTTTGATGGAGTAAATTATATGTAGCAGGATCGTTGTGTTTACTCAAGCGAACGTGTGTGGCGTTGATTGCTTAGTCCACCTGTGATTGGTTTAATTATCCACGTTTATATAGTATGCATAGTATGCCTACGCAAATAGAATATCAATGTCAGTGTTATCTTAACGGACGATCCTTTAATGCCTTGTTTAGCCGTAAAATTGCGTCGGCTAGATTGAATTCGCAGATAGAGTTTCGCCGGTTTTGGAGCGACATTATGTGACCAACGCGGCCCTCCAGAAACCCGGTCATCTCTTGCGCTGCCTCTTGTAGATTTGAAGTTTCGGAGGACGCGCAAATCGGGGTGGATGCAAGTTTATCCTTGTTGCTTAGAGTGACGCCTCTAGTCGTAAGCGAACGGTTTTATCTTGCGATATTTCGCTGTTCGCTTCATGTTCTTCCATAAAGATGTAAAGAGGAGCATATAAATCATGCGATCGCGTGTGCGTGTCTGTTCCGTGTCAAGGAGTTAACTCCGCGTTCGTAAACCCGGCCTGATAAAAATGACACCCTACTTTGCACATGTCCTATGTTTCAATTTGGGGCGGGAAATGACGACGTGTCCGATGATGACGTCGTGACAAATCGGATTTGAACCGGCGAGGGCGGCCGCCGCCAAGAGAGACGCTGATTTACCGACTGCCGGCACCCCTATCAGTTTGCTGATAACGTGGATTTGAAACGACAGCTCATCGACACGTACAGGTGAATTTACAGGTCCAAATGTATAAGTGGCTTAGGGTGAATGGATGCGAGGGGCGAGCTAAGCCCGGAATGGGGAACGAATCGGTCGTTGCATCATTAACAAAAAGATATGTCCGAATGAGACCGGAATTGCAAATATTGGGACCAGTTTAGGTCACGATTGATTCCTGACATTACCAATTCAGAAACAAACATCTGGCATTTGTTACCCGGACGTTCATCTCTCGGAAGACAAACAGATATAACGATCGTCTGCGTTCACCTGTCACACGATCCCTTAATTAAATCCATCAAAACTTTACTTGCTCAACAATGGCATCTATTTTATTACGGACAGGTCGTATAAAGTCGATTCAGTCGATCCGATGATTTCATTGCGTCTTCATCCACCGATTCCTGCTGCGATTGAATATTTATTTTTCATTAAAAACAAATATTCCAAGTTTCAATTGAATTTCAAGAAGAGTCCCTAATTGTCTCGCAGAGAAAGAAACTGGACCAAGTTTGAGACAAGCACCAACCATTATTTCATTCTTGTCTAGTTTCGAAGCAGAATTTAATATCACAAAACTTGCCCATTATGTCAGAATAAATCATTTGAATTTCAATAATTAACTATTAATACCAATGATATTTAATCCAATCTGGCCCAAATACTGCTTTGTATTACCTATTTGATTTGTGATTAGTCTATAAAGGTCGAGACTGTGGACTGATAACAATTCTGATTACAAAAATATTCTAATTTTAATAATGAATTCATATTAATTTTTTTCTCCACAAAGTTCGACTCTTCATAAATATTTATAAGGAAAAAGGATGTACGGATTTTATAACATTCGAGGAAGATTTTTAATACAAATCTGTAATTATTTCCGAGAATGTGAATGATATTTAGTGATTTGAGGATTTAAAGTAATCACCACACTCCCGACGGATTTTTTTTTGTCGCTTATGGTGGGAAATGGGAAATACGTCACCTACAGGACAAAAAACTTTTAGTAAAGACCTCGAATTACCAGAATGAACTGCTGTGTCGTTATAATTGTTCAGTGTCCTGATTTAAATTTATTGGCGGGTTTACGAAATAAAATGGATGCTTTTAAATTAAATTCGAAAAGATCGATTGCTGTCTAAAACTAAAGTGGCAATCGAGGTTAATCTAGAAGATTTCGAAAAGGTTGAAATTATTCATAACTTAACAGAAACGGTTTCGATAACTGTGGATTCCTGAAAAATAGTTTATTTTGATTTTGAATCCCTGGTTGTGGCATCTTGTAAACAGCTGCGAAATACGCAGAAAATTCTTTTTACATCAATCCATCAAAATTTCATCAAGGTCTGTGGAAGTTCATAAACAATTTTCATTTAATCTAACAATTTTTAAGTAACTTTTTAAGACGGTAATGGTTATGGTAATGCTGGTGCTTGCAGAATCGATGAATTTTGAGTGATATTCCAGATAATGAGAAATTTGTTGTCGTAAAAATATTTCAAGCAAGAAACAGTACTGAACGTGTTGTCACAATTGTAGACAGTCTGGAAAAACTATCACCTACGTGGAAACGTTCAGAAAATATTTTGAAATTCCAACAATCCTCGTCTCTTTTCACGATACGTTTTGGCAAAATGTTGCAATCAGGCAGTTGGCAAGTACACGTTTGCCAGGATTTCATCAAGAATTGTAACGTTTTTGAATTTACTAGAATCTAATTTATATACAGAGCACTGTTTCTGGCGCACACCTGCGATCCTATTAGCTAATTCTGGCTAATTCTTAAAAGACACCGGGGGTGGAAGTCTCTCTTCGATTGCAGAAAATTATGTAGAACAATGTATCAGCACTAAATTAGAAACTGTTAACAAGATATTGTAGAACAAAAGTTCAAGTTTAAACAATAGTGCTGCGCTGTTGGAAATTGTAAAAGGCAAAAGCAACGAAAATCACTTCGACTTCAATAAAATTGTGCTATAAATACATTTTAGCTATAAAAAAAAATCTTTCTCAAATTGTAGTTTTGTGTTCGATTTTGCAAAAAAATGAGAGTCACGAATAGTTTTCAATTGTTAAATAATTAATTTTTAATTTTTCTATTTAATGTGTTAATTTTTTTTACATAAAGGGTTATCTATTAAACTGACATTTATATGAGTTAGATCAAATTAGATGATTTATTCTTTTTCTACCCGTTTAAAGGGAAGTAATGATTATCTTCCTAAGAATATTGTGGAATATTGTACGACATATTCGTCGAAGAAAATTTAATAAACAAATGTTATGAAAAAGGTACGTTGCAAATTGCCACGGATGTAAGTTTCATTTATATTCTTTGCAGCGGAAAAATTATTATACAGTGTCAGTGTAAAGTTGGGAAGAAAATTCCCATTTTAATTTTGAAATTCATTAAAATGTTTCAGTTTCCCCTTTGTGTAACGCCACTGAGTGGAGTGGAAAAATGCAAACACAATTTTTGTGAGAAATCAACGACATTAATTGAAGAAAAAATTATTCCATACTGTATACTTTATTCAGCTTTCGTTGTGGAAGTTGGATGGTTCTTTCAACCTTGAAGGGCACTTTTCGTGTCCAAAACCCTCGACATTCGACGCAATCTCGCGTGTACATTTTGATTAATTTCATAATATTCTTAT
The DNA here is from genome assembly GCF_963966145.1 of Tenebrio molitor. Taxonomy (NCBI): domain Eukaryota; kingdom Metazoa; phylum Arthropoda; class Insecta; order Coleoptera; family Tenebrionidae; genus Tenebrio; species Tenebrio molitor. The sequence continues at coordinate 4,825,229 of NC_091052.1, forward strand.
TAACACCACAATTTAAACGGTTTAGGTAATTCGTTCCTATAATTTAGGTATTTCAAACTCCCCTATCACGATAAAAATCACCAGACCAATCTACATTTTTTCTTCTAATAATGTGACTATTCTTGACCTCGCCATTGTTCTCTACAAATGTATTTTATTATTTCCAAAACAATTAGATATTAGCCGGTCCAATTAAAAATAATTAATCAAAATTTCGGTAGTTTCTGGGCATTATTAAAATCCCACGTTGGGACCTCTTAATGACAATATAATAGCGCGGGTTTTAGTACGAAAGAGTGATTGATGAACATCCGTAGTTCGCTATCTCGAATAAATTAACAGATAATAGCCTCTAGTGTTGAAAAACTCGATATTTCTGGGAGCAGCACGTCGTCCTGTCACAATCCTCAGGAATTTTATTTTGCATCATCGACGTTTCCAAAGCAATTTACAAACAGTGGAGCCAAACAAATAGGTTTTTCAGTGTCGGGTTATGTACGTGCCTCTGCAGTAATGTCCTGCAGGAAAGAGAAGGACCGGCTCGGATGGCAGACATCCTGTTCGCAGGTATTCGCAAGCGAGGTCCTCTATGCAGTGTCCACATTGCAGCACACCTAGCTCATATATTACGCGCCGGAGCCCGTTAAGAGGGATGCGACCACCCACCCCTTAATTGCGGATTTACCAGCCGATCTGTCGTGTCGAATTAGAATCGAGTTTAAGTTTTGACAGGTCCGCAAAACGACGAACGCTCGCAAACACGTACTTTTTGCACCCGACGACGCCATTCCGAAACAAAATGAATAAGTCTTTGAAATTACGACGGCTTGTTTAAATTGTGGTTATCCTGGCGCTGAAAACTCGCATTTCACCGTGCTGACAGTTGACACATGGGAAATAAGTGATTTTTGCTGCGCTGAGATGTCTTCTGTATTTGTGTTATCATGTTTCAGCTTTTTCACTTGACATTTGCCTGATGAAATTTTCATGTCTGGTGCATACGCTCTTACAAAAAACTAGTCGTTTAATTGTCGCAGATTGTGCCTCAAAGCGCCATTCTTAAAAAAGGACAATTAGGTAATTGTGTTTCCTGTGTGATAGGGTTCTCAATATGCAAACATTTTAAATGTTGTTTTGTCGCTTATTTCAGAATATTAGGTTTGCGACAAATGTCAACAGCACGACGACGTTTACCAGTTTCATGAATAGTTAATCGCAATATCGAGTAGTTTTTTAGGAATTCTTCGATAGTTCTAAGTAATTGTACTCCAACTGGCTACTTACTGACCAATTTCATTTGCCATTAAATAAATGACTACCAAATTATCGAATGTTTACGAAGTATCGTGTAGGTATTATTTTAATATTATAGTATTCTTTGTCACCTAATTCGTAAAGAAAGACTGTTCTATTTACCTAAAATTTTGCAAATTCTTGTGTGTTAAGCAGGGAAAAATAAATTAATTTACAATAGGATTAATGTGCAAATAATTTATTAATTGGATGGGCGATCTAGCAGCCCTCAACTATGTAATAAGTCGCATGGTGCTTGTTTTAGTTTCCGTTAGAAATATTTCGTATAATGGGAAGTGTAGAACGAAAAAGTAGATGACCATCAATAGGTATTACAAAAACCGTTGAAAAAGTTAGGGAAATAATATGATATGAACCGAAACCCTCAATTTGTTATTTAAATGAGGTTATGCATTTGAAGGATTTGTCAACTAAACGTTTGGAAAAGTAAAAGAAAACCACGGCCTCCTTGAAGACACATTTATTTGAACTCTGGTTACATGTGTGTAATTAAAAGAATAAACAACCTTAAAACTACTTTGTTGAAGAGTTTCGCAATTTGTTACAAGAGAGTGGTTCATCGTTTATTGTCCCTGTCACAAGCAAAAAAACTAAGACAATTCAAACAATTCTATTTCTCAACGCGGCGACCAAAAACATTAACACGTCCGGTGTAACAATATTAAAGTGCTTTAAATTCCGTAGAAAAGAAAAATTCTACAGTCATTGATTTGACTCGTGATCACTGCTTCAGTATTTACAAAATGACGAACGAACTAGAACAAAAAGTGATCACTGGCTAAGATAATGATTAGTTTTAATTTAGGAATTATGGACAACATTATGGAGTTCAAGGGAGCCAAAGCGTTGTAGAGTTTCAACTTTCTTCTTTTTTTTCCTTGATAGTATCGTATATTGTGAAAATTAATTTAGCATAATCTTCCCTTGTCTTTTTCTATTCACGTGGCAAATAGTGAATTAAAAGCACTTCATCAGATTCTCAAAATACTGTTTCTTTCCTGTTCAGGTGGTTACACGAAATTTCTGAGGAGGTACGAGATCTTTGTCTATTTATTTGATACCGTAAAAATCTTTCAAAAAATCCACAAGATCTCATACATCTTGGTAATTTTTGCACAACGTTTTATCGACACTAGTTACTGAAAAATCACACTCCTTTATTTTATAAATTTCACTGTGACTCATGGGGAATCCATATCACTGTTTTCATGTGTCACGACAGTTCCGGGATGTCTGGGCCCACTAGATTCGCGATCAAGTTTAAAATCCATGCAACACTTCACTGATATCCGTACAGACCTTTTGGAAGGATACCTTTTTTCAACAAAGACATTTTATTACTGCTCAATCACTAGTTGATTAACAGTTTTATATGAGTCAAGTCAACACCTTCTACATCACACATCAGAGACAATAAATAACGACTATCCTCGTAAATTGCTTCCCAAAGTAGATAATATGAGCAAGTTGTGGTTCTTGAAATCTATAGTATTGAAATACCATTTTCCCCAGATTTTTATTGGTCAAAAAGAACCTAAATGAGTAAAACAAAACAAATTTAATTTCATATTGTTTACATTTTACCAATTTAAATCTGTTTTTCTACTCCTACATATAAAAATACATTTATTTTACGAATGATAAGCAGTGCTAACCATTACACACGGCCGTGAGTAATGACTCATTTCTCCACAGATTGTAACCAATCCCAAAATGGCATTTGATAATTATCGCATAGACTATACAGTTGCTACGACACACTGCAATATTCGTGCGCCACAATTACCTTGAAATGTCATAATTCGCGAATCTGTGTGTTTTGAGGACAAAGAAGTAATAAACGAAACAAATTTGTACGTCTTAGAAAAAGTATCGTATTCACTCGCGTGTACTATCTATTACCCACTCGAATGATTACAGCACTCGCCTACTGCTCGTATGGCAAACTTCATTCTAATGGGTAGTAACCATCTTTACACGCCAGTGTAATTTACTATTACTACACAATGCGATATATTTCTTTTAAAATGAATATACACATAATATTTACTCCTACTTACGATTTTCTTTTATAAAGAGAAATTCCATTCCCTTCTGATTTTTTCAAAATAGCTGTAAATAAACACTTGACTTTTGTAAAACGAAAGGGAGTCAACTAACTGCTATGTCGTCATTAAAGGCCAGAATTTGCCATTCTGTTGCCATTTACCTGAATATTGTATAGTGCGTTTGGAAAATTCTTCTACTACTTTAGACAATGAAATTAATTTTGTATAAATATAATTCTTCTTTTTTCTTAAAATATCCCAATTTTTTTAATGGAAACGAATTGCTCAGTTTAATATACATATACCAATTTTTTGTCATTTAATTGTGAAATTTTCCTACTAAAGGAATAATTAATTTTATGCAGGGCATATGTCGATAAACTAGTGAAATTGTGTCTATTGTATTCACTGATATTTCCTAATGATGCTTCAGAAAACAAGCAAATAAATCATCCTAACACGTTATTACCCTCCTATTTTATAACCATTTTTTTTATATATACATATCTAGAACTTTCCCCTTCTATTATTAATATGAAACATTTTTTACCCATTTTCTAAATGTATTCGAATGTTGTTAATAATCGAGCCATTTAAGCTGTCTTTTCTTAACCATACCCAATAAATGTGTGCAATATCGAATTTCCTTTATTGAAACAAATTGTTAGTAGATATTTTACAACATTAAATTGGGAAACTTGTTCCAATTCCAAATATTCCATTATTAATACATAACTAAAACGGTTACGAATTCTCTCCAGTCACATACAAAGACTTTTTAACAAGAACGTATCATCTGTCTACTGAGCTTGTATTGAAATCTTCAGTGCAATCGATCAAAATCGTGGGTGGATTGAAGATCAAAAATGCAATTAAATAATTTTCTCTTCGTTTGGGTAATCTCGGCTGAGAATAAACATTTTTATTTTTTATTTCAATTTCGTTAAATTAATTTTTTGAAAATCTGACAGAAACACAGTCATATCATCTACGTTTTTATCATGTACTAATGCAAAACATTTTATTTGCTAAGCGTCCCCGTTCTGACATAACATTTCATTTCCAAAAACGCACACGAGGCAAAGAAAAATCGTCTGGGAACATTGGAACCAGTTAAAATTCTGGAACCGAGGGTATATACATTAGTTGCGAACAAGATTGATGACTTTTGATTTAATTAAGCAAGCTGGGACGCGTCGCACAAAGAAATCCAAAAAGTAAGAAAATGAGAAGTTTCCTTTTGTTGTTTTTCGTCGGGATCTCGATTTAAGCACTAATTTCGAGCACCTGCTCAAGTAAAAGCGATCAATAACTCCCCATCAGAAATAAATTACAAAGATCGAGTTAAAGTCAAGTTGGTTCGTTCGTTTAAAAATGTCCGACGTTTAATCTATTACGGGATCTTACTACTGCACTTTGCCGGGAATTTTTACACGTCTACACCGGTACATGTGCATGCTGTCGTGCTATCTGGTCGAAGAATCCAAAAGAAATACCTCCCAGCATTTCTGTCAATAAAACGGAGCTTCGGCGGGTGTTTCTTTGAAAAAGTCTTCGTTTATGCGTGTGGCGTTAATATACATAAAGATTGCCAACGCTTAAACCTGTTGAGGTGGAAGATTTTTTACGAGGGGGTCATAAAACGAAATTATCGGTTGTGGATCTTCAGTAAAGTGGCGCAGCGTCTCGAAATCAAGCACCTGTTAATATCTGTAATATGCAGTAAAATGGTGTCTGCGATACACTACTCGGTCTTATGTGTCTATCGGCGTCGGTGTAGTCTTTGTCGATGGCTATTTTCGAACTCTCGTAACCGTAACAGTGTGGTCCAAGTGTTTGCATGCATATGGTAAATTCAATCTGCTCGGATATTGCCTCAGAACCTGACCTCTCCTGCATTTCAATAGAAATGAAGTTGCAAATACTTAGAAACTTGGCAACTTATGCAAGTTTCCAACCGGGAACGATAATAGTGGAGGGAAGAGGATATTGTTGATTATGCACACAAGCGAGTTTGCTTTTAATTGTTCTGCCAACTTATACTTCCTCAAACAGTAATAGAAATTTGAATGCTAATACTCATTTATAAAGTATATACACCTAAGTAAATACCGTTACGCCGAATCTCGTTTACTTTAATTCCCTCGGTCGAGTAAAAAGCCGCTTTTCTACGTTTTCGGCGGACAATTACGCTACATAAACATAAACCCGATAGATAACGGAGTTTTACTCACCACTAGGGGGAAATTCGTAGAAATAGGCCGACCGTGGACTCAGGCATCTGCAACAATACAAAAAATGATAGCACACAACAACTTTTCTTGATTGTTTTCCTAAATCAACAACACCGAATACGACGTCGACACACCTCCACACAATCACTTTTTATGTCGCATGTTCTAACTCTCCCGGGGAATAAATAATCACAAAAAAATCTAACATCACTCAGGTTTTAATGTCTTTTTTCGTTGAATTTATCGCGGCCCAAGCTGATAACATGTGACTTGACAAATGTCTTAGGGCGGACACTAATTTAGTGCTCGCCCCTTTCGAACTACTGTGACTAAAAGATTTAACGCCATTGTTAAAAGTTGAGATTGTAGCGGAATTTTTTCTTCGCTAAAATAAACAAACCTTCATATATGAACCATAATAACATTCCTATTTTAGCAAGAATTTTTATAAACTGCACGAGATACTATGCACAATGATCTCTCTTTGATTTTTCATAGTCTGGCAAAAATAATAGCATAGAAAATTGAATTTGCTCCAGATATTCACGTAAACAACTTTTCAAGAATCAATACAACTGCAATGTGATAGTGCTGAACTTTACTTCAATTCTTTCGTTTATTGCATACACAAGAGAAATTCTTTTTTTATATTAAATATAAAAATTTGTTACAACAAAAAATACTTTGTGTAGTGGCTAACAAAATAAAAATAAAAATAAAAGAGTCTGCTAGTATTTTTAGGCTTGTACGATGGAATATTATCGTACGTTCAAATAAAAACCTGGGCTGTGTAGGCGTTGAAAAAGCAAACCATTTGGAACAGTGTAAAGTTTGAATTTCCCGCCGTTTGATACGAATGACATTTGTTTATGTTTAATCGGCAAATGACTGAACATGTTTGTTTTCAGCAAATGTGCCCAAGAATCGTTAGTTACTTTATTTTTAATGTAAAATATTGCAAAAAAAGAAAAAACAGAAAGATTTTTTGTTCATAAATTTTAGGTTAGCTATCAACATGCTCTAATTACAACTGTCAATTTACACTTTAAAAAAGCAAAACAATTGACGGTTTCCAACACCTTCCCAGCCCAGGATTTCACTTGAACGCCCGATATAATTTGAAGATTTGAAATAATCATTTGGAAACAAATGTTATATTTTGTTGAGCAAACGCGTAAAATCTGTTGAATGTAAGATCTTGCCACAACAAATTTGTTGTTTACATTGACTGAAATAATTTTAATTAAGTTGATGGGTTGGGTTGTAGTATTGGCGGAGCTTTTCTTTCGTCCGCTCGAACAAGTTCACCGTTTAATTTATTCGGAAAAGCATCTGGGGCAAACGTCTGATTGGTAATTCGTTAGAAATTCTCAAATGAAAACCTGACTCAGCTTCGGCATTTTCTTTGTCTTTCCTTCCGTGTTTGCTCGTTAAATCAAAATTGACAACGTCGCGACTGGCGTGCACACGTATCCGTTACCGGAAAGCTCAAGCTTTCTCCCAATTCCGACGACTATTCCGACGTTTCAACTTCCAATATCATCAATAATTTCCATATTTACTTTATAATGCAAATACAGTTTGCCGGATACGTGCCTCCGGCCAAGTCCGCAACTCTTCCAGAATCCCACAATCAGACGGCATCACGTAATAAGCTTTATGGCACGTTTTTGGCGAACAAATACGGATTCAGGAGTCCTTAATTGATATTGCGACAGGAGTTATGAGCTGCCGTTAGAAGAATCCCAATCAGGATGTGATATCCACAGGCGAAAATCTCATAATGGCGTCTTGACCGCTGCTGTTTGTTCTGGCGGGGGCGGTGTTTGAGGACGCGATTAAAAAGGAAACCGCCGCCGGGGGGACGGTGGCGATTTCCGGTCTCGGCGTAATAACTTGTAATATAATTATATAAATAAATAACTGAAGGAATCGTAAAAGTCGGCGAGCGCAACCCCGGCGGTTTTATATTCTCATTTTGACAAAATGTGCGCAACGTAACGACTTCAATAAAATAAAACGCGATTGAAGATCCTCATTGGCGTGAACCTCTTCAACACCCATTCCGTCGACTTCGCGATTCTATACGGATTATTTCCACCTCCGGAGCGATTTAATATCTTCGTTATGGCCATTTTTTAACGAGATAATGCAAATTTTTCAAGCAAACTTTCGAGTCCCACGCTTCGGAATATTGCTGCCAGCTCATAGAAGCTTCACAACTAAATTTTCCCTACGTAACGTTATCAAATTCGTGCGAATCAGAATCACAAAGTTACTGAACACCAGATCTATAGAATTACTCCCTCTTGCCTGGGGGTGCAAATTCGGGCGTTTTCAGGTGTGTCTTACTCTTTACGTCACATGTCAGTACCAAGAATCATGATTTATTTCCACCCTTACGTGAAATATTACTCGAATATAAAACTCTGCCCCAACAAGTGCAAAAGCTTCTATTTCGAAAAGTGAAAATCAAAAAAAGAATTTCTCTTGATGGAATGAAAAGAGGGCTGTACACTAACCAGCATCGTGCAGAGAAATATTCATAGCAACTTGCTGTTTGGTGAATTTTGGGACATTCTATAGTTGCATATTTTCACAAAATGTCGTTATAATGATAAAAACGAACTTAGTTAATGAAAAAAGGTACAACAAAAATAATTTTGACGACTTACTTGTAATATTAAATAATTCATGGTATTTCGTTTATTGCATGTTAAGAATGTTTATTGAACATTATGTGCATATTTTGACCAGTTTTTCCATTCCGTTCTCTATTCATGACAAATAAATAACGACAGCAAAAACAGAGATAATTAGAAACACATTTCTTAGCGGTCGTAACATCAATCCCCCGAGATAGTTGCTTCCTTTGAAATAATACAAGACTGCCCTGATCAACGCAACAATAATTTAAATTTATATTAAAATTACTTTCGCACGCGAGGAGATCTTGTACTGGGTTGGAATTACGATTCAGAAAACCATTCCATGGCTTCACACATAATTTCCAGGTAATCTGCAGGAAGATCGATTAAGGACGAGCCGGGATAAATTCTCAGACAAAGAAGTAAAGATTTCTCAATTTCATTTTGCATTTAAAAGTTAGATTTTCCTTAACGAATCACAGTTAAAATGTTCATAATTTGATTTTCTGAAGAGAAATATTTCTGGACAGGTAGGTGCGACTGAATCGATCTTTCAGCGAGATTCTTGTTTTTATTTTCAATTCAAGGAGGTGAAAACTAACTACTCACGTTTGATAGTTGTGCTGGTGTTGTAATAATAGTGGTTGATGACTCGTAGGCGCTGGTCCCATTAACCTTTGCTGCTGCTGCCTTGCGATTTGCGCTCCAAATACTCCATATCCGAAGCCGTAAATTTCGTCTTCCTCTTTATCACTCAAACAACTCGAAGGCTGGAACAAGGCAACAAAATGAAATTGCATTATCCTTTGTGAAAGTGGAATACAAACTTATGCAACAAGAATGGTTCATTATTCGCTAGTACTACTAGTAGTAGAATTCCTAGCAACAAAGTAAATCATTTTAATAAACTTTCGAGAACTACCACCGACACACTTAAATTTTCTTTACAATCTAAATAATAGCCACACATTTCGAGGGTTAATTAAGCTTAAGCACCCCTCTGAATATGTATGAGGAAGAATAGAATTCGCACCGTACCACCCTCCACATGACTTACAATTCGGGATGGTTAATCCCGATACTGTTGTTATTTTTGGCTCGACAAAAAATAAATAAATAAACCTGAAGACGGAATTGGATTAGTTCACTTCCGCTGTTGTAAAGTGGGTGTGGCCCTTCCGTTGAAAAAACTCTTCAACGGTTTAGTGTCATTTTCTGCTTTATCGGCTAATTTAATTTAGAAAACTCCTTGTCGTAATTCGGGATTGGCGTGGCGTTTAGGTAAATGGGGTCCGTTGAAGAAAGGACGAATTAAAAATCGGATGAAAATATGGCGTTACCCACCGAGTATTTTCCGGGTACGTAAATAGGCTGCGATTGCGATGACGTGAGACCATGTCCTGCTGAAACGGGTGTACCGCCGACAGGACTGTAGTTGGCAGGTGGAGTGCCGGGCGTAATGGCACTTCGTTCCCTCGGTGAGGATTCTGCCCACTCGATACGACGCAAATCTTCGAGATGACCCAAAACATCCCCGTAGTGAGTACTGAACAAGTCGGCGTATCGTGATGCCAGACCCTCCAGATATCCTCGCTCGCCGTCCTGCAAATAAATTTTTCATGTTAATTCCGAAGACGTGACGTGTGGCGAATGCAACAAGACGCAGGTTCTTGCCGCCGAGGCAAATCAGGAGCGAAAGAAATACAGAATAGCAGAAGAGGAATGAGAGAAACTGTGCAGTGTCACGCAAAGTTGGCTGTAAAAGATCCCCATTTTTTTTAAATACTCCTATCAATTATAAAATCGTAAAATCTTCATGTTGCTTCTCAATGAAAAAATATACTGAGAATTTATTCAGTTAACGTTTCAGTTTCTCAGAAATCTTGTTATGGTCTCATATCTTTCAATTTTCGTATAGTTTTATCGTCTTTCTTGCGTAGTTTGTATATTCTTCTTGTAAGTTACAGTCTTTAATTTTCTTTTATACTTAAATCTGTGCAGCATGGCCATTTCATTCATCTCTTTTCACCTACAATGTCTATTTTTTTAACTCGTGAACTGCAGATTCTTTTCACATATCTTCTCTCATTTTTTTACTGCTTATCACTCTTAGAATTATTTTCGTTCAGGTATCTTTGTTCTTTTGTTGCTTTCATATAACACGCTCATTTTTAGTGTAGATTTTCTTACAAGTCATGTTAAGCGAAATAATCCCCATCTAAATTATATTCTTTGTGGTACTTATACATTTTTTGTTTGATGTCTTGTCAGAGCTTCTGTATTTCCTCTATTTCTCATATTTGTTTCATTACATTTTTACAAATTCTTAGTGCTTGTACTGCTTGTTCCTTTAATCCTTTTACTCATTTTCGTAAACTAATTTATGTTTGACTCTTTTAAAGATATAATTTTTGTGTTTTTTATCTTCGTCCTTTCTCTTGTTATTTCATCTTTCATGGTTTAATTTCTTCAACTGTTGTGATTATCCTACCAGTGATGAAGATTCTTTTCCTCTTATTTTAAAATCTATCAGTTTCCCCACCATATGTTTTTGAAAAGCTTTTCCTTTCTGTTTGTTTGTTCTTTTCATTTAATGATTTTTTTCGATTGTGTGTGTTTCCGTTGTAGATCACCATCAAGATGCAATATATTTTAAATCTTCAACAATCACGTATCCTCTTCTATCCCTTCTACAATCTTCTACGATTTTGTAATTCCGATTTTTTTAACATTATACAGGGTGTAACAGAAAAAGTGCATTTATTTTAACTGGTAGTAGTACTCATCAATTGTTCCCCCTTTATTTTGACGTGCTGTTCACGTTGAATGCAATTTTATAAATCATAAAACTTTTTTAAACAGGAATCGTAAAAATTGAATGTTTTTATTCCCTTCGTATTGCTTTTGATGAATAAAATGGTTTCACTTTCGTTTGTTTTTTTATTACTGCTGTTTGTTTTGTTTCTTTATTAAATATATTTAGATTAAAATCGTTCCATAGGCGAGTCAGCAAATCTTTAGTAAATTTAGATTAAATTTTAAAATCCTTCATGTTTTCGAAAAAAAAAAAAATTTAGAAAAGTTGTAGATGAGTCTTATTACCAGCTAAAATAAATGCACTTTTACACCCTGTATTTCGATCAACACAAGGTAACAAAAGTAAACTAAAATGGAGAATTATCAATAGTTAAAGGCTCTGCACATATTAAATATTAAAGATATTGTTTTATTTTTAGATTGAGCTCGTCAAATATCAATTTACTTATAAAAAAAATATATTTCGAGGAACATTATCTATACAGGGTGTATCTGAAATATATGTGTACAAAGAATTTGCCAACTTATAAAACTTTTCTTTATAACATTTTGCAAAATTCGCAAAAGTTTTCCAAGATTTTTTGCCCCCAATTTTTACCAAACGAGTCGTTTTGTGTGATTAATTAGTCTATATTTTTTTGCAACCATGAGAATTTAAATTTTAATTAGATTTCATTTTTTCTATAACAATGTAATCCATCTATCACAACAGAAAATTCCCGCTGTTATCCAAAGGCGGGTATACATTTTGATGGCTATTTTATTCCAAATTTTTGATCAATTTGTAACGCTTTTACGTAAAAATCAAATAGAACAAACGTTTCATTTAACAAGCTCTGCTACGTGTTAAAATTTCACACGCATTTTAGAAACACCCTGTATATTTCTTTTATTTTCTAATTCACATTGTTAACCATATTAAGTAGAAACATTAAAATGCATCTGAAATGAATCCAAAAATTAATTCAATATTCTCTATTAAAAGCGTTTAACTAGGGTTAAATTAAATTAATGGTAATTGTGAAATACATAAACCAAAAAAATGTGAAACTGGAATAGCGAAAAGTTCTCCGCCTGACCTATTTTCGACCTAACATTTAGACGTCGTCTTATCTCACATTATTGATTGAATTTCCGAGTATTTACCGGTTATGTGCTCCAGGGAGGTATTTTTAATAGTGTTCTAAACAATTCACATCGCCGTATTACGAAGTTATATCGGCATAGTCTGTTTGTTTCAGTTTTTTTATTTTTCCTTTGATGTTTTTTGGAATAATTTGTGTACTGACTTATTTTAAAACTCTTACTTGTAGATACAAAAACGAACGTGAATGTGGAACTGCATTCCTGAAGGAATTACTTCCGAAAAAAGAGAGTTCTGACCCGGCGCCTCCACCAAAAGCGCTACAACTATTTCAGCGCAACTAATCAAACAACTTTCGTTTTGTAAAAAGGTGAAGTGAACGCTCGTCGTGGATTGTTGGCAGTGCGCCTTATCAAGTTTCCGACAACTTTATTTAAAAGGGAACTTCATTAACATGTGGAAAGGGAATTTAAAGGCAAAGGGTTGATGATACCTCGTACGACCCTGTGCTCGGTGCCTGCAACCTTTCCCTCACAATTTGAACCGCTTGTGCCACGTGATACGCATTTACATAGTTCTGTGTAATACGTCACCCACATTTAGTTTAATAAGAGACAGTTAATTAATACCAGCGAGCGCATTTCCAAGTTCACAAGTCAAATATTAAAATAGCTCCTGTTCGGTGTCAGTTCCGAAACAAATGGCAAATTAATCCGCCCCTCACACAATACAAAAAAACCTAAAACACTCGTAAAACAAACAGAACTCGTGACGTCTAGAAATTGACATCGACCAATTTTACGTCGAACTCGTAAAATTTTAACGGTTTTTAGAACAGTTTATTGAAGTGCTTTGGAAAAATTTTAATATTCCAGGTGATCCCAAATGGGAAAAGTTTCGGTTCGCCTTACAAGGTGACGTGATGTTTTCTTGTACGGTGGGACGTTGATTAGGTACTCTTAAAACACCAATTTCGTCAGGGCTCTGTTTCAGATTTCCTCCAAGAAAAATTAGTTAACTAAAAATTGCCGCCGTTAACGCGAACCGTATATTTTTCCAACTTCTTTTCCTGAATGGAGTAATTTATCGACCCGACCCGAACCCTTCGTTTGTTGCCGACGATGGAGGCATTGCTCGTTCTTGAGCCTCGGCGACGTTAGGGCCCCGGTAATGCCCTAGAAATAGTGAAATAACCTTCTTCTGAAATAGCTCTTTTGAATTTTGCTGGTCTGCGGGTGGTCTACCCGAGGTGCGTTGGGAAATTTACGTCTGCGATCCTGGCCAGGACAATCCTACATCTGATATATTGCACACCACTAGATTTATTTTGGCAGATAAATTTGTAATTGCATTGCAAAAAAGTAGCTTATTATCCCTTGTAACTGTTTGAAGTGTCAACAGAAAGGTTTGTTGTAAAAATGATAAAATGAAAAGTTGAACGTGTCAGTGGAGAAGAAATCATTGGGCAAATTAGTATTAGATTGGTAAACAGTTTTTGTAGTCCTCTCCCTTTAAGTGGACCTCGGCTCTCTGGATAAAAAGCGGTAAGTAGTTGCGTCGTCCTTCCTGCCGGTTCAAATTAGGAAAACAATAACGACGGCCCCGCGTCAGGGACAAAAGACGAAGATCAGAGAGCGGGTCAGCTTTGGTGAATTTTTGATGTTGGCCCGGCACAAAAACAAATCGCGAACCGCAACATAATGCTCGATTAAAGCGCAGCATGTATCTTAATTACTTATCAGGAAAGTCATGAATATTATATTTTTAATTTGAGAGTGGCGGCAGGGCCGCGTCCGCGGGGCTAGCACTGCTCGGTGGCGGCGTTCGTTCCCCAAAACGAATATCAGTCCGTGCCCGTCCGACCGTTATGTACCGAAATTGAAATATAAATGGCCGGGCGACGACATCAAACAACGGCGTCATATACAATCACCTCGAGTGGGGCCCTCCGTCGGATTACGAGGGGCGGTCGGTCAAAGAGCGTCAGCAGTTGAATGCCAAATTGGGAAAGAGAGATTTACCTAAGCCGGACAGGAGTCGAGGAATTGCTGAGGGGACATGTGTTGCAGGCGTTTGTTGCTTTATTCCGAACGGCGAGCTCCGATTTGTGCATTATCATCACAAAGCCAGAACAAACAAGCATAATAAAAACGACCGCCCGAGAGGCCGACGCCGCTACAACCGAAGATCGCCGGCCCACACAGACTTCAAACGCAGGAATTTTAAATCCACAAAATAAAGCGGCCTCGCTGTAATAAAGCAATTACGGACCGGGACGAGGCCTTTGAAAATTTCGCTGCCAAAGAATCATTAGCCCGCTTACGAAAATGCACCGTGAGCCACATAATAAAATAATAATAGGCTTGTGTTTTACTTGGCGGCAACCAGTTATACACCGCGCATATAAACTTGCACCAACTAGGTATTAGACCCGACACGTGGTGCCTTCCAAAATTATAACCACGTCTTAAAAATGAATTTGAATAGTTTACAACGAGTAAGACTTGTTTCAAACAGGTACGAAATAAAATCCATCGATTCTCCATCGATCACATGGTGCTAATTTTAAATTAGCAGGGTTTGTTATAATAATTTTTGACTTTTTGTGTGAAGAAACTGGAATAATTGAATTTTAGCATTAGAAAAAATGTTTTATATATTTAAAACTAGCTGACCCGGCGAACTTCGTACCGCCTCAGATTGATTGTCGATGCGCGCACAATGACAAATGACATAACCTTCAAAATGAATTTTCTTCATAATTTTTTTTTCGTGATTTTTTCCGATGTTTTAAGAGTTATTCTGCTATTCGGGACACAAATCCAACAATCAAAGATCATAAAAATCTGTCCAGCCGTTCTTGAGTTATTAATGGTGTAACTAACCCGATTTTGTTTTATTATATTTAGATTCAGCTGACGACAAGATACTAACATTAAATTAAAAAAATATGATTTTTTTGGGTTCTATGAATCAGTTCAAGTGAAAATGAACAATGTAATTAAAAATTATGTAACATTATCCTCACAAAAAAGAATACAGAGTATTTCAGGAGTAATAATGAGACCGACAGAATTGAAAATGCAACCCACAATACATTTACAAAAAAAGCTGAACATTAAAATTAAAATATCCAGATATTACACTGTTTTTCTTTTGCTTTTTCTCTTTTGTCAGTTGTATTTCACTATTTCTCAAAACTATTTCATATTTACTATTCCGGACACGGAATCTTGGCCAACATTTTTTTTGAGAAAAAAAAAGAAAAGATGTAAACCAATCATTAGTGTCATTAATAAATGACAATTATTAAAAATCGCTTTGAGGTTTTTATTGTGACATCAAAAAAGCAGGGAAATAGCATTATCTAAATAGGCATTATCGAGTCAAAAGTTGGGTTATATTCAATAAAGGCCAGTTCACACATATTTGTCAGTTAAATGTCAGTTGTGGCCAAGCTTCCGTGTCCGGAATAGTACGTCACTTTGACATTTAATAGAGATAGGAAATAGTTTTGAGAAATAGTGAAATACAATTGACAAAGGAGGAAAACCGAAAGAAAAACACTGTATCATGATCAGGGTTATTCTAAATGATTGTAGTCGAAGTAGGCGTGAAAACTGAATGTAAAATTTATGGTTGCCGCTCCACATAAAAAAATCATCAAAATGATGTGTTAAATTGGGTGCAAAACAACTCACTATTTTTAAAATTGATTGTAAAACAACTCAATATTTCTGGATTCAATCGTTAATTTAACAAAAATAAATAAAATCCTCATCACTGCACTTTTCACCTAAAAAATGACAGTGACAGCGACACAACTGACAGTTCACATGAAAGCGGCAAAAAAGTAATAACATGGGCATGGCCTACTTCGACTACAATCATTTAGAATAACCCTGTACAATTAGCAAAAACTCCACTTTAGATTCAAAAGCTTTGAGTATCCTGCTCAGATTGAGCCTTTTGGTTTTTTTACTCTATCATAAATTTAACTTTTCTAGTTACCATTTTATTCCTATTATGCTGTTACATATTTCCATACGAGTCTGCATTGTTTATTTTTATGCTGCGGGCACAACTATGGGCAACTATGGTGAGAATCTCTGTTGGATGAATCAGATCCCAGTTGCGAACTGCACCATAAATTAAATCAGCGTCAATAACGGCAGGTTGCAAGACAATGGGAAAATGACATCACGTTACAAGAACTAGTCTCAACATGCGGCACTCGAGTTCTGCAGTTAAATAAAGAAAAATTGCGCACATGCGATTATGTTGCAAATAGAATTAAGACATTGTTGCACATACTGTTTGAAAATTAGCATACAAAGGAGGTTGCTTTAACATTACTTGAGACAATGGAACATCTAGTTCTATTAAGGCTAGTCAAGGCAAATAAGACGACTCCGTGCGCGAAACGCGGTGTAATATGCACTTCCATCACAACATTTTACGCCCGTGAGCTCCCGCTTTAATTAAAAGATTTAACAAATAACACGTAAAATATGCGCTCGATACTAGTCAAGGGAAAATTGAATGTTCAAAGATGCGGAAGACAAATTTGACGGTTGGCGGCGTTTTGCTAGTTGGAGGGGTAAACATTTTGCATTGTTGCAGAAGTGATTTTATGCAAAATGTAAACTAGTCAAATGTCACGGAGTTATGGTAATTGTCGATTCTGTTGGAAGGCAACGATAACTCCAGATCTCGAAGATAAAGTCGATAGCTTTTCAATGATGGATCCGCAAGGCCATTTGCATAAGTATACCGTGGATACAACTTATTACGATGATTAATAGGGAGGCCGCGACTTACAATAATTCATCGCATTACAATGAAATTGAATCAAGCTAAAGGCGAAATATTACAGCGGCTGCACACATCTTATTTGAATTTCAAAATTTGTACCAACTAATGGACTTCACTTTATAAGATGTCAGCATTTCGTGGTGAAAGAGCACAGTTGGATGGCAAATTTGGCCAGATCGTCCTCCATTCAGACATCACCACACAGGACCAATCTAGTTCGCAACGGAACTGGGTCAAAATCTCCATTTAATCAAATCTGCATATCGGTTCTTCCACACAAAGTTATGAGACGGCTCCTCGATTTTATGCAGCGTCCTGTGGTGTTCTTGCACCGAATCACGGAAATATTTGCGAGTAAACGGGAATTAGTGTTTGCAGCATCGAAACATCCTTAAACGCCGTCTGAAATTTGGTGAAAAGATCCTTTGGCGGCCCACTAAAATGCGCACGTTTCCGCTCGAGCAATAAAGGTATTTCTACTTTAGTTCCTGTAATGGTATACATTATGAATAGCAGGAATACGTTTAATCTAAGCCGCAGCAGGCGAGCTTAGGGCCGCTTACGTCTTATTATAGTACTGCAACCTCTTAACTTGGAATATTCAAGTGAATCGTGTTTTGCAGGGATTAGCAATCTCTGTCACTTTACACCAACCAACCCTGTCCCGGCACGCCGTTTTCAGCCCTTCGGCATGGTTTATTAATTAATGCATTCATAAATTCCCTCAACGTCGCGTCCCAAGAAACAAACACTGCACCGCAACTCGCCCAACACACATTTCCAATATTTGCATGATATGGATCGTGGAAAAGTTTGGTACATAAATCCGATGCACGTCTCAGGTCGGACAAATCGGCTGGCGGATTCGCAATAGCAATTTATTAAGCAAAAAGCAAATAACAAATTTAATGGCGGAGCAGGATAATTTATCGCCGGCCTATATAGAAAAACCGCTGCTATTGGGTAATTGCCGTGCAGAAGAAGCGTAGAAAATGTAGCGTGGATCATGAATTATTTTTCCCAGTTAATTTCGCTTTATAATTACAATTCCATGACAGGTCACGCATCTTATAAATTTTAAAATGGGCCCGAATTGTCTTTCACCGAGATTCCGGAAAATTAAAGCAATTTAAAATTCTTTTGCAATTCGTGGTGGCTCCGCGACAGGTAAACGCCTAAATTTGATTACCTTCCAGGTTATTTAATAGCTTCTTCTGGAATCTCTGCTGACGGTTGAAATTTCTTCGGGCAGTGATTAAGCCGAATTGGAAGAAAAATCTGAGACTGGTCGTATTGCGCGGCGCCACGACATTTAGCAGGATTTGCATAAAAATGGACGAACAACGAAAGAACTATCGCAAGTTCGGCTCGACTTACACATTCCTTTTAGGAGAGTCGAGGATTGCGTCTCTTCATCATCGCCGTTGAGGGATCATCTCTTGCTTAATCATCACGGATTGAAACACAACCTTCATTAATTCAAGGGAAAATTCGGAATGATAAATTGCTAAACTAGGGAACCAAACAATAAGTTCAGAAGCGTGGTCATCAAATTTATCATACAGTTGAGTCGACTCGAAAATGAGATTTATCAGTGAAAAAAGAGGTTTGTTAATAAGTATTGTCCGATAACGAGGAGCTTTGTTGCGGCGCTTTATGAAAAAATTCGGTCTATTAGGGCGGTTGTAAAACGAGAGGGTAGAGTTATTTGAATTCAGGAAATGTGAAGAGTGTCCGAATTGGTGTTTTTAAAATGCCGTATATGGGCAAAATCAACATAATATCAATTAACGCGTTCGGTTCCCAAACATCAAAGCAAGCACACAGATGGAATTGGTATGAATAAAAACGGCGCATTAACATATCAAAGTGAAGGCCATAAGTGCGGACTGCGGACAGAATAAACTGTATCTACGAGTACGAGTAAATTCGAAAAAAAAAACGACACATCATTTGGACAAGTAGAAATTGACAGAAACGAGTGGGGCGAATGTGTTGGTGCCCCACAAACTACTTCCATATAAATCTGCATTTTGCAAAATGTAATTGTCATGTGCCAGTCGGATGGAATAAAATGAAATCCGTGTAGGTGCGCCGTTAATATCGCAAAAATTGCAACGCACTCAAAATTTCCCATCATTTCCCCAGATGTGTAATTATTTAAAACGGGCTCCAATTATTTTATGCAGTTTTTTATGCGGTGCTGATGTACACGTTTACGCTGTAAATAATTCCACACATAAATCTCTTCAGTTAGTGCCCGTGGTGACAAGTCATATTTCACGGCATATTTTTGTAGTGGCAACTAATTCTAAACGGACTGGGTGTCTGTCGAGCGCGACTCGCGCGTTTCCCCCGGAAAACCGACGTGAAAAACATTTAATGGGGATGTTTGTCATATGCCGATACGAAGTCGCCTCCTAAGCTTTATAGATAATTGGCACTCACGACCAGGCAGAAGTCTATTCCCGCTGCGTCCAGCGGTCACTCCAAAAAGCTCCGCTATCGCTTTCAAGCTCATCAGAAAGCTTTCATCGAACCAAACTCCTGCGGAGTCCGTCCCAGTCCGCATACAAACCAAATTGGATTTCCAACTTATCAGTTACCGAAAGGAACATACAAGATTTATCCCGGTGCCTATTAACCTGCTCGATAAATAAACTTCGTCTGGTCATAATTCAGTTATCTGCAAACCGGGTTGGTCGCCAAATTGCTCCGGGAACAGTTTACTTGCACTACTTGATGCAATTAAAATCTGGACGCGGCCGAGTCCCGCTCGTCCGACACAAAATTGTCATTCCATTACTCACCCCTAAGGTGGATTCAATTATTTAAATTGCTCTTGTCGCATGTATCAATATCGGCTGCACACGCGTCGGCACAGATTTTAAAGTGAAATGTAATTTCAACCGTGACACGTGTAAAATTTACCTAATGCTCGGCATCTTATCTAAATTCGAGTTTCTTTGCAGCCATTAGGTAGCGCATTCTGCACAGGTGCATCGCGAATTGCACATCAGACACATGTTCGCCAAGTGTTTAAAGTAATCCTAGTGCCCGTATTGGATGTTAATAAAGTGAAACGAAACGCTGTCAAGTGCAGTAACAATGCAGCGGTAAATCCTATTAAAAATATTATTTCAATTTAACCATTCCGGTAACGAGTGAATGCAGCGATTAAAAATAATCGCTTAAAAGCATCGCCTGCTCGCTGCCATTCCTCTGATTACATGCAAAAAATCGTTGCGAGTGCGAAACAGGGAAGGCGATGTTGATATAAAGGATTTGAGAAAAGCCTCGCTAAGGTACTTACTATTAAAGCTTTAAATAAAACAAAGTCTCGAGACAAAAATGAAAATATGGCTGCAATTACCGAGATGACGACTAATTGTGGGAAATTCGACAAACAATAATAAAATCGGGGCTATCAAGATTATCATTAGGACAAATTATAACATGCACTCGCTCGTCGAGAAGATTATTAGGCGTGGAAGTAGGAAAGGTGGAGGAGTTAGAATCGGCGGAAGCGGTGCTGAAACCGTGAACGTCTGAGTTAATTTCAATAAAGAAAGATCCGCCGGTGAGGACGTCATTAGACGGTGGTGTCTTTGTAACCCACCCCGTGTTCATTTTAATTAATGAGGAATGTTTTATTTTGATTCTATTGGAATGTGTAGTAGTTCCCTGTCCTAACAAGGCAAATAGCGAAAAACGACTAAATATATTCAGCCTCGAGTCACACCGAAGCGACAACTAATGAGAATAATCATCGAACAAAAAATATGCAATTAATAGGACATTTTTTGCGACATAAAAACTTCGTCCGAGACTTGTTCCAACAGCTTTAGAAAAACTTAATTAGTTTTGGAAAAGTTGGTCGCGAATCGAGCTCGAGTGGAGTCTTTGCTAGATGAAAATGCAAAAACTAGACGAATTCCGAGGTGTTCTCGAGCGGTCAAATCGTGGGGGTTAATACTTGAGACGGTCCTCGAGACCGCTCTTGTTTGACGGAAGCAACAGACTCGCGTCGAGCTTGCATACTTGCATCTTTCACATTCGAGGGTCGAAAGCTAAGCCGTGCTTTAATAAAAGATTGTTTGCTCGTTTCCCTCAACCGACTTTCCTTCGAATCAATGATCGATGACGATCACGCATTAAATCCTCTCTCGTCATAAAAAAGCTTCAAAAAGAAACACAATCAGATAAATTTGCGGACTGTCCGAGAAACTGCTATCTCAGCTTTTGAAAGAGCGACGAGATGCGTATCGAGCTTTGCGACGTAGACAACCAGTTATACACGCCGAGTAATTGACGGCGAGTTATTGTGGAAAAATCCGCAGGTCCCGCTGCCCATTTTCAAGCTTAATGACGGCGGCATCAAGGCCTCCAACGGGGATGATATTTCGCCGGCGTGTCATTAAAGGTGGCCGGGCATAATGAGGGCAAATTGTTAGAAAATTGGCTTATTAAAGCGCATTGTGCCGCAGCACTGCTCTTAATAAGGGTAAAACCCATCAATCACACCATTAATGCACAATTTCTATGGGCCCTGTTAATGAAGTTGTGTTTTATCAAGCTCCTTGGGCGTCTGCCAAAGGAAGCTTTCGCTAAGCGACCGTGCCGAGCAGGAGTCGCTCGCTCCGCTTTCGGAAACTGTTGTCGTGATTGGACGAGTATCGGTTAATGTGGACAGTAAATCTCGAACCATTCGCCGGTTTTATTCGTCGGGATTTCCTGATTGGGTTTATTCCCGCATGGAATCCATATATTTGAGTGTTTTCAAGAGGCAGGATTTCACAAATAGCCGAATTCCTGCGGCGGACCGTGTACGGATCAGGTTCGCAGAACTGCTCCTCAACTTTATTTGCTCCCGAGAATAACACGTCTATGCAGGTCTCGTTTCGGCAATTTACCGAACCAGCAACTTATTTTAATCGGATTTTTTACAGCGAGACTCGCGGAAACGGTCTTGTTTTTGTTACAATTAACGAAGAATTTTATAACAGCTACAAGATGTGCTCGCGTATTGTTTGACGGAGATTCGCTCGAGTCTGTCAGTTGAAGAGGACAAAGCCGAAAACTGTAATGTCAAATCGATACTCAATCTCGGAGTTTCCATTCTTCTGCCTACTTCTGCGGCTAATTAATTTCCAATTAACATTACGTTTCTCAAGCGGAGGCGAAGCCTAACGAGGGCCGTCGTTCCACTTTTATTATTCGGAAAAAAATCGGTTGTCATTTCGGTCGGAGCGAGTTGGATATTAAAACCTGAAAAGTCGAGCAAATAACATTTTAAAGGGGAGGAAAATTCGAAATGAAAAGGATTAAAAATAAGTTGTAAAAGTCAAAGACATCGCTTAAAAGTTAAAAATCTCATCGGCAAACCTCTAAATTTCCACTTCTAAAGAATTTCGTCGAGCATCTGCATTTGAAATCCTCATCTTTTTAATTCATCAAAGCAAAGTAAAATTCGTAGCTCGGCTCGGGGTTAACCTCTCAGTGAAACCGTAGAAAAGTGGTCACTCGGCCAGTTCAAAGCTGCAAACTTCTGCCAGTCTACGGCTGAATAATGGCGAACGTAAAAAAGGGATGTACCATCCGGGTTAAACAGTAGGGAACGAGTGAAGGACTAATCAACAACTACTCTCGCCACGAGAACTTATCCACTTACGTACTAATTATTGCTGGTTTAATGCGCTCGCCCCTCGGGCCAGTCTCTCAAGGGTTGTACGTACGCAGAAACTAATTGTTAAAACAGTAATGTTAGCATTGTCCACGGCGGGAAATTTATGCATTAAAACTCCACCTGCATTTAAAGCTTCACAAGCGACCGCCCTAACCTGAATGCACGCTAACAACAGACGCACTCTTGTTAATTTCATTTCAACCATTCCCGGTTAACCGCTCAATTAAAATGGTCCCATTCATTCCCAACAGCTTGCCAGAACAAAAAGGAACACACTTCATTGACTAAGAAACGCGTGTTTTTGCATATCACATCGCACACTCGTACCTACATAATAAATTAGCGAATACAAGAATCTCTTTGCTGAATCCAAAATTACACAGAATACTCCACGCACATCATTAACACACGAGTGGAATGCAGGACAATCTGGAGGATGTTAAAGGATCTCGCGGCCAAGGTGTACACAACTTTTTTTTTCTGAACATTTTATGACACCGAAAACAGTTGCACAAAGATCAATTTTCTAGTATCGTTTCTAGTGATTATTGAATGTGGGGTTGGTATTGATAGTAAATTTCAGTGTTAAATGTGATGTCATTTGAACCTGAATCCATATTTTGGATCAAAATAAACTATTAAGGGGGTAATCTACCTCCTTAATAGTAACAACATTTGGGAGACAATTTGAAATTTAATTTCAATGAAATGACATTGCTTTGTCAATACCAACCCAATTCCATTAAAATAAAAGTCACTAGATAATTTTTTTATATAAAAAAAATTAAATTGATTTGTATCAAATATTAAAATGACGTTTGGTTCAACGGCCGCGCCGTCGTCAAAAGCAACGGCCGTGAAATTGGATTTCGCAGCTTGTTTTAGATACGCGAAATGCTCGTTTCGCGTACGGTTGCACAAAAAAACTTTTTAACTAGATGTAGTATTACAGAATTAGCATACTTATGTCGAATGAGCTCATCGACAAAAATTAAGAGTTTGCAACCAGAAGCTCGAATAAAATTTAAAATTCAAATTGAAATTAGTGACAAAGAGAATAAAAAATTTGATGTCCTAAATGTCGATCAATACATTCAGAAAAAAAGTTTTCCAACGCAACATTTTACTTCAGACTCAGCAACAAATTAGTCTTGCATAAATAACATCTAAAAAAAAACACTGTAATCTGCGAGTTCTTGTCAAAAAAAGTTTTCCTTTGTCTTGACGGTTTAATCGAGCAGAAATTAAGTCATTTGTCCATGGTTCCAACATGAGGCATAGACAAAAAGTTATGAGAAAAAAGGAAGCACAGTTAAAGTTTATTTGATACTGACTCTTCGCTCCATAATAAGAATAAAAGAAAAAACTTGACATTAAAATGTTTGGACAGATGTCTTATTTACTGTTAACTTCGAGGTATTCACTTTTGAATTGTTTCTACCATAAAAACAATGTTAACATGTCACAGACTTTGCATTTTAATTTACCAACAAAACATTTTGAAGTAAGGGTAAAGGGCTAAACCTGAAATTCACATTCTTTTCAGCGTTGTTGACATTATGTAAATTGTATTTACGAAACCTTCCCGGTTTCCATAAAAATGAAATAAAAACAAGTGCGGTTATCAATATAACAACACTAATGCTATTATACAGGCTGTTCCAAAACTATCGCCAAAAAATGTTACACAGCAATTTCCCAAACGGTTTTTTTAAGCGTCTGTACGATTTTGCAGATGTTTAAATTTTTGTTGATTAAATTCTGACATTGCAAATTGTAAGGTAAATCGATCTTGTCAAAAATATAAATAAAAAAAAATATATTAAACGAGCGTTTCGCAAGCCTTGTAAAAGATGGAAAACAGTGTTTTTATGGAACTTGTCAGTTATGGAAATGTCCATTTAAAATAGCGTGAATACACATACACACATAGAGTGCTTAGATATATGATCTCTTTCTTCCAGCTTTTGCAACTCTTAATCTTTTGGTATAGCATATTTTATCATGTACTGTAAAGTTTTTGCGGCTGTTTTGGAACATCCTGTATAAAACAAAAAGAAAGCATTTAAAAAGTAATAATGAAGATAACGCCTAAGTAATTGTTTCTTTTCTGTGAATTATGTCAAAATTAGACGATTCTTTGCCTTATTACATTTTATTATTACATGTTTCTTAATTTGGAAAGTCAAACAACTCGACTGCGCTTCTATTATTCAAACCTTCTCTCGATTCTGTTATGATGCATTTACCAACCTCGTGGCGTAATATATCATTTCAGTTCATAAGGCGCCAATGTCTTACGCTTCTTGTTAAACTAGAGAGTGCAGCCAAAAACCTTGTACAGATCTTCGTGCCTGATGCGCGTGCTGATTTTTGAATGGTTTCGATTCAGATGACGCGTTTGACTTGAGAGTCGTTGCTTTGAGCAAACACAACCCAACGGATTTTTTTATTTCGACTCCAATTAAACCGGCACGACGATTTTTAAGCTTCATCCGCTGGAACGTCCGTGCGTTCGTTCTGCGGAAAATTATTACATCGAAACCGCCGAAACCGACAGTAATCCTATCTTTCCGACGAATCTGAATTGAATCGGGAGTTATACTGGGTTGTATCGTCGCGTCAATTTATCGTCGACCGCGGGCGATTTCCTGAAACTTAATGTTCCATTTTCATAGGCCATTTTCCGTACATCCTCTGTTTCAGTCGGCGCGTCCGCCGAAGACGTATTTGATCGCAAAAAATTACCTACCGGACTCCACTCCAGATCCCAATGGCGTCATTAAAAGGAGTTGCGTGATGTGAAACCGGAAACTAAGTCAATTCAATCATAGCCGAAGGAGACGGGTCTTTCGACCCGGCCGCTTTTAAACGTGGACTTACTTTTTTATTTATCGCGGGGAATCCGGATAAACGGGCGGATGATGCCCTCTCGGTGTGAGCGCTCGCGCGATGATTTTCCAAGAGGTTAATGCGTTAATGGTGGTGTTATTATGTTTAATGTGGTGCCGGAGGGCTCGTTTATATTGTATCTAGTGTGATATTATTTCGTTCAGGTGCTGGTTTAATGATACGGCATTACGGTAAAGCGAACGTCGAGTTTCTTTCGGGCCACGTTTGTAACCTGCTAGCTTACAAGGAACATGCACGACTCCTTATTACAGAGGGCTGTCAGTTAAGTGCGAAACCGGGAAATTAGGAAGTCAGTTCGTGTTTCCCAGTCTGCACGTGCTTGGGACTTCATATCAACCGTTAATGCTTAGGTAACCTTTAAAACATTGACTTATTTCAACTTTGGCCGCTCTTCGCCGGCGATAAATTGCGGAGATGCTTAATATTGTTTACAGGCCATCGGATGAGCTATGAGGGAGTCGCCGACGTATAATTTGTTTTGCAACTTTATGTTGCTCGTTTGTTCCGACCAATAAAGCTCAGGGTTGCATCTTGAAATTGTTTACTAGTGAGCTAAAGGCATTAATAGCTTCTCTCTTGAGTTTAATTTAGAGCGCATTCTTAGCAAATTAACAATCAAAATTCATTCAACTTGAGGACCGGGGCTTTCAGAGCGGAACGACGCCACTTTTTGCACTGAAAAATTCCCAAACTCTTTTTAATATTACTCCAGTTCTTATTGGAATACTTGTTTCGTGTTTATTGCATGTCGTCAAGCTGTCATCAAAGCTGTCATCAAAGTTTCTTCAATTAATTTCTTTAGTGAGGATCTTAACATCTTGACGAAATTAATACTCCCATGATGGCAACTTTCTTAATGGTCCATAACCAGTTAATGAAGTCATGTAACCAGCCAAATGGGGCTAAAAATACGCCCAGGATTCCGTTAAATATCTCCTTTAAAGTACACCGCACGACATGTCCATCGGAACACCCACTGTATTCATTCGATTAAGCAAATCTATTAAAACTGCACAGAAATTAATAACTAGTTTTTCTAGCAACCGGTTTTTATCAACTTTTAATTAATGTTTTTACATTTTTTACTATTTTGATAAGAATTTTACTGAAGAAAATCAACGACAATCTGTTAAAACAAGAGGGTGAAAAAATATCTTCCAATAATGTTATGTGGAGATCGTGAAATACCATAATTTAGTACCTAATAGTTATTTAAATTAGAGTACGGTAGGGGTATTTTACAGCGCGAAAAATAGGTTTCAGACACGAGGCGAAGCCGAGTGCCTGATTTTTTGGAATAGAGAGTACAGTGTTGTAGATGAATTCTCTGTCGATGAAAAATTAAACCTCAAACGTATCGTTCGTTATAGAATTTCCAAAAGTCCTGTTTCATCTTTTCAATTTTACTTTTTCGGCAATTTAGGCAATTAGTCTTCGAAATGAACAGAACGGTCAGTCGGAAGAGTTACCGAGGGGATATTTCCAGCATGGATACTTTATGGGACCCAAGAGAGCGCCATTGGAAAAAGTAACTCAGTAGTAAAATTACACAGAAAACGGCCACACTGGGAGACATCACGCGCGTTGCTCTCTTAATTAAAAATTGTCATTAAAACCGACCGAAATCCGTTTTTAACGCGACTTTAATTATATTAAAATCCGCCACAAGCAGCCAGCTTCGATTAGCAGCTTGCCTTGGTCGGATCTAATTTTAACAGGACTCCTTCGCGCCTATTTGTCAAAGCAGTCAGGCAACACCGGATCCAATTATATATTTTTTTCTTAAGTCACATACCTGAACGCGGATCACACTTTGTCATCCTCCCCCGACTGAAATCCTTATTTATATGCGTTCATCCTACGTGCACAAATCACATTCTGTGTTTAGTCAGTGTTGCTCCGTTTGTTAAGCAGGAAGCCGAATTTCCAGCTAACAAATTGGGAATCCAGACAATAAGAAATGCGGAGCGAAGCCTCCGTGAAAAGCGTCTTTCTCGCCGAACAAATTATACTTTACAAATGAAATGCACATGTAAGACAGTCGAAACGGAAGGATCTCCTCGACGGAACATATGTCGGCGAGAAATTTTATGACCGGAGAATTTATTTCCATCGGAGGACTGACGGAATGGATTAATTCGACGAGAGAAACGAGAAACGTCCTGCCGGACGAGGAGTTTATAAACTGGAAGAACCGCACATAAAAAATTATTATTTTCCATTAAGGAATTGGTCCCGCTTTAATTCTCGCCACGCTTAATGTTTAATTAAACTAAGAAATTGCTTAATTAAAATTTTATATTTATAAATGTTTTATGGCGTACCAGCAATTGGGGATTCACTTAATTACAAGCGAAATCATAAAGAGAGTGATAAGCGAAACGGAGGAACAAAAAAAGGACGACAAATCTCCTTCAAGCTCCTGACCCTGAAACTGGGCAAACATTTCTTCACTTTGATTGGTTGACCCATCCAATTAAAAAACCACGTATGACTCGAGCGTACGGAACTTACTAATTGGTACAGCTCGTTCGAGGGTTTAAGTTTGGTTACTAGTTAGCTACAAATTACACGTCTTAAGAAGGATGTTTTCTCAGTAATTAGAAAGTTGGATGTCTCTCGGTTAATTCCTGAGCGTAGGAAGTTACGAGTCAACGTTTTAAAATGCACTTTATGTGATCCTCCCTTTCCAAAATTGACACACACGTGGAAAGGAAACGAATACGAACGTGACTGTCTTGTCGATGTAATTTTGTTAAGAATGTTGCTTCCAGGACTGGTACGCAAACAATAGGACGCTACACGGAAGCGCCAAGAGGTTAGTTAAGAGACGGTGCAATTGAGAGCAGTGTTAACTGTTCGTGCAAATTCATCCATCTGCAATGTCAACAGCGTTGCCGTGTCAAGGGAAAATGAAAGAGGTGGATTGATGATGTACGAGTGGTAAAGAGGTGCGGTGAAATGTCTAAATGTGGCGCAGGTTGAAGCTTGTCAACAGAAAAAATTGCCGCAAGATGAAAATGCGTAATAAAACGAAGGGTCTGCTTTGTTAGTGTAAATCCCTTAATGTGCCAACACAGAATTTGATGAAGAGAATTTAATTAAGCTTCATGCGATGCAAATTAGCAAATGGTGAGCTTATTTATACATTATAAATATAGACAAAAATTTTCTAATTTGTCAAAACATTTGTACATAAAAGGCCGACAGCAAAAAGTTTCACAGTAAAAAAAAAGGGAAAAACATCCTGTTCTCGACCAGGAAACTCCAAAAAGGATCGCGAGTTTAATTTATGTTAAAATATAACAACTTACAAATGTTAACTTTTTAACACCGAGGGACCATCTTGCTTGCTGATTTGACATCACATCTGACAGCATGGACACGCCCCAAAACAAACGACTCGTGAAATACGACAGTGGGGCCGGTCAAATATTGGATAATAATTTCGTTATTTTGCTATTTTAGAGACTTTATTTTAATGGGGGATGATTTAATTATTAAATATTTCGTGTAATTGATGAATTAATCGTGACAAATGCTTGAAATGACCTTACATTTGACTCAGTCGAGACGCCTCTGGGACACTTCTACTCCTAGTACTTTAAGTACTTCTACTCCGCTCAGAAAAAAAAAACACTTTAACTGTCTATGTGGAGATACACAAAGACGCGATTTTCGACCACTTGAAGATAAAAATTATGATTGTTAATGTTCCATGACTTATGAACAGCTCAAAATGTTCTTGTTAAATTGAGCTCGGGGAATGTTCTCGCTTTGATGTGTAAAAATATCGGGTTTCGTTTTGAAACGAGAATTTCTGTTGAATATTTTGCTTATCATTATATAACCCGGATTGAACGCTCCTTTATCGGATAAAATAATCACGCAACGAGAGAAACCCTCTAAACGGTGGCGTTTCTGCTATCAGCCCTATTTTCTGTGATTGATGCGTGCACCATATCCCCCTCGGGGTCCCCCCCGGAATGTCCACCAGGTCTGACCGAGTGATGCATGGCAGAGATGCACTTTATGAAAGTGACATGTCGACATGACATGAATATAATTAGCCGCCCCTCTGCTGTACGAGCACTCCGTCGGAGCGCCCCTGCAAAAACTCCTCCACTCGGTCATCCTGCTCTTAGCTGACGATTTCCATTTCAAAACATTGGCGCCAAGCGTTTCGTCGTTTTCCGTTGTTTTAGGTCGGGAAAAAGGGACGGATTTATTGAATCTGCGACGGACAAGTGGGATGCTTTTATACATGACTTTTCGGGTTTTATTTGTAGATGTAGATTTGTAACGCTCGAATTTATTTACCATCCCATTTGAAAAATTCGCAGTTCTTGGTCGCCGGGGATTACAACTATGATAACGAGGGATATCCAGGCTTTGTGTAGCTGACGACCCGGCGACGAATTTCCCAGGTGGCGTCGTTTCGCTAAGAAGTATAAGGCCCCACTACGTCTTCGGGGATACAACTAAAAGAAACTATGAAATCCCTGTCCGCAGAACCGCTCCTCCACGCCGTATAACGAGCACCCGTCCGTCTGCCCCTGCTAACGAAGATGTCACCTGCAGGTACCGCAGATTTATGGCGATCCTTCCAGTTTTACGGCATCACCTTTCAGCTTCCTGAACGTTTCAGTCGTCGCAGGAGTCGCCGTTTCATTTCATTTGCACCCTTTTGTAACTCCTGTCTTGGTTTGATATTAATCGTTCTTTCCCTTTCTTCCATTTGCAGGCTCTCCCGCAATATTAAGGCAGACCTTATTCCCGACTCGCATGGGAAATGTTTACCGTTGCGAATTCCCATCACGTCCCACCGTTGCACTCCACTCCACGATCCGGCCCTTCCCCGATAGCTTCTTGTCAAACAAATATCGCTGCAGCGGCGCCTCTTCCGTTCACCTCCTGACAGGAATCGAATCTTGCAAGAGCACGAACGATACATCGGACGCATCCCGCGGATCATAAAAAGCGCTCCAGAATCTGCTGATTTCGAACGGAGGGAAAGGATCAAAGGAGAAATATGCAAAATTGGCCAAAAGTTTGAAAGATACTGATCGGAGCTTCTTCGGCAAATACTTATGTGACCGGCGAAAGTGGGTGCAACTCGACCGTATTAACAGTCCAACGGCAAATCGTCTCTAATTTAGCACAAAATAACATATTTCTCTAGTGAATCAGGATGCGGCAGGATTAGAAGCGGAGCGGCTTTAAACTACAAACTAGATTAAGATACTTCGCGATATTAAATTGCCAATAAAAACCACCTAACGCCGCAGCAAATCCCACAAATAAAAGCACATGAGGTAACATCATGTAAAATTTTCATGTTATTGCTATCTCATTTTGCATTTGCAATATTCACTAAAATTAACACAGTATTCTTGGTGCAGTTGGATTTTTGCAGATACGTATTTTAAATTTTGAATGCATGTGATTTTTTCCCACGATGACGATTGTAACTAGATTTTTTTCAAAAAAATCTTGAATAAATTGGGACTGACAGGCTTTAATATGGAAACTTTGAGTTTAATACGAACTAGGAAAGAAATGTAGGAAATTATAATACAATACGAAAAATTTTTTTCTAAATCTCTAAGAACTGTAGAAAATGCCTTAGAATACAATATTTGCAACAAGAATATTTAAGAAATATCAATTTTAACGCCCATAGCTCCCTTATTAAGCAACATATCACTTCGTAAAATCATTTAAACCCCAATAGCTCCCTTACTAAGCAACATATCGCAATGAATTTTGCACCGTTGAATTGCTCTTATCAAGGCGCTTCTTCTGAGCCGAAAAAAATTTACCTGGATTTTTCCGTTTTAGAGAAATTCGCAAAAAACCAAAAAATCCATATTTTTGGCTCCCACAGCAAAAAATGGGTTCAATGGCCGGAACTTTTACTATACCTGAATTCAACTCATCCTGTACAATAACTGACGGCAATTTGGTTCGAATCGGCGACATGAAATTTTTCCGAAAAAACCATGTACCCCCCCCCCCTTCTATCTAATTTTCACTTCGGAAAATCATTTAAACGCCGATAGCTCCCTTATTAAGCCACATATGGCAATGAATTTTGCACCGTTGGATTGCTCTTGTCAATGCGCTTCTTCTGAGCCGAAAAAAATTTACCTGGATTTTTCCGTTTTAGAGAAATTCGCAAAAAGCCAAAAAATCCATATTTTTGGCTCCCACAGCAAAAAATGGGTTCAATGGCCGGAACTTTTACTATACCTGAATTCAACTCATCCTATACAATAACTGACAGCAATTTGGTTCGAATCGGCGACATGAAATTTTTCCGAAAAAACCATGTACCCCCCCCTTCTATCTAATTTTCACTTCGGAAAATCATTTAAACGCCGATAGCTCCCTTATTAAGCCACATATGGCAATGAATTTTGCACCGTTGGATTGCTCTTGTCAAGGCGCTTCTTCTGAGCCGAAAAAAATTTACCTGGATTTTTCCGTTTTAGAGAAATTCGCAAAAAAACAAAAAATCCATATTTTTGGCTCCCACAGCAAAAAATGGGTTCAATGGCCGGAACTTTTACTATACCTGAATTCAACTCATCCTATACAATAACTGACAGCAATTTGGTTCGAATCGGCGACAAAAAAATTTTGGAAAAAAACCATGTACCCCCCCCTTCTATCTAATTTTCACTTCGGAAAATCATTTAAACGCCCTTAGCTCCCTTATTAAGCCACATATGGCAATGAATTTTGCACCGTTGGATTGCTCTTGTCAAGGCGCTTCTTCTGAGCCGAAAAAAATTTACCTGGATTTTTCCGTTTTAGAGAAATTCGCAAAAAAACAAAAAATCCATATTTTTGGCTCCCACAGCAAAAAATGGGTTCAATGGCCGTAACTTTTACTATACCTGAATTCAACTCATCCTATACAATAACTGACAGCAATTTGGTTCGAATCGGCGACAAAAAATTTTTGGAAAAAAACCATGTACCGCCCCTTCTATCTAATTTTCACTTCGGAAAATCATTTAAACGCTGATGGCTCCCTTATTAAGCCACATATGGCAATGAATTTTGCACCGTTGGATTGCTCTTGTCAAGGCGCTTCTTCTGAGCCGAAAAAAATTTACCTGGATTTTTCCGTTTTAGAGAAATTCGCAAAAAAACAAAAAATCCATATTTTTGGCTCCCACAGCAAAAAATGGGTTCAATGGCCGGAACTTTTACTATACCTGAATTCAACTCATCCTATACAATAACTGACAGCAATTTGGTTCGAATCGGCGACAAAAAAATTTTGGAAAAAAACCATGTACCCCCCCCTTCTATCTAATTTTCACTTCGGAAAATCATTTAAACGCCCATAGCTCCCTTATTAAGCCACATATGGCAATGAATTTTGCACCGTTGGATTGCTCTTGTCAAGG
Source organism: Tenebrio molitor (assembly GCF_963966145.1). Lineage (NCBI taxonomy): Eukaryota > Metazoa > Arthropoda > Insecta > Coleoptera > Tenebrionidae > Tenebrio > Tenebrio molitor. Next base: position 4,858,209 of record NC_091052.1, read on the forward strand.
CGCTTCTTCTGAGCCGAAAAAAATTTACCTGGATTTTTCCGTTTTAGAGAAATTCGCAAAAAAACAAAAAATCCATATTTTTGGCTCCCACAGCAAAAAATGGGTTCAATGGCCGTAACTTTTACTATACCTGAATTCAACTCTTCCTATACAATAACTGAAAGCAATTTGGTTCGAATCGGCGACATGAAATTTTTCCGAAAAAACCATGTACCCCCCCCTTCTATCTAATTTTCACTTCGGAAAATCATTTAAACGCCGATAGCTCCCTTATTAAGCCACATATGGCAATGAATTTTGCACCGTTGGTTTGCTCTTGTCAAGGCGCTTCTTCTGAGCCGAAAAAAATTTACCTGGATTTTTCCGTTTTAGAGAAATTCGCAAAAACCCAAAAAATCCATATTTTTGGCTCCCACAGCAAAAAATGGGTTCAATGGCCGTAACTTTTACTATACCTGAATTCAACTCATCCTATACAATAACTGACAGCAATTTGGTTCGAATCGGCGACAAAAATTTTTTGGAAAAAAACCATGTACCGCCCCTTCTATCTAATTTTCACTTCGGAAAATCATTTAAACGCCGATGGCTCCCTTATTAAGCCACATATGGCAATGAATTTTGCACCGTTGGATTGCTCTTGTCAAGGCGCTTCTTCTGAGCCGAAAAAAATTTACCTGGATTTTTCCGTTTTAGAGAAATTCGCAAAAAAACAAAAAATCCATATTTTTGGCTCCCACAGCAAAAAATGGGTTCAATGGCCGGAACTTTTACTATACCTGAATTCAACTCATCCTATACAATAACTGACAGCAATTTGGTTCGAATCGGCGACAAAAAAATTTTGGAAAAAAACCATGTACCCCCCCCTTCTATCTAATTTTCACTTCGGAAAATCATTTAAACGCCGATAGCTCCCTTATTAAGCCACATATCGCAATGAATTTTGCACCGTTGGTTTGCTCTTGTCAAGGCGCTTCTTCTGAGCCGAAAAAAATTTACCTGGATTTTTCCGTTTTAGAGAAATTCGCAAAAAGCCAAAAAATCCATATTTTTGGCTCCCACAGCAAAAAATGGGTTCAATGGCCGGAACTTTTACTATACCTGAATTCAACTCTTCCTATACAATAACTGACAGCAATTTGGTTCGAATGGGCGACATGAAATTTTTCCGAAAAAACCATGTACCCCCCCCTTCTATCTAATTTTCACTTCGGAAAATCATTTAAACGCCGATAGCTCCCTTATTAAGCCACATATGGCAATGAATTTTGCACCGTTGGTTTGCTCTTGTCAAGGCGCTTCTTCTGAGCCGAAAAAAATTTACCTGGATTTTTCCGTTTTAGAGAAATTCGCAAAAAAACAAAAAATCCATATTTTTGGCTCCCACAGCAAAAAATGGGTTCAATGGCCGTAACTTTTACTATACCTGAATTCAACTCATCCTATACAATAACTGACAGCAATTTGGTTCGAATCGGCGACAAAAAATTTTTGGAAAAAAACCATGTACCGCCCCTTCTATCTAATTTTCACTTCGGAAAATCATTTAAACGCCGATGGCTCCCTTATTAAGCCACATATGGCAATGAATTTTGCACCGTTGGATTGCTCTTGTCAAGGCGCTTCTTTTGAGCCGAAAAAAATTTACCTGGATTTTTCCGTTTTAGAGAAATTCGCAAAAAAACAAAAAATCCATATTTTTGGCTCCCACAGCAAAAAATGGGTTCAATGGCCGTAACTTTTACTATACCTGAATTCAACTCATCCTATACAATAACTGACAGCAATTTGGTTCGAATCGGCGACAAAAAATTTTTGGAAAAAAACCATGTACCGCCCCTTCTATCTAATTTTCACTTCGGAAAATCATTTAAACGCCGATGGCTCCCTTATTAAGCCACATATGGCAATGAATTTTGCACCGTTGGATTGCTCTTGTCAAGGCGCTTCTTTTGAGCCGAAAAAAATTTACCTGGATTTTTCCGTTTTAGAGAAATTCGCAAAAAAACAAAAAATCCATATTTTTGGCTCCCACAGTAAAAAATGGGTTCAATGGCCGTAACTTTTACTATACCTGAATTCAACTCATCCTATACAATAACTGACAGCAATTTGGTTCGAATCGGCGACAAAAAATTTTTGGAAAAAAACCATGTACCCCCCCCTTTTATCTAATTTTCACTTCGGAAAATCATTTAAACGCCCATAGCTCCCTTATTAAGCCACATATGGCAATGAATTTTGCACCGTTGGTTTGCTCTTGTCAAGGCGCTTCTTCTGAGCCGAAAAAAATTTACCTGGATTTTTCCGTTTTAGAGAAATTCGCAAAAAAACAAAAAATCCATATTTTTGGCTCCCACAGCAAAAAATGGGTTCAATGGCCGTAACTTTTACTATACCTGAATTCAACTCATCCTATACAATAACTGACAGCAATTTGGTTCGAATCGGCGACAAAAAATTTTTGGAAAAAAACCATGTACCGCCCCTTCTATCTAATTTTCACTTCGGAAAATCATTTAAACGCCGATAGCTCCCTTATTAAGCCACATATCGCAATGAATTTTGCACCGTTGGTTTGCTCTTGTCAAGGCGCTTCTTCTGAGCCGAAAAAAATTTACCTGGATTTTTCCGTTTTAGAGAAATTCGCAAAAAGCCAAAAAATCCATATTTTTGGCTCCCACAGCAAAAAATGGGTTCAATGGCCGGAACTTTTACTATACCTGAATTCAACTCTTCCTATACAATAACTGACAGCAATTTGGTTCGAATCGGCGACATGAAATTTTTCCGAAAAAACCATGTACCCCCCCCTTCTATCTAATTTTCACTTCGGAAAATCATTTAAACGCCGATAGCTCCCTTATTAAGCCACATATGGCAATGAATTTTGCACCGTTGGTTTGCTCTTGTCAAGGCGCTTCTTCTGAGCCGAAAAAAATTTACCTGGATTTTTCCGTTTTAGAGAAATTCGCAAAAACCCAAAAAATCCATATTTTTGGCTCCCACAGCAAAAAATGGGTTCAATGGCCGGAACTTTTACTATACCTGAATTCAACTCATCCTATCCAATAACTGACAGCAATTTGGTTCGAATCGGCGACAAAAAATTTTTGGAAAAAAACCATGTACCCCCCCCCCCCTTCTATCTAATTTTCACTTCGGAAAATCATTTAAACGCCGATAGCTCCCTTATTAAGCCACATATGGCAATGAATTTTGCACCGTTGGTTTGCTCTTGTCAAGGCGCTTCTTCTGAGCCGAAAAAAATTTACCTGGATTTTTCCGTTTTAGAGAAATTCGCAAAAAGCCAAAAAATCCATATTTTTGGCTCCCACAGCAAAAAATGGGTTCAATGGCCGGAACTTTTACTATACCTGAATTCAACTCATCCTATACAATAACTGACAGCAATTTGGTTCGAATCGGCGACAAAAAATTTTTGGAAAAAAACCATGTACCGCCCCTTCTATCTAATTTTCACTTCGGAAAATCATTTAAACGCCGATGGCTCCCTTATTAAGCCACATATGGCAATGAATTTTGCACCGTTGGATTGCTCTTGTCAAGGCGCTTCTTCTGAGCCGAAAAAAATTTACCTGGATTTTTCCGTTTTAGAGAAATTCGCAAAAAAACAAAAAATCCATATTTTTGGCTCCCACAGCAAAAAATGGGTTCAATGGCCGTAACTTTTACTATACCTGAATTCAACTCATCCTATACAATAACTGACAGCAATTTGGTTCGAATCGGCGACAAAAAATTTTTGGAAAAAAACCATGTACCGCCCCTTCTATCTAATTTTCACTTCGGAAAATCATTTGAACGCCGATGGCTCCCTTATTAAGCCACATATGGCAATGAATTTTGCACCGTTGGATTGCTCTTGTCAAGGCGCTTCTTTTGAGCCGAAAAAAATTTACCTGGATTTTTCCGTTTTAGAGAAATTCGCAAAAAAACAAAAAATCCATATTTTTGGCTCCCACAGCAAAAAATGGGTTCAATGGCCGTAACTTTTACTATACCTGAATTCAACTCATCCTATACAATAACTGACAGCAATTTGGTTCGAATCGGCGACAAAAAATTTTTGGAAAAAAACCATGTACCCCCCCCTTTTATCTAATTTTCACTTCGGAAAATCATTTAAACGCCCATAGCTCCCTTATTAAGCCACATATGGCAATGAATTTTGCACCGTTGGTTTGCTCTTGTCAAGGCGCTTCTTCTGAGCCGAAAAAAATTTACCTGGATTTTTCCGTTTTAGAGAAATTCGCAAAAACCCAAAAAATCCATATTTTTGGCTCCCACAGCAAAAAATGGGTTCAATGGCCGGAACTTTTACTATACCTGAATTCAACTCATCCTATACAATAACTGACAGCAATTTGGTTCGAATCGGCGACAAAAAATTTTTGGAAAAAAACCATGTACCCCCCCCCCCCCCCTTCTATCTAATTTTCACTTCGGAAAATCATTTAAACGCCGATAGCTCCCTTATTAAGCCACATATCGCAATGAATTTTGCACCGTTGGATTGCTCTTGTCAAGGCGCTTCTTCTGAGCCGAAAAAAATTTACCTGGATTTTTCCGTTTTAGAGAAATTCGCAAAAAGCCAAAAAATCCATATTTTTGGCTCCCACAGCAAAAAATGGGTTCAATGGCCGGAACTTTTACTATACCTGAATTCAACTCATCCTATACAATAACTGACAGCAATTTGGTTCGAATCGGCGACAAAAAAATTTTGGAAAAAAACCATGTACCCCCCCCTTCTATCTAATTTTCACTTCGGAAAATCATTTAAACGCCCATAGCTCCCTTATTAAGCCACATATGGCAATGAATTTTGCACCGTTGATTGCTCTTGTCAAGGCGCTTCTTCTGAGCCGAAAAAAATTTACCTGGATTTTTCCGTTTTAGAGAAATTCGCAAAAAAACAAAAAATCCATATTTTTGGCTCCCACAGCAAAAAATGGGTTCAATGGCCGTAACTTTTACTATACCTGAATTCAACTCTTCCTATACAATAACTGACAGCAATTTGGTTCGAATCGGCGACATGAAATTTTTCCGAAAAAACCATGTACCCCCCCTTCTATCTAATTTTCACTTCGGAAAATCATTTAAACGCCGATAGCTCCCTTATTAAGCCACATATGGCAATGAATTTTGCACCGTTGGTTTGCTCTTGTCAAGGCGCTTCTTCTGAGCCGAAAAAAATTTACCTGGATTTTTCCGTTTTAGAGAAATTCGCAAAAACCCAAAAAATCCATATTTTTGGCTCCCACAGCAAAAAATGGGTTCAATGGCCGGAACTTTTACTATACCTGAATTCAACTCATCCTATACAATAACTGACAGCAATTTGGTTCGAATCGGCGACAAAAAATTTTTGGAAAAAAACCATGTACCCCCCCCCCCCCTTCTATCTAATTTTCACTTCGGAAAATCATTTAAACGCCGATAGCTCCCTTATTAAGCCACATATCGCAATGAATTTTGCACCGTTGGTTTGCTCTTGTCAAGGCGCTTCTTCTGAGCCGAAAAAAATTTACCTGGATTTTTCCGTTTTAGAGAAATTCGCAAAAAGCCAAAAAATCCATATTTTTGGCTCCCACAGCAAAAAATGGGTTCAATGGCCGGAACTTTTACTATACCTGAATTCAACTCTTCCTATACAATAACTGACAGCAATTTGGTTCGAATCGGCGACATGAAATTTTTCCGAAAAAACCATGTACCCCCCCCTTCTATCTAATTTTCACTTCGGAAAATCATTTAAACGCCGATAGCTCCCTTATTAAGCCACATATGGCAATGAATTTTGCACCGTTGGTTTGCTCTTGTCAAGGCGCTTCTTCTGAGCCGAAAAAAATTTACCTGGATTTTTCCGTTTTAGAGAAATTCGCAAAAACCCAAAAAATCCATATTTTTGGCTCCCACAGCAAAAAATGGGTTCAATGGCCGGAACTTTTACTATACCTGAATTCAACTCATCCTATCCAATAACTGACAGCAATTTGGTTCGAATCGGCGACAAAAAATTTTTGGAAAAAAACCATGTACCCCCCCCCACCCTTCTATCTAATTTTCACTTCGGAAAATCATTTAAACGCCGATAGCTCCCTTATTAAGCCACATATCGCAATGAATTTTGCACCGTTGGTTTGCTCTTGTCAAGGCGCTTCTTCTGAGCCGAAAAAAATTTACCTGGATTTTTCCGTTTTAGAGAAATTCGCAAAAAGCCAAAAAATCCATATTTTTGGCTCCCACAGCAAAAAATGGGTTCAATGGCCGGAACTTTTACTATACCTGAATTCAACTCTTCCTATACAATAACTGACAGCAATTTGGTTCGAATCGGCGACATGAAATTTTTCCGAAAAAACCATGTACCCCCCCCTTCTATCTAATTTTCACTTCGGAAAATCATTTAAACGCCGATAGCTCCCTTATTAAGCCACATATGGCAATGAATTTTGCACCGTTGGTTTGCTCTTGTCAAGGCGCTTCTTCTGAGCCGAAAAAAATTTACCTGGATTTTTCCGTTTTAGAGAAATTCGCAAAAACCCAAAAAATCCATATTTTTGGCTCCCACAGCAAAAAATGGGTTCAATGGCCGGAACTTTTACTATACCTGAATTCAACTCATCCTATCCAATAACTGACAGCAATTTGGTTCGAATCGGCGACAAAAAATTTTTGGAAAAAAACCATGTACCCCCCCCCCCCTTCTATCTAATTTTCACTTCGGAAAATCATTTAAACGCCGATAGCTCCCTTATTAAGCCACATATGGCAATGAATTTTGCACCGTTGGTTTGCTCTTGTCAAGGCGCTTCTTCTGAGCCGAAAAAAATTTACCTGGATTTTTCCGTTTTAGAGAAATTCGCAAAAAGCCAAAAAATCCATATTTTTGGCTCCCACAGCAAAAAATGGGTTCAATGGCCGGAACTTTTACTATACCTGAATTCAACTCATCCTATACAATAACTGACAGCAATTTGGTTCGAATCGGCGACAAAAAATTTTTGGAAAAAAACCATGTACCGCCCCTTCTATCTAATTTTCACTTCGGAAAATCATTTAAACGCCGATGGCTCCCTTATTAAGCCACATATGGCAATGAATTTTGCACCGTTGGATTGCTCTTGTCAAGGCGCTTCTTCTGAGCCGAAAAAAATTTACCTGGATTTTTCCGTTTTAGAGAAATTCGCAAAAAAACAAAAAATCCATATTTTTGGCTCCCACAGCAAAAAATGGGTTCAATGGCCGTAACTTTTACTATACCTGAATTCAACTCATCCTATACAATAACTGACAGCAATTTGGTTCGAATCGGCGACAAAAAATTTTTGGAAAAAAACCATGTACCGCCCCTTCTATCTAATTTTCACTTCGGAAAATCATTTGAACGCCGATGGCTCCCTTATTAAGCCACATATGGCAATGAATTTTGCACCGTTGGATTGCTCTTGTCAAGGCGCTTCTTTTGAGCCGAAAAAAATTTACCTGGATTTTTCCGTTTTAGAGAAATTCGCAAAAAAACAAAAAATCCATATTTTTGGCTCCCACAGCAAAAAATGGGTTCAATGGCCGTAACTTTTACTATACCTGAATTCAACTCATCCTATACAATAACTGACAGCAATTTGGTTCGAATCGGCGACAAAAAATTTTTGGAAAAAAACCATGTACCCCCCCCCCCCTTCTATCTAATTTTCACTTCGGAAAATCATTTAAACGCCGATAGCTCCCTTATTAAGCCACATATCGCAATGAATTTTGCACCGTTGGATTGCTCTTGTCAAGGCGCTTCTTCTGAGCCGAAAAAAATTTACCTGGATTTTTCCGTTTTAGAGAAATTCGCAAAAAGCCAAAAAATCCATATTTTTGGCTCCCACAGCAAAAAATGGGTTCAATGGCCGGAACTTTTACTATACCTGAATTCAACTCATCCTATACAATAACTGACAGCAATTTGGTTCGAATCGGCGACAAAAAAATTTTGGAAAAAAACCATGTACCCCCCCCTTCTATCTAATTTTCACTTCGGAAAATCATTTAAACGCCCATAGCTCCCTTATTAAGCCACATATGGCAATGAATTTTGCACCGTTGATTGCTCTTGTCAAGGCGCTTCTTCTGAGCCGAAAAAAATTTACCTGGATTTTTCCGTTTTAGAGAAATTCGCAAAAAAACAAAAAATCCATATTTTTGGCTCCCACAGCAAAAAATGGGTTCAATGGCCGTAACTTTTACTATACCTGAATTCAACTCTTCCTATACAATAACTGACAGCAATTTGGTTCGAATCGGCGACATGAAATTTTTCCGAAAAAACCATGTACCCCCCCTTCTATCTAATTTTCACTTCGGAAAATCATTTAAACGCCGATAGCTCCCTTATTAAGCCACATATGGCAATGAATTTTGCACCGTTGGTTTGCTCTTGTCAAGGCGCTTCTTCTGAGCCGAAAAAAATTTACCTGGATTTTTCCGTTTTAGAGAAATTCGCAAAAACCCAAAAAATCCATATTTTTGGCTCCCACAGCAAAAAATGGGTTCAATGGCCGGAACTTTTACTATACCTGAATTCAACTCATCCTATACAATAACTGACAGCAATTTGGTTCGAATCGGCGACAAAAAATTTTTGGAAAAAAACCATGTACCCCCCCCCCTTCTATCTAATTTTCACTTCCGAAAATCATTTAAACGCCGATAGCTCCCTTATTAAGCCACATATCGCAATGAATTTTGCACCGTTGGTTTGCTCTTGTCAAGGCGCTTCTTCTGAGCCGAAAAAAATTTACCTGGATTTTTCCGTTTTAGAGAAATTCGCAAAAAGCCAAAAAATCCATATTTTTGGCTCCCACAGCAAAAAATGGGTTCAATGGCCGGAACTTTTACTATACCTGAATTCAACTCTTCCTATACAATAACTGACAGCAATTTGGTTCGAATCGGCGACATGAAATTTTTCCGAAAAAACCATGTACCCCCCCCTTCTATCTAATTTTCACTTCGGAAAATCATTTAAACGCCGATAGCTCCCTTATTAAGCCACATATGGCAATGAATTTTGCACCGTTGGTTTGCTCTTGTCAAGGCGCTTCTTCTGAGCCGAAAAAAATTTACCTGGATTTTTCCGTTTTAGAGAAATTCGCAAAAACCCAAAAAATCCATATTTTTGGCTCCCACAGCAAAAAATGGGTTCAATGGCTGGAACTTTTACTATACCTGAATTCAACTCTTCCTATACAATAACTGACAGCAATTTGGTTCGAATCGGCGACATGAAATTTTTCCGAAAAAACCATGTACCCCCCCCTTCTATCTAATTTTCACTTCGGAAAATCATTTAAACGCCGATAGCTCCCTTATTAAGCCACATATGGCAATGAATTTTGCACCGTTGGATTGCTCTTGTCAAGGCGCTTCTTCTGAGCCGAAAAAAATTTACCTGGATTTTTCCGTTTTAGAGAAATTCGCAAAAAAACAAAAAATCCATATTTTTGGCTCCCACAGCAAAAAATGGGTTCAATGGCCGTAACTTTTCCTATACCTGAATTCAACTCATCCTATACAATAACTGACAGCAATTTGGTTCGAATCGGCGACAAAAAATTTTTGGAAAAAAACCATGTACCCCCCCCTTCTATCTAATTTTCACTTCGGAAAATCATTTAAACGCCCATAGCTCCCTTATTAAGCCACATATGGCAATGAATTTTGCACCGTTGGATTGCTCTTGTCAAGGCGCTTCTTCTGAGCCGAAAAAAATTTACCTGGATTTTTCGTTTTAGAGAAATTCGCAAAAAACCCAAAAATCCATATTTTTGGCTCCCACAGCAAAAAATGGGTTAAATGGCCGGAACTTTTACTATACCTGAATTCAACTCATCCTATACAATAACTGACAGCAATTTGGTTCGAATCGGCGACAAAAAATTTTTGGAAAAAAACCATGTACCCCCCCCCTTCTATCTAATTTTCACTTCGGAAAATCATTTAAACGCCGATAGCTCCCTTATTAAGCCACATATGGCAATGAATTTTGCACCGTTGGATTGCTCTTGTCAAGGCGCTTCTTCTGAGCCGAAAAAAATTTACCTGGATTTTTCCGTTTTAGAGAAATTCGCAAAAAAACAAAAAATCCATATTTTTGGCTCCCACAGCAAAAAATGGGTTCAATGGCCGTAACTTTTACTATACCTGAATTCAACTCATCCTATACAATAACTGACAGCAATTTGGTTCGAATCGGCGACAAAAAATTTTTGGAAAAAAACCATGTACCCCCCCCTTCTATCTAATTTTCACTTCGGAAAATCATTTAAACGCCCATAGCTCCCTTATTAAGCCACATATGGCAATGAATTTTGCACCGTTGGTTTGCTCTTGTCAAGGCGCTTCTTCTGAGCCGAAAAAAATTTACCTGGATTTTTCCGTTTTAGAGAAATTCGCAAAAAGCCAAAAAATCCATATTTTTGGCTCCCACAGCAAAAAATGGGTTCAATGGCCGGAACTTTTACTATACCTGAATTCAACTCATCCTATACAATAACTGACAGCAATTTGGTTCGAATCGGCGACAAAAAATTTTTGGAAAAAAACCATGTACCCCCCCCCCCCTTCTATCTAATTTTCACTTCGGAAAATCATTTAAACGCCGATAGCTCCCTTATTAAGCCACATATCGCAATGAATTTTGCACCGTTGGATTGCTCTTGTCAAGGCGCTTCTTCTGAGCCGAAAAAAATTTACCTGGATTTTTCCGTTTTAGAGAAATTCGCAAAAAGCCAAAAAATCCATATTTTTGGCTCCCACAGCAAAAAATGGGTTCAATGGCCGGAACTTTTACTATACCTGAATTCAACTCATCCTATACAATAACTGAAGTACGAAAGGACCAGATTTTTGAATTATATTTTATTTTTTGAATATTAGTATTATTATTTTGGCAGATTAGTGCGATAGATTTAGAATCTTTGAATGTAATTTATAATTACAAAAAATGATAGTTGTTATTAAGGATTTGATTTTACTTCTGATTTCTATATTTTTTTTGGTTGTTTTTGTATTAGTAGGGGCAGCTTTTTTAACATTGCTTGAGCGTGAGGTGTTGGGATATATCCAAATTCGTAAGGGCCCTAATAAGGTTGGTTTTATTGGTTTATTGCAGCCTTTTGGGGATGCTATTAAGCTTTTTACCAAGGAACAGACTTTTCCTTTATTTTCTAATTTTAATATTTATTATTTTTCTCCTGTTATAATTTATCTTTATTGTTTTTTTAAGTGTTTCTAGTCTGAGTGTTTATATCTACTATTATGGTTGGTCTTATAATTCTTCTTATTCTTTGTTAGGGGGGCTTCGTTTTATTGCTCAAAGAATTTCTTATGAGGTTAGTCTAGCTTTAATTCTTATATCTTTTATTTTTTTGACATTTAGCTTGAAAAAAAAATTGATTTTATTATATATCAGAACTATATTTGATTTTTTTTTCTATGTTTGCCTCTTTGTTTTATGTGAGTTATTTCGGGTTTAGCTGAGACTGATCGTACTCCTTTTGATTTTGCAGAAGGAGAGTCGGAGCTGGTTTCTGGTCTTAATGTTGAGTATAGAAGAGGCACTTTTGCCATAATTTTTCTTGCTGTGTATGCAAGTATTTTATTTATGAGAATAATTACTGTTTTACTTTTTCTTGGGGGCGATTTGTATTCTTTTTTGTTTTTTATTAAACTGGTTGTTATCTCTTTTTTGTGGCTTTGGGTTCGGGGAACTTTACCTCGTTTTGGTTATGATAAATTAATGTATCTGGCATGGAAAAATTTCTTCCTTGTTCTTTAAATTATTTAATTATTTATTTTGTTTTTTTAATTTAGTTAATAAAATTTAGTATTAATTTATTTTAATTATTTTTTCCAAAAGGAGTAAATATGTTCACGTTAAAAAAGTCGCAGATTTTAAGGTTCCCAAGACGTGTAGAGAAATACTCGAAATATGTACTTTATATTGTCTGACTTGAAATTATTCTTTGAGCAATGCTTACTTAGAATGATGAACGTATTTTACCGAACACACAACTTCGTTACTTTCTTCGCTTATTTTGTCAAGGAAAACAAATCTGTTGGTTAACTTTCAAACAGACTTCTCTTAATTGACCACCAAAAGCCAAAGTTCTCGCTTAAATATTCTTTATCTTTGCTTTTACGTGTAAAACGACTAATGAAAGCAAATAGGTAGGTAGAGTGCATTTTATGTTACCTGTTACGGGCGTCGTAAGCACCTTAGGTGTGTGAAAAAGTTGAAACTTGCGATAGTGAAAGTTGGTTGTCATCGTAGATAAAGTAAGGAAACGTGTATACGCCATAAAGCAACTTAATATTCAGTTCGCACCCCATAACCCCATTTCAGTGGGGTAGGGCAGTAGAAGAGCACATTTTAATTAACTTATTTAGACCCCATTAACTGAACATTTGTCAGCTACATCTTGGGTAAAGGGTTATAAAACGAGAGTCCTTGCTCCCTTCATAAAGAAAATTACAATTTAGAAATACAAAATAAACTTAGCTCCACGGAAACTAGGTTAAAGTAGCGTCAAGCTTTCGTGCTCAAGATGTAAACTTCTCACCGTTAAAACCGACGATAAAATTTTTATTGGAAATTAGCACATGCCCTTTAATGGGGATGGTACTTTGTGCGTTTACGGCTCAGCATGTGGGGTGGGAATTTTTAATCCCAATCAAAATTCAGTTTGCATAATTCAGCTCGACGTGTGCTAGTTTACGAAGGTCTTGATGAATGCCGCCCTTGTCTTCTTGGCAGTCATCCTGTCACGTTTTTGGCGGAGGCGCCGTGATTGATTGAAACTGCATCATAATAAACCGGAGCGATAAATTTTAAACAGATTAATTACATCCCGCATCCTCCAAAGACCGTGTTACCTAGTACCAATTATGTGTCGTAATGTATGCACATGTGGTGTCCATGTTGTGCACGACACCTAGGGAAAGGGTGACACAAAACACCCCCGAGCAAGTTTGGTCCCGTGCCAGAAAAAACTAACCGAGGTACAAATTTCGGACAACAAAAACAAAAATGTTGTGCTCGCATTAACCAACAATGAGTTAATAGTGAACTTTGCAAAGTACACAATGGGCGTTCGGAAAGGAAAAGGTCCTTAAATTTGCAAGTCTATGTCGCATAATCAAGAAAGTTGCAATACAACGGGACCAGTGAAAAAGTCGCCTTATTGAAAGGAGACGCCTCGCCACAATGAAATTTTCATAATACACTTTAATATTCATACATTTTGGCGAAATATTCCTAATGTAGCCCGGCAAAGTGGTTGGAAATGCGAAATTTGTATTTACATTAGTTATCTGTAAATCCGCCGGCGGCTGAAGTGCCGGGCGCTGAAAAAAAACTCTCCCACTGAAAGATTTCAATAAATTTACATAGACTGTCAGTTTTTATTAGTTTTCTCTGGGTTATTTCGGATCCCATCTATTTTTATTAGGTCTCTATGGCTCACATCGGCCCAGAACATTACCTAATTGATTTTTCCCGGACTAATTCGACCGGAATGTGCGGAATACGAAAACATGAATCCGAGTTGAGTCCACGATCTTGGGAGGGCCCCGTTCATTTCCTTATCTTTTTAATTGCTCCTCTACAGCTGGGAGGCATAAATTCGTCCTAAATGTGCCACTGAATACAAATTAAGCCACGTATTGTTCCCGCAGAAATTAACAGTGATTTGGACATTGTTCTCCGTTGCGATTTTTCGACCGAATGGGGAGTAATTGTGAATTATAGCACTGATTTAGGTGACGGCCTGCCCTGCGCAATATAATTGTGCTTTTACTTGCCAATTGTCGCATCACTCCCGATCCGGAGGGAACTTACCTGAAAAAACAAACAGAATTAGAACAACCAATTTAAAACGGACACAGTTACGTTATATTTTTACAAATTCAACAACATAATGTAAAATAATGTAAGGTTACTTTTTAATTTTGACATCTGAGTCGTCTGACGTCCATGGCCACGCCCACACGGGGCGACTCGTGTTACACCACAGTGGAACCGGTTAAATATTGGGTAATAATTTCGTTATTTCGCTTTTTTAAGGGCTTTTTTAATTATTAAATATTTCGTATAATTATTGCTAAATTAATCTCCTAGGATTTGAAGTGTTTCAAGTCCGGTTACAAAAAAAGCCACTTCAACCGTTTCTATAGAGATACACAAAGGCGCGATTTTCGACCACTTAATTCTTATTTTAAGGTGTCGTAAACATTACTTTAATGAATTGTATTTTTCCAGCGATTGGATTTATTTACCTGTTGAAAATGAAAACATTGTTACAATTAATGAGGCTATGTGGAAAGCCCCAGGGTGTCTATTTCTGAGTACATAACGGGGAAAGAGCTTGGTTGTTGTGTCGCGACGGCAAAACTTTATTTGCTGAAAACGTTCCTCTCCATTTGAATTTGTTTGAAGAAGTCGCTTCTTAAAGCCTCGCGCCTAATTACAATTGCACTTTTGATTACCTCGGCTCTCGCACAGCGAAATTGGGATTTTGGTGCAAGCTGAGAGATAAAGAGATGATATCGCCCCTTCTCGGAATCACATCCTTGTACGGGTGCGTAAAGCTAATATACTCAGACAATGGTTAGGAAAGGCGACATCTGTGCAATTATGAGAAGGCGAGTATCGCGTTGTTATGGCCTCTTTTATTGCAAATGCCTAGAATCATGTAAGAACAAACAGGAACGGCGACACTGCAATCTTAATAATGTCGCATATTCCTGCAACGACGTCGCGAAACGTCACACGATTGAAAAATTAATAAAAGAAGCGGTTACGTGCAAAATGCAACAACTGCAGGAAATCCACGGAACATTTCAATAATGTGGAGTTTCTTTCAATTTCGTCGTCGCAGAAAGCGTCCGTTTTTCCGATCCGACACGGCGTAAAAAACTTGTCCCAACCGCTTTATAAGTCAATAATCTAACAAATAATCGCGTTCCCCTGTTAGATAATAATGGCGGTGGAATCGGACAAATATTGCTCGATCTCGGATCTCCCCTTCGCACAGAATTTGAATGGTTTTTGGCGGAGCAAGGAGCATGAAATGATGCGAGGGGACCGCAGAACCATGAGTCAACGGAAGGCCAACACGGCAAGATGGTAAATTGGGTTTTCTGTGTGAGATGGAGTGCAGGCGAGCGTAATACTAGGTATGAATTGTAATAGATGTGGGGTCAGGTGCGGATGCCCCTGACAAGATGACTGTACGCTAGGCGACCGCAGAACCCGCAGCCTCCAGGGCCACCTGTGAGAACTCAATTAGCCATTTCAAAATAAACATGTGTGCACATGTTTAGCACCTTCACGACGCACCTGCCGCTCCTCTTCGATTTTTACCGAAGGTGCAGGCGAGTGAGTCGAAATGCGACTTCATTTCACCAACTTCCGACAGACACGGAGGCGGTTTTATGGATAATACGCGTCACTCGTTGAGAATGATCAGCTTGAAGTTCGTTGTAACGTGTTGCATCGAGTTGTTAAATTGGAAATGTTACTGTTATGACATACACTGTAATGAGTTCTACGCTACTAAATGAAAGGGTAATTGCGTTATCACGCTTCTATTACGGTGGTGACTGTCGCGACAAGACGACGAAATCTCAGATCTCACAAGAACCCGTCATATTTTTATATTTCTTCAAATTTAAATTTTACATTTAAAACGGAGTGCTGCGAATTAATAATTCCAATACTGTTATGACTAAGTATATTTACAAATGTGTCTGACAGTTTTTATGATACATATATTCAATAACATACAGTTTTAAATGGGGAGTTTCATAGAATTTAATTCTAGCTTTATTAAACAGACATTAAAAATTAATCACAAAATTTATATACAGAGTATTTCACGAGTGATAATGAGCCCGACGGAATTGAAAATGCAACCCACAATACATTTGCAAAGCAAACCTGAATATGGACGCGGAGAATTTCCCGATTTGTTGTGCAAATGTTTTGTGGGTTGCATTTTTAATTCCGTCGGACTCATTATCATTCGTGAAATACCCTGTATATAGCCAGAACTTCAACAATGATAACTATTGGCAGTGATCTTTCAAAGAAACAAAAACAAACATTTCTCAGTTGTAGTTAGTAAGAGTTTCGTTAAATAGCAACATTTTGATGTCCTTATTTAAGTAAAGTAACAAAACGTAATTATGAAAAACATACATTTGTAAATATTTAAATAAAATCTTAAATCTTAGAAGCAAGAAAAGCATTAATTTTATACACGATTAGACGATCTTTGAATTCCAACCTACGAGTACAAGCAAGGCTCACAACAGAAATTATTATTTATTGATAAGTTTCTGTGAATCAGTTCTTGTTTGGAAATGAAAACTTTGACTGCTTGAAATGACAATTAGAGAAAACGATGAAATGCATTCAGGTGAAATATTGAATAAGCAAGTTGTATGAACTTTATTTTCTGAACACCAGATTTGTAAAATGCCAAGGATTTAACGACTTCGATAACGATATATTGTACCTATACGCTACAGTAAAATATTTTGTTTTTTTTTCTTCCAGTTGATGTCAAACAAAAAATTTGATTCTTTAGATGCGGATGAGCACATAATCGTGGCATAATAAATATATGGAAGAAACTAGCTCCATCACAGTACTTTACGTTTTTCAAGAAATAGGATTCTCGAACCCTTGACACCTCAAAACACTTCAAAACTCGTTTTAGTTTGGAGTTTGGAGAACTTTGTTTTTTCGGAGTCAAAACTATAAAGTAAACGACCCTACTTATCAGTTTTATGTTGTTCACGTATTCTTTATAGTCACTACAACTCGAAAGTAACGAAAATGAAATATACAGGGTGCTTAAAAAATGACGAAACAACGCTATACCAGACGATTCAGGGACACCCCCCGAGTACTAGAAAAATGTAAAAAAAATAAATTGTTAACTGACATTAAATAATAAGTCAAAGTAAATTTATAGGTTGGAAACTAAATGCAATTAAGTATTTACCTAATTAATAGCTTGGTCGCCAGATCAGTTTTATGATTTTTGTACAAAACATGAAAAATAAAACTTGACATAAAAGTACTACAAATTTATTGATTTTAAATCAAAATTATTGTTGAACTTCATTTTAAATATATCTTTTACTACAAAAGTCGTTGAAATTTTAAGAATTGGTTAATAAATAACAATTTTAGATATCGATTTTATAGCCTCCATATCTTTAAAAAATCTCGATATAAAATTTTTTTAACACTTTTCCCATGCTCAGATGATGTCTCTGAATAGTGCCCAATGGCGTTGTTTCACTATTTTTTAAGCACCCTGTATAGTGAAAAATTATTAATGCAACATGTATGCAACAGGTAATAGAAGTGCATAATTTTTTCAACACCATTGTCTCTGTAAAATAAAAGTATTAAGTACGACAAAAATAATTACGTAATGAAATAATAAAATTTTAAAAGATAAATCCACTCCCGTTGTCTAAACCGGTTAAAAATAAGAAGCTTTTCCATGTCGCATATTTACAACTATTTCCATAAAATGAGTGAATACGGTGGTGAAATTGAAGTTTGCAAGAAATTTGTTTGTATTTTGTTTAGCGTAGTAAAGTGTGAAACAAAGTTCCCCAAACTGTGAAGTCATACCTATTTATGCAACTAGTTAGGAAATGCATCATTTTGTATAATGAGTGGGATGGTTCACACACAATCACACGAGTTACACAAAAAGGCATTTGCTAATGTGTTTCATACGAGCTCTGTTCTAATTTTGACAAAACCATTCTTTAAAACCTTTCAGTATGGTAATCCAGTTTCTCAGATCATTTTCCCCTTTATGTATTTTCATTAATAGTTCTCCATCGGGATTACTCCCGTTCCATTTACTACGCACATGATTATTTCCGGAGTGGCTTCCAAAGTTATAACATCTTAATAGCACAAACATGTACATACCTGTGAAAATATTTCGCTAGAAATCTTGTTAAAACTTTTAATTTGATTTTAACGCAACATACAAAAATTAAACTCGTGAACTTACACAAATAATAAATAGGCAGAACATAAAAGAGTTGTAGAAGAGAGCGCACGTGGGAATGAAAATTAAATTAGTAATTAATATTAATTAATTGGATTAATAAAGAAATGAGGAAATGAATAAAACCGTATATGAAGGCAATAAATCATGGTAACACGGGGAGCCACTGTTTCTGGCGAGCAGTCTCTGGTCTGCTAGTGGCAATAATTCCCCCAATCATTCGAATAAAATTAAAATTATCCCCACGGCGTAACAATACAAGCTTTCGCACTAAATGCAAACGCGGCCTGCATCAAAAATGAAAACATTTAAAATTATTAGCACCGAGGGATGGATCGAATCGCACGAGTGTGATGAACAGATAAAACTGTTTAATTCAGCGGCAATATCTGAAGGGCGGTGCAATTTTCACAAAGTAGATAAGATCCATATGGTGATCACGGGTCAAGATCCCATGTGGTCTCATTTCATGGCACTTTACAGTGGCCACTGGCCGCGTTATCGTTCATTCTGTTACGCATTCACAGTTCCTATCTCCCCTAACTCGATTACAAATTACAAAGATGATATATAACTTTGGGGTATTAAATTCGGGTTTGATTGTTTGAACAGGAAAAGTTTTCGGATGAAAAAGCGGATCAGTTCGAAACGAATAATCGTTATCGCGGGCCAGTGTCTTTATCCCGAGTCTTCGAAATGTTCACTTCAGGAGGTCTTCGAAGGGCAAATGTTGAAACCCGTTCCCGAGGTCTAGCAGTCGTTAGTTTGAATGGATATGTGCGAGCTACACAGTAGCGCCGTTATTACAGCAACTAACACAATATTTACTTTGGGACTTGATTGGCAACGTCGATCTGCAGAGGGAGGTCCGACATTGTGGGCTGGTCGAGCTAATCTTTCAAATTAAGCAATTAGGTGACTAAAAAAGCGTGTTCGTCGATTACCTTCGTGACCCGATAAAATCGCCTCTTTCAGCGGAACCGTCTTAATTGGGTGCCATTAATTTTGTTGAAATAATAACATGGAAAGGTGATGTGGCAGGGGCATTAGAAAGGGAAGTTTTTTTCGTCTATCTGTCTATAATGGTCGCGATCTATTAGCGAGGAGTGCGCCAGCCGGCCTGGCCATTTTGTCACGATAAAGTCACTCAAAACGAATCTTGGCACTTACTTTTCATTAATCAACTTGACCCTTCTGATTCAATAACGATCTAGACAATCGTTCATTCGATTCCAATATACATTTATATTGGAAAGGGAGTGAGTCACGAGGCGAGAACTCGAAAAGGATTAATCTGAGGGGTGATCTGGTGACAGGCCATGGAAATATCAGGAATCTCCGGAGGAATCCGAGATAATTCGCGCAATTCAGAAAAATTCCACACTCCCAAGACTAATTCGATTGCGCTCTGCACAAACAAAGACGACACCCAAAAACTTCCGTATCCCCGTCCTTGTTCCGGGCGGCTCCGGGTGAAGCGATGCGATTAACGCTATCAAAGCTGGGCTGTTATATAGACGAATAGTGTATATTAGTCAAATTAAGCTGGAGGCGGCTGCGTGGACCGCAGGATAGTGCGGGCGTGAATGTGAGGGCCATTAATGCAAACTCGACCGAACCCCTCCCTTGGGGTGTCCATCCTCTTAGTCGCATAATCATCGTTATCGTTTTTATCACGCGCCGCCCAAAAACTGAGTGACTCAGCATTTTTGCCACCGTCCGCCAGGAATTATTTAGCAGGAGACGGCAGCGAAATATTTCATTGGCCAAATCCGGATATTTCCCCGAGTATCCACTCCACAACTACAAAATACGAGTGATTTATAGGGGTGCACATGCGGGCGTCGAGATTACTTTGTGGTGCCACCTTACTGCCGGACATGTGGCGCTCCTGCTGCACCAGCACCACGTCCTGACGTCCGGATCATTAATTTTCCCATTCGATAAAATTTGTGAGCTCACTCCAACAATGATGGAGTTGACAATTAACTGCGCTCACGTGTTGAACCTTGCTCCGCTCCTGCGACCTCCACAATCCCTACAAGGACCTAATTCCTGCTACCATCAATAATAACACCACGTACAAAGTTTACTGTTATCATATCTTAATTATTTACACCTCAAAACTGTAAAAAAATACCATTTGATATTTACGAAGAGAGTTAAAATTTGACCCCCAAGGAAATATATTTTTTTGATGGCGTAATCTTCAAGTCCAGTGCACATCACTATCGTTGCAATTGTTTTCGTGTAATGTCTAAGTTGGCGTTGAAAGTCGACTGTGATCGTATTACCAGCTAACCTCTAACCTCACTTTTTACATGTTTTTAATATACAGTTTGAAAAATCAGTCAAGTGGTTCATCAGTTGTTTAAATCTAACTTCACTTTTTGCGCTGTTTGTGTTTTTAATCTGCAGTTTGAAAAATCAGTGGTTCATCAGTTGTTTATTTCTAACCTCACTTTTTGCGCTGTTTGTGTTTTTAATCTGCAGTTTGAAAAATCAGTGTTTTTAAGACGAGTGGTTCATTCTCTTTACACCAATGACAGAACATCCAGTTGCCACTTCTGTTTTAAGTGGATCTTAACGATTTTGAACTTGTAATATTTCACCTGCGGAAATGCGGGTAAGAGACGTAACGAAGTTGGGTAATGATTTTAGCTAGTTATTTTCTAAACATATTTTCTAGGAGCATCAAGCAGCGTTCATCAAGTTGAGAAAAATAGATATGAAAGGCGCTCTTTGTCCAATTTATCGTTTTCCTTTCATCACTTTGTTCAAGATAATAAAGTTTCTGCCTACAGTTCCACAAAGACAGCATCCACGCAGCAGTAATACACTTTGCACTCCCTCAAAGGTTTATATCCAGTTAAGAGTTATATTTAACATATTTTGTTCTATCCGGACTTTTGCACCATTCATCCTCACGAACTTCATTAAAACAAATTGTTAAAACTTGTTTAGTCCTTGACGATATTTGCATTTACATGGTCTGACGCAGCACGGTTGCTTCCATTTTCGGTCTAATAATAATAAATCACGTGGCAGCGCTTTGAAGTGCACATAATTGCACAGAAGAGGTGCAAAAGCACCTGGCTAGTCGACTCGCGATTATCTTCACTCCCTTTCTTTTCGAAATCGAGTATGGCTTCGTCGAGACCCCGCACAGGTGTCTCGTCGTAGTCTGCCGCGTTTATAAAGAACTGCCCCCGGGATATTAAATTTCCATTCACAAAGGGATACCTCATTCAGTATTAAATTCAATTATGCACCCATCACATTACCCCCGCACGTCAGCAAAGTGCGCTTGCATATTCGCATGTGCATGTCGCGATTTATGGTACCTTCTGTGCCGGATCTTGCATTGTGGAAGGCCTCATTATCCAATTAAGTCCTTTCAAGGCGAACAAAGACGCGACTTAATCTGGAGGTTTCCGTTTTTCCATCACCGGCCCAATAAAAATTAGGAAGTGTTGCATCCAGAATTTCTTCCGAATCGATGAAAATGTGGAGATTGAAACGTGAAAGTGTATGATTTAATCCCAGCGAGACCGTAAGGTGGGGTGTTTTATGGGGAGGGAAATTTTGACTCTCTCGACGTTTATATGGTTCGGCGAAAGCGGCGTTTATTCGAATAATTGTTTTTGCTCCTGGAATCGGTGTAACACTCGAATTTATCATAAAAAATATTTTCGCATTTCCCCGAGGACATGAAAATATGTTTGAGGTCGTATCCACGTTTCCAACATAAAGCACAAGTCGATATCTCTATCGATTGGAAATATAATTTATTATTATCCCGTTTTATAGAATAGCACCCGCAGTTTCTTTATCAGCTGAGACGGTGCACAAAGTTATTTCTTATCGGGCAACTAGCAGGCTGTCGCTCTATAAGTCTTTATACTAACAATTTAATCTTTCGACTTACACTTTTTCCCTTCGCTTAATCCCGGAAATATCGAACAACGTCACGACCGCTGAAAAACCTTCATCAATAACTATTTAAATGAGCGTCCGTATCGGTCCCATTCAAAGCGAAATGTCTGGGTAATTATCCTTTGCGGGAGCGTAATCGAGGCATATGAGGAAATTGCCTTTATAGCCGCGATCACAAGGACTTATTTTTGATAAATCGTGACACATCAATCCAATTAGTCGGGCTGCATCTTTCTCGGGTGCTTTAAAAAGGGAAACTCTGCTTTGAAAATCGAGATTTCTTTCGTTCGCGGAATATATTTATGTCTCGCGATATATAGCCGTCTACTTTGTGTGATATATTTGCAAAAACAAACCAAATCTTGGTCTTTCTCATATGCGAAGTTTTGTATAGATCAAACCGCCGCAATATATTTAAGTGGCAACCTGTTGACATTTATTTAAATGCGGTTTCATATTTTGCTTTCTCCACCATTAATCTCACCATCGCTCCAATAATGCTCCTTAAAAGCTTTGCAGACAGGTGGATAATTGCCGTGCAAATTTCACAGCGTTATTTCTTTACGCTTTGCAACAAACCTAATCGATCTCTGCGTTAAATTAATATAAATAGTGATTTCCGGCAGTGCGATTTATGTCCCGACCGGACTAATGCCCTCGGTACTTTTTTTGTCGAAACAAAATAAATTTAATTCCGCTGCATTCGGTCTCATTTTTCAAAGTGAAACGTCGTCTTTTCTTCTTATCGCCGGTCTTTAAGACATAAAGTACATAATTGTGAAATATGGACTGCGCGTGTTATAAAATCTAGATGGGGGGCCGCTCGGCAACGTAAAACACATTACCTCCCTGAGCGAGACGAGTTTTAAAAAAATGCATTCAGGGTCAAAATGACAATTCAACAGTTAACAAACGTTACCGGTTTAATTAAGTCTGACAGGCATTAATTGAATGTCGGCCTCGCTTGAATTTAAACCTATCATCGTTTAGTTCTTTGTAATTTTATTAATATTGTAGCTGATAATGAATAAATGTTGAATAGGAATTCAATAAATCGTCCCCAATAGGACCTTCGCCTATTAGATAAATCAATCTTCTTTACAATTCGGCTTATTTAATGGCCATCGATCAGTCCATTAGAAACAAATTTAAAAATTTGTATAAGGTGACATAATGATTTATTTGGGATGTGTGATTGCTAGGCAAAACGGAACGAAATCAAGCAAAAAGTTAAGCCCCCGTAACTTCGAGAAGTTGTGTGTCTTCTGAAAAAATCGGTCTAATTTGTTCGGAAGTTGGGACCAAGTTATTTAAAGCATTTTCGGCTGAATATTTTGGGGAAATAGATCGACAAACCCGCCAATAAAAACCGTATTAATATAAATATCCCTTCCGATTTAATAAAACTTCTCAAACTAGTTCCGAAAGAACGTGGCGGCAGAAAGGCAAAGCTCCTCCGAAGTAAAACAAGAATGCCGCACAATATATTATCTAAGACTTAGACGTCTGCAGTGTCTCGATTGCAAAATACAAGACTAAACTCCGACCGGGGGGAAACTGATATTGGTGCATTCATCTCGAGCTTCGGCTATCGAGAGTTTTCACTGAGTGCCTCGACAGGGAGGGAAATTTGCAACAAACTGTGCATGCATCATAAAGCTCCAACACAAAATGCACCAATTTAAGATGAGCACTCCACTTGATGCCAAAGCTCCCAAATTGCATTCGAAACAAGCAATGCGCTCGTTTAATTAATTTGATCGACTTCCCGCTCAAAGCTCGATCGATAACTCGGCTAAACGATTTTTTGGCATTCCACAGGAACAGGTTGAGAAACGAACAAAAAGCAAAGTACCGACGTTTATGTGTTTACGTGTTCGCCGGTACTTATTAGTGCAGGAAATGACGAAATTACTAGCTCATAAAATTGTACGACTTCATCTCGGTCTGTTAAAATTGTTATTCTTAGAGAGGCGATCGATTTTTTAGAATGGAAGAACACGCACGGGATAATAGTACTTTGTGTATCAAGGCCACAAAGTGTAGAATTTTCTGGCCGAGGCGCAACCGAGGCTTAAAACAGGCGAGGACAAAAGGCACTTTTCGGCAGAGGTGAACATTAAGTTTTTTCGGCGACCGCACTACAAAGCAAAAGACATCATTGGAAAAATTACAAATTTATTTTGTATCTATCGATAAATGTATTAATACATACATATTAACATTTTTTTATACCTAGTATTTGCTATCAGCTTGCCAACAAAACTAGAAATTTATTTATTTATGGTGACAGGACAATTATTGGTTTTGTTGGTTTCGTTGTTAACGTATTGAACAGACCAACAGATGGCGCCACGGTCAGCGTCCGAAAAAGAGTTACTTTTCGTCCGCTTGTGAGTACGTAAAATTACCGTTTTCATTAACGATTAACGATTTTTATTTGTGTTACATTTTTTATCGAATGCAGTAACGAACACAACAGACGAGGAGGCCTCCGGCAAATGGAGTGTCAAGAACTGAGTGGGACCCGATCTCTTGAAAAATTGCGCACAAAAATGTTCCATTGTTGCGAGTGATTGACGTTAAACTCAATATAAATCACAACGGATGTGATCGACCCCTTTGTTGTTATAATAACGTGAGGTTATCTATCCAGCTTTGCAAATATAAATGTGATTATTTGCGTCATGTAGTGGAATATCTAACCCTAGCAATTATAAATAGCCGTAGGGCTTGTATTAAAATGAACCATCGCTTTGTGGACGAACGACATGTTTGCACAAGCCTCCGGCGGAGTGCTCAACCGTTAACCACTTGTTATGATCTCATTGCAAGGATTCCATTAGGTGCACCACCTATTCCGAAAATAAAATCTCGCTGTGCGTCAATAAATTAAATGTTGACGATAATAACAGTGCAAGGATAAAGCAACTGTGTTCTTCCGTTCCTCCTGGCGACTGGTTCGCCCACACCGGTCTCCATTCTGTCGGGAATAGGGAGTTTCGTAATTAAAATCCCGATTTTTGGTGCTTCCAGTGCAATAATCGCATCGACCCCGGAATCGGTTTGAAACGAAAAGACCCAAACGATGTAAGTGCGGCGTTCGCTGATGAACAAAAGAAGCTTTGCCTGGTAAGCATCTTAGTTAAAATGGGTTGTTAGAAAATAATTTTACTTGCAAATTTCGGCTCACAAAGGCCGATAATCCATCTTTTGTGGACTATTTATATGGATTTATAGCGTGGCATCGCGAGGGACTTTAAAAGGCAAGTAAGTGGATTCCTCCTTTGAAAAGGAACATGGTCAGAGTTTAATACGGGATATTTTCCACATGAGTCAACAGAACTCAATTCCGCAACCTATTTTATTTTCGCCATTAATTTCCAAGAGAGGAAAATATCGTCGAACAGATACCACACGACATTTCAATAAGACTGAAATCATTATTGGATAGGCGTGAATCGATAGTCTCGACTGGGATTTTACGTGCGAGGGAAATTAACTCGATTTGTGCCCCTCGGTGTCCTTGTGTTGACCTAAAGCACACACCGGTGGACAGATTTGACGGGAAAAATCAACCGGAAAACAACGTGAAAAGTGGAACATCAGTCGGTGTGATTTCAGGTTCAAGCTCCTGCGAGCTTAACCGGACAGATTTATTGCTCCGATTGTCCTTTAATTTTGTATTGGTGACGGTTAGAAGTGGGAAAAGGAAGCGGCTCTGGAGGTTCGATTCAGTCTCGTGTACTTAACCACATTAGAGGAGACTTCTTCCGCGCCTTCTCCACCCATAAATAACTCTCAACCCTTGATTAAAATCAAACTCCCGAAATTTAATTAGAATTGCTGCAAAGGTACCGGCGGCGTGTATCTGAGGGCGTCAGTGTGAATAATTTTTCTAATGAATAAGAAAGTCCCCAGATAAATGAGCGTAATTCCTCCGGAATGAATTCATGCATGCGAAACTAGTGCAAGTGGATTTAAAACTGTCTGAGAGATTATTATCGCGGCATACAAATGTCAGGACATTTGACATCCGTAGTGACAGTATAACGGCGGCCCAAGAAGCCTTGTCTCTTTGATTAAAAGCCCCAAGGCTCCCCTCGCTAGCCTCGGCCGGGTCGCCCTCCTTATTAGACCTGGCCGTCTCCTCCTAAATGGCTCCCTTATATTTTTATAACGGCCACCGGAGCGCCGTTACCCGCCACATAAGGCATTAGTCCGGGCGATAATTCAATATAATTGTTTAATTTAAACAGGATTTCCTCTTGATCAGGCGAATTTATTTGAACAGATGCGGTTTGTGCACGTCACGTGTTTGTTAATTAACCTAATGAGGTGTGCCGATTTACGATGGTTCAGATAAAAATCCTTCGCGAAGACATTATCTTGCGCTTAGTGCCAGACGGCGGGATCGCACAAGTCAAATTAGATTCGAATGGAACTTCGGCTACAAGCGGACTAATTAGAATTCCGCTACAACGGAACGATCTACACCAAAACATAATGCACTTAGATGTAACCCCGAGTAAAACATGTCCTACATAAAGTTCTGCAATGAGTAATGACAATGACAATGACGTTGATTAACAAGGATGGTTGCTCGCGCATAAATAATCGATTTAAACGACGGGAACTTGAGAGAGTTGGAGCCGCAGAGGGCAGGATTGGTTCAAAGTAAAAATTATAACTGCTCGGAGATATTTGCTCTAGCGTACATGCCTAAGATAAGACGTACGTATGTGGAGGAAGCGAATAAGCCAAGTTGAATTCTGTCATCACTATTACCGGTATCTGTTAACCGAGCCAACGGGAGAATAGGAGACAAAACCCAACCAAAATGAAGAAAATCGATTGATACGTATGATATGATCAGAAATCACCACCTGATTTACTTCTCTCATATCGAAGAAATTAGTATTAAAATCTGGGATCAGTGTATTTATCAAGGACCTATCAGTAAAATTTCAAGCGATTATATTGTATAGATGAACAGCTTGCAAGCCAACGCATTGGGACAATTATTGCTAAAAATGCAAATTAAAGTTTGTTTCTCCCTCATTGTAAAGTCAAAAGTGATTTTTAAGGGTTTTTGGATGATAAAAACTTTGGGGAGTTAAAAACACACGTGAGTACGTTACTAACGATGATTATGATTTTTTTCTACTCATATTAAATAATAAATTCATTATATTTAATTATGCATTACTTACGGCTATGAGTACTACTCTACGGGTTGTGACCAATGGTAAAATTACATTTTCAAATCATCTCAAAGACTATAAAATTGCTAAAGTGATAACTGAATTCTGATAATGCTGAAATTTGTATGTCGCAGAGAGAGTATCGTATTCTACTCGCGTGTAATGGCGGTTACCCACTCCGATAATTACAGCGCTCGCCTGCGGCTCGTCATAAGTTTCAACCTCTTGAAGCCACCATTACACGCTGAATAATATATTGTTTGTTACTGGCACTTTTAAACTCTTGCTAAATTAGCATTAAGAAATCATCTACAAATTTTTGGTATGTTCAATAAAATTCAATATTTATTAAATCGTTCTGAAATTTTACGTTCAGGTGTTGATGACCAAAAGCTACAATAGCTACAATGAAAATGACTTAATGGCGCATTATCTCGTTCCAGTCCTTAGATAAGAACCTCTGGGGTAGACAATTTGTCTTATACCGAAGTAGTAAGCTGATTCTAGATCAGTTGGAAATCTGCTCGCTTTATTGAATATCAAGCAGTCTCTTCTTTATTGAATTTACTCTAATCCGCATTCCAGACGTTATGAAAATCTTCATTTGTAAATAAGCACCCATGTCAGTACTACGAGTAGATTATTCATCTTATTTTTGTTTTTTGATCGTGAAATCGTTGATTTTCTGGCTCCAAATTGAATGGAAGAAGTTGCACCATATGAGTGTCTTTTACAAAGTTGTAATTTTCGTCAATTTAAAAACTTCCAATATTTCTCCGTTATTCCTATTTGTATGTTTTGGAGATTTAACATGTTCAATTGAGCAAATATTTCCAAGAGAATCCTTGTTTGCTGGAAACAATCCAGAGTTATTCGTTATCCATCACATACCAATAATCCCCTAAAAGCTTTTCAGCATAATGCTATCTGTTTTTGTGAAAACAACGAGTTCTTACAAAATGACATCAGCTTGAATCTAATCTTCTTCAATAATCTTCAATAATTCGGCAACAAGTAGCTACGTGATGACATCTTGGATTTCATCATCAACAACATTTTATTCTAACAAGAACGACTCTGCGTTATATGACAAACTACCAACGTTGCATCTTAAATAATTTTGTTTAAAAATCGTTTTATTTGTTATTTGAAAAACTATTTTCGTTACATCTTCTCAAATAACTCAGTAAAAGGAAGAAATTCATTGTGTTTGATGAAGAGGAGTGTACAATCTTGCAGGATCAAGAAACTCATCAGTGCGCTGCCATTTAACCATATTCTTGTAGTGCTGTAATATATATAGGGATAGGTCGGTGAGGATAATATATCCAAGTTAGTAGAACGATCATATCCTTAGATATCCTCAGCCCTCGTTGATGCGAGCTCAGCTTCCGGCGTAGCCTCCGGAGGTGATTTTCCGGCGTCCCGAATAAATCCCAACAAACGCTCATTTACGTGCGTTAAGTATCGATATGGCCGGAATCCGGCAAAAATCGCCTGTTTACCGGACTCGCCGGACGCTTTTAACGAGCAATAAGCAGAACGGGCCGAGTATCCGAAGAGAGTACGTGAGTTCGAGTTTGTTGGGATGGCAAGGCAAGTGACAGTTTCTCAGATAGGAGCGATATATGTGGTGCACGTAGAGGCCCTCGGATGGCTCCGACGCGCCCGGAATGGCCAACCGGAAACGGATACGCGCCCCGGGCTGCCGTAAAGATTTCCCAATCCCACGATTTTTCGGACTGAACTTTATTACCGGAGATTCTTAACTTGTGTACGTTCAATTATTGATGTTCGATCGGCGCGAATGCAACCGACGGATGCTTGCAAGTAGTGGAGTTTTTCTTGCTTGTGCAAAGAGGGGACGGACGCGATTGACCCGGACGCAGCCCGTTTGGGAATTATTCAACTTCTTTAACGGATCCCGGAGGACACCACTTGGAAACTGGGTTTCAGCGGACGGATTATGATGACGTTCGGTACTTTGCAGCTCCTGTTTTATTACCACGCCAAATTTAAATTTAAGCCTGCAGTCAAGACCGACTTAATTACACTTTATAACAAGCGCCACCGTTGGACATTGTTCGCATTGCGAAACTGCATTCTGCATTTCTCCAACTGGAGACAACTTTTCAATCACATTTCTCAAATGTCTTGCCCGACAACTGTCCAGATCGTTTCATTACTGCATAACTGCTCTCTTACGTCTCATACGATCGATAAATAAAATCAATAAACCTAATAAAAAACAAACCTCACTGTAGACAAAGGCATAATAGGTACACATAACTGTCTGAAAATTTTATATTTATTATTATTTACGCGATACACAAGACAGAACAGCAGCCTTTTGAATTTACGTGTCCTAACTCAAAAACCAGTGGATCAATTAACAAGCTTTGTTACAAAAGACATTCCCGATTGTATTCTGCACTTTGCTTCGTCACTAAATAACGTCAGGGAGGTGGGCAGTAATGATATGTGCCAACAACATATACTGCGGTTTAGTGGGCTCGCCTCGTGCTTATTTCTGTTTCAACGATGTTAATCTGGGCTGCCTGCGATTGTGTCACGTCACGTCTTATGTTTTCTTACGTTGTAATCCTTTACGTTCAAAAGTAGTTTGTGTGTTTTTATATTTTATTTGCTAATACAGTGCGTTCGTAAAGTTCGGAATAAATTCGATAAAATTGTAAGTATTAATTTCTGAAAAAAATCCTCGAAGAGGTCAACTTTCTTTTTAAAAAGTGCATGTTGTACAGTACGTTATTTAAGTTGACAGCTTGTCGTCTCCTAATAATGACGTCATCAATATTTTTTTTAAATGACAACCCTCACTTTTTTCATCTTTTTCTGGTAGACCTTCTTACTATGTACTTGACTAATGAAAAAAATTAATACCTTACATAACTATTTTTTTTTTGGGAAAATGACAAATTTTACTTAAAAAATTTTGCTTAATTTTTAATGTAAAAATTTTAATTCATCTCAAACAAAATCAAACAAACATCTCAGGTGAACAATAAAATTTAACGCAAATGTTGAAATTGCCTCCGGCTAACTATTTGGCACTCACCGACACTTTGTACACTGCGCTCAATAATGTCAGGGCTTATTGGTCCGTTTCAGTGCGAATTCTCTACCGCAAATCGTTCTAAATTGTTTGGTCTATTAAAATAAACCTTCCATGGTAACTAAATTAATTGAAAAAAAAAAATTAATCCAAAAAATAAATTAAATTTTTTGAAGTAAAATTTGTCATTTTCTCACAAAAATTATTATGTAAGGTGTCAATTTTTTTCATTGATCGTTTAGCTAGTACGAAGGCGTACCAGAAAAATAAGGAAAAAATGGGGGTTGTCATTTAAAAAAATTATTGATGACGTCATTATTCGGAGATGACAAGCTGTCAATATAAGCAAAGTACTGAACAATATGCACTTTTTAAAAACAAAGTTCACCTGTTCAAGGATTTTTCTCAGAAATTAATACTTACAGTTTTATCGAATTTATTCCGAACTTTACAAACGCACTGTATATTATTTTTTAATATAATTTTCATTATTGACAGTCTGAGCTACGATTCCTCATCTAATTTATTCAAATTTCTTAAGAATTATTGTCCCATCCTTTAATGTACGAGAGCAAAGACGTCTGAAAAACCTACCATAAATAAATTATTTTTGATATGGTTGAAAAAAAACTAACATGATCCAAGTCAGAAAGCATTTGATGTTTTCAATTACATAATTGGAACTATCTAAAATTTTCCAATGTTTAATTTTTTCTAGAGGCACGCTGTGTAATAAATGCAATCAATCGAACCCGTGACTTAAATTAGACAAGAAAAAAATATATTTTCTCTTTTAATGATTTCTCATGCTAATTTCGGGGAGCTTGAGAGCTTTTCTGGGAATTTAGAGTAGTAATTTATTGTGGCTTTTAAATAAGAGAATGTTTCGGAGAGAATGGGGTCAATTCGAAAGGTCACACCCGATCCTGGAGTAAAACAGTGCCAGCAGACTTTTGCAATCATTGAAACAACCCAAAATTGTCATCCCCCGATTGCACTTGTGGCTCCGCGATTGCGAATCGTGCCAACACTGAAAACTGGGATTATGCAATCTAAGTAGAATCAAAAGTTCAAAGTAGTCGAACCGGTCGTCTCTTTTAGTGCTGGTCACATCCGCCAAACGAACGAAGACTTGGTAAATCTGAACGGTAAATCTTTGCGCAGCTTGGCGATCGTTCGATTTGCGGTCCTGTGATGTTAAATATCAAGAACAAAGCTGAAGAGCTCGCGATAATTGTTACGGTTATTGTGTGTAATAATGCTGATGGGTTTAATCTCCGAGTCGACTTTTAATTGTCGCATTCGCCAGCTGATGTAGTCCCACGAAGGAGAAGCTCGGCTTCCCTAAAAATCGTCCCCGATTCTGGGGCACAATAAAAACTAATTTATCGAATTCCATTTGTGCTGTTGCCGGTCCTAATTTCGGCTGACAAAAATTCGGAAACACCGAGTGAAATTAACCATCTCCGTCGAGACTTGTAGTTAATGGCCGAAAGGAAATGGTCCAATGATGCGCCTTGGGGAACAGTGCAAATGCAACATGACAAATGAGTCCGGGAAAGCAAAATTGTGTTAGTCTGGACCGCAATTGGAAGAGAAAGAAAATAAAATCCCGGCCTTTTTGTGGATGTAAAGCGGAACCGGAGCCGACAGGACTCGATCTCTCCTCGACGAAATTAATTCCGACCGATCGAAAATATCACGTATTTGTATTGTTTTTAACAAGTCTCATCTTATTCGCAGAGCTTTGCTCGGTCAGCAAGGGTCGAATCGTGCCCGGCGAACGAATTCCTTATTGTCATTCTGCGAGTTTGTGGCGCGAAAGTTCGTCTCTGTTGTGATATATATTTGTTTACTCTTCTCTACACAATTATTTGCTATCATGTCACGTGGCGGGTGTGGTGAACTTTTCGCTGGTTTTTCGAACGTTTCAATTCCCAACAAGTCGCATTTATTACTTCGCTGATTTGTGGAATAACAATGTCTTCAGCTAGCCTAGTATGATCAATAACTAGCACTTCACGAAAAGGGGAACTAGTCCACAGTGCCTCTGTCTGTCCCTTTTTCTCCCCTGGACGAACAGGAAACAACGCCAATTTCCAAGAAAGCTCGCTGCAATTATGTACAATCAGTGCCTCAGCTTTCGCCAAGTGAATAAACGTTACTCCTGGACTTCCTTATTTATAAACAGACTACTTGTCCTCGTTACATGCATTTATTTGTACCCTTTAATTGTGTTTTTAATTAATTTTATTTGCATTTCGTGTTTCACTTCATCGTTTCATTTGCATTTAGCTCCGAGACGTTGCAGCTGAGAGTTTCTTTCATGACTTCTCAGATTATCTCAAATTCTACTTTTCTTAAACAGTTTACACAACAGAGTTACCTCACTCAAATCTATTTGTTCAACAAGATTTTTCAACTGAGTTTCCAACAACAAATAAACGACGTTTACTTTAACGGCTGTCGCTAAAAGCAACGGCCGCGAAATTGGATTTCGCGGCCTGTTTTAGGTACACGAAGTGCTCGTTTCGCGTACGCTTGCACAAAAAAATATTTTAGCGCATATTTATTTTATTTTCTTGTTTTGAACAGATGCGTATCTATCTTGTGCCATCCTGTTGTTCTTTTGGACAAGTTCTCTTCGATTAATCGTACTTTTTAAAGAGGACCTCGCCAGGGGACTCAAGCGACGAATGATATTAAGGATAAGTAGTCCTGGGCTGATGTTTAAGAAGGTGTTGGCCTTTACTGGGATACTCAACGCGTGCCTTATCTGATCTTGTCTTTCGAGATAATAAAACGCAGATCTATGCTCCTCCGTAGTAGAGTTTGGAAAGAACATTGTTTCCGACCCAATTTAGGCCAGCTTACACCTACTCGCCACGAAAACATCCCGTAAGACAAGACTCTAGTCTTCCCATATTCTTCCATCCTACAAATAATCTGCAACAAATTAGCTTCTCAGTCGGCGGCTTCCAGTAAAATAGCGGAAACTCATAACTACCTCGTTTGGCGTTGCAAAAAAACCTATTTCTCCGGTCCGTCCAAACAACTCGTTCGACGTAATTAAAACTTTGCCGACAAAAAATGCTTTCAAAGGGTTTCATTTGTCGTGAAATATTTTTAAAGTTCTTTTGACTATAATCTTCAAAGCGGTTCAGAGCCTCATTGTCCCCCGAGTCTAGACGAGACGATTAAAGAAATGTCGTACAGGTGTTTTGTCACAATATTTTCAAAAATATTAATGCGGGGGAGGAGTCGCGCGCTTCCGACTGTCATAATAAGTAAAAGAAGTTGTAAACAACGACGAAAATAATTTCTCTTCGGATGTCTTCTCCGCAGCTCCAATCTTGTGTGAACTTTGCTTTCGTTGAAATTACTCCTCAATCATACGGTGTTGATTTTATCGGCGGGCTTATTACATACTTAAGTTCGAGTAGGAGGTAAATCAGATTAATACCCACTTGGTGGTGTATCGCTATTACAGATAAGAGGACCGGCTTTATTGGATTGTGGCAGACGCACTTGATAAATTTATAATTTACGATCGACCGCTGTCCGTTCGGGTAGAAAGTGATAATTAAAAAATAATGGGACCCTTCTGGGTCAAAGCGAGTCAATACTTGTGTTATCGGATTGCCAGACAACATTCCCACAGACGTCGTCCCGATCCATCTCCATCAGATAGTCCTGAGACGATGACGGCCGCGGTATCGTTTTCATCCCCATAAATTGTTGTGACGGATTTAAAAATTATATTTTCGGGCGCGAGGTGTGGAGACGAGTGATATATTCGTCGGTGATAAATTCCCTTTTGAAGCGGAAAAAAGGTGATGAAATTGATAAATACGAGTCAGCTTTCAGGTGGGACGTCAGATGGATGGAGGACACGATAATGGGTAAATTAAAAGTGGTTATATCCCAACAGCTGTCGCATCAAACAGTTAGCGAAGGAAGAAGGATCGTATCGGGATGGCGATCCATTTTTTATCCGACTACTTAGCCGTATAAACGTGACAAATGACCGATGATATATCAAGAGATAATCCAAATAAACTATCATTATGATTCGGCCCTACCCTTCCGATGGCCGCGCTGTCCCTTCACTATTGTCGGATAGTTTGTCAAACGGACAAAAGGGCGGAAGCCGAATCGCAAATCGGAGCCTACGGCTCGAGAGCCGTCCAGAGCCGGACTCGAAATTTCCCAAATCGTGGTCGTCTGATGCAGATGTGTTGTCGTAGATTATTCCGCGTACGTACAGCGTTTTACAACGTTTGATGCGATAGCTCATTTTACGTATGCGCTATGAATAACAAATATACTTCCTTTGGAACACAATTTCATTACTCCCTCTGTACACAGGACTATTTTCCGCCGACGGGATTGTTCCATATCTATCCCGTTTTAAACAATTCGCCCGCCAGGGTGCGCCCAATAAAGACGACCAACGTCGGAGGGTTTGTAACCTCATTTATTTAATTACATTACCGCATCTCGGAGGAGTTTCCACCGACCGGAGGTCCTTCGACCCACCAACCATCACCACTCACCTGAAAAGAAAAAACATCGTTACTCTCGTTATTCAGAATCTCATGGTCGATTTGCTGCTGGGGAGAGCGAGCACAAAAATTAACATTTTTTTGGCATGGACTTGTGTTTTTCTGCTCCGTAATTACAATATAAAGGAAATTGGGATCGAGCAAAAGGACGAGTGCCGGGAAATGCGAGATTGGTATGCGTAAAACGTACATATTGACGCGTAAAATCACTGGTTTTTGTATGGGACATCTGCAAACCAAATGGCGCTGCGGTCGTGCAGGCTGCATATATGTATATCAAACAGTTGGGCCTGCTGATAACAATATTTTTATACCATACATTATACTATTCGAGAATTTCGAGTTTAATTAAAACTTTCAGCCGACAGGATTTGATCTGGCGCAGGAGTGAGACAACTTTTATTGGTCACCAACAGAAGGTTCACCGTGTAAAATTCGGTGACCACGAATTTATTCAAAATTATTGAAGCTGACAGTTGCTTTTATTGCATTTTTGTAATCTCTCGAATACAATTTAAACAAAATCAAAGATTCATTGTCTTCAAGTACTTCCTGGAGACGAAAACATCATATTTTCGTTGTACCCAAGAATGTTATATGAAAATATTTTGAGAAGTAGTCGAAAGTAGCACTTTTTTAAACGAAAAATCGTAATGAAAGTAGCACTTTTTTCAACGGAAAATCGTAGTGAAAGTAGTACTTTTTTGCATCATTTTATTCCATCTCCTTGGAGATGACTGTCAAAGCATACTTACTTCATTTTTAATTCTTCATTAATCCTTTTAGGCCAAATTTCTCAACGTACAACGATATGCAAAAAAACAGCAAGTACAACACGTTATGAAAGTTTCGTTTTTTCACTCATTTGCAAATTCATGAAAAAAAGTATGACTTTCATAACTATGTAGTTGCAGGTATAAATAATGGGACGGGGGGTCAAATTTAATATTTTTGAAGAGTTTTTTTTTGTAAATTCAGGAAATCAGACAAATTAGGTCGTGGCAAGATTCATTCCAGAATACAAACTTTAACGTTAGGTAGTTATTTATTTATAATACAGTTATTAAAAACACAATCACTTTTGACAGATGACAGAGTAGTAGGACATTTTTATCGCGATAAACATTTTTGATTGGATGAAAGCAAGCGCTTTGATTGGCTGAACAGGCACGTTTAATGTACGTGGGAATTAATCACCTTTAACTCACCAGCGGACTAGCAATTTTGACCAAATTTTCAATCATTTTTTCTCATCATCACCAATTACCGTTTTTTTCCTAATTTATTTCAGAATCACCCTGTATACACTGGTCAGAAAAATGTACGAATATGTCTTAATTGCCCATTCCAGGTGACAATTTAAAGTACTTTTTAACAACGTATTTAGCCAAACTTACTCCTATTGAGTACTTGTGGGTTGTGCGATCTTTTAAAAATGTTGTGGCAAATGTGCAGCTTTATCCGTATTCTTGATTACTGCATGTCAAGGGATCCATCCAAAAGAGATTGACAATTTGATTAAAAGCATGCTTCGTCGCTGTAGGGCGGTAATGAATAGCATAGGGGGGCCCAGACAGTATTAATAGAAAAAATCTTTATAATATTAAATTCGTATAAAAAAATTATTGACTTGACGGCCGCATAAATTGGAAAGACATATTATTAACAAAGAAATAATAATTTCTATGGTATGATTTGGACCCAGTTTGTGACAACAAATATTTCCAAAAAAATAGCTAAAACTGCAAAATTCACCATAATTAAAAAGATTAGTCGAAGTTGGCGTTGAAGAGTCGATTGTGAACGCAGTTCACTCTGATCAGCTATTTAAATCTAACCTCACTTTTTGCGTCTTTTTTATACATATCCAGTTTGATACAAAATAAGTAACTTATATGGAAATAACATAGTTTCACTTTATTACACGATTCGCGAATACTGTTTTAACCATTTCTCTTAAAGACAATTTAAAAATTCATTACGATTGACTCCACGTTTTACTACTGTCGGACAGATATATAAAAACGACGTTTGCGCTTTGAAATGGTGCAAAAATAAAAAATTAAGCTCCGCTCCGACGATATTTTGTTTATTACACCTCTCATATCGACAAACTTGTTGGCAAAATGGTAAAACTTTAAAACGTCCGCCCGTAAAACGCAAACAAAGTTCAACCAACAGGATTACGCCGAACGGTTTTTATTTACAACTAACATTTATTGTTTCCATCGATGTATATTTTTATTTGAGGCTTTTACTCCGGCGAATGAAAGCTGACCATACTTTATTGTTGTCTGGATAAAAACTGTAAAGCTGTCGGATGATTTTGCGTTTAAAGGAAAATTTATGTTGAGGCTGACCTGCACGGGGAAACTTCATTGTGGAGCGAATTCAGGTTAATATCCTTTGGCGTTAAAGTTACGTATGTTCGAGGCGAAGGATGAATAATTTAGAGGAAAGTAACGAGCGACCATTGCAGTTTCGGCGGCAAAATAAAAACCTCCCGGCAAAAATCACTTATCGGATATAAAAATTTTATTCCGGGCGCAATCTGCAGAACGATTGTACCAATATTAGATTGATAGAAGGAATTACGAGGAGTAAAATTGGCAGAAGCATACAAAGCCAACATGCAGCCAGTGCGACATAAAATCTGTTATACGGTGGAAATTTATCGTTCCACTTGTATTGAATTAGTTGCACCGATATAAAATCGGCACTTTTCTATTTTCCACTTGTGCTAGATAAATAGTTGGTTGGTTATTCGGTCCTGGTCGTGTCGATGCACTAAAGACAATAAACCAATACAAATAAACATTTTTTGATGCACGACGATAAAGACCGAAATGAAAACAATACGTGGCCGGTGTACACAAACGTAACGAAAACATCCGCTGAAAAATGTTAACATTTCAAGTTTCAGGTGGGCCCTTTCGGAATTGATTCGTTGTAGCTGGGACGCCGCCGGTGGAAATTGCAGCTGATAACACATTTCCACGATTTGTTCCTCGTGCTGTTTTGACGGAATATTTGCAATTTAAACGGCGAATTTTTGCATCTGTTGTTTTAGTCCTTTCATCGTATTAGTTTTCATTGTATAAAACTGCACCTAACACGGCCGTCTAAACAGAATCATTTCCATTTTCTGTATTTTCACGGATTTTCCAGTTTAATTTGAATGATAAACAACGTTTAATTATCTCGCCTAAACCTGAGCGTCGCGAATCCAATTTGAGCGATGCCGAATTTCAGGACTCATCGCCGCCCAGAATTTTCAGGAATCCTGAAAAATATTTCGTTCGTACAATTGGCAAGTTCGCAGCGGTCCAGCAGATTTATTGGGTATTTACTTGTTGCTAATAAACTTGTAGCAATATAATCCAGTTGCTAAAGATAGATCGGTGCGAAGGGCTAAGCGGCTTCTTGTGAAAAGTTTAAGAGCTGTTTAAGAGTTATGACTTACGGGTTACGAGGAAAGTAAATGTCAGCTGGAAGCTCTTTATTTAGATCAAGGTTTAAACGCAACTAATAATAATTTTGTGGGAGTGCTTCGGACATCTTGAGGAACGATGGAATCATAAAAAAATGCAAAAGTGGACGATAAACTGTTGAATAATAAAAGCGAGGCCGCCGTAACAAACTTTTACAACTCATCATTAAATAGTAATAAGTAATAACCAAGTAACCTAAATGTAAGACATGTGTGGTCTCAAGTGATCATCATGACAAAAAGTATTTTTTAAAGTTATGTTCTTACTTAAAATTTATCTTTTCCAGCAAAAACATAGTAGGTAATATTTCAAACAATTTATTTTATGTTAAAAAAAGATTTTTTAATTCTTGTATCCAACACCTGCTACTTATCATAATTGTTCTCATTTCAGACCAGTAAAGTGGTCTATACGTTACGCGTGTGTTATAAGTAATAACTCACGTGTGAATTATAACTGCAACTCACTGTTAAGTTACATTTACATTTATTTGCAATTGTTGCAGTTGTTGGATAAAATTTTGTATGTCTCGAAACTTTTTCTCGCGTGACTTATAGCCAAGATAACACACTCGTACTGTAAATAACTATTATCTTTCCAATTTCTTTCCTTCGAAAGTTAGGATTAAAGCATTTTTACTGTTTCTCTTTTAACGGGAGGATTATCACAGAAAAGTGAATAATTATCGGAAAAGGAAACATAATTATGATTATGAACTAATTACAAGCTACTTGGCTGTCATTCAAAAAATGCTTAAATGTTATTGGTTCATATCAATTTTCTACAGGCGTGTGCAGTAATCACTATAGTGCAAGCACACAGAATAAAAATATTTGTCCTTATGCACTTGGTACATTAACTCATTATTATTTTGACTTATGCAGGAAGCTTTGAATAATAATCATGGTTAGACCAAACAACTTTGCATGTTTAGCATACGAGCTTTCTAAATACGCATGTATTTTATAATTAGAAATCCAACAACATAATGCATATAAATGCATATTTGAATATTTTGATGAAAATAATGCACATGATTAAAACCTAGCACAGACAGTCGAGAATAGTTGTGACACAAGAAAACAATGATTTCGTAAAAAAAGCAAAGTAGTGGTTCTTGACTTTCATTGTTGCTAGTAATGTTTTCTTGAAATATTGAAATATTTTCTATTCGCTGATACAGACTCCAGTGCTTATTGATTAGTTCCAAAATAAAAACAGATTCGTGAAGCAAATGGTGAGGGAGGTAATTAATAACACAAAGAAAATGTTTTCCAAGGACATCCTAGTTTTCCTAGACCTATATTATATGTTTCACTTTCAAATTATAATAGATACAAGTTCCACTTAAGAAGAAACACTCAAAATTAACATGACGATTTCTCCTTTAGCAGTTGAAAATGTCCATCCTTTATGTATTTTGGTGGTGTAATTTCTTATCGAGATTATTAACGGTGTGGCAGTCCAGCAGTTGCATTCACGCCGGCGCTCCTTAAATTCAAGCCTGCGAAATAATTTCTCCCGAGCAAACTTATGTGTCGTGTAAGCGGTCACTTATTTTCCCCTTTCAGTCGACCTTTCAGTAATTCCGTGAGATTTATCCTCCACGGTGAGAAATTCCCAGAAATGAATATGGGAAATTCACGTTGATTATCTGTTGTCATTAGAACGGGAGCATTTCCTAGAACCGGTGACAGTTAACCAAGCCATAAATTCAAAATGCAGTGCATGTTTATTACGGCACGGAAATATCTTAGTCGGAATAATATTGAATTTATAAGAGGCGACGTGTCTGTCTCGAATGCGAGCCCGAAATCCGTGGATTTCCTAATGCATTCATTTCACATGACGCAACTTAATGAAAATAAAATTTTGTGCCGGGCGTTCTTACGCGTGGAATTCTCCGGATTCCGGCCGAAACTCCGGATTGTAATTGTTTAACGTTCATAACTCGCGATCATTATCATTCTCTGCGGCAGCGAAGACTGCACTTTATTCCACCCTTAGCGCCACATTCTTTTGGATTTAACGATAAAAATGTGTCTCGCTTTTCCAGCAGCGAAAGCACGAATACGATAACAGGTCGCGAACCCTGTCAAAAAATTCCTCCGAGGTATCATTAACACCGCCATTAAATTGAGTTCCTTTGGAAAAATATTAAGTGGCATAATTTCGAAGAGACGAGCGTTTTCAGTATTCCGAAATTACTCGCAGAATTTTTCGCTCGATTACCATCTCTTCTCAATTATTCTCAACGATTTAATAAAACTCAATCGCTGACTGCAACAACTGCTCTTTGACACATGTGGAGGAAATCGAGATCGTATCTGGAGCACACGTCGATTGCTTGCGACACCAGGAAACGTAAATAACAATACCGGTTTCGCTAATGAGGTGGTGACTGTTCAGTGAAGAAACAACCCACTGGGTGTTCCGTCCCGGTGATGGATCGATGAAATATGGGACATGTTAACAGGAAATTAACTTTACTGCGCGCATTCCTCCTTACAAGTATTGGAGATGTTAACGAGATCAATAAAATTTACTATATGTTCAAGTGGCCAGAATTATTACTACGTCTTGTGCATGAAACCAATTTGTGAAGCCGGCATGCTGAGCTGCTTTATGAGGGTGCTGCCATTCCACAGCTATGTGTCGATATAAAATTTTATGTTGTTTATGTTAAACATTTTCATGGGTGGCTTATGGCCGGTACTGCCTGTTCCATTTAAACTTCCTAAAATGAGACTCGCTGTCATAAATGATTAAAAACTTCACACACACCAAACGAGATAAGAAAGACCAAATGCCAGAGTCTCTTGTCACCAAAAACGAGGTTATTGTAAATTACATCGAATTCATGTGATTACTTGGTTGCCTATGATCCAGGGGCTTTAAATAATTAAAATTTCGTCTGTTCAAATTATTAAAGTTCTGTTGGAAAATGATAAAAAGATAGCACAAAAATAATTGTTTCCGGTGAAAATCTTCACTAATTTCTAATTCCTTTGGTTCTCAACAGCTTCCCAATTAAATCAAAACCGACCATAACGATAACAGTGAAGACGAAACTAGAGGGTCTTTTCCTTTTTCCACTTTCCCTTTTATCACCTTTATCCATTTCCACTCATTCCTTTTATCTATTCCAGATTCCTCTGTTTCCTTTCCATAACTTTAAAAGTTGTGATCTCTCTTCACTTCTTCAAATATCTTTTCTTCAGCATCTGTTACCAATTATATTTTTGTTTTGCATCTCTTGCCATATAACAAATTACCTTGCTTTAATCTTCTTCACTCCATACCTCGTGTAATTTTTTTTTTCTTTGCCGATTCCCTCAAGCATTTTACCGCAGATTTTCCAGCTTTTCTCGTCTCTCTCACGCATTATTATAATTTCCATCGATAAGACAAGTCATTATTTTTGTTATTGTTTTATTAGTGGGACAAAATTATCGAGATTTATGCGATTCCTTTAAACCCCAGCTATACAGTCTTGTAAATTTGGCACGTCACTCGAACGCCTGGGTTTATTATTCCCGACCATCACCTGCAGGTTCCCTTTGACAGGGTAGGTCTTGGTGAAATTCGGGCAAATTAATATTTACCCGCATTAAGAAAATGGTCACACAGTCATGGTCGTGACACTAATTAAGTCACTTCCAGGAGAATTTGTGTTAGGATGGCAGTTCTTTCACGGCGTCTGCGATAAATAAAAGGGGAACGCACAAAACGTCAAGGAAATAAATGTATGCAGTCGAATTTCCGCAAAAGGAAAATTATAGTGAGAATTTTTCATAACGATTTTTGCACGGGTGGAGTGCAGATAATTCTTTACAAAGTGCAAATCTCCGTATAATATCCAGATCAATCAAATTGTGTGGGATTTGGGGTAAAAAATTACGACGGCCGCACCTGAATCGTGCACAAAGCCTATTAACTGAAAGCACCCACCCTCGTAATATTCATTAAAAATATCCGCCAAAACGGCCTTGAGTAATTTATATTTATTGTGCTTTTTAGAGCTTTGGAGCTCGCTTTCCGTTTGAAATCGATACAGTAAAAATGAATGAACCGTTTAATGGCCCTCGGAGTCACTTCTGTTTAAAAGACCGAGAGGATCAAACTTCGAGACACTTTATTCAAAAGAATTTCCTCTCCCCGGAATAACGCGGAGACGGGAAACGTCGCACTCTGCCAATCAACAGATTACGTCTTCCACCTGGAGTTTCGGACGCGGTCTATGCCACCATCAATATCCACGGCTTATTAATGCCCTCCTTTGTTCCACTGACACCGGTGAAGAATAGGCTGAGTGGCCAACACTAAGCCTTTTTAACTCTTCCAGCAACTGGTTGGCATTATAAAAATCTGAAACGTCGACCTCTAATTTAGCCGTGAGCGCCGCTACCGTAAATATTGACAGCTTCCTTCTGGAAGGGCGGAATGAATAGACACTCCGCAACGAGACGTCAGATAATATCAAATGAACAGGTAAAGTGGAAAATACTGCGTAACAACACTGCCAGCGTAAATTTAAGAGGATTCCGACGGAAAAATAGGGTTGCATTGGCGGTTCCCGCTCCTGGGAACATTATTAAAACACTCATCTGACATATCAGGTTTCCTCAGCAACCGGCACGACATCCACTTCGAAACGGCGGAATCGTGAGTCGTGAGACCAGGGGGCCTACCACCGACTTCGGTGAGTTTTCTCACCAGTGAAAAAACTCACGTGCATTTTGTCACTCATTTTTTAAAAA
This sequence comes from Tenebrio molitor, assembly GCF_963966145.1. Classification (NCBI taxonomy): domain Eukaryota; kingdom Metazoa; phylum Arthropoda; class Insecta; order Coleoptera; family Tenebrionidae; genus Tenebrio; species Tenebrio molitor. Next base: position 4,901,366 of record NC_091052.1, read on the forward strand.
CGCTACTATTGACATTGCGTGAGATGAGAAATTTCACCGATGAGTTTTCTCATCTGTTAGATATTGCAACGTTGCAATTCGCGTTCGTTGCTTAGCAACATATAGGTTTCGATCGTGGTTTTGACATTTAACAAATCATTTTTCACGATTTTTGAAACTTTATAATCAATCATAAAAGTGACGAAAGAGCAAAAAGAAATTTTGGTCGAGTTTATGCGGACTCACCCAGAATTAATTTCTGGAAAATTCTCCGCAAAAAGAGTGGAAAACGTGAAGAAAGGTAATTTTTCATATTCGTTACTTTAGAATTTATATATATCTACATCGTTCAAAGGGTGCAAAGTGGAATATAACTAAATATACAAATTTGACATCTACCAAACATAACATCAAAAAATTAGAACCGATTTTTTGTCAATAGGTAACTTTTCAGGTGCTCAACCTATTTTGCAGTACTCAGCAAGCTAAGTGCTTCAAACAGTCAGCCACGCACCTGAAAACTGGTGGTGACAGCTCATTTGTATACTATTAAAATATCCAAGGCTTAATTTCAACATTTTATTTTAATTTCTACAGATCTGGCAAGACAATAAGAAGATGCTGTGAATAAGAGAAAAGCCAATAAAACAGGAGGTGGAGTGAACAGTTTTGCAATTTTCAGTCATTGTCACAAACTGAAGAATTTATTGCTGCAGTGTTGACACCAGTTGCTGTTTTGAATGCTCCTGGTTCTGACCATCCTCCAACCCAATCAATTCGTTCAGTGACTTCAGAGCCTGCCAGTCCTAATAGTTGTTCAGCACCAAATCCTTTTCCTCGTCGATCTCCACGTCCAAAAAACCCGACCATTAGAAACTCCACCTGTAAATAAAACGATAAATAAAAAAATGCATAAAAGTTACATGTGCTCACTGAAACTGATGAATTTATTTGTGTCTGACACTTCTAAGGGCTTCCAAATTGTTAGGATACTTAATATAAGTATTTAGTACCTACTTTGGTCTGGCTCAAGGCTTCTGTTACCTACTTCATGAAGTGCGTCACTCACAGTTTGTTGAGAAATGCTTATGAAGCAACTGTATCCAACATCATCCAACATAAGCCTGATAGCTGCTCGTAGCATAGAAGGTGTGCTGCCAACAAATAAAAAAATAATGCAGACAAAAAAAAACCTTATTAGCTTAATTACTTGAGTATGGATAGATAAATCACTGGGTCTTCTTTTCAGACGCATATAAGATCACAATAAAATTAAATAACTCCAGCAGCTCGCCTCAATAACACATCTACTTCTTCTCCAAATTCTCAATTAAATTGAGCATCATTAAATCATCCGTTTTATGCACAAGTCTGATTGCAGACCACTGGCAAAATAACACAAAGAATATTGTTGCGAATTGTACCTACAACTGAAACGCGTGGGTGAAGAGAAAAACGAACGGATAACGTCAACATGTAGAATTAGATTAACAACACACAAAGTTGACAAACTGAATTTACAAAAGGTAACACTTTGAACGGTAAATTATTTGATAGCATTGATTACAATACAAACGGATTGAAATGGATTAGAATTGAAAACGAACGAAAAGCGAGACAACCGGCATCCGGCGTACTCACACCGCGAACGAGGATCTAGGAACGAGGGGCGAGGGCAGGGCCGCAGAACACACGCAGGGCGCAGGGGGGCTGCCTACCACCGACTTCGCGCCAGAACTAGATCTACTGCCCATAGAGGCATACATGGAGGGATGGTTCACTTTTAGATGAATAATTCCAAACAAATATAATCCACAGAGTCCACTTCAACCTAAAAAAACACGCAAAGCACGTATTGTAATGCATATTTTACAATTTACAAGTACAAAAACTATTGGGCACACTATGGGGTGTGTTAAAGAAAGAAACGTAGAATTAACAGTGCAAGTAATAATAGTCTCATCAAGATGTAGAAAAAGAGCGTTTGGTTGGTTACCTACCTGCGTTTTTCTTCAAATTTTATCTGATATTTAATAATAATAAACCAAAAATATTCAATATTCACTTTGTTTAATTAAACATTTCATATATTATTCATTATAACCAACTATTATTCTTCATTTGAATTGAACACACTTGAAATGTCAAATCTCACCATAATTCCACTCATAATAAAGCGATCGAAAAATCTCACGCGTTTTCATTCGACTTTTGTCACCGGTGAGAAAAGTCACAGCGTCAATAGTAGGGTTTTAGCACTTTTCATTAAAATGACGTCATTTTGGTGACAAAACTCACCGGTGAGAAATCTCACACGAGTCGGTGGTAGGCCCCCAGTTTATTAGCGTTATGTGAACACAGGACATACCTCATTTGCTGCAGGAGGACTAATTATAACAGCAGGTGAACCCGTTCGTTCGTTTTGTTTAGCAGGCGGCGGTTTTTTCGCCAAAGCAAAAGCACAATACGTTGTGCGCCAATTGCGACGTTAGATTGATATACGATTTTACGGCCTGTTTCGTATCAAAAATCCCATAAATATTAACGATTATATCTTTTCATTTAGATCGGAGACAACGTGGCACGTTGTGCAGAAATTATCGCGGTTACAGCCTGCTTAACACAGGATAATGACCATCGCCGGTCTTTCAAGTCGACCGGTGCGAGCCGAAGGGCGAGTTTCTTTTAATTTGACCCTAATACGAGCCCTAATTGCTGCACATTAAAAAATATGCGAGCACGTGACCAGGTATACTGTTATACTTGATACGGACTAATTATGTGGAAACCGTGGCGAATCGACCCACTAAATTGCCCACATTAGCTTTTTTCTGACTATATGGCCAATTTTAGAAGGTAATTTGCTGTCTCAGTTGACTTATTAAGATTGCGATGGACGATCCCCGAACCGGAACCAAATGGACAATTGCTAGACTTCTTGCCGTTATCAAACGTGATAACTGTCACATTTTATATCTTCCACGCTTTTACCCCTTCCTGTTAGCGGAGAATTATCCTTTTCCTTGTTCTTTGTCCTTTTTTCCGGTAGCACTATTGAGTGGTAAATGTTATGCCTTTATTGATTTGGGCTTCTCGGGCGGTGGTGCTTTAACTGCTGTTAATTGCCTTCTTCTAACTGTCATTCTACCGTGGTTTGTTGCGTTCTTTCCTTAAAAAGTTTTCTCTTTTCACCTACGATCGTGATCCGTATAAGAAACACACTTCTTCCACCTCCGCAGGCCTCAACTTATAATTTCATTTGTACATTCTTTTTGCTGTAGTTGTTAAAAAATATGTATTCAAATATTACAAAAATGTACTTACAGAGATGCCCCAAAGTCTTTCTATTTATTATTTTCCAGGTTAAATTGCACATGATTCACATGCACCGAGACATAACCTCAAACCTGTCATCTTCACACCGCATCGTTTTCTAAAATTTTAATAACTAATAGCTTTTCTTGTCAAACTGTAGTTCCGAACCAACATTCTACTTTCCAGCTCACTCTTAGTAGTAATTTTTAAATTCTCCAGGGTAGTAGCAGAAAGCCGTAGAATTTATTTCAGAAATTTCCTTTTTGTTTATTGACATAGCAACTTGAACTTGCAACTTCCAAATGCTCTTTATCGAAACAAATTCCATCATTCAAGGTGTAGGAACTTTTAGTTCAATTAAAAATTAGAAACGGTAAAACTTTGCTTATTTAATGTTATATTTTTAAGTGCAACAAAAGTTTGCGTTTACTTCATAATTTCTTTCTGTTCAGAAAGCGTCTGGAAAAAGGATACATCTTTCAATCCCCCCCGAAGGGGGGCGGGCTGCTGAAGCTTTCCAGGGCCTTTTCAGCCACATTGACGGGAAGATTCGGAATGGGTACGGTAATGATGGGTGCGGAAGGAAGGTGGTAGGTACTGAGAGGCTGATACTGACCCAGCATTCGCCTTATCTGTGATATGCGACATACCACGATGTGATGGTGTGGGGAAACCTCTGAAAAAAACCAACACCTGGTCAGGCGGCGCCGGGGCTAGAACCCGGGACCTTCCGAATGTAAAGTGTCGCGCTAGGCGCTTGGCCACAGTACTCGGTAGAGAGCATCTGGGTTTGGACGTTTTTTGATGCAAACAGTGTGCTTTTGCGGATTGAAAAACGTTGATTACGCATCGGTTGATCGGATTGAAAGCAACATTTTATGACCACAGCAGCATGAAGCAGATCGATCAACCGTTGCGTATCAAATAGTCAACGGCGCACGTTAAAACAGAATTTAGTAAATTTGAAAGCTTGTAAATCGCCCCCGGCGTGAAAATAATGTTATTATCAATTACAGTAAATGAGTTGGAATGCTGAAAGATGTTGACGTTGGGAACAACTTTTTGTGGCGCAACGCACATAATGTCGAATTTCTATTCGATGTGAGGTGTTTTATTTGGAGGATTTCATGTTTTCATTTAAAACACGCAGAACAGGTAATGTGTGTTGAAAGTACAAGGGGAATAAGATGTCCACGAAATAACTGTCATAGTGTGTTCGTAAGAATTCGAATTTATATTCTGTAGATCGGAATCGTGGGTTTACCTGAAAAAAATCTATGCTGAAAAACATATGTTAGACGTCGCCGTGGGGAAGTGAGTCGAATTGGAGACAACACGGAAATTTTATTCGATCGATTTTTTTAAACGATCGTCGTCCTTTTCTTTAATGACCAGAAGTTAGAGCAGAAAAGCTCTCACGTACGAGCAACAGCTCGGCCGAGTAATTAATAAATCGTTCCTGATTAATGATTGGTAGTGCGGTAGTGCAGTATAAATTACTTAAATACCGCCGATATATCATAGTTTTTCTGATTAATGAACCTTTTATATTACTTGATGTGTTTATAGAAATTCTTTGTCGTTTTATACAAATAAATTACTTCGATTTATTATCCAACCCTGTGCGAGCTTAAAGCTTTGACAGTCTGCGGTCGGCGAATCATTAAACCTTCGCCCGAAAGGTGGCCACTCAGGAAAAAAACGTCGGTCCGAGCGCCGGGGGCGGCAGCATTTGGGTCCGTAATTAAATCCGCCGTCCCAAAGAATATTCCGTTTCTTGTTACGTTAGACGTTCAAATCCGAAATAATCTCTAGACAAAACAGGATAAAATATCAACCGGAGACGGAATCCGAGACGTGCTCCTGTCATTAGATTTTATTGTCGGAATAAATTCAAATGGTAGTCATGACCACCACGGACATTTTTTATGGGCCCTCGGCTCGAGCCGAGTCAACAATAAATCCTCATCAAAACTCATTAAAAGTTGAAGATAACTTTTAATGCAACCTTGCCTCGGTACCGAATTTTTAATCCCGCTGATGATCCTGCGCCGGTATTTGTTTGTTTTATTGATGAAACGATGGCAGACGGATGAGCCCCGGCATTTGCAATGCATATTTGTTAATAAAATACAAAGCTCCGGGAACCGGCGCAGGACCTAATCCTGTCGGCGACGATTTTTTGCCGACGGATCGGTTTAATGGATTTCGAATCGGTTCGCCCTGTCAATTAGTTCCATATAAAATTAATTAATGTGTGCGGTAAATAAGATTTACGACTTCAATAACGACCTTCCAGCAAGTGACCGAGTAATTGGTGACCCGAACGGTATCGCACTCGGGCCAGCCCGCTACTGGTTAATTAACGACCATAACACTAAAGTTTGTACTATTTAGAGCAACATCGTAAATCTAACATACTAAAATTCTCACCAGTTGAATATTCATACCCTAATCTCCACGCCGATCCTCTATAAAACATACAACATCCCTCATACCGCCAACTTTAAATACGAAATTAGGTAGGTGCACGTCCGCAATTTACCCTAATAAACCCGGAAACAAAGACAGTTTCTTTTTAATAGCGAAGGAAACTTTTTTATTCTGTTAATCCGGGGAAAATTCCCTTTTAATCCTGCCACCTGCATGCTAATATACGCACGGAACTGTTTTATGGCCCCGCCGTAACCTGACCCGATCGTTTACCAAAATGGCCGATTTGTTATGCGGATAAATAAATAATTGAAAGCAACGAAACACTCTCAGGTGGCCCTCCGGAATTCCTAAATGTGCTATTCTCGGCTCAGATGGTCAAGCCAGATATTTATCGTGTGTCATATCATATTACCATTTTTATCGATGACGTTTTGAATTTCCAAGAGTAACTGCAATTTCTTTTTAATGACGTTGACACCTGTTCCGACAGAAGTGACAGTTTTTCGAATTTTTTCCAAAAAGCAAAAATTTTATATTACCAAAAAACCTGAGTAAAGTTGTTCTTTGAACGCAGTTCTCGAGTGTAAGATATTCACAACACAGAAAAAACAACAAATTGAACACCTGTTGAAGACCACGTTAATACCAAATGATATTTTATCGTAGTTTTATGTTTTTTCTTACAATTTGAACTTTCAACCTTTGATTCTAGCACATTTATAGCTCGTTTAATAAAGTCTGTTTATTTTAAAAAAACTAATGTAACTTTGTGAATAAACAACTAACCAGCCAACGAAAAAATTACTCGTTACCTGAAAGCCCTCTGTAAATTTTTCCATATTTGCCATTTATTTAAAATAACACATTGTTTAAAAAAATTACAAATGACAATGGTTTACGAACAACATCTACTCAAAAGCCCTATGAAATTGCTTCGCAGGAGTGTTTCTCTTTTTTTTATTTCGAGCAATAAATTTGCATGAAAATGCACTCCAAACACGGTGCCCTATCGGACGGCTACTTCATTGTACCCTTAGATTTTTAAAAATATTTTCTAGTCCATACCGCAGTACACCCCTCACAAAAAACTAGCTGTATATACAGGGTGTATCAGAATTCGACCCACAAACTTTCAGGGCAGATTCTATGATCAAAAATAAGCATAAAATATTTAATACATATGGGGTCAAAAATGCTTAGTTTGCGAGATAATCGACTAAAAAGTTCCAGCACCAGCAAAAGGAATCGGGTGAAATTTTTTGATGAAACGTACAAAAATAAAAAGGAGCTATGTACAATTTACAAAAATTGTCAAAATTTCGCCCCCTTGTTCAATGCACAGACAACCCCATAAAATCCAAGGAATTCAGATCGTAATTGTTTTTACGTTTTTGTTGATTATCTCGCAAACTAAGCGTTTTTGACTCCATATGCATTAAGAGTTTTATGCTTATTTTTGATGGTAGAGTCTGCCCTGAAAGTTTGTCGGTCGAATTCTGATACACCCTGTATATGGCTTGAAATCGGTGTCATTTTCGTTTTTCGCTTATTCCTTAAATTAAAAGCAAAAATGTTCCAATATCAATTTTTTTTTTACATAAATCACAATACATGTGATAATGCTTCCAAATTTATGATTTTATGTTTATATAAATATGTAATAGTATATTATTCAACGAGGGGGTAATGATGGCTATACTCATGAGATGATTTTGTGTCACGATCGGAAAGCGAGTGAGTAATAGACATTACCTGCGAGTAGAATACTACGAGTATACTTTTATTTTATTTACAATTTGGCATCTCCTTTGAAGTTGAACATGAAAATTCTAATTAAACGTTACTAAAACATTTTTCCTCGAGTAGTAGATATAAAATTGCATTTGTTTATATTTAAGAGTGGATGTTTTCAATTACGCGAGAAAATGGAGTATAAATATGTAATCGTCTACAAAAGGTGCTTGTTTAGGAAGAGACAAGGTTATTTATTATTAAAAAACAAAAGAAAAGATAAATTTGAATTGAAGTAAAATGAAACACCGTCAAAAGCAAATTAATGTTTGTTGTAAAAAAAAATAAACCACAACGAATCGTAAATACACGAATTTTCAAATGAAGGGTTCTCAGCAATTTAAAATGTGTTAACCTTGATACAGTGCGTTCGTTGAGTGAGTAATAGCCATTACCCGCGAGTAGAATACCATACTTTTATTTTATTTACAACTTGGCATCTCCTTAGAAGTTGAACATGAAAATTCGAATTAAACGTTACTAAAACATTTTTCCTCTAGTAGTAGATATAAACTTGCATTTGTTTATATTTAAGAGTGGATGTTTTCAATTACGCGAGAAGATGGAGTATAAATATGTAATCGTCTACAAAAGGTGTTTGTTTAGGAAGAGACAAGGTTATTTATTATTAAAAAACAAAAGAAAAGATAAATTTGAATTGAAGTAAAATGAAGCACCGTCAAAAGCAAATTAATGTTTACCTAATATTTGTTGTAAAAAAAACTAAACCGCAACGAATTGTAAATACAGGAATTTTCAAATGCAGGGTTCTCATCAATTTTATATGTACGAGAATTATATTTCTTATCGAGTTATTACCATAAATTTTAAAAATGCAAGAAGATGCTTCTGTGAGCAATTTCTTCCGGAAGAGAAAATCTAGTCCACCGTACTCGTTCGTCCTTTAATTCAACAGAAATAGTGTTTGGTTTCACATTCAGACTCTCATTGCAAACCGCTGCGCCTCTCCTTTTACGTAGAAACTTTATTTTCATGTCCCGGAACGTTTTTGTATTTGTCGTCTGGTTTCACGGTCTCTTAATTTGCAATGGTAATGCGACGCACGCCGGATGATTTTATGTCTCATTTAAAGACGACACATAAAAACAATTATCTTCAAATGAACGTCTGCACCCTCGTCCTTTCGTAATTGTTGCACTGCCGTTTCATCTCGAACGACTTCCTTATCCGAAATGGCGAGATTAAGAACTCATTTTTATACGATTCGATTTGAAATGAAGTTCAGGTATCTGCATTACGACCCTCGGGTGAAGTTTCTCCATTTGATCGGAGCCAGTCGATCTGGGATCGTTGCAGTAAGTGGTGTTCCAATTTTGACTAGGAAATCGCTTAGCAAATCGATTCTTCCATACAGCATCCGATAAGGATCGTCGTATTAAAAATTCGGAGTCGAAAGTCGGTTTTCAGTGTTTGACAGGGTGTGCATGTCGTCCCGTTTAATTTCAGGATCGCAGGAAAATCCTGTTCGGAGGTGTTTCTGTTCTCGTTTAGCAGGAAACAAATGGCGCCCCCTAGGCGACGAGATATCCACGATTGCGTCGTCTATGACGGATCGTATCAGATTTGAACAGCTCCTTTGCACCGACTGTGCAACAGGATAGAAACGGCCGAATTGTATCTCTAATCGCATTATTTATGTTTGCTCGACGAGCAGTTTAGTTTGGCCCGCCTGCCTCCGAAACTCGGTGTTTCCCCTATTATCGCTTCGTTTAAATTCCCATATTTTAGCATCTAATTGTCAATTTATGCAGATTACACGTTAATTTATCAAAATCTCGCACACACGAAGCCCTCCGTATAATTTCGTTCCAAATGGAGATTATTTATTCAAACGAAAAAACCTAATAAGCCGAGTGGCAGGCGGCACATTTATATAAGAGCATGAAACGACAGTCAAACCTCCTGTGATTGACGTTTGAAATTAAAGAATTTTAATCAAGAGAATTGCGATTCGCCCGTGAAAACAATCGGCAGGAGGGTACACAGGTCGATTATAATATAAAGGGCTGTTTCCTATTCCGCAGAACGGGGCTCCCTCCGTCAAATAAAAGTGGGCAAGTCAACGAGGAACTACCGGAGCCAATGAGGGGAAATGTAAAAGTGAAATTTCTATTATGCACAACGAAAATTTATGCCTTCTTGTTTTATCAAATATGGGGAACGTCGAAACCTAAGCCAATAAACGTCGCCTTTTGCCCGTATGAAAATTTATCGCCTCCACATCCATAAAGAGTTGATATCCTATTTGCAAAAGTTCACTACGTAAAATTCCGTCTTAATAGAGCAGGCGGGAAAAAAGTAAAGGAGCCAAAAAAATCACTCAAAATGCTGCGCTACAGTGACTCTAGGTCTGTCAAACTTAAATTAGAAAACTGTTGTATCTGAAAAGAGAGGGAAAATGGCGGTCAGAAGCGTAGAAGGACAAAGCTCACGAGTTGACAAAGTTCGACGTTTGCTTTGGGATTTTATCTTTAATTAGTAGATATTAATCTCATTTAATTATTTAATTTGTTGACTTCTTTAAAAGATCAGCACTGAAGAAAAATAAGCAATCTATCGGCCATGTGCCAAGCTGTTTTTGTCGAGCTTACTCTATAATAGCAATTGTTTTCGAAAAGTTGAGTTTGTCCCTTTGAACGTTCAAGCAAAAATTAGGAAATATGTATATCTTCTTGTTAATGTTTTTGGGGGTAGATTAGAAATAAATTACATTTCCAAAAATTCTATCGCAATTTTTATTCAGGTGTTTCCCAATGGTGTCGCTTTTACATGTATGATGTTGTTCAAAATATGTATATTTTTAGGAGTCTCGTCATTATTTTCGTAAATAAAATATGTTCCGCGGGGCGTCGAACCTCTGATCGGCGATCAAAACATGGTGACGCGTCTGTCGATCTGATCAGACCGCGAATTAAAATTATCCGGCAATTAGGCGTAAATCGAATTAATCGGGACCCATCAATTTAATCGAACTATATTTAATAAAATCGCAATATTGGAAGATGTTTGTAATTTGTTGGCAACAGCCGTCACCAATTAAACGGAAGTGGCATTTTTGTAGACGGGTCAGTCTATCATTAGGTGGTTACATTAGAAACGCAAACTCGGAAAAATAGAATTGATGGAAATATAATAGCTGTAATTCCGCTTCGTGGCAGAGTTATTATTTAAGTGTCTGTGTGGTTAAGCCACGGAAGGTTGGCGGCCGGCTTCTATTGGCTATGATTCTCATTAGCAACACTATCGCACGCCCCATCAGCTTCATTAAATTCTGATTTTATTGATACCATTAATCACATCGAGCGTTACCGAAAATTCCGAACCTATCTCGGATGTTTTATATCCACAAGAGAGAGATGAAGTTGAGCCCTTCTATCGCGATCTTTCCAATCAGCGCTTTCGACTCATTAAGCCGAGAAACAAGGGAGCTAGTTCACGGTCCGCCTGACTAATTAAGAATGGCCATGTCCGACGCCTAATTACAATACGGGGTTGGTAGGGCGTACATCCTGCTCTGACCACACACACTCGCACATTCGGAAACTGATGGCTTAAACATGTCACCCAAAGAGGTCGGATTCGGGGGAAAAACACCAGATACTCGCGGGATTCACGCTCCAAAGCCATCATTTTTTAAACTCGGGATCGCACGATTTTTTTACAAGATATCGTTTAAACGGGGACACTTATCCCACCATTTTTAAGTCACATTGACGGCCAAGTCAACCGGAAAAATACTCTCACAATGCGCCAAATCGATTACGCGAGGACTAATAGGTTGGCTGGTGGAGCTGTGGTGGCCATTGGCGGTGCTAATATATTTTTCGAAGTATCGAATAAATTCTACACAAGGAGGTGCTTATAAGGTCATTAAACTGTAATGCAATTTCTATCGATATTTCGTAAAGTCATGTTTTATGGTTTACCGAAATGAAATCGGAAAGCCACAAACTGGTCTTAAAATTCATGTACTTTTACAAAAATATGAAGCGCTATAACAGCAAAAAAAAGTCTAGTGAATTGTATACAACTAGAGTAAAATTCAAATTTGAAGTCCAATGTCAAAAGTGTACAATGTTGTCAGCTCTATTTTGGGTGTAAATTGCGGTGTTGTGGTTCTTTGATTAAAAAATAGACTATTATTATCTATCTGCATCACAATTTTTCATAACTGTTAAAATCACTGAAACAATAACTTCTACAAAATTAGCCCAACAGGGAAATCACGAAAACAGTTTTTCACAACAAAACGTTGATCAACAAAATTCCAAACAAAACAGGTTATGTTGTTAGGCGTTGCGCGTTTGTGATTGGTTTACTGATTTTAGTTTAATGAGCGATACCAACAGAGAATGCATTAAGCATGAATTTTTCCAGAAGTTCACCCCAAGCAATTTCAGGTTTTTTGTAAATACATAACAGGTTAAAAATTTTAAATAAGTCAAAAATACATATGACAAGCTTTAGTTATTAATATTCAGAAAGTATTTTAAAAACATAAAAAAAAACTTTCAGTACAACATATTTGGCGCCTTCTATCGAGAAACTCCAAAAACATTCACTTTGCTCACTAGTGAGAAAATATTTTTTCCTCACTAGTGATACAATTGCCATCTTTGCTCACTATTTTCAGTAAGCAAAGATTACTGAAATTCAATGATCATGGAAAAAAGCTTTTTTCCAACCATTTTAATTTTTTTTTACAATTTTTTTTTTTTTAATTTCAGAAACATTTCAGAATTTGCACTTGTTTTTTAGCCAACAATAAGAATTTTATAAGACAGGTTATTATTTTAAAAATCTTCTATTCTTGACTAAAATGATGTGATCCTTCATAATTTGCTTTACATTTTTTACTTCCTTTCTTAGGGAAACATAAAACTTTATAAATCAAAAAATGAAATTACATGAATACCATTGTTAAGTACCGAAAGCGTTATAAAAATGATGTAACCTCGTTATTCGTTTTCGTTAAATAAAAAACCGAAAAATGTCCGACTCATCCAAAAAAGGATAAATCGCCGAACACAATACCAACTGTTCCCCACACATGTACGATTGTTTACAAATAGGGGAGCTGCGCAAGTCGTGGAAATACCGTATTGTCCGTTTCTTCTCGGTACAGCGTCACAACTCTCGCCGTGTACGGCAACGCATTATCTTGTTAAAAAAAGATACGAGTACTGAGAACGTGGTAAACAGACATCAAAGAAACAACAATCGTAACTAAGCTCCTGATAATAGTTTGTATTGTCCGTTTAACACAGCTTAATCAATGATAGTTAGTTTTAACGGTATTTAGACGGTGTGAAATCAAACCGTAAAAACCGGAGTCATAAATTCGGATACGATTACTGTTTCTTTATTTTAACGGTCGTCTGTTGTCTATTGATTAATTACAACAATAGGAATTTATTGATTTGCCGGACGGTTAGGTCTACAAATAATACATTTCACATAATTTTGCATATTTCCACACTCATAAATACACATTTAATCTGAACGAGTAAATCTATCTAAATTTATTATTGGCTGATCTTCGAATTGTGATTTCTTGGTTGGGTGCCTTCTAATTATAGACCACTTAAAACTTTAACTCGTTCTTTCCTAGAACCCCTAAGAATCTACTAAATTATTTTGCAAAACAGATTTCCTCTAGAATCTCTTTGGCCTTTCACTTCGTGGTTATTGGAAGCGGATGCCAAAATCATAATCGCATTCTTCGTCGGGCTAGTTGTTAGTTAAAAGAAAATCGATAAGTCGTTATAATTATAAGCTTTTTGAATGCCTAAAAACCCCAAGCGGATTGTTTACAACGTAAAATAGACTACTGCAAACTTCCAGTACTGGAAGTTTTCAAAGTTAATTAGATCTGCGCTTCGAGATACTCTTTTTTCTTATTATGATTAAAACCTTAACGAGGTATTTGTAAATTTCAGTGAAATGTAAGTGTAGGTTTGAAATTCGTGAATGAAGGTAATGTCTGATGTTGTGTGGATTAAATTAGAACACAGGTTAGGCAGCGAGTTCTCATAAAAAAAATATTTAATAAATCACGCGGACGTAACAATGTAAAGAGCATTTAATGAGGTAAGAGAACGTGCTTTTATAAATTTTAACAGGTATCTTGTTATTCTGTGTTCTTTATAATGCTTCGCGGGTTTTTTTGTATAAATAATATATTTGAGGCTACAATAGGGACATATATTTTCCACATTGTAGACCCAAATCTGCTCAGGGGAGTGAGGTTGTTCCGCTCGTTCTCGTTAGTCGTATTTACATAACAGTATTTCCCCACAGGCTGAATTGTTTCTTTATGGCAACTCCCGCCTGGCCATATGCTACAGTTTTATTATCAACTTACACATGTTAATCTACCTAAGAAACCGCTTCCGCCCTTCCGTTCGTCGACCATCCCTTTCAATTATTTCCGACGATGAAAACCGAAAAAAATCCCGTCGTCATTATAATCGGATCGGCGCACTCGCATCACTCGTAATGGTGCTCAAGGGATTATAATCTGCAAATCCAATACACCTACATTGATAATATCTCCGTCCCAATTTGGTAAGTGGCGGGTGGTTTTGATATGATCGGAAGCTTTATAGTTGAAAGCTCCGAGAGTGACGTATTCTGTAAAGCGGCATCCATCAAGGCACACAGCCTCATTTCCCGGCTCTGTATTCCTGCTTCGGCTCTACCGGGAGGCAATATTTTTGTGCATGAGCCCTTTACGCACTTGACAGCATTTTTCCATTTCCCCAACGGCGGAGGTCCCGAACTTAGGGTTCGCGTGCCATCCCCGTAAGCTGGCCGTTGCCCTCGATTCTGGACCGGGGCTTTTTAATTATTGGGAGTGAGGCACGCACCGGATTAACCCGATTTAATGAGCGCGGGGTGGTCACAGCTTCGTAAATAGGACCACGTTTCGTGCAACGCTAAAATGGTCACTTTTGATTTGAAATGTACGGAAAAATCAAGTTCTCAAAAATAAGAATTGTTAAAACATTGTTTTTGGTAAAAGTCTTGGATTTTCTCATGGGCTATGAGTCATATCTGCGCAAACGACGAATGTCGGTCTCAAGTAGGAGCTACAAACCGACCGGAAAACATCGACGACACGTCTCTTTCTCGTCTATTTGCATGTAAAGTAGTCGACGTTTTCAGTTTTCATTTACAGATTTTTCACTGGTTTATCGCTCCGCCTTCGCGCAGATATTTCCAAGGTCACAGCCCATGAGAGAATCCAACACCTCTAAATACCTGCTTTTCAGATTCATGTCTTTCTCAATTTGTTTTCTATTGCCTTCTTCTTCTAAGCATAAGGTGCTTTACTTCAAAAAAAAAATTAACATGTTTCTGTTTTGTGTATAGCTAGGAAAAAAAATGACTGGACTTTTTTCTGTATGTGGATGAAATTTTTTGCTCATTGATTTGATTTCTTAGAACTTAGTTCCGCCCCTGGTCTTTCACAAGGAGGCATGTCCTTGGCGGTAAGAGGCAACATTTCGCTATTAACATTAGTACTGACAAGATGAAGAATGAGATTCCATCGCGATCAATTCCCGGAATGACACCTAAACTTGGGGACGAGATTGGCCACGAAATAAGTTTATCCCGAGTCTGGCGGAAGTTTTAATATCAGGATTAGTGCGCCACTAAATCACCTCTTGCAGTTTACTATTAAAATGAAAACTCGTCCAGTTTGTTCTTGTTTTTATTGGACGTTCCGGATGTAGGTAATATTTGGAGTTTTTGGTTGAACACGGTCGTATCAGGACAGTTAGCATTTCGCAATATGCGTAAGTACGTACTTCGGTTACGAATTTCATAAAACTTTGATAGGTATGTATTATTTTTCCGGTGAAAAAAGTCGTAAACTTTCTTATTTTATGTATTTATATAGAGGCCCTGTGGCGTTTTATGAGGTACACAGGCGCCTGGTTACTGCTAGTGAACCCCAGGAAGCAATCATAAAGTTCTAAACTGTTGCATGTATTTGAGAGGTAAACATGAATTATAAACATCATAGATAATTAGCGGAGCTTATGGGAGCAGTAGTGCCATAACACATGCACTCGCCAGCAGAACACCCCTTATTTACATGCGTAACATATTATTAAATACCTTCGCAGCGCCGGTAATCCGCCCCGATATATTTCCGTAATGTTTGAAAGCTCCGTGACAATCAAATTTTCCCCCTTTAAGCTGGCGCAGAAGTTTTGGCGCCAAATTTTTCCCGATTTTCCCGAAAACAAGGCGACTGAATTGTTTTTCAATCCTGACGTGAAAGCCGTCTTCTGTCATAATCCCCACAAGCTTTAGACTTGATCGCATTGTGCTTGCACTAACATGTTGGGGTCTTGTATTTTTTCTACGTTGCGATTGTCTCCTCCGGGCTCCGTTGTCTAACCCAAGCGTTCCGCTTTTGTGAAATTGCCCTTTGTCACCGTCTTTGCCGTATTCGTTCCAAAACGCCAATAATCTGATACGTCTGTGGGCACCAGTTGTATCCTATTACGTCGTAATTAAGTGACCGCCGGGGTCCGACAGGACCACACAATGCAAAATGGCCATCGACGGCTTTTTGTTTTTGCTCCGATAAATATCATCCGACAACATCTATTAAATCTTGGGGTAGGGCGATTTACGATTATGTTTTGGGTTTTGCGAACAAAGGGTCACGTCGGCAATTATTCTATTTGGACAGCTGCAATTGAAGCAAACATTTACATTTCAGCAGAATTAGAACGAAACAAGTATTTAAATTAATTTTGTGATGGAAAACGCGTTCCCATTCAGATCGCTAAATTCCCCCAAATAATTGATCAAAGTGAATTATCTCAAGAAAGTAGACTGGCGCTGTCCCCCGGAATAAATTTACTTTCTGGTCTTGCACTTCCTGGATCTCACGAATTTCATACAAAAGACACAATTTTATTGGGATATACAAATTACTCTACTTCAATTTTTAAGTCAAACACCAGATGAAACCCTGACCTCGAAGATAGCCTTCTGGAAAAGTGGATGTCGAGGCGAAGCCGAGAGCCTGATTAGTTTGAGCGCTGGAAAATACCTACCGTACGACATTTGTATTAGATGTATTAGATTTTTCGGCTGACCGAATGTTTCATTTTGCACTTTTCCATTTTTTTATGAAATAACAAATGTCAAACTTTTTGACCAACCCGATATGTATTTGTATTTTAAACACAAAAAATCATAGTCTTTCTCTTACTTTTCTTTATTTTATGTCAGATTCACGTGTACAAAGAACAATGCGGTCCCAAAGAGAAAATAAAAAATGTACAAAGAAAATCGGAGAAAAGGTCGAGAATTACTTAAACTTTCACATCTTTTCTTTTTTTTTTGTCGATTTCGGATTCAGGTGGTCGTCCCGCGTTGACAAACGTGGTGCCGTTCCAAGGGTGGTGTTTACTCTTTCCCAGTCAACATGGCGAAGGAGTTGGGGGCGGCGGCAATCGTCGTGATCTCGTCGAGCTTAACACGGCCTCGGGTGTATTTTTTTAATAAGTAATTTACAGGAAAGAGTAAACTTCGCCTATAAATTCCGAAGTTCTTAATCCAGTTTATTACAAACTTTTATCACATTATATTCCCGGTATGAATAGGAACTGGCGAGGCGGCAGCGAAGGGTACGCCGTAAAAGCCGGAGTATCGGTTATTTATCTGGGACATTTATCGGTCGGGCTTTCCCCGTATATATCTGGTGGACGGAATGTGTCGGGTGTCGCGAACCGAGCTACAAATCAAGTTGACGCCGCCGAGACATTTGTGCTTGCGGCCAGCAGGAAAAGCTGCAGGGGCCTCCACTCTTCCTGCTGCTAATCTTTCATCTCGGAAAATTCAGGATAGATAACCGAAGGTTTTACCGCAAACGCCGCCGAGAGATTCGCAAAATGTATCTTTCAGCGGCTATAAAAAAAAAGAAGAAGAAAAGAAATATTCCAATTCTGATGCCGACTGTTATTCCCAACGCACGCAAAACTGTGGAATTGAAAGTAAATAAAATATTCCGACGGCCGACGCTATGAAACCGCTGTTAGAATGCACGTCTTGTAAAACATCCGAATTGTATCGTCTACCTTCAACAATCCTTTTTGCGCTCTAATTTCCCCTGTTTATCGTTTGGGGTGAGACCGGGACACTTGGAATTATGCACACATGATAGTGGAATTCGGGCTTAAAATGAGATACTGTTGGTACCTCCGACTGCGAATTTATCTAGTTTAAAGCCGCTCCTGCCAAGATTATTTCAGGTGGTGAGCAAACTGCCTGAAACTTCGTCTTTTTGCTTCGAGATAACTCTAAAGTTGTTTCATTTCATGCTTATTACAATTACTCGTTTCTTCTTGTTATGTCACAAGAGAACACACGTACACTTTTAAAACTGGTTCCACACTAAGGACATCAATATTTATAATTCTACAAGAAGTCGCAGCAATCCTCCTACATATTTCCAACGTGATAACTAAATTATGTCAAACAGATCTCACGCTGATCAAAAGATTTTACCTCCGTTTGCTTGTTAGGAATTTTGTACAGATCCTTCTCAACAGATAAACGAACAGACCGACAAGCTTTAGTTGTTGTAAGCTCGAAATTGTTCGACAATCTTGAACAAAATGTTTCTGGATTTTTTCGCAGTACTCGCCATTCTATGAATTGTTAGGCCAATCACGTACGAAACGAATAATAAAAACTGTTATTCAGAAATTTCCTGTGTACGCGGACACATAAATAATAAATGCAAAAATGTTTGCCGCGGAAATTGGAGAAAGCGAATGAGCTTATTTAAACTTTATATAAATGAATAACCAGAATTTCGAGTGTGCACGAATAATATATTCTTTTGTCAAATTGAGAATGTGAAAAGTTGGTTCGCCTGAAATAGAAATTCAAAGAATTTAGCCGAATTATCTTTGAATCTAAAATGTAAATCCAAATGTTTGGTGGAATTAAGTATTAAAAATTCTTGATAAGCGTGATGTTTCTTTTAACGCAAGTCGTTTTAAACCGTCAAATAAATTATACTTCGCTTGAGTGAGGAAGGCAAAGCTTTCGTTCACGCGAATTACGTGGCCTAACTTTTGAGTGCTGTATTTGGCTTTATTCAATACCTCATTAGAAAGTGAGTATTCAAAATTTTAAATAAAAATAAATCACATTTTTGGACGGGTCTGTTGCTTTGGAAAAAATACGAGTAAAATACAAAAAAACAAAGTTCTGTAATGTCAATAAAGTGGTTGCGTGCACGTTGTGGAAAAAGTCAAAATTACGGTATCAGAAAGAATTGTAAAAATTTATGATTGAACGAAAACCAGTGAGTGAAAGACAGTGAGCGAAAAACGATGAGCGAAAGTGAAGTGAATGAAAGAGAAACCTTCACCCACTGGTAACTATAGATACAGAATCATTTTGTAGGGAGGTATCGAATAAAAATGGTTTGTTCCTTAAAGAACGATACATTTGTTGTAGTGTCTCATTATTGAAGTGGAATGTGCAACAATGATGAGTGGCCTATTCAGTATCGACCGACAAGAATAAATACCATACAAAATATTTCAACATTCTAAACCAGAGAACGTCTTTGGCGGTTCATATTAAAAATGTAAGCAACATATTTGATGTTCAGGCTGGAATTGCAAATAAAAGAAAAACTCCTGGAAGGCTCTTTGAAGAATCCGAAGAAACTGTTATAAATTAAACCCACGCACATTTTGCAATATTTGAATATTTTAAAAATAATCCTGTACTTTTCGCTATCAAGGAAACAAATCGGATTTTCTATGGATATCCAGTTAGAATTATCCAACATTTATTGACTTAACTGCAATAGATTTTAGGAAACAATACAATTTAGCAGTGAAACTTTTATTACCAAACCGACATTGTGAAACATACGATTAGTGGATAAACTCTTACCGCAATTGAAAACAATTCCTGTCAAATCCAAATGAACAAAATCAATTTCGTTGGCAATAACCGATTTCCATCAATATCCGGTTACCGATATCCGGTTATCGATTGGCGATTAACAAGCTATTAACTGTATCTGATTACCAAAGACCAATTGATACCGCCTCTCGATACCACCCCTCAGTCAGTCGTTACAAAATGTAACTATCAAAGGTCCCTCTTTTGTACTATTTAATAAATCGAGATCGATACCGAGATAACTTTTGGTACAAATCAAACGTCCAAATGGTCGATTTTGTTTCGTAATTACAGGCACCGATAATGATCCTGTACGTTTTATCTTGTATTGCATGAGAAATTTTCGGGCGATTTATCTCTCCCAAAAAAAAAGCATTGACGAAAAACCGGTGATTTATCACCGAACGAACGCTTAATTGCTTTAAAAATATTCCATTAAAAGTAAAACCCTGGCGCAATTATTTCCAATTTTGACGATACTCAATGATTCATTTATCCCTCGGAGACCGCATAGTTATCCACGATTTATGATCGGGGCGAGTGCATATAATTTACAGGTTGGTACGTGGATAAGGTAGGTGTGGCGACAACGTCGTAACTTTTCTTGTAAATTTGCAAATATTCCTATATTTTTCATCCGCCGACCAGAATACACTGACCGGCCCACGTTCGTTGTACATATTGTATTATACTGTTGCCGTGGTATCATAACTTATCGACTTCTGTGCGTTTGTGCGGAATTAACTGGAACAACATGTGGATTTCCGCAGTTATTATTCCAGTAACGTGTATGTGCTCCTGATTTATAGAATTAAATCAGAAACCACGACTGTGAATATAGTGTGATCTGATAATTAGGTTAATTGCACTTCGTACAATAATCGAGTTTGATGTTCTTGTTTGTGAACCATGACCGAACGTGGATGCCTGACAAGTCCAGATAGATTTACAATCATCCGGGAGACGCAAGAGAAAAAACCAAGTGGCCGAATTTATTCCGACAAACTCTCCATCAATGATGCAGAACCCTTGTAGGTTTAGCACGCAGCTCGGGGAAGTCTTTATAATCGTAATAGGATTAACTGTGCTGTGTGGTGGCAGATCCTATCAACAATGGACAGTTTTAGCAACTTCATTCGTTATCTGTTCTATATACACGTACAACAAAAGACTTCTGTAGGCAGGATTAAGACTAATGAGACGTTCTCCAGACTACGCTGATTGCATTATAGTTCAAGGACTTAATGATAAACATTCATCTGTATTATCAACCCGGCAACTCGTTCGACGCAATTTCCTCCACTTTAACCGACAATAATCCACCAGGAGTTTGCATCTAACGCCGTAGACAACGTAATTATTTAATTGAACGATTCGCACTGAAAGGACCCATCATCCAAATTAATGAAACGGCACGCTCCTTCGTCGTACGGAATACGTTACGGCGAGCGCAAACCAGTTCTGCGACAATGCCAAGAAAGGCAAAATGGGCTCCGCCGAAGAAAGAGGTCGGGTCACAGATTACTTTCCGTAACGAGGGTGATGAAGATCCACGACTATATCGTGCCATGTTTAAGACTTGCCTAATTGAAACGCACTGCCGGAAGTATAGATCCTGACTTGTTGGATATATTCAAATTTTTCATATTACGAAAGATCCAAGCGACAGAAGCAGCAGCCAAAAGATTTCAAACAGCGTGAGGAAGAGAGTTATCGTGTTGAAATAAAGACAATCATCAAAAAACTCTCCCATTATCTCTTCTGACATGACTTGACCTCAAAGCATTGAAAGTTTCATGGTCTCCATGTCTTTCGTATTTTAAAAAAATCATTAATTTCTGAATTTAAATGCATCAGGATATTAGTAAAAATAATAACAAAGAAAGAAAGCCGAAAAGTCTGTTGGTAGCAGTAGTTGATTTATCGCGTTATGCCATCCTTGAGAAATGGAGAAGGAAAGGAAAAAATCTTTCATTCCCCCGAAGGGGGGCGGGGTGCTGAGGCTTCCCAGAGCCTTTTCAGCCGCACTGACGGGAAGATTCGGGATGGGTACGGTGAGGATGGCGGCGGAAGGAAGGTGGTAGGTACAGAGAGGTTGATACTGACCCAGCATTCGCCTTATCTGTGATGGGAGACATACCACGATGTGATGGTGTGGGGAAACTTCTGAAAAAAACCCACACCTGGTCAGGCGGCACCGGGGTTAGAACCCGGGACCTTCCGAATGTAAAGTGGCGCGCTAGGCGCTTGGCCACAGTACTCGGTGAGAAATGGACAAGAAATAACTGATAAATGTGCAAAAGGTAATGAACTTGCAAATACTGCACAAATATTTTCGTCTATTTTTAAAATTTATTTGGCCGAACAGTACAAGGGTTCGCATTTATATGGCGGCTGGCACGTAGAAGAAGACAGTTCTCTTGGCATTACTTAGGTAGCGTGAATCCACCACCCTCAACAATTATCTTTTCGTCTGATTTATGTTGTGACCGTATCTGTATGCACCAAACGAAAAATTAATTTCGTTCCGTGAAAGACGCTCTCTAGGATTTACGGCCCACATTTTAATAGCGACTTCGCATTGCCCATAAATAATCCGGTGCATACATTCTGGCTCTTCTGCATCAAATTACCCTGCACGAGTTTAAGAGAAATACGTGACCTAGGTCTATCACTGCAACAAATTGGACACGTTCACTTGCATTTCGTGTTTGATTTAGACAAATCTGTTTGTCGGATATACCTGCAATTCAGACGTGCATATCTAATCGTTACAACACTTCGCCCGCCGCCTTACGTGCTATTCCCCGAAATTTATTAGCCCCATCCCGATATAAACGCGACTGGAAATTCATCACCATCAATCTCAACCCTTTAAACATAATAAGAATCGGGAAGAACGCCGAGATTAAGCCGGAACAGTGGAGGTCTCGCATGATGTTAACAAATCATCCCGGAAACACCGAGAATATGCAACGAGCAACTGGCTTCGCCTCAAAAATTCACCTTCTAGGAATTAGCTTCGTTAATCAAAAGCGGTCGATCGCATCGAGCCTTTCTGTCATTCTTCCGTCACTGTTTCATTTATTAATCGAAGCTTTCGTTTATCAAGCGCCTCTGACATCTTCAAAGGCACGTGTTGGCGCGGGGGCAGGTGTGTTCCTCAAATTGGACTCGGCCGCAAGAAATATAAATCGTCCTAATATCATATTAATAAAAGATAAATTCGGATCGCAAAAATGAAAAATTTACAGATAAATGCTCTACCAAATTGACACACTACAAACAAAAAATCGAATTTAATTTTTGTGCTAGTTGATGAGAACAAACATAAACTGTCACTTCTTGGATTCGGTGATGATCTGCAGCTTTCGCGAGCTTTTTTAGGATTTTTTAAGATGTGAGATACGACCGCGAACCCCTTTTTGGAATAATTCGCGAAGGGTGCGTTAATTTGGTAATAAAATTTTGCCGGGAAGAATGGCGGACGCAACTCCGATTTCAATATAAGCGGTGGCATTGCGGCCGAGTGAGAACCGGAGACCCCTTTGCCAACTTCCAAATGATGTCACCAGATATCGTAATGAGAATAATGCATACATAATGCCCGTCTTATCGTCGGTACAATCTTAGCGGAGCTTGCTTCCTCTTCTTCCTCGTCATTTCCCCTTCATATTCTCTTTACGGTGGCGGCATCCTCTCTCTTTCCGCACTTGTCACACGCACTCCTCGCCTATTCCATTATTTTATAGTTGGTGTTATGAGGATGTGGCTTTTATAGTTGTCTATAGAAGATAATAACGGCGATAAACTACAACTAACGTCTTATTGCAATTTTGAACTTAATTTCATTACCCCACTGCCGACTAAACCGAAGAGTCCCGGACTCCTCGCCGTAACCCCAAATTAATAGCGCTTCCTGCGACTGCGAGGGAACATGTGGCCCCTTTAATGTTAGTAAAAACAGCAGAAACTTGCAAATGTAAGAGGGGCGGCATCGTTGACTTTTACTGCCGATTGAAAAATTGTTTCGGAAACACTTCGATAAGTTTCCCTGTCGTCGAACCGCCCCCATTAAAACAGAAATTGTTGATTGCACAAGGCAAACCTGGAAAAAAATGAGCGCGACTCTTTATTACCGCCATAAATTTTTGACTTGGCAAATAAAAATTGAAAAAGAGGGGTGGAGGGTGTTCGCGCGACTGACGCGACCGAACCTGCCCCCAGAATTTCGAAACTATTCCACAATAGGCATTAATTTAGTCGAATCGCAGAAAGGGGAGACGCATATTTCACAGAAATAAGGGGAAATTCAGTAGTTTAAATCTGCGCCTGCCATAACACACCCTCGTAATAAAACAAACGGATTGAAATGGCGGAATATTTGCCGGAGACATCAGTTTACACGCGCAAACATGTCACAAACGGCGCGCCACTTTACACTGGAATGCTCTTATAAAGGGTATTATTGAGTTATAACGCAGATGCTGTTTCACACCAGAAACGCACCCTATTAACTGCACTCTGAAAACATGCAAATGTCGGCCCGACAACGGACTCGATCGTTGCCTCACCACCGACTCCCTGATATCAAAAACGAATAAAATGCAAATAAAAATTCAACAGGCAGAGGAACTATTCACGTTCGAGAGTAAATCATTTTCTGCCAACTTCCTTGAATATAAGGAGATTCTCTTACCTTTATCCTCTTTGCGAACTGAGCTTAATTTAACTGGGTGCCTAGAGGATATATTACAAAGGGTCCGGGACAACTATTGTCCATTTGTAGTAACAATTAAATTAAGAAGGTTCAACCCGGATTGAGTTAAGTCCGTGCCTAAATAGCAGGGTTGCCTCAGAGGAAAAAGAACTTGAGGCAAAAATGGAAATGTAAATTTTATTGCTGCTTTAGCGGGTGAGCTCTCACTACTTCCACTGGATATAATCCGCAGCCTCAACTCCGAACAATCAAATCCGCATAAATGGAATTTTTCGAGAGACCAATTTTGTCGACACTCGGAATTAACAAAAATGTATAAATGACTCGCACCATCCGTTACATGGGCAACTTTCTCTCTCAATGACGGTTGCTTCTTGAGAGGTGTTGGATTTTCTCATGGGCTATGAGTTATATCTGCGCAAACGATGAATATCGGTCTCCAGTAGGCGCTACAAACCGACCGGAAAAAATCGTCATGCGTCACGTTAGTGTCGTCTCTCTCTTGTCTATTTGCATCTAAAGTAGTCGACGTTTTCAGTTTTAATTTACAAATTGCTACGGCCTCGCGCAGATATTTCCAAGGTCACAGCCCATGAGAGAATCCCAGCACACTCCCTTCTCATTTGTGCAAAGTAAGGTTCAGTTTTATTTTAGTGCCCCAAAAAGAGTGAAAATAAACTGTAAAGGAAATGACCCAATTCTATATCAAGATTCTAAATTCTAAAAATTTCATTCAACATTATCAACGTCCAGAAGCGAGATAAAAAAATTTCACCCGTCGACTGCGGAATATTTATTGGTTTATGTATAATGTATTTTTTATTTACATACTTTTGTTGTCCGTTGTCAAAAGATTTAGATCTATGTTTCAAAAAAAGAAACCAATGCATTATTTAACGTAAATACCTTCAAAATCAAAATTTTTATTCCTGTAAGAATAATTCCATTCAAAAATTGTGTTTTTCGGTTTTTGTATTTAACGCATTCAATTCCATGATAATGTAATCTAACGTCTCTGACTGCTTCCTAAGAAGTACTGGTCGAATGTATTACGTAAAAATTAGGAAATCTGTGTTTGTTCGATACCTCCCTCAATAGAAAGTGAGTCTGTATCCACAGTTACCAGTGGGTGAAGGTTTCTATTTCGTTCAATTGACTTTTCTCATCGTTTTTCGCTCACTGTCTTTCACTCAAGTTTTTACAATTCTTTCTGATAACGTAATTTTTATTTTTTAGGCAACATTTGGTACCTCGCGGTACTTGCCTCTTCTATAACCACTGTATTGACATCACAGAACTTCGTTTATTTTGTATTTTATTTTTTTCCGTAGCAACAGACCCATCCAGAAATGTGATTTATTTGTATTTAAAAATTTGAATACAAAGTTACAGACTGAGGGGGTCATTCACGAAACTCAGTAAGGCTCGATAAGGCGTTGCAAATTTAAAACCATGACAATCGACATTGTTGAAGCATTGTATTTGCCGTTTCGTTAACGATTTCCAAAGTTTCGTGAATCTCCCCCTCAGTTTCTAAGGAGGTATCGAACAAAATCAAATACATACACTCGAGAGTAAGGCTGCTTT
The DNA here is from genome assembly GCF_963966145.1 of Tenebrio molitor. Taxonomy (NCBI): domain Eukaryota; kingdom Metazoa; phylum Arthropoda; class Insecta; order Coleoptera; family Tenebrionidae; genus Tenebrio; species Tenebrio molitor. The sequence continues at coordinate 4,927,173 of NC_091052.1, forward strand.
CGTTCACTTGAATTGCATTTATTGCACGCAATTCGCGTGAACGAAAGCTTTTTCTTCCTCGCTCTAACTATTACAAGGTATTTGGTTTGAAGAAAAAGGTTTTTTAAACTTCTTTTCCATCATGGGTAATGTAAAAACTTGTAGTTCAAATAGAAAAATAGAAAATGTCTCATCAATATCTCTATAATGATGCTTCAAGGTTTCAATTTGACTGTGAAGTGACATGATATTTCATGGCATCATTAGTGTCCCATGACTAATAAACAAGCAATTAAATCACCAAAAACAAAACTACATGTATGGGGGCGACATAAACTAGTAATCGATGTATCTTTTCAGCTGTGGAATTTTGTGGTTTATCTGACACGAATTTAGAGCACTTGTTGTTATCAGAAAGTCGATAAAAACTAAATCATTGTAAATGAACCTCAAAGAGACATTTGTTTTGTCTCCATTTAAATTACCATTCAAAAGAATACGCTTTAAATAATTTACAGAATCAAGTCTTAATTTTGAAACTAATTATTCCCATCCAGAAGAAGCTATCGGAAATATTTCAATTTAAAAATTTGCAACAGCATCGGCGTAATAAAGTGCAAAATTTTGTAGAATATTTTTTAACGATTGGTCCACAGACCGGGGACAGTTTTGTGTGATTTGGAACTGAGGTGTTAGTTCGCCTTCGCAAAACGTCTAATTGGGTAATTTAACCGGACCGTTATGAAGTTTTCCTTTTAGTGGCACCGTCGTAAACAACCTCATTAACCAAGTATCTCTGTTTTAGTAGATTTGCAAATACGACCTGTAAAATATGAGTTAGTGGTGTTTAATTATATTTAACTCCACAAATAGGTATACGTGTCCGTACTTAACTAATTTATGTGTTTTATAGCTAGTGCCCTCGTGTGTCACACGTATGATATGCAGTTATTCGGTGGTCGCCATAAATATCTAGTCCCGACAGAATCGCATAAATTAGCAGAATTAATAACTTCAGAGAAGTCTATTATATCCCAATTAAATATTCCAAATTAGTATTATATTTATTCGTATTTTATGCAAATCCGGCTTGTAATAGTTAATTATGATGCTAAATAGCTTACAGTGAATTGATTGATAATGGCGATTAAATTTTCAGTTTAATTTTCGAGTTAGCAGTACACCAAAAACGCATGCATAGAAATTTAATTAAATAGTAGGTGAAGGGGTAAACAGGGAAGTTGTGAATTAAATTCACAAACACTCATTTGCATTTTGAATATTTATAAGTCACCCTTTATTAATTTCTATTTAGACTGCTTTAAAGAATTATGCATTCGGTTACGTACTATTTTCCCGAGATAAACACGGCAACAAGAAAACGGAGCGCAATAGTGTTTAACGGAATAATTACCATAATACGTTTTAACTAGAACGAAATCGGGGGTTGCGGCCGTGAAAAGCCGCGGCTAAATATTTAAACAACTATTTATACTAACCGACTTGCCTTTCATCGATCCGCATCTCCTTCGAAAAAACAAATTACGCCCCGGAAGGTAGACTTGTTCGCGACGGCGGGGACGCCCCGGACTCGCTGAATTGCCAAGAGAGAAAAGTCGAGGGAAAGATCAGAAGCTGTAAGAGTGCGGTCTGCGTCCGATGCAAGAACATTCCCGATAAATCAACGGCGTTTCCACCAACCGGTTCGAGTCTCCAGGCAATTAGATTAAAATATTTTCGTCATTAATTGCCATATGTACGGTTGATATGGACGCGTTTTAAAACTGGAAACACGCTTCTACGAAATTAACATATAAATCCAGGCGAAAACTGGTACAGTTGGAATAAAGTCAAGACAAATTCCGCCATTATGCTAATAACCGCAACTTTTCTACGGCGTGTTTCCATACAGAGGAAACTTTAGATAAAAAAATGTAATTATCTGGTCTGGTGAACAAGGATATTAATAACCACCGCTGTACACATTAGAACTGGAGTCGAGCAATCATCGCGTTCTAGACTGCACTTTTATCGGTTCGGTAAAAGCTCTCGGAAAAAGCTCCGACACGAGAGCCGGTCCATCGACGGATAATTAAAATTGCAAATTCGATTGGGTCGTTTCTTCTATGAGCCGACGACGAAACCGGTGACAAAATTTCCACGATGAGCATCGATTTTCTTCGAAATAAAAATGAAATACTGCTATTGCAACAATTTGACGTGACGACCCATTCCATAAATTTTTATACATTTCATATGGAGAAATTGCATTTGGAATTTATGTCGACGACATGTTATTGTTATTTTCCAATTTTATTATATTGCCGTACCACCATTATCCATCATAGTGTACGACAATACTGTAAAACTGGGACGTGTACGATAAGCTAGCCTCGGCACACAATTAAAACGCAGCGGAGAGATCACAACAAACACGCCGAAACGACAGATTGAAGCTAAAGTGGATAAGAAAACTTCCAAAAAGAATTGGGCGAAGATAATTTCATAAAGTGAAGCGAATCTCCGCTTCTGAATGTAAAACTGTATCGGTATTTCCCTCTTGTGCAAAAAGTGCTGCAAGATGGCAAACATTTTAATATTATGTAAATGTGATTTGTGATCCTTACACATTCGGTGTCGTATTGTAAAACGAGTTTACATTTTTATCGAACACAATATAAAATCAAAACGGGATCTATCTTTTGCTTAAATTGACCACAAAATCTCACATTTATGGATTCGCTTCGTATACTTCATGCATTATGCAGGTCGTGACCAACAAAATTCATTCTTCATCAGTTTAATTAATATCAACGTTTGTGCCGAGCAAAGCAAATGTCACCGTTTCAGGTCTAGTGAGCTTTATTCATTCCTAGGCTGACACAAATATTATGTTTGTGTAATGTCACACAAACTTGATGCAATTATGTATTTAGGGAAAATCGCACGCGAACATAGAATAGAGACAGACACAAGTTAATGAAATCTGTATTTCAAATGAAAATATGAAGCACTACTGTAAACAACAGTGAATATTTCATTGCGTTAACTGAGAATGGGAGATAATGGCGTTTAGTAAAGCTACTTGAATTAAGCTCGATATTTTCAGGATTATTTTACAGTAGAGAAAGCAGAGAAACATGGAGACACTAATTCGATTTTAAAAATATTAGAAAAATTATTTACACTGTTTTATATTTCAACTAAACGGATTCCTACCTCGTCAAGTCATCAAGCTTGACAAGGGGAGGCACTAAAGCTCTTTGACGTCTTCTGAGATTTTCCATAAATGTTCTATGAGATTTAAGCTTAGCCAGTCCGCTCCCTGAGTGTAAACCTCATCAAAGTTGCTCTTGGAGCAATATGAGCTCTTGCTTGTATCGACAAAAAATTATCATTATCAATTTGGCAAATTTGAGAATTTTAATGATGAAGTTGAGCTTTACCGAGCTTTTAAGCAAGATTCACGACTATGAAAAATAGAAATACAAATTGAATGAATTTACTCATTTCGAGATACAAATTTTTGTTATCTATTATTTTTTTCCACAATTACCTTCTCCTAAACGTGTCGTCTTTACTGTCAACGTTTCGTTGTATTCAGTAACACCATCAAGACTGATGTTGGAATTTCATATAAACATAAAATATTTGAGAAAACAATTATTAAAACATATTAAATTAAATAAATATGTCGAAAATCCAAAACGTGGAGGTGGCGTAGTTTGTTCAAGTGTTCAAGAAGTTAAAATTCAGGGGAAATGGCCCTGATGATGTTCAGGGAATACTAACGAAACGTTGGAAAAACAAACAACATAGTTTTCTTAATCATTTGTTAGACGTTTCTAAAAACCCAACCCTAATTAATCAAAATTTTAATAGAAACTGAAAACTAAAGGGTTTGGAATGTTTTTTAATTTTAATTCTACACCATCACGTTCTTTTAATTTGTTGTTTTATTTTGTTGATATCAGAATTATTTTACTGATAGTGAAATATCTTAATTCAGCCATGTGAGTTTCGTAACCATAAAAAAATTACATATTTCCAATGTATTGCGGTTCTTGTTTTTTCAATTCTTACTACATAAATGGTTGTTTCATAATTTTGTTACTTTTTTTGAAACTTCGGTAGATTCATTACTACGATTGAAAAAAAAAATCGTATACTTTATTCCAAGCAAAAATGGCTTTATGTGCTTAAACAGAGCTACGAGCCTTAGGATATAAAATTCATATTTTGCTTCTAATAACATAATATTTATATTCGTTCTTTTAGTATATTCAATATTTGAACCTTTCTGCATAAAAGATCATCCATTTATACATTATTTTCCTTGAATGGATTTTATGACCACTGAAAAAGGAACACTGAAAAATTTCCAACTTTATTGTAAACAATCTTTTGATATCTTTTATCATCACATATTTTAACACACTCTGTCTACAGTGTAAGTGAAACTGAAAAATTCACGACTATGAAAAACTGTCCACCTATTTGGGAAAGAATCATGTTTTATTTTACCAAAAAACTCTTTTAACTAAGAATATTTTAAAACGAAGTTGCAGTAAAATTGAGAATTTTTCATTAAACCGCGACAGCTACAGGGTATAAAATTTCTTCGGGGTTGATTCATATAGGTCTGCATGCCAACAGTTAATTTTAATCAGTATTTATTACACATTGCTGTTGTTATGGGGATAAAGTGGTATCAAAAATCTCGCCTATCCTCTTCTAACTCCCGAGTGAATTCGTTTAGTTAATTTAATCCCATTATGTACGCCAAACCGAAATTATGGCTTTTAGCTGAAATCATTGTTGTGTTGACTGGTGGTGTTACACATTAGCTGCATTAACCCCGCGTTATAATAATTATATGATTATTGTAAGTAGCTTCAATTAACTTGTTTTCCGGCGTATTGTGTGAAAATCCGCCACCGCAACGTCACCAAAAAAATCGAAACTTCTTGCATGTACCGAAACCGACTTGAGCATGCGGGTAATGTAGTAAATTGCAAGTAGATAGGGGTAGTGCAGACATTGCAGCGAGGGTCTGGGTTAAGTGGCACTATTCTCCAGCAGATGAGCTCCAACATCTTTAATGAAACCCTTTGTGTGTCATTATCTATGTCATAATTTAACTTAATACACGAACCGATAACCGTTAGTCTTGTCCTTGCATGTCGGTATGTGACTCTTTGTGAATTTTTTGCGACGGTAATAGATGATGATGACGGTTATCTGCCATCGAAAAATACCACGTTATTATGCAAAGCAACTCGTCGGATTGTTTTTATTCGCAATTAGGTACCTCTCTCGGATCTAAATAACTTTCCGTTTGCTATTCATGTTTGAAGTGGTTTCGCTTTATATCGTACTATTAATAAGCACCTTTTATTTTCCCGGGGACGGCTCTTCGATGATGAAAATCTTTAATCGTTTGGGGAATTAACATAGGTCTATAACTCGTGGTGTACTTTACACACAAAGCCCTCGTGCAGTCGGTTCAATCCTCGCACCTCGCGCTATTTCTGGGCTTATCATAAATCTGAGATAGAAGCACCAGCTCCATACACAGGACGCTCTACCGGCAAACATTCATTACACATAACCCGTCAAAAACGCGCCTTACAGGGGCCGTTCAACTTTTTTCCTTAAAGTTTAGTGGAGTGGCGAGAGTGAAGCGAACAACTTGTGCATATTTCAAGCGAAGCGTAATAACTCCACGGAGTTGTGTGAAAGCACTAATGTGTCCCTACCAAGCGGCTCCCAACAGAGTTCCTGCGGGATGATCCTGCAACACGAGGTAAGCTACAACAGATCCGGCCCTGCTGATGCTTGTGGGACCTGCCTAAATACCGCAACATGTACTCCCTCTAGGCTAAGACGCTTGCGTTTCCTTAAAGGTTGCGGCAGCTTCGATACCCTCAAGAGCGGAATAGCCAGATTAGTTGGCGGGGCTTTTTATGGGGTGCGATTAATTAAAGATAAAATTGGATTTTCAAGCGAGCACAAAGATAAAATTACCCTTCTAAGCCCCCACGAAATCACGACCAAAGCTCTAATGGCGGATCGACACGGGCAAAGTGCCACTGTTTGCTATTTGAAGGTGGCCAGCGCATTGAAATATTGCACCACCCCCCAACGAAAAATTCGACAGGATCTGGACAAACTGCTGGGCGGGGGTTGATTTTCCGCCGACCACCTGGCGCAAGTAATACGTCGTCTCTGGATGGAAATGGGCCAGATTTTTCCGCGCCGACGACTCCAAAAACTATCATCGAATATGATCTTATGAAATATTCAGTATTACCTAAGCCTCTGGTGGTATTTCAAAAATGACCATTTTCCGCTTCGTGCCATTTAAGTTTCCGGGTCATAACTATTCCGGTGTTTTATACGATAAGACTTTCGATCCGGCGTGTTTTGACCATGAAATATTGTATTATTTATTTTATGTGATATTTTTAGTCCGTAAACGACGATTAAACGGAATTTACTGCTAAATGAGGGAGTTTATGACCTTTTCAGTTATAAAATCCACACTAAAATTTTCATACGGTTTTAATTCATTTAAAAGCTTTACGATTTGGTTTAAATTCAATTTTACACTATCCACTAACCTGAAAAATAAAGCGAGGCACCACCAAAACATTACCAACGATTCCGAACAAAACGACGTATTTGTCGATGGCACGTTTGTTTATATTTTTTATTGACTTTTTACAAACTCGGCAAATACACGAGCTTGCTTTTATTTTGATTGGTTGTTATTTTAAGTTTGAGGCGTATCTCTCTATCAACAAGAGCGGATCCGATGGAAAAAATCCACCAGAAAAATATCGCCGACTTTCCAATTTTTCAAACGATTATTTTACAAAATTACAATAATGTAGCCACAACGTTGTAAAAATAGAACGCAACATTAAACAGCAATAACTGTTCGATGTCGGCGTTTTGGAAACCGAATCCTAAAATTGTGTATACGACGCCGTTCCTGCAAAGGATAATATCACATTTGTTGCATTATTATGGACCCGGAATGAAATTCTAACGACTAATCAAATATTTACACCCTGTCATTACATCGCGTTCACGTTACATCTGCTGAAACCTTTAACGTTTCGCAATTTACGAAATTGATATTTAACTTGAGGAACTAGAAAATTATTCCTCATGTTACTAGGATAATGTTCTCGTGCGAAATTCTAATTTAGGCCTTGTTAATTGTGTGTATGTTTAATAAATTTAATAGTGTTGATTAAATTTCAGATGTGTAATGCTACAAACAAACAAAATAATTAAGTACGCGATGAAGCCATTAATTTTGCAAAAAAATTAAAACCTCTCTTTCGGAGCTGCTTTACGACTCACTTTAATTTATTATAAATTCAAATTTTTTAAATTAATTTGACACGAAATCGTCACGAATACATTTTTCATGGCATACTAAACCCCCAGCAAAACACGCGCACACCCCACGTATAATTAATAATATTTTTATTTTGCTGCATAAAACTACTTTACAATTGTAATTGTTCGTTATTGCAGTATTAAGTGTTGCATTTAGTCTGCAATACGGGAATCAAAACATTGTAAATTGTAATCCTGCAGGATAACATTTTAGGACGTCGCCGTAAAAATACAGACATCCTTTCTCGGTCCATGAACACGGTACCCTTTTAATATGTGATTCACTTGATAACAGCTGGTCCTTGTATTATTAATAAGCTTAATTCACCTCGCTTCGCGAATAACAAAGATAGGGTAGATCCTGCAGCGGGTTCTTTGAACCACCCTTTATACGTAACTAGAAATCTGATCTTCAAGCAATTAAAATGAGGGAGATGAACGGGGTAGAAATAATTAAGGAAGGTAAAATATCTTAGTCTTAAATTATCACCTATTACTACAAAAGATTATGGCTTTTGGCACATAACTTTCAGGATATTCCGCTCGAGTCCATTAAACATTTTATTTTACAAATTGCAACACCCTTCACATTGTTACAACCAACTCCCCTGAAGGGACCGAACAAAGATGAACATTTTGTTTCTAGCGCAAGGGATCAATAATATGACGTCCTGCAATATCTCCTGAGCTTTTGAGTTTTATGCAAGTGATTGAATTTTGCAATACAACAAATATCTTTCGTCTACTACTATCTATTATCAATACATTACGGCTTTCGTTTGAATGCCGTAATGACATACTTTACCGCACAAGTGTGGTAAAGTGCAACATAAAATATTTGGATTTTTGTCGTGATTTCCCCGGTATAAAGTTGCAATAGCCGCATTTGCTGTCTTTGATCTATGTCGACTGAATTTTTGTAGGGCTAACAGAAGCGTGATAGAAGAAAAAAAAATCTTCAGTTTACTGCTTTGGTTTCTGTAATATATTTTTTATCATTCACCAGTAATTGATCGTTGATAAAATGTTGTACGTTATTCCACATTACGATCTGACATCGTGAGTTAACCTAATAATGAAATCCATTAATTAAAAACATGTAATTTTAATTTCTGACGAACTTCTGCTTAAATAAGACGAAGTTACGGTGCGGTAAGCACGATCTTAAGATTGAAGTAGTTGTAGGTATGTACGTTTTAATAAATCGGTGTTTCTGTTTTTCTTTGTTCATTCTGTACATGCACGGCGACGTGTGTAGCAAGCTTTTCTGTTATTACACATCTCCGTTGTTCATTACCGTAACTGTCCCATTGTTTCGTTTATCGAATGTGGATCTGGGCGCTACCATTGTTGTAATGGGATACTTACAGGGTGTTGTGTTTGGGATAGCTGTAGCGAAAGCGACACCTGGATGACTTACCTGCAACAAAAAAGAAATACCGTATAACGAAACAATAAAACATTAAACCATAAAAGTCAGGAAGATTAACCACCCAAAAATCCGCCTTGATTCATCGTATACACGAGCTTAAACTCCTACGCTTTTATTTATATTCAATGTCCCAGAGAAAGGCTGAGCGTTGTTTGAATTTTACTCGCCACATATTTTATGCCGGATCTGTGTACAATACGCTTGTTAAATTTAAAGTAAATACTCCGAAACGAATCGTGTAAAGGGCGAACATTACAAAACAGAGCTTGGAACTTTTTTTAAAAACAGACAGACGAAAGCTCCGAACGATTACACTTTTGAGTCTAAAATGCAATTACGTCGGAAGTCGTACCGAGTCCCGCATAACAGCGAAACTTTTACAAGTATTACGTATTCACCCTTTCCATTAAGGAAAATGCATGGACACCTTTTAATGGAAAAGTGAGCATTATTCAAAATACAGTTAGCTCGAACGACTTTACAACTTTTGATAACTGTCTTTTAAGCCGAGTCGAGTTAAGGACGTTTTCATGGGGGTTTACGTCATCGGAAAAGTACAAACTTTGAGGTACAAGAAGAGTGCCAAAGAAGCATCGAGGGACTTTTTATATACAAATCTCGGGATATTGTCAAGTTCGGATGGCGTGTAAGAGCCCGACAGCGCGGATAAAGGAGATTGACAGGGGACAAAAGGTGACGAAAGCAACAAATAATTTATTAACGCCACGATGGAACAATTGCTTCCTTTATGTCCTGCCTGAATACTGCATCGGACCTACGGGGACCCTTTAATAAATTTTCATGAATCGCCAACAGATACAACTACAGAATTGTGTCGTTCCACACCCTTTGGTACGATTGTCACCCAAACTCCAAACATATCCAAGCGGAAGAAGTGCGAATCTGTTCGGAAGGAATGTTGGCCAGTGGAGGTCGTAAAGCGTCTCGTGGCAATATGAAAATGGCGGCAATTATCGTCTGCCCCGGACCCAATAGAGTGGGCGAAGCGACGTGGAAAAGTTATTATACCCGTGAAACCCGGCTTATGATTGTATTTAAACTCCAGTTATATATTCATAGATATTTGAAACCAAAGATGGGTTATCGTATTCAAGGGGTTGTTTCTGTGCCATTTTAATTTTCCACGGCGGTGGCTTTAGCAGAATTACGCCTCCAGGGAAAAGCGATGCGGTTAAGCAAGTTTGTCGGGGAGACGACACGTGGGGAAACGATCTGTCAGCCTATGGCAAGACATCAGTAATGTATTCCACAGTTGTTGAATAATGCATGCAGGTATTTAGTTCACAATCATTACGACGTGACATCATTGAGGGCACTCATCAATAATTCCCTTAGATCAAACGGACACGGAATTCCTCCGATCATAAGCAAAAACTTGAGAATCTCGTAAACTTACTCCCGAATAAATATTCAACCGTTTAGCACCCCCTCCAAAGTACTTCGTTGCCATATCGGTGGATTCCCCCAAAGAAAATCTCGTCAAACAAACAGCCTCCCAACACGTAATATTCGGAGCTGATTGCTTGCTAAAATACTTTCTTAGGCTGAAGATTAAATTTCGCCGTGGTCTGATTCACCGCTTTATTTGCTTGACTGGTCGACCCCTAGATCTGCTAGACGCTTTTAATTACAGAAATTCCTCATGGACGGAGAAGAATAACACTCCTTATACGATCGAAGATATGAATTCGTTATTATTGAAATCCTTTAACAATGTCTCGTGCATGACCGGGCACAAATCCTTAAACACAGAGTTGGCTTGAGCGACGAGAAGACGGTAAATGAGGTATTTGATCTTGCCAGCTGGCCCCGATGCTGATGGCACGTGACCTTTTTGGTAACCGGGTCAATGCGTTATTTATATAGCCTTTTATCTACTACCGTGGAAGTTTTAAGAAGCTCTAAACGTCTCAAGATAGCACTAGAACAGAAAACTGCAGATTGCCGGAAGTCTACTGGGGCAAATCCAGGCAGATATCTCATATTTCTATTAAAAAAAAAATCTCGGCGGTATCCTTTCGGATTATTTTTTCGCCGTTAAACACTTCAGGGTCATCATCGACCCGAGATTGGCAAACCAATTTCATCACAAGTTTGATGGGCGATCACAAACAGAACCCGCGATGGAGTTATGAAAATTGCGCAGGGAATAACTTTTAATTTCTCCCTTTCTCTGCATCTTATGAATTAAAAAATTGCGCCAGCACGTCAGAATTTCTTCTCACGTCGAAAATTATCACTGCAAGACGGTCTTAAAATTCGCTCGGTGCGATGCATCTTTAAGGCAAACATAAAACACCGTTTTATACGAAAACATTTGCGCCGGTGCTGATAAAAAGACACTTTCCTCTTTACGAACGAAGACATCTGAAAGTTTTAACTAAATTCCTGGCGGGTCGGCAGCTCCTCATGAATCTCGCGGCCCGAGGCGCTCCTCCGACGAGGCCAGACAACTTCAGGTGACTTTGTTGCATGAATACTTCTTACTGCATACTTCACGCCGAACCCAACTTAAACACTTTGGCTATTCGGCAGGAATCTCGCACAACTTTCGGGCAATAACCCCAAACTTATTCCTCCCAGCGCCTATCAAAGACTCCAAAGCCCAGACTGACCAGAAAAGCTCCGGTTTGTTCTAATGGAAACCTCGCATCTTACCCCGACGCCGGGTTCATTCTGATGCATCCGTCGAGCGACGACGTCGAGAGGTCTTACCCCTTTTTTATTTATGGCCGAGCACAAACGAAACTGTGAAATATATCACCGTCGAGAGGCGCGCTAATGAGACTTCTGAGTTAATCAATTTAACTTCCCCGACACCGCACAGTCGAGAAATTAACACAAATATCTCGACCTTCTTTGAAAAAGAAAAAAACTGAAAAGAGCACTCCAGAATTAAGTAATAGAGCTTCAGGGATGTGTCTCTAAAATTCTATCCTGTGCCTTATTTGTGTTATTTCTTTATAAATTGTTACCCTAGCTAGAAAAATGCTTACATATGGAGTAAAAAAAAGCTCGGTTTACATCACAAAACTCAGGCTTTACTCTAAAGATCAAGTTTTCCTTCCCTAAAGCTCAGGTTTTGCTTTAAAAGCTCAGGTTTTACCTCAAAGCTCAGGTTTTGCCTTAAAGCTCAGGTTTTGCCTTAAAGCTCAGATTTCACCTTAAAGTTCAGGTTTTACCTTAAAGCTCAGGTTTTATCTTAAAAGTTCAGATTCTACCTAGAAATCTCAACTTTTATTTATGATCGAAAAGTGATTGATACACAGGAAGACAATTCATAAATCCTGGAAGGGTTAAACGAACGAAGAAACCTGCAACGTTGCCCCCCACTCCGGGTTGAACCGGAAACGGCAGCTTGAGTCGCAAAAACGCGGGTCCAAACGGACCCGAGGTGATGGGCACCTGTACCTACCCGGGCACCTGCACTAAATACTAGTCATTCCGCTAACATTATCCCGTTGACCTCGTGCGGACTCGTATTTGTTTCACATGACACTTTCCCAAGCACGACGTCTATATTGATCGGGTGGCGTCGCGGCGCACAGCTGAGCGTCGGTTTAGCCTCCGCTCGCTCCTGACACACGCTTTGACGCTTTCCCGCTTAAGACAGTGTTATTGTTTTTGTTCGGGCATGTAAATCGCTCGAATTGTGGCAGTCGTTTTAAGAGGACCGCTGCAATTCCTGGCGGCGAAAAAGAGATAATCAACAGGAGTGCACGAGGCAAAAACCAAACGAGATGTCTGAAATAATAAGGAAGGAGAGTTGAAAAGTTTATGGTTAATATTTGAAGTTGCTGTTCGGACCCCGATTTGGATGCAGCGCGAGTTTCCACTCGAAACAAACTTGGGAAATGTATCTCGCGAACATTTTTAATTAAGGGAAATCGATTAATATAAATGGGCGAACAATCGCGGTTGATGTAATGAGGGTGGTGGATTGCGGCCGTTCCAGCCGGCTCGGTTAGGACAAGATTTATTCTATTAAAGAAACCTTAATCTATTAGAGAAAATGGCCCAACTTCCGCCTATCTATTAAACTAATCGATGTTCGCCAACAACACTGGGAAAACCGAAACATGGACACTTGCGAACTGACACAAACGAACTGCTCGCGGCCATCAACACCACAGAATGCATTTCCACATCAATTCAACAACGAGACACTCAAAACCCAAGACTGTTAGTTACCTTGTTATTAAGACATTTAACCGTACCTACTCCACGTAGGCAGGTGTGAACTGCTGCCTCGACTTCCCTCCAAGAATCTAAATAATGTTTATTTATAGTGGCGAGCTTTTCCTCGCAATCAATCTTCCATATTTGAATATAAATCAACACTGCGACTTGTAGATAATTAACGGCGTTCGGAAAATTCTTGATAAGTCAGAGGCGTCTGAATTATAAGAGTCGGTGTCACTTTTGAAAAAGTTTCATGTTTCCCGGTGTCCGTTATGCACTTTGTCGGATTCCAAGTTTTTAGGCAATTTTCTGGGTAAAGTCGCCGATAACGATCGGTCGTAATTCTTCCGGGGGAGAATTCAAGATCGTCCATTTTAATTTTTAACGAGGAATTAAAAAGAAATTTGGTTGTTGTATCAAGCGCGGAGTCGAGCTGGTTTTATCAGGTCGGGGCTTTTGGTCTTTCTGTTGACATTGCTCAATAATAAATGAGGCGATTTCATGGATCGCGATCGTGAATTTTTTCAGTTTTACTTTGATGATCGTGATCGATAAGGCTGATAGAAGAATACGCGGGCGTGTCGACGTTGCATGCTGTTATGTGGTAGGAAATTACCCGAATTATACCAGTATGGTCTTTGCTATTAATGGAAATTATCCAGCTAACACAAAAGAATCAGGTCAGACACATACGAGTTAAATTCTAAGGCGATATTGCATGAATATGGATAAAATTAATTCAGGATAAAACCATGTAACAAGTTTGTAAGGCGGTCATTAAATACCCATAAAAGTGAAATTATAGAGTGCAGACAATAGTAGGCTATACATTTAGACACAATTGGCAGCTTGCCTGACGAAGTTATCGATAAGTCATTAGTGGCGAAGCTGGCAAGGGTGGATTCTTTAGAAACTCCAGATCCACACGACGAGACCGACAGACTCGACAAACACAATCATATTAAAATTATTTATTGCACTTTGTCTCATATCAGAATATAGTTGGGCTATTGAAATTTAATAGTTCGCCATAAAGCGAGCGCCGCATAAAATCGACAGTGAAATACTGTATCATAAATAGGGGAAGATTAGGAGTAATGCATTTCGAACCAATAAGTGATACACTCTCGCAGCCTTTTAAAAATAATTGCTGTCATTTCTCTTCTAGATACTTCACCTCATACATTGTTGTTTAACGATGATTAAAGCTATCAAAACGGATTAAACACTGCTCTCGCTTAAATGCTTTTCAGAAAGTTATGCGTTTTAGGGTCATCACTGCGCGATTAAAACTTCTCAACGGGGTTTTGATACGATTTCTGGAACGAAACACCGGTTCGTCTTGAAGCATTTAGCACCGTCATTCGGGGTGCTAACCGTCAACCGATTTTCTTAACACAACGTCTAAACTACTAGATTGATCAGTGCCCCATCTTGCACTAGTGGTGCACAAGTTGTCCTCTATCATTTTCCAAATTTTCAAAATTTTAGGTCGTACAGTTTTTGTCAAAATGGTACTGTTATCGGTGGCTGTTTTTGTTCGGATTGCAAAAAGTCTACGCGAAAATCCCATTTTATTGGTTGTTATATAGGATTGTTATGAATGCTACATCATAGTTGGCTGTGAAATTTTCCATCTGCAATACATAGCGTAACCGGACTATCATAAAGGTCTGGATGTGATTACTTGGTTGTCTAACAACAAGGGGGTTTAAGATACTGGGCACCACAAGTTTACCGACATCACAGAAAAATGCAATCTACATGGATTGCGTTTTTAACTTCTTTACACCTTTTTTGTAATCAGAATAATTAAATTTAGAAAGAACTGTTACCAAAACCCCAAGATCGAAAGAAAATATGAAGTATGAAATCATAACCACAGTCACCTTAGCAGCCACAGCCTCGCCAAATTACAAAAATTTTGTTGCCCCGCATCGGTCAAGTTCTCAATATCAATAATCCACAGTCATTTTCGTGGCTGTGTGGTCCGGTGGTATCATAAATTCCGAGCCCGAAGTGTCTGGAATAAAAAGGTGAGTGAACCGGTGTCGGGAGAGGGCGCAAAACCGGGAAATATCTCCATTTACTTCAAACTCTAAACAATACCATATATCAAAGAAGTTTTTGCAATTTTTTAAAATTCCACAGCGATACGAATCGGTCGCCACGAACAAGAGGGTCTGTATCAGCGTTCAGTTGCAGCCGCCCCCAGCTCTGAATAAACCACTTCGCAGTAAATGCAGTAAGCGGCTTTCTTCTTCCGCAGCTTCCCTTCGGCGTCCACCGACGCATTTCCAGTCCCGCATGACTCATTATCACCTCACAATTAAACACCTCCGGTTCTCTACTACGCGCCGTTCTTTTGCACCCTTTATGGAAAAATCAATAGGTTTGGAAATGTATCTGGCAAAGGTCCGCCCTTTCCTCTTGTAAGGATGTCTCGAGGGAAATCGAATCCGTCTGTGCATCCCCCCTATGTCCGTCATCTTGTTACCTTCGGTTGTTGTCAGTTGTCATGTGCCCCATTTCGTGGATATTTTATTGTATTTCGATGTTCGAATGTTTTCATATTCGCCGGATGTTTCTTCTGGGGTTTATTGAAATTGTCGCGTCGCGACGAACGCTTGTCCCACGCTCGGTTACAACCCTTCACGTGTCACGCCGGATAAACACGAGTAAATACCTCTCAACTTTTAACGATGACACCAACCATAGATGCTGCCTCGATAAGTTTTCAAAGCAAACACGCCTGTCGACATCTCGACGAGCGTTTACCTACGACAGACTTTGCATGCGAACTGATCCAAAGGGTGAGGTAAGCTGATAATGCTCCAGAATCACCTTCCTCTCGATCGAATTTTTTCCAGATTTCGAAATTAGGAAATCGGAAAGTTGAACCGAACCTGTAGGCTACGCCGAACGGAGTCGGAGATGGCGCTTCAGTTCCCCACATCCCCGATGCGGCGACGGTGGCGCCACAAAAATTTAACAAAATGACAGCTATTAAATAGTGTGGTGTAGGTTAACTCTATCTACGAGTAGGTCCAAAGAAACTTTACTCAATCAAAACTAACGCACGTTTGAACAAAGCTGTCATGGACGGAGCGACGATACAAGAACTGTCACAATGTACGTCAGTTTTAATTTACTTGCTAATAAAGTGTATTAAATTTTACGAGTTCCAATGTTGAAGTGAATACCTCGAACGTAATTGGAGAGATTGATTAGAACAGCTCTGTGACAGATTGCGGCGATGTAAGTATGGTTGTGTGGAATTCGGAGTTGATATTTAAAAATCTGTAAAGCAAATAAATGTTCTTGCCAGAGTCAGAAAGTGTTGTCGGTGCAGTTGATGTGTTCTGCAAACACGGCGCAGTTTAAATTGCAACACACGAACCGTCTAAAAATTGTAGGTTGCGGTAGTGGAATAAATGCCTGGTGCATTCGAAACAATTCCATTCCGAATATGAGACTGTCAAAAACTAAACACAGGAATTTAAACGGGGCCATTCTCTCCGAGAAAAGGAAGAAAACGGCGCCGACCCAGAATTGCCGGGGTCACATAAAATTAAATGAACCGAGTTACAGCCAGTAATGTGCAACGTAGTCACAAAGATTTGCAGATACGATTCTGAAAGTAGAGATATTAAAGCCATGCATCACATCGGCGGCGGCCACGTACAACATTTTCATATTTTTTCATTAAACGCGGTTAAGTTTCGAGTTTTAAAAGCAGGAGCGAACGATACAGTGAAACTTAATCTATTCGGTCGGCGGCAAAACTGAACTTTTTACATCACAAAAGTTAAATCTCCCCAATAAAAAGGCGTAAGAGCAAAGGCGGCTAGAGAAACCACACTTATCACTATGCAGTGGCTTTATCGAAGCAGCTATAAATGGAGGTCTGAAGGAACGAGGCATCAATTGCCATGAAACATGGCTGCAATTCGTTTTACCACTTTCCCCGTTCTTTCCCGTTTCCTAACAAGATCAAATTCGCCGAGAAATACGATGACTTTATTCCACGCTGATTTGTTTGTGCCCCAAATGTGTTCGGAAAACAAACGAAAACTTAACCAATTCTATGAAATAGTAAATTAGCAGACGACGAGATAAGCGGCCGAAAGGGAGCTTCCACACCACGTTTCCCAAGACCCAAAACGAATTAAAGTGCCAAAACTCACTACATCGCGCCACGCATTAAACCGGAGATTCCTTCTGGCCCGGCTCAGATTTTACTCCCAGCCAATGATATTTAATAGATTAATCCGAAACAACCTCTAATGAGATCGTTACGGCAACCGAATTAAACCACAAATTGAATTTAAATCGCGGATTTAGGAGTGGGCGAAATTTTCGAATTTTTCTGCCCCAGGTCACGAAATGAATTAAAAATTAATCTCGTGACGGTAATTAAGGCACTCCCCCGTTGCTGCCACAACAAAAAAGACGTAATGCCTCTCTCGAGACTGCCAAGAGGAAGCAAATGCTTTTGTTGACTTCGTTTGGACTCCGCCAAACCACCAATAAAAATCCAATCTATTCTGGTTGCACTCCAAACATTGTTTGGATTTAGGTTCTAAAACCTGAATGCATGAATTGCAGTTGCGATAAATTCTCACCTTAAGCATCAACCGTAGTCAAGAAAATATACTGAACAAAAAAAAAGAGAGAATGATGAATTCCATCCAACTCTTCGAGGCATGGATGCAATTACATGGTCTGTGTCTTCTTGTGGTAAGCAGTCCCGGGTCTGCTTCACCCATGCCCGAAGTTGGTCTAGAGTTGTTGGCGGCTCTATTGGGGATAAATCTGGAGATCTCGCCGGCCAGTCAAGAATTAAAATGACCTCTCTGCTGTTAAGCAGCCTTTGATAAAGACTAGAAGTGATCTACTTCCCACACCATAATTTCTCTAGTGATTGATGTCTACCTTCTAAGACAAATTCTATATTCGGTCTTTCACCTTGAAAACGCTGGGCTCTTCTACGACCATCATGACCTCCTAAGCAAAATCTGGACTGGCCCTTAAAACAAATAGAATTCCATCCGAAGTCCCATTTGAGCCCAACTTGACACCAATCTAAGTGAAGGACCTTATTACGTGCAGTAAATCGTTGCATCCAAAAAGGATGATAAGCACGCAACCCTATTGCAGGCAAATTGCGATTTACCGTCGTCCTGGAAATTATATGTTCTGCAGCTAGAACGAAAGCATCACTAACTTGCAGAATGTTTTCTTCTAGACTTCGTAGAGCAAGAAATCGCAGACACCGTACATCGTGTCTTTGGGTAGTTCTAGAAAGAACCACCAGAACCTGCTTGGTGCACGAGTATCATTACCAGACCATCTTCCCCATTTTCGTTCTGGATATTTCCAGAAAAATAAACCTGCTTGCTTTATACCAATAATTCTTCCCGTTTCAAATTGAGATTGTATAAATCGTCGTACAACGAGAGCTTTTATCAAATTTGAAATTTAACAATTTCAATTTTGACAATTTTTTTTAGAATCAAAGAGTAAAAGAAGTACTGAAGACACGAAGATGAGGAAGCAAAAAAAGATCAATATTTTAGTTTGAGATAATGATTTATTTACAGTGTTGAATAATTGTTAAACAGGAAAAATGGAATTAATTTGAAGAATGAAATATGTAATCCTATATTTCAACAAGATTATGCTCATCTTCACAGGGCCCTGGTTGCAGTATCAGTTTGGCTCACTGTGCTTCCGTGACTCGATTTGTTTACTACCGAAGAGGTCCGGTTCTCGACTAAAACATGCTCCAGTAATTTAGCTCACTGTCCGTACATAAATGACTGAAAATTGAAGTGGCTTAAGTACTTCGTGCCATGCTTCTATGAGCACTCGAGTACACGAGAAACTCCGGTGGGCTACATACTATTGACTTTTGTGCGGCAATTATTATGGATATCGGTATTTGTTCTTCTCGTTATGTCGGTTGAAAAATTGACCTTTAGTCGAGTGCCGAGTTAAGATCCGTTCCGTTAATTTTTCCTGGTTTTAAGAATGGCCGCGACGATGGTTGCAGATATCGGAGTTGTAAATCACACCGAAATCGTAAATCAAGGAGTATTATTAGCTAATCCCCGGAGTATTTCCTGGCTACGCCCATGTCCCGAAGCCGTGTCCTCGTGATCTTTATGGATTTTACTGTACTGAAATAATCCGAATAATTATTTCCGAGGAAACTTGTTCTGGTATTTTCCCGAAGGACGTGAGGAAAATTCGTCGAGAAAAAGTAGAAGGGAATATTTAAAATTACATTAACGAGAAGAATAATTCGGTTTCAATTCGGGACGATCTTTCGCGTTCACTTAATTACGAAATTTGTAAATTCCTATTAGACGTAATCTTGAATTATAACGCCGATACTTGGCGCTCTTCAGCACAAAGCAGGTCTGAAAGTGCTTCAATAATTAACATATCGCATAACCCATCTTTGTAAACGGTTAACTATACGGTAGCTATTAAAAGCTCTTTACCTAGCGAATCTTGGGCTTTTAGCTAATTAATGTACGAGTGGTTAATTGTGTGCCCTCTCGAGTGGCACGACGTCGTCTTAAAAACATTCTCAAATGAAACATAATGTGACGTTAACGCCAGATAATGAAAACAAATCCTCGAATGCGACTTTATTTTTTCTTCCACTTAGCATCACCGGCAGCCATAAAATTTTCAAACGGACTTCTGTTCGGTGTGCGCCTGATGCCCACTTAAAAATTCTTTTATGCGCCAACTTTGGCGTTAAATAAATTTTAACGGAAATGCTTAAAACCGTGTCCCACTTTCTCGAAGAAGTTGTCCTGCAGCAATTTTTCCGAGGCCCGCGGAGAGACTTATGATGCGGCAATTTACCGAGAGAATGGCTACAACGACAGCAAAGCAATCACTCTGGGAATCATCTTTATAAATTCTGCATATTCCGGTCGGCGACGTCCAACATTAATCCACCACACACTGTCGGAAAAAGACAGAAAATTCACCGAACAAACAAAAATGCAGATTTACGATACCGTTGAAATCCGGGCGTGCCCAGACGGCGGGCATAATAAACCGACAAATATGATGCAAAAGTGTCAAAACTCCGGTAAATAATAGCGGAAATGCCTGCTTGAAATAGAGCGCCTTCAAAACTTTACCAATGTAGTTATATCGAACGGTTTTTGCCACTTTACAATAGCAATATCCGGGTTCTTTAGAAAACAAACTAATACCAACTTTCCACAATGCAACTTACACAAAACTTGGCGATGATAAAAACGACAGATTAAATGCAACGTTTCGTAATTTCTCGCGTACGCCGCCTGACTAAACTTGGCCGGAGTTGGACGGGGCGAAGAGAATGTTTTCCGACTTTTCCGACACAAAGCAGTGTCGGAGTTCGCGATGAAGCTGCGAAAATGCATCTCCTTTCAAAGAAACCATCCACTAATTCCACGAATATTCAAAGGGAAAATATGGGACGGAATGAAGCGCTGCAATCTCCGCCGAGATAGATAACATTGATAAGTCGAGCAAAGAAAATTTCAGAAGACGCTGCCTCAGGGACGACGGTAAACATTCTCATCAGAAACTATTCAAAAAAACCTTTCCCCATTTGCGTGGATGCCAAAGGCCACGAAACAAAGATCCCCGCACGGCACAGACATTAAATCTATTTCCGGGTAATGGATTTTTTAAAGTTTTGGCAACTTCAAGGGATCAAGAAACGACTCGCAATTGCACCAGGACGCGGCCTCCATACAGAGAGGACCGGAGAATAAACGCCCAACATGGTAGCCTAGCAACTCCCTTAACTAAGACTTACATGACTTACACCTCCGTTTACTCCAACATCCCTCCCTTAATATAAAAGAATGGCAATGATTAATAATAATAAAATAATCTTTAACGTGTTGTTGGTATTCCATCAGCTCCAAATGGTTTTCCATCTTTCAACTTCCTCGTAGTTATTTATTATCGACGTTATTACTTTTTAACAAATTATTATTGACTGTATCCTTGTCGCATTCGTCATTTACTTTTAAATTAGTTGATTATTATTGTGGGGGCCATTTTTCATTATTGATTTTGATTATTGACCTCGACCGCAGAGCAACCCGACAAAATCAACATAAATACGTGACTGTCTACATTTTCGATATTATTTATCGCTTATTTACTGAGGCAAACAGTCGTCACCACTATCCTGGTTGGCAATAATTTTCTGCAATTGATGTCATCGCTTCGGTGTTCCATCCTGCTCGTAAAGCAACGCAGGAGCGTGTCCTGCGACTTCAAAGCGTCAAACGGCAATAATAAAAATGCATACGTTAATAATTTTGCTACATTATGCGTTCCTGAAAATGGAAATAGCGACCCAGATTCCTGCCACGTTTTAGACAGTCAGGCGGAAACCGAACGCAAAAAGCCCAACAGCAATAGCATCAATCTGGGAGCTATAGTGCACCGTAAAAGGTTGCAGTTTGCATATCACTTACAACGTGAATAGAGACCGGCGATATGTATCGATATGTCGACAGGACCGTATTATGAATAAAACATACCCTTCCGATTTTACCATAACAATTCCGGGTGCGATATAACGTCACAAACATTTACAACTTCCAGAAGTAATATTTGGCGAGGGCGCCACATTAGACAGTGAATAAGGAACTGCTCGATGTGCATTTGAAAAGGAAACAACACCGGTCTTAGAAATTTATATTGTTAGCGTCAGCCACCTTAAAAAGGGGGTAATGTGTGAGTTCGGAAGGAAACAAAATAGAAGCAGAACTGGGAACCGTATCGCGACTTTTATGTTTCTGGAACGACGCTGTTATCGGCAAAACAAGTCGAACTAAAAAATATAATAACATACCTAATCGCTTATTTATTCTGCACGGAAACGCAAACACCCACCGTTGCTACGAATATGGGACACCCAATAGTACGTCGGTGTGAGGGATTATGGAAATATTTTACTAATTAGAACACGACATCTAAAAACCTACGAACGTGCTACTTAGATCGATAAAAATTATTAGCCGAGTAATTTTATTAATTAGTTAATAATTTTTTATGTTATTAGGAGCAAAAATGAAGTTTTACGTGTTAAGGCATCAAACTACCAGCCTCAGCACATAAAACTTCATTTTTGCTCCGAATAACAGAATACATATAATTTTTTCTTCAAACGTTCATGGGAAATTATTTAAGAAAAGGGTTGCAGGGTTCTATAATTATTCGTCTGCCAAGTACGTTTTGCAATTATGTACAAGTTTCTTGATTAAATATTATTTATTCACTTCAGCTTCCAATATGTCAGATTCAGAAACGAATTTGTTAACATTTGAGTTAGGAATGATTTAGTTAGTTTACTTTATCTGCTGCTCGTCAGCGGAGATAATAACTTTATCTGCCGCTCGTCAGCTCGTCAAATGCCATCGCAATGAAGTGCCGCTTTAGAGTTATCCATCCAGCAGTATAATGTCATATTTTACTGACGTTTGAAGAAAAACTTCTTTTTCGATGAACTGATAGGTATTTTTGATATTGTATTATTTATACTAAATGAAAATATGCAACAAATTTCACCTGGCTGGAAGAAAATTCCTAACTTGTCTTCTTGGCATTATCGATAACTATATTTGACATTAAAGACTTCAATTCAAAATAAAAATAAAAAATTATACTCTTGAACATTTAATTACCATCGGCGCAGCTCATCATGGGTTGTTACACTAATCGGTTTTATATGTAGTGCTGCATGCCGCGGTGAATTTGTATCTCAATTAAATATAATTTCAAGTAAAATCTATGGAAATGGTAAAATGAACGATGAATTATAAATCATGGCCACGCTCGTCGCAAATTTAATCCGATTGATGATTCGATACGCGCCAGTTAATTTCAACTGTTGTGCCATGTTGGCACCGAATGATAATGTGTAAATTAAACAATCCCGATTGGATTCAATCCGGATAAGAAAGGAAGTCCGAATGGTTATTTATGGACAGAAATATCAGTGCAGAACGTAATCGTCATGTGTATCCTGGAGCAGAAATTCGGATCGGAGATCAAATAATTTTTTTTTCCCGAAATTAAGAACGATCGGATAAATAATTTTATTTAAAAGTTTGATCGTCGACTGATGACCGGACTAATGGGCCCCAAACACTAAAGTTTAGCTTTAATTTTAGCAAGGTTTTTTCCTAAACCGAGGAATTTCATATTGCTTAAAACTTTGCTGATACTCCAACCCCAAAAGAAAATGAAAACGCCACAGAATGAACAACTTTTGGCGCAAATTCAAATTGAGCCTGGCAAAACTTTTACTACTATTACTGCACGGGGTAGATTCTTCGTAAGTAATTTTAGAACCCCATTATACGAGAATAAACATTCTCAGTACGTATGCAAAACAGTTTGCGAGCAAAGAATTCCACAAAGTTCTTAATAATCGTCCTTCGACAATTTAATTAATTACAGTTGCGTTGCAAGACCGGATGATAATAATCGTCGACGCTGGATTCCGATAGAAAAAAAAATCGTATTAAACGTTATATATTATTTTCTTGTAAGGTGTTATTATTGTATTAATTCCAAATTTTAAAATACAGGTATGAACGAGTAGGCTCATTGTGGAAATTATCTACGAGCTGTTACTGGTAAAATATCACGTGTGAGAGATGTTATCTCGACGATTATAAATTAACCATCAAGTAAAACCGTCAGTTAACAAATTTATTAATCTGCTTCCGTTGGATCGAACGAGAGGAAAAACTAGAGACATAATGAGCAAAAGGGGTGACGTACGAAGAAAAAAGCTAACGCCATCTTACCAGGGATTCGTTTTAGAACAAACTGACGGGATCCTGCTGGAATTGAAGCCAAATCGATGAGGATTTCCAACGGATTTAAACACTCGCAAAAACATTGCGATCGTTTATTATTGGAGTTTGCTTTGCTTGCAAAAACACTACGAAATTACTTCCCATTCGATTCAATAACATTATTTCGAAATGAATACTCATCTAGACTTCTCGTCTTTGCGCTAAAAAATTGCCGGATTAAATTGGGGAGAGAGGAGCTCGGAAATTTATTATTAATTTGTGCCGAGGTATCATGACTAGCAGCGATAAATCTTCTGTTTGGTCTCAGAAGCAGAATTATAGAATTTGAAACGCATCAATGTCAAAAACGAATCACGTGCGGGAATCTATATTGCGCGCCCCTACACCAATTCCCACTTAAGGGTAAATTGAAAACACCTACGATATTACGGCTGATCAGCTCGCACGGATTCGATTTCTATCCGATTCAAATCTGCCGGAGCGAGTGGAGAATTTTTGGGGTGGATTTTGGTTTCGGCGTAAATAATTAACGAAAAAGGGGACCAAGTGGGAACGTCCAATATTAATTATTTGTTATTGTACTTTATTGAATGGCTGAAACAATTGTTCCATCTACATTGGACTCACGCCCTCATACTATATCAAAATTATCAGTAGTGAAAGTCCAGGAATAAATCACCACCGCAGAAATAAATCAAAGATATCTCCATGCAAACCCCAATCGGCATGGTATTCGGTAAAATACGTTTTCGACTAACCTCCCCGGAATTTGTCTTTATCGCATATATATTTAATGCGTCCGGACTTGCAAAGTTGCAACTCCAATATAGACGGAAGTTTGCATGAGGCATTAATTTAAAAGAGATGAGGTTTCTCCCAATAAAGTGCGTCAGCTCGGATCGTTGAACTTATGAAATGCAATCTTCAAAGATGATGGGATTCAATTTCAAATATCCCCGAGCCGAAGCGCTCAATGTGAATAAATTAATATTTATTTACTAATACTTTACTTCTTGTCTGTCAACTGGAGCGACGAATCCATCCGACTTTGTAAAACTAATGGCGGACGATTTAATTGAATGTAAACACATTAATAAAAATATGAAACGTCTTCAGCTTGTTTGGTTGTGCTCGCTCGGGAATTTTAATAGATTTGTAGCGGACCTCCAGGTTCCACGACAGAAATATATGTTTCCGTATCATAAAGCAGAAAAAACAAGGAAATCAACCGCAAAACAGATAAATTCCGGACGATCCTAAATCCGTTCGCGACCAACACATTTGTAAATAAACTGTAAATTGTGAACAATCGCCACGAAGCAATGATATCGTTGATTCGACGAGCTTTCCCAACACAACTGACACGACTAAAAACTCTTGTTTTTCGAAAGCTCTAAAATAGCAAGACGTCCAACGTCTTTTATTCCTTCTGCGATGGTTTTTATTTCGTTTTTGCAATACTGGTCGTCTGCTGGTGACAGGTGTGCACCGTCTACATCATCAGTTCTTGTTTTGTTAACCGGGCACCAACCAACAATTAATGTATTTTCCGTCATGACGGAACAGTCGTCTTCAAAGAGTAAGAAGCAGTCAGGTTTAATTGATAACACAACCAATTTACACTTCACCGACCAAAGTATTTAGTTCTCTCAACAAACCACACAAATTTTCGAAAAAGTACTTCACGATGTTCAAAAGCTTTTGAAGCAGCTGCAACAGATGGATTACGAAACAGTTGCTTAAATTTTGGAGCACTTTGGATACGACTTAAATTTTAGAAACTGAGGGAAATGAAATTTACACTTGACAGGTTTCATCATGTACAGTTAAGCGAAATTTGGCAGCATAAATTACGGTTTACGAACTCTGATCGCCTTTTCTTTTAAATACATAACGTCACATTGATTCTCATTTTAATCGGACATATTTGACTTCTGCAAACCAGAAATACATTATTCATAAACTGTGTTAAATATTTGTTTACTTCTTCAATCATATCTCTTATCCGTTATTTAAGTTATTTAACTGGGAATAAAAATATAGGATTGCAATGGTACAGCCGTAAAAAAGTCGTGCGGCGTTAAATCGCAGGACAGCCGAGGAAAAGGAATTACCCTATTACGATTTATACGACTATTATCAAAATTTTTTGTAGGATTGCCAGAGTTCGGCAAGTGTAATAAGGAGTTGCACCATCTTGCTGAAAATATAACTTTGCTGAAGTTCATCATGGTGTAATTTCCTCAAAAATCGTCGTAAAATTTTTTGTTGATGCTGTAGTGCATTGTTATTACCTTCAAGTAAAAATAACTTGACATACAGTTAGTTACGAGTAAAGCAAAATATATTATCTTCAAAAATTAGGTCAAATTATTCTTCTTGGACTAATTGCTGCTCAGACACTTATCTTATCGGGAGGTTAAGAAGCTTTAATAAACTTTTCGGCATTTTCAGTACTCCAAATTCTCATATTCTGAAAATCTGTTCTCTGAAACCATGCATCATCGGTGAAAAATTTAATTCTAGAACATCGTCGTCACGAAACTGTAAATGTTGAGGCAGATCAACTGGGAGTACCTCTTGAACTGTAATTACTCGATAAGGATAAAGATGCAAAACCTTGCATCATATTGCGCGACTTGTTTTTAGAAGTACCTCTATTGTTGGCAACAAATGACCAATTGAATTCTTCGGTTCATATTCTACTGTATCCTGTTGGACAGTTTCTGGAGTACTTTTACTCTTTCGTCCTAGATATCCTATTTCACGAAGTACTCTGACACAGCGATCTACGTTTACTTGAAATGATCAACCGCGTCTTCTGAAAATTCCTTCTGGTCGCAAGAATAAAATTCCATCACAAAACATTTCTGTTCGAAAGTAAAAACCATCATGTCGCACACGAAAACCAAAAAAAATCCTAGTTGGTCAGTTATACAAAGAACTGTTTTTACTAAAGAAGTAACTCACCACGGCTCGTTCGCTGAATAAATGACGTTTGTCACCTATAATTTGACACATAACGCAGCTACGCCATACGTTAACGGAAACAAAAGCAAACGCCGGACCACTCGCCAACAATGTTTTTGATATTTATCAACCGTAGAAAGCGGCAGCGCCAAAAGTCCGAGACAAAGCCCGATGGTTAGAAAATAAATTATTATAATTGACGGCTCCATTTTTATTCTGCTATCTATTTTCCAACTTTGGAATATGAGTGCGAACAGTGCAACCGTAATTTATAATCTCTCTTATTTTGCCTTCGGCATTTGTAACACCTGTTACTGATGCAGCTTATTTATTTACAAAAAGAATCCACCCGGCGCATTTAATTTGTCTTCTTGAAAAATTATCGAGTCTTCGACGATTGTGTATTTTGTGGGAACGTTACAACGGATTATGTTCAATACGTAATATACTAAATTTTTCATTCCGGTAGGCCCAGTTATCCTTGAAGTAATAAATTTCTATTTTACGAGATAATCAATTTTCACTACAATTATCATACCACGAGAAATCGGTTCACCTGGTTTCCTGCTACGTTACTCGATAGATGTAAATAATTACTCGCTGCCTGTTCCAATCTATTAACAATCTACCCTAACCAACTGATTTCATACATCGGAATTAGTTTCTAGTATTAAAATGTGGCCTAAACAATTTCTTGAGTGTTGCCGGACCAGCACGAGTTACCCTTTCGATTTAACCAGCGACTATGACTAATGTAACGAGTCAGAAGATAAACAGGTGCCTAATAGGTATTTGGCAACTAATTAATTGATTAGTTATACAGGCACCAATTAAATAATCAACAACAGGAATGTATTTGTGTAATTCCGACCGGACCCAGTCACTCTCTCGCCGAGATTGACGCACAATTGATGATATAACTTTGAACGCAGCAGGAATTCCTCTGGTAGCATCCTTATAAATTACGTTACAATATACGATTCTACGAGTTTCCTATTACACTTAAATTACACACCTAGGGCAATAATTTGTTTTGAAACATTACAAGTGTTCAAACACCGCAAGGTATCTAATGAGATGTCTATTTGTTCAAAAATGATCTCGCCAGGCTGGCACACTCGCAAGGTGTTATAACTCCCAATTTATGACGGTACGCAGGAACTCCACGAAAAAGTTTTAATCAGTATGGATTGCACAGAAGCGCTGCATCCTACGTTGCGGCCAAGTTGTAAATTATCAACAGCACGAAGACCAGCTAATAACTCTTCATTAGTGCAGAATTGTTTAGAGGTGGCACTACTTGATCTTCGTTGCGAATTATGCAGGCTGCACCTTCCACATGATAATAATGGAAGAGTTTTGAAACCTCGACGAACCCTGTTGCATAGAGAAGTTGAAACTGGCACAGGCGATGCATCCGTTGCCCCACTATGCGGTTTAAATTATTCAGTGAACGTTAATGCTGTTTTATTGCTAATTAAAATTTGCGATGCGGACTAGACTGTGCCCTAAGAGAAATAAAACCAGCGGAATATGCGCTGGATTAACCGAATTTTAGCTGTTTATTCCTACTGAATGCGATTTATGGTTTTGAAGCTCGACTTACACAAAAAAACAACAATATTTTTATTCAAAACCAGTGTTCTTTCAGCTGAAACAGTTCCTTGCAAAGAACACTGCATTTTGGACTCAATCCATTCGCCATCAGTTTATTTTCAATAACTGCAATAGCATTTTCATTAATGTTAATGAATTTTCATTATCAACAAAAAAGCACTTGCGGCCCGATTTCAAATTGAATCGATAGTTATCACAACGCTCCACAAAACACAATTGGAATGAATAGTTTTATGCACGAGTTAATTAAGCTAGTGAATTTTGGAAAATTCGGGTTAATGAAATCGGGTGAATTTTTCGTGAAGCATGACACAATGGCGCCTTCAATTAATGACACGAACTAATCAAATTATGTCTGTGGAAAAGATAGAAAGCGGTGGATGTGGAAAAAATAGACTGCGGCTTCCGTTCAGCGTCTGCACACCTGCTCTGAGCCAGTAATTAGAATTTGGAATTGAGACAACAGACAGAACTTACTAATTGCACTGAGTGGTTCTGTTTGCTTCTTCAACATCCGGTCTGTTGATAAATGAAACTTGGTAGGGCGGCGCGACAGAAAGAAAGACAGTTAAATGTATGGTTTCGGAACGGAGCTGGCAACGCTTCTGCTAAATAAATGAAACTCAAAGGATGAAAACTTAATAGTTTTAAGTAAATGATTTTGGCAATGTTACAGATTTGGCACGCCGTTAAGAAACCGCTCCACTTGAAGGAAAAATATGTTCAAACGAGCTGAACCGGAATATGACGATGGACCTCCGGTTCTGTCAAGATTGTCGTTTCCATTTTCCAGAGCGCCTCTGACCACTGCACTGGAAACGTATTCTGCGATATAACAAGTGGTTGCACAGATACTTAAGCCGCTTTGTCCGAGCACCAGAAATAATTTCGATTTTATGGAGACGTAAATGGATTACAAAGATTTCATCGTTTGTTTATGTCGAAAAATGATTATTGTCCAACGAAAATTACTACTCATTACGCGTCACAGTGTAGGTATGTCAAACAAAACTCGGATCATTAGAATTCTTACATTAGTAACAACAACCTATGACAAAATCAATCTACGTGAGTACAATAATAGTTTAATACGTAATGATAAAAACAAAAACTCTTCTAATATCCGAAATGTACATATGTACTTAATTTTCAGTAATAATTTCGCCAGTGCATGCATTTTTCCGAGCTCACGAATGGTTTTGTTCACGAGACGCAGACGAGGGGTCGATTCTATAAGAAAATCGCCCGTCGATACGGAATTATTACTTGAGAAGGGTTTATTTTAAATATCAAACCCACAATGTTTGAGTTTTCATGGTACATTGTCTAAAAAAAATCTTTTGCCCAATGGCATGCTCGAAAAAAAATTTCCATTAATTTTTTGAAATGGTCAAAATTTTCTGGAAGTTTTGTTGCCATGAAAAGAGTACCAAATACAAGCTTTCTATTGGTTTTACAGATTTAAATACTGTAAGCAATAGGTCTTTGTTTGGATTGTCGATTCCGAAAAAGTTATCCCAGAACACAGATATTAAGTATTCTGTCTTTATTATTAAAGTAGGCAAAATAAATGGAATTTTCTGGACTACTTGGTGTTCACTTTGGTAACACTTAATTATCAAACTAACTTTTTTGAAAAGCTTAGGCACGTTTCGATTATCATGATTGATGTCGGTGAAATACTTAATTAAGTAGAAAAGATAAAAACATTTTTCGTGGATTAGTAATAATAGATATTTATTATACAAGACGATAAAATCGTATTTTATCTTCGAGAAGATCGTGGAGGGAGAAAAGACTGGAGATGGCATTTCCTATGCTTCCCATGTTAAAATTCCGTACCCTCTAAAAGCACGTGCAACAACCTTTTATGACCCAGTCCACAATGTGCTAGATAAAGAAGCACAATGCGCGTGGGAGGAAGGCGAAGGAAGCCATTGGCCTAGCGTCTATATTCAGAAACCTTTTATGACTCTGTAGTTTTCGCGGGCCGGTACACGTATTTGAATTAGTGCCATCTCCAGTCTTTTCTCCCTCCACGGAGAAGATAATTAAATTTTATCGTCGTGTATAATATTCAATTTTTTTCTATAGCATTTGTATTTTATTATTAATAGTTATTTATTTAACGAGTTCGTGTGTAATTTGGGCTTTTGTTGGCATGAGTGGGCCAGTTTAAAACTCGAGTGAAACGAGAGTTTTAAAGGTCCACGAGTGCCAAAAAAGCGCAAATTACACAAGAACGAGTTGAATACAACGTTTTTTTATTCGACGAGCCCCCCCAAAGACTCCAAATGGCTTAAAATCTTGAAAATTAGCTTGACGTTTCGTTTTGACAAGTTGTCAAATTCATCAAAATCCGTTCACAGAGGAGAAAATTCTCAAATTCTGACAGTGTCGAACAAAAAAACATTTTTTTTTAAATCATTACTAATGTCAGGTTTTAAAATCTCGTTAGTATGAGTGTTGTTGGGGTAATAAAAAAAAAATACTTTATCTATCCTTGCTGTTAAAGTAGCACTTTATGTACCCTTGACCTTTTGATTTGAATAGATAAAAGCACACTTTTAATATCTGCTATAGAAAAAATTATTAACTAATTACTTCTATGAAATTGTAAAGTTCCAAAACATAATTATCAATAAAATAAATAACGGGACAGTATATACGAGTACATTCAGTGTAAATTAACATACTGAAACAAAAAACTTTTGATTTATTTATATTTACCCAATATTAATTCTGAATGTAGTACAACGCAGCTCTAACAACCGCCGAACAAATATTTGCGCTCCCTAAAATCTAATAAGTATAAGTAAACACATTTTTTTCTGCCAACGCACAGAATACAAATTGATAAATCATTAGAACCGCGGACGAACATGCAATCAAATAATAAACAAATAGAGTAGTTGTATGTTTTAGAGGCGATCGCTTTTATTGATTAAATTTCATTTTGCAAAAGCGCAAAAGTAAGTTGGTATTCAGTTGACAAAAAGCAGAAGCGGAAGTAGCCGGTCTAGAATCCCACATATATCAACAAGGTAGGATGCATCTTTGGTCTCGTCACGAACTTTCCATTCATTGCATTCTGCAACAGCGGTGCACGTTGGAAACACACGATGGGAAAGTAAATTTCTCGTCTTGCAACCAATTTTTATCCGACCGGATTTGTCAGACGCGACGATATTTCCAAGCGATTTTTTCCCTAAGAATGGACTGCGAACGCAGTTAAGTAGTTTAATGAAATTAAAACCACTGTAGAAATTGATTATCTCAAAGTTCTTAAACGTTGAGAGAGCAGTAACTTAATAAATTCCCTTACAATATTATTATAGCAAGTTGCACTTAAAGAGCTATAGAACAAAGGGGGAAATCTCAAAGAAATTAATGAAAAAGCCTTTGAACTTTTTGAAGCGTTTATGCTGCGATTCGAATTAAATGGTTGGTGCTGCTTGAATATCGTTAAATGTGTCAGGCGAAGAGGTGAACGGGAACAATTGCATCCAGCACCAATGGCGGCAGAAGTTATTCAGACCGACAAATAAAGGAATCGAGTCTTTTGTTATGGGGGGAAGGTCTACGCGGTCTAGACGGAACACCGCTACTATACCCACCCTTAATAAAGTAGCACGGTTAGGCTGATTTTATCGATAGATATTTTCAATTCATTTTGTTACGACACCGAACGAAACCGACAAACGACAAATTGATCCGAACTCCTCCTTTTCCACGCCGAAATTTACCCTGATGGATAAACTAAATGACCACGAAAACTGAAAAAGAGATCAGGCCGTCCTCGAAAGATCCGGAAAAACTCAGCAAAACCAAAAACTACGAGTAAAAGTAATATTAAAAATTATTGTTGATATGAATGTGGCACACTCGCTGCAAAAATGGAAATAAAGGAACCACCACTTCTGTTGGTCATCAAAAAGAAAATTTATTAACGCTCACAATCACATAAGAAATAAATCATTCAAAGGGACAATTAGTTAATTTAACATTTTATAAATACAGTTTTCTTTTCTGATCTACACTTTCAACGTATCTAGTACATAATTATGTATTAACTTCTTGCTATCAAGGTAGTAAAATAAAGGCATAAAAGATTTTTTAAAAATTACGAAATAATCCTATTCGGTTTAAAAACAAAACTTGACAAAAAAAAATTATCTCACAATCACTGAACAAACTTCGACGTGGATGTGTGTAAAATACATTACATAAATTACGTAAATAAATCCGGTCTCGATGTCGTGCCCTCTTTTCCCTCAGAATAATAATAATGCCATGACAAAGTTGTATTAAATTCCCTCGTCGAAGTACAAACAAAATAATTTGTCACTTCTAATAAGCTGGTTTCTACAAGTTCTAAAAATGAAAGAGAAATGAATATCAAAAATTCATTTCAAAAATGGGAAAGTTACCTATTTCTTGCCATAACTCAAAGATAGTGCAGAATTTTTCTTAAGGGTCGAGAAAAAATAGTTTTCAAAGCTAAAATAGACAAATCATACTTTTTAGGCTTACATATTTACATCTGCTAAATTCTAACTTCTCATACAAAAGAAGAGATAAAATAATTTGGCTCTATTAAAACATCTAGATGAAAGTATTTCAATAACAAAATTGAAATAAAATGTCACTAATAAATTGTAACTTACTTTAAATTCTGCAACCAACAATACAAACAACGATTGATGGAATTCTCACACATTTTAATTTTTTAAAAATGACATGCTGACCTTGTTACAATTCAAATAAACAAACAATACCTGCAAATTTCATCAACAATTCTTCTCTGTTCCAAATATGTGATTATTTTTTTCCGTATCTTCAATGTTATATTTTCTCTGATTGATAATACTCTTGACATTTTGTCTTTAAATGGTAAAGAGTGATACTCTTTATTTAGGGATACAGATCATGATTTCGGATTTACAACAGGACTGCTTGGTAACGTAAGATAACGTAATGTCTCATACTGATGCAGTAAAATATTTTAGAATTTATATTTTCAACAAAAATCATTTATGAAGTAATTCTGGAAGACCTCCAACAAGCAATTAACTTCCGTAAGCTGGTATAATGCTCAACTGAAAATTAAAACGACTGATATATTTTCTAAACGGTACTATCCACAAGCATCACGAAATGTAAAATCGCTTAATTGAAGAGAATTCGTGGAAAGTTCGACAGAGACGTCACCAAATTTATAAACCCCGACGTCTCAACTCTTAATTAGGAATTAACAATATAAATATTAATTTATGAGGTAAACATTAAAGAACAGTCTCCACTCCCTTATCTTGTTTAATTAATGTTTATTTTGAAACAAACAGGACAAAGAGAGTCGTCGAGGAGGCTGGGCTCGTGATAATTCCGGTACATCTTCACAAACTACCCTCTCTTCAGATCATTGCGTGTCGTATCCCGGTCATTTGGCACCATTTTAAGCAACGATCGCAAAGCCAGAGCCCAATTAATTAAACTCGATCGTTGCACATAGCTACAAAGAGTAGTCGAGCCCTCATAATTTTCGTTACCCTTATTAATTTCGTCGTAATCTGTTTGATCAGAAACGGAATGGCTTTGACGAACGTTTCGGAAGTAGGTGCGCAAACAAGAGACGCAATTAAATACACAAATAAATATAAATAACAACCTAATTGAGATAAAGACCCATTGTAACTCATCAGCACCGTGATTTAACAGTTTAACGGTTACCGTCCCCGTCTTCCGAGTCCACACCTGTTGTCTCCTGTCTCTAGTACCTGTTCATTCATTTCCTGAACATCATTAGTCCCGTATCCGCCATTACCGTCACTTCCTTCGGAGCTTAGCTCCCCTTCTTCCGACGTCTCTGGTGGATTTTAACAAAAATAGAGCGATTTTTTGTCGTCCGGAATAGTGCAGAATTGTCGTAATTAGTCGGAAGGCATTAACAGCATCTTGTTCAACACATTCGATTTCACAGCCGATAGACTTGGGAGCATTGTTCCCTATTATGTCTGCAAAGTTTAATTTTATGGCGCATAAGTCGTTACCGGATCGGTGGGGTTATGTACCAATATCTAATGAGTTTACACCGAGGCGACCCCTGGTGGCGAAGTGTGACGCGACTTACTATTGTGTGACAAACACAATTCGGTACAGACGCCAAGACAGACAGCACTTTGTATCCAAGTACTGTTATTTTACTACGGATCACTTAGTAATAGAAGATAATGAGACAAAACGGTTAAATGCCGTACAGAAGAGTAAATTAAACAATTTCAACTTGGCTCGGAGACGGCTTCGTCCATTAATAGCTCAAACAAAAGTTTAATTGAATGTGTTTTTCAAAGAGAACTCTATTTAAATGTGCACAGTTTCATCAAAGACAATCAAAATGATTTTATGGAATGTAAATATGAATGTACATTGCTGGAAGTTTTTTCGTGCATCTTGTACAAGGTGATCAACAAGAAAAGTGCTACCTCATCTTTTGTTTTATCGAAACGTCTTTCTTAGCTTGATCGTACACATATGTATCCTTGCTACACACGTTTTATTGGTTGCCTACCTCTCGAAAAATCTATTATTAATTAATTCTTAATAATTACTGCTTTATCTTCAATGCTAAAACTCATTTTTCCACTTCTTCTGGGATAATTGTTGCTTACAATTACAGGAAACGTCCGTAAACATTGCCGAAAACTTTTTTCAAGGTTAACATCAATACCGTTGCTTTAAAACTGACGTTTGTTTGACATTTCACCGAAAAATCTGCTTACCAGTGGCGTCGCGTTTGGCAATAAAGCTGGTAAATTACTCATTCTCACAAATGTAAAATTCACAATTATAATTACAATAGACTAAAGATAATTTTTGTAAAACTGTGACGCCACATTCGATCAAATAAAATCTATATATATTTTTTTTTAACATTTGTATGTACGATATGATACCATCTGATAATCTAAAACAACTGACTGTTTTTCAGGAATTGTACTTCAATAAAGATTATCTTGGAATAAATGCATTGAACCAGAGCATTTTTCCATGATATGCAAACGTGAAATGAAATGTTTCTTATCGTACTTTATCATCGTGGATTAGACGCAGACCCCACGATATAACATATTTCTGTTCGAATAAATGTGGAATATCGTACAACAGCCTGATAATCTAAAACAATTGACTGTTTTTGAGGAATTGTAGTTTAATAAAGAATGGAAATGTTCGTAATTTATTGCACCAAAATAGACCATTTTCCCTTCTACACAAACGTAAAATATTTCTTATTCTCCTTTATCATAGTAGATTAGACGCAGCCCCCCCAATGTAAACCAGGTAAGAATATGGAGGACCTCCGTGACAACGTCAACACATTATCTGCACGCGACGGGGGCACAAGCTATTCGTTTTATATTTGCAGCCATGTATCAAATTTTATTACTTCATCGCCGATAATTTATTTGTTGCTATTTTTAATACTCTTGTTAATCGAAGCATGAAAAGCTCAACTCCGGATGGGGCATCAAAATTGATGTGTTAAATATTTCAATAAAAAATAATACCTGCGTTAACCCTACTGTGGTTATTAAAAATTTCAGCAACAGGAGCTATTTTTTGTTACTTCACAGGAGCACGAGAGAAGGATGACGTTTCAGGAAATTTCAGGTCTACATTACTTATTCCTGAAACGAGTGCGTGGCAGTGTTATCAAGGCCGTGGGATTAAATTTCATAAAAAATAATCCCCCATATCGTGACTCTTTACGAAACGAAATCTTTACTTCGGCTGAATTTCCATAAAGGTTTCGATTACCGAAAAACCACTTGCGCTTCAAACATCCTTTTATCACTTGTCGGCACATAAAAAGGATTTATACAATATTTAAGAGGCGAGTAAATAATGGGCCCGATATCCCCACATGAGGTCTTTGTTTATTGTGCAAACGGTCCTCAACTAATAATGAACGTCCCCATTGGTGACCCATTCAACACCCGACTCCATTCAAAATAAAAATCAAAATGGTGGACACGCGTCAGGACAGCAATGGCGCTGTCACATCTCTCCAAAACAAGAGCAATAAACCCCGCCAATGAGTAATGAGGGAGACTCATTACGACAACATCTGGCGAATTTCCTGTGCCGGATTTGGGGAAAAATTTTGCAAGGTTGCAGCAGATAACAGTATTTGTCATAAATTAATAAACACGTATCGGTGCGAAATTGTGTTTGTTAGATGGGCAGAGTGCCTTATCAGTCCTGTTATCGGCTAGGTGCATTATACAAGCAAACAAGTGCCCCTCGTGATATTGGATCTGGAAGTGTTAATTTCGCTGTAGTTTGCAATAACGCAGCGTAGGGTTTGTATTGTGTCCCTTTATTAAGAATGATCAATCAACTTCAAAAATGCGTTACGAAAAACGCCCCCTTGGCAGCAAAAGAGTCGAGCAGGGGTTAGTCAAACAAGCATATCGTGTGTCGGCGAAGAGATTTCAGCCACTGATTAGGCGAAATCAATTCATTATTATGCCATTTAATTGGCTAAAGTAGTTTTTCATGTAAGTCCTAACAAGGGTGCGATTATTCAAATCGCTAACGACTGAAAAATGAGCGTTTATTTAAATGAAGTCTTTACGAAGCAGCAACGGAGACGGAAATGCGTTCGCGTTCTCGAAAAATGAGCAAAATTAAATAAGGATCGGCGGTAAGTGGCTACGATTCGTGGGCCAGAGGCGGAACGTCGACAACGCGAAAATGCGTTTATAAGCAGAAGGCGGGCCTCATATTTTACGTTATTTCTTGTATCATATTAAGCTCAGCTTTTCAAAGTGTCGTCAGGGATTTATGAGTATTAGTGAAGTATCCCGAATCGTAACTCAAAAAAAGTATTAGTCGACAATCCGTTCTTCACAAAAAATGTATCAACTATCCAAGCACGACTCCAAACATACATTTTTTGTAATCTCTCGCTTAACGGTTCGACTAGACCGACATCTCATCTCTCGCGATGAAAAATTTATATTTTAGAAAATATAATAAAAAAACCTACGAGAAGCTATAATGTGTTTTATAGCCTACAGCCTGTTGATAGTTGGCTGAAACTCGAGCCGACAAAACCCCCCTAAAAAAATAATAACAAAAAACACTAAACTGACACCCACAACGAGAAAAGAATGGATGCTGTAAATATTTTTTTGCAAGTTAGGTCGGTACCATTATGTGGTTAACCACAATCGCCATAATGATGTTTGGACCGTTATTTAAAAATTTCAGGTAGAAAATTTCCCACAAACTCACTGGGTTCTAATGTGGCTAAAATTCATAACTTCCGTTCATTGCACTAAATTACTTTGGTATGTGTAATTCTTCACTTTTACGAATGTGTAAACGTACAATATAATATTTAGTTGTCAAGTCTGGTGAAATGTGCTTTAATTGGACGCTTTTTGTCAAGATTCTTGGAAAAAATTACAAATTATTGGGTAGGTACTTTATACAAATCCTACATTGTTGTATAATACAGAAACCTGGAAACTTAATTTTTTAAAACCTTGAAAAATTTGACACTTTATTCATGAAATTGTATTTTTTTTAAATAAAATGGCTGCCATAATATCTTAAAGGATTGACTTCAAATTTTGTGTGTACCTTTAGTACAGGTCATTATTGCCTGTATCAAAATTAAGCCAAAAAAATTTTCCGTCTTTTTCAAAACGAAAGAATCAAAAAACGAAAAAAAATTTTTTGAAAATGTCTCAATTCTCTTAATTTTCAATACAATTTCCTCTTTTTGGTAGCGCCTATAATAATAAGTTATAATGATTTAAAAACTTATTCAGTTCTTATTTTAGATGAACAGAACAGAACAAGCTTCATTGTAATTTTACTTGATGGAAAAATGTTTACATTATGTTAAAATGGTAATAAAGTTGAATATAAAATATCGACAGTAAAATTTTTATAGTTGAAAACCAATCCACAAAAAGAATGAAGCATCATATTTTACAATAGATTACCTTTGTAACAGAAAAAATGTACTCAATAATGACAAAAGACAATAAAAATAATGGAAGTCAAGAAGACTATTTTCATCGATATCCTGGAGAACGATGCAAAAAAGTAATAGTGAAAGATATCAACGCAAAAAAAAAATAAACACAAAAATAAGCAAAGATAAGAAACGATCTACAAGATCTAAGGATCAATTTACAAGTTATCATTGACTTAAAAAAAAGAAGGTTTATTGCTTCTGAAACCCGCACCAAATTGGGTGCCATCATTGACTAGATTAATTTCCGAAAAAATGTGTTTAGTTCATAAAAATATTTCATAATGAAAATGATGGCTTGGTAAATAAAGTCATAAATTGCGAACGTCAGAAGACTAAAAGCTCCCACAAGCTCGTCACGTTCCACGGCGAACAAGAATGAAAAGGTCCCGGCTACGCCACTGGTCTTGTGATTTGTTGACAATAACTCTCGAGCATAAAACCCCCGTTCGCTTCTAATCTGATCGTGGCAGTTGTTAAAGTCTTGGAAGTGCTAGAAATGCGGATAATACATAATTCATCGGAGATTATGTTTAATTATTTGTGTGCCGTGTTAGAAACTCGGGGTCCTCTGTACGGGTCAAATATATGAATTTTAAACACTGGAGAACAACATTTCGAACCGTCCAAAATGTGTATCGCGTTATTTATTGAATGTTTATTTACACCTCTGGTATTCCTTTAGTAAGTCGTTATGCTAATCGAGCTCAAATTGTCAACAACTTCTAACAAAGCACATTAATCTTCTTCACCCACCGCCTAAACGATACCGAAACACGTGACATCCTCGCGCACAAAACGATACGTATTCATATTCCACAATAAAAAAAAAATTCAATAAAGCCCGCCCGTTTGTCTCCGGAAAACATTATAAATATGTAGCCCGGAGCTTCATTAAACTTTAATATTATGCAAAAAATACTTTGCTCCCACATTCTAGATATATAAACCTAAAATACGATGCAGTTAAATTTTAATATTGGAAGGATCACATAAATTTCCATTTTTAGATAGATACTTTTATTACTCCGGCCCGGAAACAACATCTGAGTGTGACACGGCGGCGCCCGACTTGCACCCCGTTAACCCTTGCCCCGGACCAAACGGGCGAAAAGGGCCCCACGCAATATCGCCCCGTTTAATATTTCAGCTTTCCTTATTCGCCGCTCCGACGTAATTGTGTTAAACATGCTTGAGGGTCGAGAACAACTCTTCTGGGCCAGAACAAAAGGCTACTGCGTCGAAAAAACTTATCAAAAATATTATTTAAACTCGCCTTCGGCACGTTCTCCAACCCTAAATCCATTGTGAGGTTGTTATTACGAACTCCCCGCAAAATCAAGGGCGCCACGATCAAAGATATGCCGCGGGTGACGCGTAATAACCGGAACAGGTAACTCCACCAGATAAAAATACCCTCACCCCCGCTCGCTCTTCTGGATTATTAATTTTTTGATCGCAAACGGGGAACGTGATTCGATACCAGACGCTCCAAATAAAATTGGTTTCGCCGCCAGTGACAGCAACTGTGCGGCTATCGATCAAACACCGCGACCGCCGCCCCCTGCGTACACCGGCATTAAATTTTTTTATTGTTGTGTAAGCAAAACTCGAGCTCGGTGTTGCGTAAAATGGTACTAGTCCTTTCATGCTACTGAGCAATTTGTACGGCGTAAAGATCGCAAGAGGAGTTAAGCTGATAGTACTGAAATTAGGCTCATTAGGTCATTTTTGTGACTAAAATTTTATTTTATAGAATTATTATTCATTCCTACCTTCTGACGTGTACCTCTCCTGTTCGCAACAATGATCGATAAAAAATAAACACACCAAGAAACGTAAACGACTAAATATTTATCAGATGTGTTATTATTAAATGACAATAATACAAGGTTTAATTAACGCTGTAGAGCTTTGTAGGTCAATTGTTATGAAGAAAATGACAACATCTTGACTAATTTTCATTAAAATGAAATTATATTTATATTTTATTACACAAAACATACACCTCTTTGCCTTCACAATTATTTTTAATTAAAACACGAAATAATATAAATAGATCGCACAATTATATGTTCACAAACATACATACTTAAATACATTACAAAAAATGGGAATGAGGGAATTTATTTATTTTCCTTTTAAATGTGTAAACACTTCTCAGACGAATCATGAATAGATTCCCTTAAGCTATTAAAAGAAGACACACCAACAAATTAAATTTTTCTAAAAACAAACACGTTTCAAGTGAAAAAACAGTGTTTATGGTACGACTTTAATTCGGAATTAGGTTGCTTTCAATTGAATCCCTACTAATTAAAAGGTCTTTAGGTCTTTATAAACAGATTTTAATACAGACGTTTCTTTGAATAAAATTACACGAAACGGAGATGGAAAATATGCTGATTGACATGAGAATTAATCCTACCGAAGAAAAACCTCCGTTGAAAAATTAACTATCAATGGGAAAATCAAAGAAAAGAGTTTCTTATGTCTCAATTGGTACAGAACGAAATTATTTTAAGTCTTGATGAGAGATAGGGTCTGAATTGGTCGAGGTAATAAATTGTTATCAATCTTAATCTAGGGAAATTTAAGAAAATCACTAGAAGCACATTAAAAGTCCCGTTCTAAATTCAGAATGTGTTACATAAAAGTTGCCTGACATGTATAGAATGCAAATACCGCCGCATATTTTTCATTCCAAACTAGACTATTAAAGTCGTACTGGTTTAAAATACCACTCAAGACTTACATTAACAAATTAACCGTTTTATCCGTCGAAATTAGAGAAATATAAATGGTAGTACATAGATCCATCAGTAGAGAAATTACAGGACAATGTATTTGAAAGCGATATTCAATTTGGTTGATAATGCAAGTGGATGTTGGTGAAAGACAATTTTTCATTGAATTGACACTTCTTCAAATGAATACCCACTTGATGAAGAATGTCCATTGAAAGGAAATAAATTAAAATCCAACAACTTACACTTCGACTAATTCAATATTGTCATTTTTTCCGCTGAGAACATTTGAATTATAGAAACGAACCGGTGTTTTATTCTTTGTTAATTGTCTTTGATGTAGGATCCGTGGCTTTCTCTTGTCAGTCGGATATTAAAATTTCCAATTAATTAGCCTTCAGCTATCATTACCGACCGTCACAGGGAGGTAATTACATAATTTTATATCCAGCAATGGCGGTAATTAGGCGCACATTATTTACCAGCGGCCGTCATTAGTGCTGTTTATTAAAACGAAACCCACGAAACTAATCAAAAGCTTTGTTGGTCCGCATCACTGTCAGATTCTGAAGTGCAGCACCGCCTGCGACCGGCCGAAGACAAGATGATGGGCCGTAAGAAACGCAACAAAAGCATAACACCCGCCAATTTGGAGTAATCGTTGTGCATAAAAGTTTTTTAATACATTGTAAAGTCTTAAAATACCGCGGGTTCAAAAATGCAATTTACGGTCATAAACCCTGCGGGCCGTGGTGAACGCTGCGGCCGTAATAGCGAATACCAGCTCGGCGAGGTGGAAAGCAGCTGATGCTATTTTTTCAATTAACGGAATTCCGTACGAGGACCGACGCCAATCACTTGCGATTGAACGAATCCAATGACAACCGCTCGAGCACCACGGATGAAACATGACTTCTCTATTCTTCAAGAGACGGAAGACGAAATGACTTTTCGATTGGGGAATCGCCACAGAGAGTCGTCCGGGCACGTGTGCGATACGCAAATTAACAGTCGAACGTGTGGTCTGGATGCAATTAACGACTTAACGAAACCCGGAGCACACCGCTCCAGCTCTAACGTGCCTTCCGAAAAAAAGGACCAATGAATGTGTTCACTTGTAGAAGAGCAGATATTCTACAGAAGTGCCTAAAGCTAAGTGTCCACATGCAAAGACTACTGGCGCCAGGAGTATGCCAGTTTAATGGCACCAGTTTGTATTTTCACAGTTTCCACTGGATTTAACGCGACGTCAAGTGCTCTGCTTGGTAAAATTATATTTATTAATGTTAAAAAAAGAAGCTTTCCATCAATTCTTAATAACTCCCGAACGCCTTAACGGAAAACTGTCATTCAAATCTCTTGAACTCATCTAACTCATCTTTTCATCGCCTTTTCATCACGTCATTTTTCCACCTCGAGAAATTAATTCATCGCTAATTAACTTCGCGACTCCAGCTTCGAGTTTTTTCCAAACCGAGGAGAAAACACTGCCGTTTTATTTACTGGGACAATGATTAGTGGTGCTAGTTGAACTGGCGTGTTTCCACATGCCAATAAACTGGCGTCAGTTCAGTGGTGCCAATAATCTTTACCTACAGGTGGAAACCCGACTTTGAAACAAATGAGACGAAAAGAGTCGGTGCAACACAAGAGTAGGGTAGTATAACTGTTTTCGTGGGCTGACTATATACCGCGTGTTTAGCGAAAACCTTTATTTTTTATGTCTTTAAATTTAAAAGTATAAGATGTGAGTCAGCACATCTAGGGCGTAATTGAGTGTAATCGTCACATCATTATTCAGCCCCCAGCCGCCCCTGACCACCCCCACTTCGAAATTTGACACGACACTACATTTTTAATGATGAACTATGAAAAGAGATCTTTTTTAGTACGTTCGGCAGGAATATTTTTGAGACACTTGACACTGAAAATCGAATATTTTTACGCAGTTTTGATATATTATTTATAACTGCTAAAAATATATACCGACGTTCAGCTGTCTTGAAGAAAATCCCTAAGGAATCAACCACAGATGCTGGACTAGTATCCAAGCTGTTATACTGAAAAAACAAGAAGTGAATTTTTTCCTATAACGTTGAAATTAAATAAATATTTACATCACGTATCGCAAATAACAAACTCCTTCACTTGAAACAAACATTTTTTAACCCAAAGATCGCCGTCATAAACTCTTACAGACGCCATAAAGATCTCATAAACACTCGACCTTCCCTGTCATAAACCCTTCAAGATTTTGTGACTTGCACTTATCAAATGCTTCCGGAAGATACTTTCAAGCTAACGAAATTTCCGTGAATTTTTTTTTAGATGCGCTGCACCTCAGCTGCAATGTCCAATTTGCTGAATGCAGACGAGCACGAGCATTATCTTGTGTCAATAAATTACTCCCTGCACCTGGAAAATACTTCCAGGGCGCATTTTCCACTCAGCTTTATTACACGGCCTCCCCTCACCCACACATCAATTTAAAAATGTATCAAAATGCAATTCCACCCGGCCACCGTATGACATTTTGTTGAAAAGTGACCTACATAAAAAATTCAACGCGACCTGGAGCACTTGTGCACTTTAAAATTTGAATCGATAAAACATGCGTTCACCCCCGTACTCACTCGCTAACCGGCTATTAATGGCGGTGTAAACTCCCACGGAGGCGGCGACTTACCTGGAACAGAAAGAAAGAAAAATAAATTATTTGTTGCGATGGCAAATTTTTTCGTTTGTGTGTTCGCTGAACAAACAGCGGCAGTATTTGCGGGGCACAAATGAAAGACGCCCCGTGCAGTGTTGTACAAGCACCCTCCGACTCCGCAGACCGTCTCAAAGCTACAATGCCCCTACATGCGTCGACGACAATCAACACCCCCAACTTATATCACAACAAGAGAGAGCTATGCCAGGCATTCCAATTGGTGTACGTTTGTCACGGCGGTGTTCAAAAGGCGGCCAGATTTGTCCATCCACGCATATGCGGATGATATTAATTATTGATTGGGTTGTTGGGGAAATATTTGGATAGGGATGGATGGGATTCAATAGGGAGATATTATCTTGACTGTCCTGTAAAGTGCCAATTAGTTCAACCGAGCAATTCAGTTTTTGAACATCAAACATCATCGCAAAATGTGGCCAAGTTATGTTATCCCAGGATAATGCAAAATAAATATTAGCATAACCACCACTTCATTAAATACCCCCTTCAGGTGTTGGGAAAAAAAATTCATCTGCGGAATTACCATCAACTCACATTCAAGGCGATTATCCCCAAAAATCAAAACATCTCTTGCATGCCTCATTGTTTGAACTGCACCCTCTGCAGTCTGTTCTTGCTTTCATTAGTAAATAAAAAGCGCCCTGCAAGGTGTTCCATCAAAATTATTTCCTAGCGGTGGTGTTTTATTCGTTGTATTCTTATAATTTGAGGTTTTTCGTGTTTTTGGTGGTGATCACGCAATAGCCGTTTCTTATCGTTCTCTACTTCGA
The DNA here is from genome assembly GCF_963966145.1 of Tenebrio molitor. Classification (NCBI taxonomy): domain Eukaryota; kingdom Metazoa; phylum Arthropoda; class Insecta; order Coleoptera; family Tenebrionidae; genus Tenebrio; species Tenebrio molitor. The sequence goes on from NC_091052.1 coordinate 4,971,948, forward strand.
GCAGTGGAGGCGATATACCTGCTCTAATCACATCATCACAATCTCCATGACTGTTTGTTTCAATAATTCAAAGTCAGCTGGAGAGAATTTAAATTTGAAAAATGTACGTGGATGGATTTCCATCAAAGTGTACATTGAAATATTACTCCTGCGTTACTTCGTTCCAAACATATTTCATAAATCATGACCATTACGTGGTCATACTACGGATTAGAGTCAGCGCCGTTGAAAACCATATCAAATGGATTATTTGTAATATAGTAATGTGTTGTGTATAAATATTTCCACATGAAGAAATAAACCGAAAGCAAATATCACAATTTTAACACTCAATACAGCAAAAATCAAGTTGATTCAAAAGCTGATCCTTGAAGGAGTCCATGATAAAAGAAGAGATTATATCATGATGGGCACATAATTACTATGTTAGTAATGCGTACTTAAATCTCTTCAAGTTTGAAAATCAATCATTCCTTCCATTTGATAAATACGTAATTATTTTTGATAAAACAAAATTTTTCAACTAACCAGTGGAAGAATAACCACATCACTTCAAGATCGTTTATTGAAGTTGCAAACGTGCAAGTTGAAATTTGTAAGAGGAAACCACTTTTCACAAATCTATAATGTCTAAATCAGTCAAGGTACCATCTGACTAATGGTGATGGATACAATACAATTTGTTACCATACAGGCCAGTTGTAGGTCCTGCAACCCATCGCAGAGCTTGAGTTTTCTTGAGAACACTTAATTAAGAGGAAGTTGTGTCATGGAGAGTGCTATTCACAGATGAATCTGGATTATGTCGGATTATTAATGACAGAGGATCTACAGATGTCCAGATGAGTGCAATGTAGTGAGTTCTGGCAGAAGATCAGTCATAGTTATGGTGATATTACTTCGGAGGCAAGCACAGAACTTGTAGCCATTGATCAAGAGAGTTTAATACCGGATAGGTATATAAGAAGGCCTTCTTTCCACTCTCCGTTATACTATTTGCTCCATTTGTTGGTGAAGACTTCATTTTAATGCAAGATAATAAAAGACCACGGAACGTTTTGGTTGTCCGCTACTACTTGGAAGATGAGGAACTCACGTTAATGAACTGGTTCTGCCAGAAATCCTGATTTAAACCTAATTGAACATGTATGGGACAAAATGGGACGACTGATTCTAATGGAGCAGCAGGTATGATCTGAATTAGAGAATGTCCAAATAAAATTTAAGTTTTTTTTATTTCGTGTTTTTTTTTGTACATCTGCTAAAATGTATCTGAAAAAAACTTCTCTACGATTTCCATGAATATGCGTTAATTTTCCGGCGAAGTGTATATGAATTAAAATTTTCCAATTTTGAAGGACTGCCTATTTATACAATGACCAGCCAGTCCAATTTTCAAAATTTCAGTAGATAAATAAAACCTGTTTCGTTGATATGCTTAACCAAGGTGCTAGATATTTCAAAGGCTTTATCTCTTAATTAAGGCTAGTCTGGCAGAAACTGAATGGTCAATCAACGTGATACTACAGAAAAATGTACAACACTACAAATTCTTCGACGATGGTTACTTTTGTAGGAAACCTTTCAATCCCGATTGCATATCAAGTTGGTAATAATTTTCGCGAGTGCACCAATGCATTATTATCGACATGCATTTGAAACGTTCTGGTAACGATTTTCTCAAAAAAATTTAAAACTCAGAAAAATGAATATATGAATACCTAAATCCATTATTTAACAAGTTTTTATATAATTTTTTTCATCAAAAAATTTCGTTCAATCGGATCGCTCCCAAATTGGAATTGCAAACAGTTAAACCGAATATTGCACTAGTGCATAAATATTCGCAGTCATTGGGTTGTCATTGGTGAAATTCAAATTTAGCACCAATATAATTTGAATAAATTTGAAGGAAAAAATCATTTAAATTATATATTTATTAGAAACAATTCTAATCTTCAAAAATTACTTTATGTAGGTAAATCAGTGATCTGCCCTAACCGATAAATCTGCTGAAATTTTGATCGGAATTTCACATAAATATTAAAATCCAATTAGACCCGTCTTCCTGTGACTAAGATACGGATGCATCATTACGCCCATGGTAAATGATGGACGAAGCGAGGTCAACCTGGTCAAGTTGTCGTATCGATGGTATCAATTTTTCACCCTTCCCAGCAGGAGATCGTGTCAGAGCGAAGACTGATCCTCGAATCGCAAAACGGCGCCGAATGTAATTGCATTATTGATAAATACATAGATTGGCGCGTTTGAGTAAACCTAAACGTGTAATTTTATCACGGGGGAGCCAGCAATCAATGGCTGAAGAGGGAGAGACAATTGTGCCTTTGTGCGTGCCGCGGTTTATTTTGGTCCAGCACACGCAGGATGAGTCAGAGACGGATTATTTCGCAGATTAATTTTTATCTACGAAATTCCCTCCAACGTTTGTTGTAGCAGCGCGAGCTAGATAAAGATCAAGGTGTGATTCTAACTAATGCAATTTTAACATGCGAAGTGCTTAATTTCTGTCATGAACGAGATAGATCGGTTCGATATGCAAATGCAACTTTTAAAAATGTCTTCATTTCAGCGCCACCATTTTTGACGCTCTTGCAGAATCCGTACCGTTCTGGGGTCCAACAAGGGGGCAATGTGGCGGTCGATCGTCGTAAAATGCAGCGATAATGCCGTCTTCGTGATGGGATAGGCTCCTCTCTTGCGGGGAATTATTTACCGGTCCTGCATTTACGGCATCGATCCTGCTGAATGTCACACAGGCCATCTGGCTTTGCAAAAACACGTAAATGCATTCGTGCAATTACCAGAGATGCATCTGTGATAATGGTCTTTGTCTCAATCGAGCGCTCACCGAAGGCGCTCCGACCGGATTCTAAACTCAGTTAACAATTGTGACGAGCATCGAGTACACCTGTTGTGTAATGCAATCGGTCCTTGCAAAAGTCGAAATTAAATAAAATAGTGCGAGGGGCGGCGCCGCCGATAAAAAAAGCCAATTTTCCTCCGACAGACTCCAAATTGTGTTGAATCAGATCTCGATGTTTAACTTTTTCAGGCGTGTTATTGCACTTCTTTATTAAGTATCGCTCGAGTAAGTGCTCAATATTGAGACAGAATTTGTGGCGCACATCTCGCCGAAACATTATTATGACTTTGTGTTGCAGTTAAAACCCAAAACTCGCCGGAATTACGTTCCGAATGCATCCATTTTCGTCGCATTCGAGCCTATTCGGTCGGAAAAAATAGATTATGGAACGCTCACCACCGGAGCCTTTCGGGATTGCCCGACCGGAAAAATCTTCCTCTGTGCAATGATTATTATGTCGCATGTCTCTATACCCTACGACTGAAGGACCGCACAAAAATTTCAACTCCAGCGTGATGAACCCCATTCTGAGAATATTTCTTAGTTACGACACCGGCCAGAAAGTCTTGGCACTGATTTGCGAATGGCAAAAAGCGCACCCTCGCAGACGCGAGACAATTTTCCGTATTTACATGGTTACAGCTTGGTTTACACTTCATGAACAGAGAGAACGAGTCAAGTTTTCATATTTCAACGAAAGAAAATTTTATTAGCGGTAAATTTACGAGCTCCCGACGGCAGAAGCCAACATAATTCGCATTGCCGTCAAGTTGAACATCAGACACCCAAGACGGCCCCGCTCCCGCCGCCGCCTCTATCGATTCTTGCAGCTACATCACATAATCTTCTTCAATTTGTCATTAAATCCATGTAAACGTCATAATATTCCTGAGGCATCAGACGAAAGTGAAATAGAATATTTATTCGGGCCGGTTCGAAGGGTGTGCGTTCGCCTCCTTAATTCCACAGAGCGCCTTTTTTACACTCGAATTCAAAATCGTCTCTGGTGTAATCAAACTGTCTACCATCGATTTTCCGACGCGAGGGAAATTCTATTTTGTAACTTCTTGGGATCTCTTCTTGTTTTCGGTTAGTAAATATTGGAGGAGGTTGGACTCGCTCGCTCTAGTAATTGGTACTAAAATCGTCCGGCATATAAAGTAGCGCGAACGTGCTTTCGTTAAAAATCGTCCCAGATAGAAATGTATTCACAATTTATTTAGACCAAACGCTTTACGGCTTTCCATCATTCAGAATGAAAAACCGTCCGACGCTCCTCCTCCAATTAAATACAAAAATCATTTCTCTTCTCGCGCGTCGATGGAACACTATTGTTCCCTTTTGTCCCACTATTAATACAAGAAAAGCCAAATGGAATCAGATGCGAACCGACCGCCAGAGCCGAATTACAGAAACTGAATGAAAGGAAAGCGAACAAAACTGCAATAATGCTTTTCGAGCATCCGCAAAATCTCTTTAAAATTATCTCCAATATCAGTCCCAAGCAATTTTCCACTCAGACAAATAAGTAATGATAGTTAAAGGCTGGGATTTAGCAAATTATGTAGCATATTTGTACTGTATGTCACGATTTGCAAATGAAATTTTGCGATTGGTGAAATCCGTCGAATAATGAGCCATTACGCACAGTCGTTGGTAATAAACGTCATTACTTAACTGTATGTATTATTTAACAGAAGAAAAATAAAATTGAGACGATGGCACTCCGAAATAAATTGATGTTATTTGAAAAATCAAGCCATTGTTGAAAGACCTTGCAAGTGACATTACACATGACCTCTTTTGATATTTTGAATTTCAAAGGTGATGGTGCCCCAAGCGCCATCTTTACAGATTCAAGCAACAATTTTACGTTGCACTGCATACCATTTGATCCAGTTCTTGTTCGGTGCCTTTGTCTTGCTTGGTTGAAAAGTTAGGAGGGAAGGGGGAGTATGTACGTCCGCACAGTAGGTGTGCAAGAGCATATTTTGAAAATGGTAGTATTTAATGGTCGTGTCGTTTACGTAAACGGAACAGGCGGAATCGAAGATGTGCCCATTATCTAATTATATGCTTGTTGTACAAAACGGCCCCTAAATAAACAGGCCCCACCGTCCCGATTTAATTATGGGTGATTAAAAATAGATCTAAAACCGATTAAAATTAAAGTTCCGGGGTCGTCCGACCCGGAGTATTTTACGATGCGCGAGAGAATCGACGTTCCTCGAAGAAAAGCCGATGGCATTTGCACCATTCGAACTTTTTAAGTGACATTCTCTCCTCTCGAAGAAAAAACCGAATTCGGACAAAATGAGTCATTCGAGAATAATGGCACGAAACATTTTCGGTCGAAGAGAAAATAACAGATGAATGAGGTAAATTCCCTGCCGTAAATATTGGAGTAAGTTTTATTGGAGTTGGCTTTCTAGAACCAAAAGCGCGTCTGTATTTCATCCGTGTTTAATGGAGTTGCTGTGAATTCCCAATCGTTGAAGGCGCAGCTTGGAAAAGACACCCGTTTGTAGCACGTTCCACCAACTTCAGCTTAACTAAATGTAAATTTCACAAGTCGGTTCTTGGGGGAGCTGTCTTGTACACCTACGGTTTTGCAAAATGGGCACGATGCACCAGAGGAAAAGCACCAACTAAATGGGGAAGTGCACAGAGAGCGGAGTCGGGGGAAATGGAGGAAGCGACTTAAAAGGAAAAGTGCTCGATTAAATTTTTATGCAACAATTATGCCTCACACGACGACAATAAATTTGATTAATGTACCTTCTGCTCTGCTGCTTCATCGATAATACAACAATTAGTAGAGTAGTAAATGAGTAAAGAGAATTTCAAGTTATCAATCCAACAAGTAAAAGAACAAATTGATACAAATAAAGAAAGCGGTGGAGAAGCAAATTCCTAGAATGGAACACCACCACCTTTCTACTTAGCCAGAATGACTACAGTAATGCGCTTTTATTCCCAACCATCTGCTTTCCTCTAAATGCAGGATAACAGGATTGCGGTCGACCGAATGCCACTATTAATTCTGTTATTGTCTGAAGAATAATTCTCATTAAAACCTTCACAAACAAATTGCTGGTCGGCACGTCGATTTGTGGTAAATCCTCCGATGTTTAGATTAATTCGATTAAATTTAATTTATTGACGGAGGCAAAACAAATGGACGTCCGTTGTAACAGTATTTACTGTTTTGCTCCATTGTTTTACCAAGGTAACTCGATGAATCATAACAATGTTAAATAAAGATAACGGCCGATAATCAGATAATCGGAAACGAACACGTGTTGATTAGCAAGTATTGCTCGAAATCGGTAAAACCAATTTGCTAATTAGTTCGACTCCACCCATTTTTCAAGATAAATTTTTACGGAATTGAGTCAACAAATAAAATTAATGGCGACAAACCTTCCTTTTATGTGTTTCCAATTGTTCATATATTTGTCAATAAATTCCCCTCCGATGCCTCTCGCGATGACCGGAATGTCGAAAAAAAAATTTAACCAATAGAAATGTTTCGGTAAAATGAATACTAGTCTTGTGACTAATAGATAAAAAGGGGGCACGGCATCGAGGCCAGATTTATTTATCAATACGGACAATGATAATATTTATGATAATTCCTTTAATTATTACTATAAATTATTATGTACTATGTAATTTTCTACATTATCCTTGAGGTGATTTATACACTACATAAAGATTTTCTTTTGTAGTGTAAGACAAAGAACGAAGAAAATCGTTATAAAATCACAATTAACTACATACATATAATTTTTTATAAAATTAACATCTTGATCTCAACATTTTTGTCTCAAGAAATAAAGTTTCCTCTAGTACACAGTATCGATCATGTAAGAAAAAATGCCGTTCAGTTATTTTTTATTTTTTAGCCACCCTTAATGAAAACAGTAATTTTACGTACTCACAAGACGAAAAGTAACTCTTTTTCGGACCCTGACCGTGGCGTCATTTGTTGGTCTGTTTAGTAAGTTAGCAACGAAAACCGATAATTGTCCGGTCACCATAAATTATGTAAATAAGTAATTGTATTGCAAATAATAAATTCCTAGTTTTGTTGGCAAGCTGATAAGTGATAACAAATACATACTACAAAAAATTGTTAATATGTATGTATTACTAAATTGATCTATGTATTTGAAAAAGTTAGACAAAATTAATTTGAAATTTTTCCAATGATGTCTTTTGCTTTGTAATTCGTGCGGTCGCCAAAAAGTGCCTTTTGTCCTCGCCTGTTCAGCCTCAGCTGCGCCTCGGCCAGAAAACTCAGACTCCGAACGAAAAAGATGCACTTTTTGGCCTTGATACAAAAATAACTATTAAATTTCTCTAATAAATGACAAAAAACATTTTTTTGTTTGATTTTCAAAGGTGTTGCAACATTTTAAATCTTTTGCAAAACAGTTTGATCGATCAAAGCCGGTGGAAATTATCATTGGAAAAAAACTAAATTGTATTTAATTCAACAAATTATCTGTGGCACGATAAAAATGTATAATTTGTAAGAATGTAGTGCGCAATTTAAAAAAACACCTCATTTAACAAATAATACGCGTGATTACAACACGACAATGAACTGTTGCGTGATTCATTACAATAGTTATTAAGATTTAAATTGCATTATTAAGCAATAATATGGAAATAAATAACAATAACACGATTAAGTTCCACCAGTTGTACTTTATATCAATAAACCTTCATCGGGCCCATAAAAGAACCGAATGTAGCCTGTTCGAAATTATTGCCTCTAACTTTTTATAATCGGGAGGGAATTGGTGCTTTCGTGTATAAACCGCCGTAAATATCAGACAATTCTTTTCTTCGAAGCCGCGTCCAAAAGGATACAAATGAAGTCTTTACCTAATTTTACGCATCCAACGGACGCACCGGCGTAAAATTGAAGTTTGTGGTGGCGCAGATTTAGTCCGGCTACGCACAGATGGATATCAGATGATGATAATGACGGCTGGAGGGTGTATTGGTGTTGGCAGCGGAGGTCAACGGTGTGAGAATCAATTGATCAGGTCGTGTAAAGGATGATGCCCTCGTCACCGATGACGCTGTTGCTCCTGATTAGCAGAGTGGTCACTGAGCGCTTACTGGTCGGCAATATGCGTGCCCGTGGGGTTACACCATCATCATTTCATAGTGGTGTATATGACCCGAAGACATTCCAATTAGGGATACACAGCTCCGACATTTATTTCCATAATTAACCTCTCTCCTGAAAAAGTGATGATGGTCCGGTATCAAGGCCGATACCGAGATCCTTTGTTCTGCACGGGCGTTTATTAAAGAAGAGCAATTACCGAAGACGGAATTATGTAATCGCATGGGAAAGGAAGGGGCACAGTGCAATTTTCCTAATTGAAAACACACGTCCCGCTAATTAATTTAATAGCACTTGGGCAAAACTTAAACCGTGCTAGGAGGCAAAAAGTCGACGATTTAATTTTCGAGTCTGGTTAATGTATTAGGCGGGCATCGTCGACAACAACAAGAAGTGGTGTGTGCATGCCCGGCATTAATCGACAAAGCTGTTATTTCGCCGATACCGGCGGCAGCTCCTGCTGAATCGCGGCTCGTTGATAACAAGGGCGTAAAAGAAAATCCATTTGTCGCTCGTGCAGTAAATAGAATATAAACACAATGGATCCATATTAAGCACCAGCTTCGGTGTTGAAACGGCGTCGGTTTATTGTTTCTTTGACGTGAAAAGTGATTCCGATTTACGAACCGACATACATGGAAAAACATCGTGGAAATTACAAGAGCCATTTTAACATTTTGATTGCACTATAAAGAGGTAATGGTGTGGTTTTCCACTCGTCCGTATTCAGCATTCACATCCCCGAAAATAGTCCATCAAATGTTGGTGTAAATAAATAACCAGTTCGCGAGCAAGATTTATCGTGTAGCCATGCTTTATTACGGAGGTCGTAAATAAGTCCACAATTCGGTTTTCTGAAACACGTTTACACCAGAAAATTGCCTCTGAGGTTAACTCAATAAAGGCATGAAAACGGGACATTATAAACTTAGCCTCGGATGAGAAATTGATTCCTGCAACAATATCATATTTTTTAATAACAAGATCCATCCCTTTGCGCCCTGACTCCATCGTTATTACGCAATTTGCGAAAGCTTCAAAGCTCAACTACACGCCCACCTACGCAAACCGACAGTGATAAATAAAATAAACTTCAAAAGAAACTACTGAAATTGTGTATCGTGTACTTGAGGCTGTAATGTTACGACATTAATGCACCTACTACATAATTCACATAGTTCTCCGAGTATACGCTAAGTATCCTAACTAAGTTTGATATTGCATGCATACGTGGATGATGACTTTTATTAAGTAGACGGGACTCGGTAGATTAAAACTAATGTCTATAAATTCAAGCTGCTTGATTATACGCCGTATTTATTTGTCAGTTTAATGCTGCGAGACGAGTTATGTGCGCCATCGTAAAAAACCTTCTCGGACATATCAGGGTGTGGTTTCATGGCTCTTGAAAGGCTTCATCGATGGGCGAATCGGAAATTCGCAGACAACATCTCACCTGACAACAGTTCTGCTTGCACAAGCGGCTATTGCTGGGGGAAAATGAACAAAATAGGTACCGTGCGAAGCATCAGGAACTATTAATCTCCACGCACTGGAACTGGATGGAGTTCTTCTTTTCTCTTCGCATAAAAATTAACATGAAGATCTTAACTCGGCACATGTAAATTAAGAATTCCCTAAACCGATAGTTAAAAACATGTATGTATTAAATTAAATAAAAATTACTGAAAAAAAAAATTCTCCAAAACGTTAGCCCTGTTCCAAAAATTGACGAATTTAGGAATAGGCTTTTGAAAAAAATCCTCATTGAAAGGGTTGGTTACGAAAAACTTTAAACAGGTTTTTCTCGAAACTACTTATGATTTTTTAAATGGCTACCCCCTGTATCCACTACTTCTTGAATACAATGATTGGACTATTTCCATTGTCGCCAGTACCGGAATTAGGGGAACATTTTTTATTTCTAATTTCAGAAAACGCGAAAGTTAAAAAAAAAGAGAAATCAATAGTCCGTTTTCAAAACGACCCCCAATTTTCAATATACATATGTATTTTTTTCTTTTTAGTACCGGATATACCCACACTTTCACTGATTAGAAACTTATTTGTTTCTTTTTTGAGATGAGCAGAGAACTGCTGAAATCATGGCAGTCATTGGGAGCTTTTTTTGCGGAAATGTAGCTAATGGCTTATGACAAAGCTTAATTGCGATAATTTTATTTGTTTGTAAAAATGTATACTATATACATAAAATGTCAGAACATTAATAAAGTTCGACACAAAAGGCAGAGAGTAAAAATAATTTTTTTAATCCACAAAATCCTATTGTAGGTACACCAAAATAACATTTTTCATGTTATCAACATACATATTTGTATTTTTCACCATAACTGCTGTAATAGTGTTCTAACATTTTCGTCAAACTTCAAATTCGATTCTTCTGTTTATCGATTTCTTTTCTGTTAATCATTCCTGGTATCCGTTACTTACTATTCTTTTACTTGAAAAATCTGTTGTTTCATTCTAAAATTTTCCTGTTTCTTTTACATATCTCTTCTTGTCTATTTCTCATTCTTCCAAATTAAGAATAAATTCCTTCTGGGACAACTACACTTGGTAAATATTACAGTTAGGTATTGTTCCTTCATGAAATTTTGAATTTGAAAATGTATTATATACGGAAATTCTTAGTCACTGCAACGACCATCCAAAGATGAGTTTTTTGGCTTATCTTGTAGAAAGCAACAAATTTGATCTACTTTGCCTTCTGTAACAACCACCTCTTCTCTTTAATATTATCAAGTAACGCAATTATTCCTTTCTACTTGTATCTCTCATCCATTCACCTTCCTCTTTCTTCATTTTCAACTTTTCATTTATATTTTTCATTGCTCACATCTCTACCGGATAGTCTCGTCTGTATGAATTCGTGTTCTTACTCCTTTTTGCTAATTTTACTGAACTACATTCTAATTCCTTCGTCCTTTACTGGTGTTGCGCAGTGATTCAAAAATTTAAAAACCTGTCCAAAACCATCAAACAGCAAAATTTCTGATGGCATGTTGAATTTGATAGTCCCTTACGAATATTGTAATTTTTTAAATATTTTTATTGACCAAATAAAAATCATCCACCCAGGACTGTGTTTTTAAAAATACACAAGCTTGTTTCCTATTACCACTTTTTTATGACTTCTCATTTGAACAACGATAACTTCTTTCGAACCATGGAAATTACAAAATTTGATGATGATTTTGCAACAGAGAACATCTTGTCGTTAATAGTCGTACGATTCTATTAACTGTGATAGTGAAGGACGAGTTAAGAAAGCATTGAAGATGTAAATAGTAATAATCCTTGAACTTCTTTTGATTTTGAGTTTTTCATTGATGGTAATTTTTAATGCAAATACATAATCCTTTGATGTTATGTTTGATACGATTTTTGATTACGAGAAATTAAAAATCGAGTGCTCTTCTCTGTTTCCAAAAATCGTTTATTGACCAATGTGACATCAGAACTGATGAATTCTTCGATCAATTATGCATTAATTTTTTCTTTAGGATGTTGTCTTTTTAGACCCTTGAATAATTTCTGAACGGATTTAATGGATCTCTGAATCCTCGGGAGTGTCTGCCAAGTTTTTTGTAATCAGAACCAGCATGTCTCGTTTGGAAGCATCAATACATCAAGCATTTAAATAGTTTTTGCAATTTGCATTTTAAGCAGATGTAATTGCCGTAATAATAATTACTCTTATTAGTGGCTTTACGAGGAGGTTATCGCATTCTGAGTCGATAAACCGTTTAATACGAATGAAAATTATTCAAATTTATGCAAAGACTTGTCTATTGACTGCATGCAGTGTAAATATTGCTCGATCAAACCGATCCCCATTGGTCGAGCGGTAGCGAATTCATTACACGTTCCGACGAAAAAACACCTAATAATAAATGTTCCATCAATGCTTTAATTTATTTGAAAATGTCGATTTGAATCTCGCCACCCTCATAAAATTCGAACCGAATTAATCCGTCAGGCCAATATTGTTAACAGGGCTTTTGAAATATTCGTGTGTATGATATAAATTGCATTAGAGCGTTGAGAACAGTCAAGTGATTACTAAAAATAAACACATCGCGTGCAAAACGCGAAATAAAACTCGTTCTAAAACAAACGTGAATGGAAATAAACAGATTTTCAATTAAAAATTTTCAACCGCAATCATCCACACACCTAATTAGACCCATCCGTTTGATTTTCACACAAAGGCCTTAAAATAATGAAGTTTTGTTTATTTGCGATGTTTAAACATCGATCATCAAATGCGGCGCGTTTTTGCCGGTACCACACGCTGCTCACCATAAACACGGGAAAAAATGAAAGAGTTCCAAATTGGATTCGGTAATGAAAGCTCGCAGCGACGTCTGCTAAAAAATAGTAGAACAATGCGCAAGATGAGATTGTGGCGCAAAACTTCGTTAAGATGACATACGAACTTTATCCGGCGACTCTCAACACGACAAATAAATTACGTTTGAAGCGAACATTATTTTATGAAAAGCCAAAAAAGCACCGACTGGAAGTTTAATAAACTCGACGAGAGGACGGCCTGGTTCGGCCGAATTTTGAATATGCAAATGAACGGCACGAGTTGAGCTTTCGAAAGTTGCGCCAGGTTTCGGGACCGCATAAGTAGAGAATTTAATAATCAAGGAACTAGACAACAATTAAACGTGCGCTCCGCCTGAAATTTACTTATGTACGACGTTCTTATTGCAACTTTAATGAAGATGAGACTAGCGCAGACACAAATCCCGGAGAAAAATTACGGCAAACGCCTGGAACGACCGAGGTTTAAAAAGAGCACACATTTTATGCAAAGTACGCACAGCCGTAACATAAATCAGTTTTGACAGCTTATGGGATTATGTATGAGCGATTGATTACACTGAAAGATAAAACAGCTTATTACGTAACCATGTGGTTAAGTGAAACTTTATATTAAATCTATCGCTCGATGGGATCATGAAGCTACTACTAGTGGACCGCCGTCCAACACTACCAAAATTATTACCAACAGCAAACATTTTTTTTTAATCATGCCCCACGAGATTTATGACTCTATTGATCGCTCTAAAAAAAACTTCTTAACGAATTTGTTGGTGGGATGCTCCCCGGTTCCGGATGTTCGCGAAGAACTCGTTTGAATTTGTCTGAGATATTTATTTGGCAAATTCACAATAATCTAATGATCAGCTTGAAATATTGCTCCTATTTATTGCGGCTGCTCTGCTCAAAACGTTACAGATGCCTTCCAATAAATTTCAACCGTTTGCTTTGATGAAATAGAGAGATACGACGTTTTAGAATGGTTTTCAGAATCAAACGACGGACGTTCGAATCTGCAGCACTATAATTAACGAACGTTCAAAGGAAAATGTCATTTTTATCGACATTATTCCCGTCTCGCAGAACTGCGCAGCTGGAAATCTGGGTATCGACTTCCAACTCATTAATTCCGTTTTCAATGAATTCATAATTATCATAAATAAATTATTAAATTGTTTTCAAGTCGATTTCTAATTCATAAGCACGTAGGTACCTGAAAAAACTCATTCAGCAACGGAGATGCCACTAAATAATCTATAATCCTTCCAGCTTTTAAATATCTTGTTAAATTCATATTAGTATAAAATACAGGGAATGTTTCAAAAGTAACCACAAAGTTGAGCTTCTTCATTTCTTGTTTGTGCCTTCTCTTAATTAGCACAGAATTAATTTTACACCATCTCCACCGTCATTTATTTCCTTTCATTCCTAACGTCAATTTTTTAATTTTTAGGTCTGTAGATATACAGTGCGTTCGTAAAGTTCTGAATAAATTCGATAACACTGTGAGTATTAATTTCTGAGAAAAATCCTCGAAGAGGTTAACTTTGTTTTTAAAAAACGCATATTCTTCAGGACTTTACTTATGTTAATAACTTTTCATCTCTTAAGTATGACGTCATCAATAATTTTTTTAAATCGCAACCCCCACTTTTTTGTTCTTTTTCTGATAGACCTTCGTACTACTTAAATGATGAGAAAAAAAATTTGGTACCTTACATAACAATTTTTTTGAGAAAATGACAATTGATAATTCAAAAATTTAATTTAATTTTTAAGGTAAACATTTTTTTTCTATGGGTTTAATTAAAATCGACGGTTTATTTTAATGGAACAAACAATTTAGAACATTTGCGGCAGAGAATTCGCGCTGAAATGAAACAAATAAGCCCTGACATTATTGAGCGCAGTGTACAAAGTGTCGGTAAGTGCTAAATGGTTGGCGGGAGGCAGTTTCAACATTGCGTTGAATGTTATTGGTAACGTTAAGTGTTTGTTTGTTTTTTAAGGCCAATTAAAATTTTTACAATAAAAATTAAATTAAATTTTTGGAATAAAATTTGTCATTTTCTCAAAAAAATTGTTATGTAAGGTATGAATTTTTTTTTTCATCGTTTAGGTAGTGGGAAGGCCTATCAGAAAAAGAACAAAAAAGTGAGGGTTGTCATTTAAAAAAAATTATTTATGACGTCATAACTAGGAGATGAAAAGCTGTCAACATAAGTAAAGTATTGAATAATTTGTACTTTCTAAAAACAAAGTTGACGTCTGAGGATTTTTCTCACAAATTAATACTTGCAGTTTTTTTGAATTTATTCCGAACTTTATGAACGCACTGTAGGTATGTACTTAATTTGTTTTTTTTTTTTAAGAAAAAAAACCTTTCACTGGATCACTTGTTTTTTTCTTCTGCTGCCTCAATTTTCCTGTTGTACTTTTACTTCTTTTCTATTTCTTCTTGTTTTCCTTTCCCACGATTTATCATCTTCTTTACTGTTGTTATTCTTTAACCTCACAACCCTGAGAACGACCAGTTTTGAAACTGCATCGTCACTTGATCGCTTATCAACTTCTCCACCGCATCTTTAATTCGTATCAAATTATAATTTATTGACGATTGTTAGAATTGCGGCAGCTGTTGTTCGTCGTTAATCAATATTTCACGCCGCCAAATAATTTCCACTCCAGCATTTCAGGTAACAGCACAAAACATTATCCTTTTTGATGTGAAAAATTCAAATACGATTGCAGAGAGAATCGAACAATTTAAAAAAATAAAAACGCAATTCAAACTATACGGTTTCGCCTGTAAATAACGCTTGACGGATGTAATCAGGTCGCAATTAAACTTGGAATGAAGCGTTGTTTTTACACCTGTCAATCCTTCAAATGCAGCAGAACTCCGATATAATACGAATTGTCAGCCGTCACACAAAAGCGACTATTAACGACGTGTTGGAGGATGAATCCGCACCGGCATCAACCACCAGATCTGAATAAAATCAATAACAAACAAATAACCTATTCCAATAAGTTATCGGAAACGTGTCCTTTCCCATTGTGAACTAAAATGTGTGTTTATTCGATTTAATTTACACCGAATTTGGTCGAATAAAAAGCTGCCAAATGAAAAAGCAGACGAGTCACGGGAGGAATACGACCGAACATTAAAATTGTCAGTAACAAGAGAGTTTATTGCGCCGATTCAAATCAGAATTTGTAATACGAAAGATTAAACCCGACCTCATTAGAACAAACAGAGAACCGAATGCGTACAGGATCAAAAGCTCGTTCGAGCTTACGTTAAATGCATAAAAACCTAAAAATACTGGCACCTCGTCAGGAAAATAACCATCAACAAGGGCATTAACGTCACGATAAGGATCCAAGCGATACTTTCATTTTTAAATTAGGTGCCTAAGCTTCTAAGACAGGGGCTCTAAACAGTACGTATTTACGAGCGGTAAAAATTAACTGCTGCTGGTCATCGCGCGGTTGCTTCATTTCAATTTTTTTTCATCTGTAATTAACAGCGGAACAAAGAAGAGACTGAGTCAAACCGATCGTGGCCAAATTGACCATCGCCAAACACATTTGGGGCGTTCCGTGTGAAGCAGACCACGAAATTGCGATACGCTGAATTCGTGAAGTCGCCAAGCATGTGGTTCTTAATCATCAATCTTGGAGTCTTCGTCCGAAGAAAATGGAGTAACATTTCTTAGTTTGAAGGAGATAAGAAAAGACTAGCTTTATGTGAATTCGTTGTGATCACTCTCTGAAATTGTAAAATTTCAAAGGAAAGACGGAACAGGGAGATATGCGGTCAAATTTATTTGTCTCTACCAACACGTCGTGTCTTCAACTCTATAAATTGCAAAGAGACACCTGCTACTGAATCTTCGAATGGACAGTCTATGTTCATAAATAACATTCTCTACGTTTCTTTCATGACTAGGACTAATTTATCTCGCTTTAGTCCTCGATTTGGAATCATAAAACAAGCAACACAAATTTTACATCTACTTAAGATATTCATTTCTAAAATAAGTTTACAGCTCGCACTAAACTCATATTTTGCATCAAGGCCACATCCAAGAATGTCTTATATTTCGAAATATTTGAAGAACACGTTAATGTTTTAGGGCCTAAAATTTTCAATGTTTGACGATTTACAGATTTTATTCACTTAAAAAAACTCAAATCATATTACTTATTCATTATTATTTTTAGCTAATAATATGTGGCTATTGAAAAATTGAGGGGTGGGTGAATTCAGCAATAGTTAAGGGACTGACAGTATGGCACAGAAACAAAATTTTCAAAAAACATTTATTTGTTCGATACCTCCCTAGAAAGTGAGTCTGTATCCATAGTTACCAGTGGGTGAAGGTTTCTCTTTCGTTCACTTCACTTTCGCTCATCGTTTTTCGCTCACTGTCTTTCATTCCACGTACATTTTTCCAATTCTTTCTGATAACGTAATTTTGATTTTTGGTCAACATTTGGTACCTCGCGGGCTTGCTTTTTCCAAGATATCATCAGGAATACATAACTCCAGTTTTTTCCATACCAACAGATTCGTCCAAAAATGTGATTTGTTTTTTTTTTTTTTGAATACAAAGTTACAGACTCACAAAACCAAATACAGCACTCGAGAGTAAGGCCGCTTTAAAAAAAATCGGAATTATTCTGCAACAATTCATTCGAAATTTGGTTAGGAGAGAAAATCGCACCACCCTCTGTTTATTTATTAAATTGCAAATGAAAATTGTTCGGAGGGCATCATTCAACCTGCCCACCTATCCGAGCACCCCTGTCAAAAAGCTCATAATTGGTCGATTGCCGTTACACATTAAATCTAGTGATTAATAAATGTTAAGTGATGGGTAAAATGACAAGGGTGAAAATATTAGGTATGTACAATACAAACCAAAAACTCCTAGGGACTGGCATGAAACGCGTTTGCCTAGTGACGTATTAAATTTACATTAAAGGCTGGAGGAACCACCACGGTGCCGAGCTCTTATTATCTTAAATGTGAAATTAATATTGTATCGTTTAATACGCTACCTGCGGCATGTTTGTCTTGCGGTATTTTGTAATACTAATCGTTTCGACTGAAATTTGACAAAGCTGCGTTTAATGCCGTATATTAATAACCAATTTACATATAATTAGCGCCATGCGAGCCTGACTGACATGTTCCAACCGACCACGACATGGAACGAGCTTTTTCTCGTTTCGTTATTTAAATAGGCGATGGTGGACCTTTTGTTGGAATGCCAACGCTGATCTGGGTGGTCCCGACGTGATTGTTGTGCGCCCCCGCGTAATTATATCTGCCGAGGACGTTTTGCTGCTTGATGGGAACGACATGTTCTAATCTTGTTGTCAATGTGAAAAGTGCAACGGCGAAACGGCGACGAGCCAACTGTCGGCGACGACGCTCTCTGGGAGGCACGAGGAAGTGGTATCGAGTGAAGAAGTTTATTTATGCAGGTTCTGTTTGTGCTGAGCGGTCGCTTTGTTGCCTAAGATTCCGAGATTATTCTTAAGTTACAGTATTTAATGAGACACGTTGGCCTAATTTTTAATCTTTACCACTCTTAACTAATAAATGCACCAACTGGTAAACTTATTGATTTTAAAAATGTATTTGGAGCTTTATAAATGGATGTTTTATAGATGAGCCGCAGAGCGAGCTCGATTATTAATCGCGATCGATTTTTGGATGATGTCTCTCGGTGGCCTCGCGCAACGAGATAACCCTTCGCCTTATTAAAATTTACATCCCTCCCGTGAAATATGTTTATGTAAGACGAACAGAAGGCGCGATACGAAATAGCGTAATAATTTTAATGCAGGCGTAATTGAAACTCTCTTCAGTGATTAAAGGGTAGAACGTGCGAAGAAGTGCTAACTGCTCTGATCATTGCACGACATTAAATTCATCCCCAGGTGACGATGTTTCCATATGGTCGTGTCAGAACTTCTGAATTAGTCGCAATGATTTACACCTGTTCGCCAATTTCGGATCCACTAATGATTACTATCTTAGTTTAACCAATTTCTGATTTAATCTCCGTTTGAAACACTCGAACGTGCTGAAAACATGTGCCATAGAAGACGTCCAACGGTAGGAAGTTGTAAATCTCCTTAGTCTCAAAGCGGAAAACGCTATCTGCGAATTCAGCATATTGTCCTTTATTTGTTGTTAAACAAGTGAATGGATCTCGAAAGTTTTTCCATAAATTCCAATTGGGCGGAAGATGCACAAAAGGCCAACTTCGTGCCGATTAACAATAGTAGCGCTCCTTTCTTATTTCTCTAATAAGAAATATTTGCGAGGCTGCAAGTCACAGACGATGCTTATCGCCAATCGGAGACATCAAAGCGCAAAAAATTCGGACCAAAGGAAATGTCAAAAGATCAGGAACGATCGTGATCCTTTCCCTCGCGAACAATCACGTCCTGATTCTACACACAATATTTTCCACTCGAAAATCGCACAGCTCACACACATTCAAAATTATCAAAATTATTTCAAAAAATTCTTTCGTCATATTCCAAATCATACATCTTTACAGTGGTGATACAAACACAACGCAATTAATTTAAAATACAAACAGTAACGTTGAATGTTATCATTATTTACGCAACAATAGGCTATATTTCATAACCTAAATCGGCCAATTCTATTATTTTAAAGCAAAAGCATAATGCTACTATTTTCACATCAGAAATGCCCCCTCAGAAACTTGAGATGTGATTGCGACAAGATAAAACTGTTACCCACACTACTAGAATTACAATTTCGTGAAGATCGTAATTGTCTCTCCAATTTTTCCTATGGAATTATCTGAAGCAAATGATGTGGACATGTTATTTGGTCCCAGTTGCAATAGCCACTGTCTAATCTGTCCTAACATACAGTAAAGAGCTGAAAGGATCATCTTTGTGAAACCTAAAATAACTGTGTTACATACTGACGAAACTTAAAATCATGAAGCTATTTACGCAACAAGTGAGATATAGACATTATTACCGTACGCACAACGAGGCGTTAGTCGTGTTAGATTAATAATAATGTAGTATCCCACGTGTTGCGTGTAAAATTCTATCTACTACCACTCAGAATGATTATTTGCAAAATCATGGCGAGATCTTAACAACTACATAAATAATCAAATTTAGATTTTCGTTTTTGTGAAAGTTTGCAAATGAAAAATAAGTTTCTTGGACGAAAATCTCTAGTTCCTGTCACTGAAAAGTCACGAATCAAATATCAATCAGCTTGTTTAATTTTCGTTAATTGATCCTATTGCCAAAGATCGTGCCGTAAGATATTATTACCGCATGGTGTGCGGTAAAGTAAGTCATTACCTGTCTAAAATGTATAATTGTTAAAAATTAATGACAAAACTATTTCAAAATTTGGGAATGCAATTTTAACAAGATGAATTCTTCCAAAACGATACAATTTTTCTGTTTGTTTAATGAAAGTCGTAGTCTTGTGATTATTCCTTACGCATTCTGTCACGAATGTGATGAAAGACAATTTACTTCCCAATTTTTTACGACACACCTACTAGAAATGTAATTTATAATTCTGGATTTCCGCCCTTTATTGATGAAAAATTTGTGGAACCGCCGTAGAACTACTATTTATAGTTTATATTTGTACTTTATGTGCATTTCCAACAATGGCTGGCAACAACCGAACGGTAGCTCAGGGTCGTAAATAAAGATCTCCTTTTGTGTACCTATCCACTTATCCCAAATTTGGAACCCTCGGTAAAGCACGAACTCAGTTGGGGTTAGAAAGTGACAAACAGAAACGAAATTCCAAAAACAGGACGAAATCTCGACATTAGGTACTTTTCCGTCCGTGTGCACGGTTGCTTGACCGGAATGCAAGAAAATCACCGCAATCATAATTTGGAGATCGGTTGGGTCGTTTCAATTAACTTTTATGGTCCCTTTTATGGGTCAATTATCCCCACAGAAAAATAAAAACGGTATCGGACGCACCGAGCTTTCACTAATTATGCATCGTCGTCTAACTCCGGTGTTGCGTAAAACAATTAATGACCGGGGCAAGTTCCCGGTCCGGTCCTGCATTCGACGTGAAATTTCGATATTCGATGGGATTCCCATTATAATTAAACGGCTGATGATTTCAAAGTCGAAAGAGCGCATTCACAAAGGATTTGATATTTCCAATTCTGACTTGCTACAAAACTGGAACACTCTTCTTTTTTCTTTGGCCGTCGACAGGGAACTTCCATTACACTGTATTAAATTAGACCACACCGAGAGGCCATAAAATTACTTTTTTGAGTTTAATTACGTAATTTGCGACGGTTCCTAATCGGAGTTCTCGGTACACAAATTCCATCGTCACCTATGTAATCAATTTCGACAATAACATCCTCTCGGCGAGGATGCGTCTACAAACAATGCCGTTCTGTGTGAGCTCGCAGCCGTTTTATGGATTAATAAATTAAGGACATGTAATTACAGTCGCCTGAAAAAAACATTGGATGTTTGTTAGGAGACGAGAAAATACAGTCGGTGATCTGTTACGCCGTCACGACCGAGCACAGGAAGCAAGGTGTCATCTTGGTTAATGATGAGATTGAGGAAACTGCGGTTTTTACCAACGCCTGTGACGACCGACGTGATTTTACTCCGACACAACTTACTAATAACGTCTCAATCAACACAAGAAGTGACCACCCCTTCCGCACCGGCGCCGTAAACTCGACAAGTAAATATTTCTTTCTCGATAGAACCATAAAACACGGATATAATCGGAATGAAACGGTGTTTGCATCATAAAATACAGATTTAGAACGTAGACCAATTTTAAAAAGAAGGTACAACTCCGGGGCTTGTCGACGAAGAAGACGACAAAAATACGATTTATCGACAACGCGGATGAACACCTGTTCTTGCACTTTTACGGTGATATTTTAAAAGCTCGATAATTATGGCACTGACAGTCGGTATTAAAATATCAAGGGAAATATTGTAAAATTTATCAAAATGAAAATGTCAGTCGATATTAGTCAAGGGAGGTAATTATCGTTGCATTAATGCAGTGGCGACCGTTTACCGTTAAAACGATTAGAAAATAAATTTTCAATACTAATGGCTACGTAATTAATCAAATACCTGACAATAATAAAACTTTAAAGGGACAGCCCTACAAATACTTCATAATCGAATATTACATGTACATATTAAAATTGCCTCTATCACGAATATTTACACTGACATTTCAATGACATCAGTTTAATACACTGTAATATAATACAATTTTCCCTAACAATATTTACTTATAATCTAGCCAAATAACTCATTTGTGACGGTGTTATTCAACGTTTAAACATGATCAAATTTGTTCGGGGTATTAATTTTAAATAAAAAACTAATTAACTTCGCATAGCGACCATATCTGTCAATAATTTAACCGAATGAAAATTAAGCTGCGTATAAAACCGCACAAACAAATTACTTGATGAGTTAATATTAACCTGACCTGTATGAAAATGTCGGAAAAAGCCGACACGATGTGGCCACATTAACATGAAAAAAAGATTCGCCTTTAGAAAAAACTAAGTTAATTTAACGCATAATAAATTAGTGATGCAATCATTTGCAGCGTGTGTGCATTAACAGGAAACATTATTTCCGCTTGTAGTTTTAATAAACTGGGGAAAATATCTGTGACAAATTATTTTCACAGTCTTGTGCTCGCGATAAAGTTAGCAGTTTTTTTTGTTGCAGTTTCAAATATAACAACTAATTTTTGCAACTAGCGCCTAAATCCGCCGAACCGGAAGAAAATCAATCTAGTGCACTTCAAAACTACATTTCACACTTCAGTTGCAGAAAAATTCATCGTGAGAGCGAGAAAATAATTAAACGACGAGACAAAGAACTATTTTCGTGGACATTGAGGAATCATGTGCTGTCGCCAGAAGACTTGCATCACTACGTTTTCCTATCGATAAGAATGCAGAAAAAATGTTTTTATTACTATGGGAACATTGGAATGAAATGAATTAATTAAGTGGAAAATCATATTTATTATCGATTCAAACAGCAATTTATGCCTCTGTGCTGTGTTTGCCGTGTTGTGTAATAACACGTGTGCAATAATTGAAATTAATAATTTTTCACGGATTAATTTTCAATGATTTTTTAATATGCAAAAAACATACCGCAGTACGTGTTGCAACATTTTAATACGAATCAATAACAACTGAGCATCATTAAATACTAATGAAACGCGGTATTGCTAATTGGAAAGTTAATTGTTTATTTCCAAGTGGATAACACCATTTTTCCCCTTCCCTTACTATTTTTATGACAATTTTCATGATACCAATAACAACAATATATCATGATGGTAATTATTGATGTCTTTTGTGTTACCTCTACATAACCTATTACAAAAAACATTTTGAGGTGGATAACAAAGATAAGGGACACGCATCTATTTCTACAAATGTTTAACTGTGCAACTGTATTTTCAAAAATAAGAAAATTAAAAAACCAACAAAATAGGAAATACTTAATTAAGGAGAGAACAAGTCATTATTGAGTAAAATCTATTTAAAATGCACGCAGTCGTTAAAATGCACAATCAAGGCAACTTCTTGCGTAGGCATGTTCGCAAACAGACACTTACATCTTTACTGCTCTTTCATTAAATATGTGAAGTGTGACAGGGATGCAATAAATCTATCATCTCTTGCGGCAACGCTTCAAGACGGACGATTATTAAGTGTTAATACTGCGATATCAAAGCAAAGTTGAAATTTTATAATCTTGGTGTATATTGACTTTAAAATTAACTACGAGATATGTTTTACAAGCTCTGGAAACAATAAAAGGGAACAATTCACATGAAACATGCTTTGAGGAATTACAAACGAGTATTTAAAGGAATAAAATAACTAAACAACTTGAAAAAAGTTACCAGCTGGTCTATTTCCACCATCAATACAACGCTCTTAATCTGTCAGATCTGCTTTGAATGAAATGTTGTAAGTTATTTCAGACATGTTTAAATACCTGTTCTAAGAAATCAACAGTTTCGGGATCTGTACCGTTTGACACGTATTCAATGGGGGATAAACCGGAAGCAGCTTTTGCCGGTCAGTTGCCATTGGAAGTTTTATACCTACAGTAGTGGACAAGCTTTTTAAAGTTCACAAAAAAAATACACTAGAAATTGAACTAATTAGGCCATTTCATCCATACAGTGCGGGCCAAGAGTTTGGAATAATGGAAATTAAAAAAAAACTGGTTAATTTTATATTTTCATCTTTTCAACTCTGTTTTTTCCAGTTTTTTTTAATTAGCAACCCTTAATGTTTGGCAGTTTTGTATAGATTATTAAATTTTGATTTATGCTCAGGTACCAGGAAAATGCCCAGATACCTTTGAATGATGATTCCTTAATAATAAAAAGATACTCAGATGGCTGAATTTCGATATTTCAATATCGATAAAGTAATTGTGATATCAACGAATTAAAACACCAAATTAAAAAATCTTTTTCCAACAAAAAGAAAGGTAGATTCAAAGGAAATATTCACACCCATGCCATTTTCTTCTTGCCAGTACGGCACTGATTTTTGGAATTCGGAACGAACCTTTTGGAGAGTCAGCTTAAATTGCCCTCCAGAATTTTTTCAGTTGTTGAAGTGTAACTATCCAGTTGGGGTAAAACTAATAAATCCCCTTTCTGCATTGCTTATTTATGTATTGACTTGGACTACTGATTACTTCTCGACATCTTGCAGGCATGAAATTAATAAATTTCTTGCTCATTTTCTAACTGGAAGCTTCCAAGCATATTGAACCTTTTCAAATAATTCTTGCTCGTCCGAAAAATTTTGATATCCATTTTGTCTTTTTCCTCCTGCTGATTTCTGTTCAAATCCGGTGATTGAGCCAGCCACTTCGTAGTATGTAGTAGTTATAGCAAATTTCAAAATTTATAGCAAATGTTGTATGTGATAGGCACCCCCTTGGGGACAAATTCGAAGTCTTCGCTTCAATGCCTTACATGCATTTTGTAGAATTTGTGGTGACTTATTTAACGCATAGACTTATCAAATTTTTTTTTTTGCATATCGTAATGAAAGTGGCACTTTTTTACACGCAAAATCGTAGTGAAAGTAGCACTTTTTTACACAAAAAATCGTAGTGAAAGTAGTACTTTTTTGCATCATTTTATTCCATTTCCTTGGAGATGACTGTCAAATCATACCTATTTTTTTTTTTATTTTTTATAAATCCTTTTGGACCAAATTTCTCAACTTACATCGATATGCAAAAAAATAGTGTGTACAACACGTTATGAAAGTCTGTTTTTTTCACTTATTTGCTCGATTAATCTGCAAATTCGTGAAAAAAAGTATGACTTTCATAACTAGTTGTACAAATAACTATTTTTTTTTTAATTCCTGGATTACGTTTCCTTCTGTTCTAAATACGCTCTTTTTTAAATAAGCGTAACAGTCAAATCACAACAGTGTGTTCCTGCACTAATGAGCCGCTCATTAAACTAATTATTATTGACAGTTAAAGGTAATAGATTCATTGTTTGTTTGGATTAATCAATGAGAGGATAATTCATCGATAGTTATCCAGAACTAAAATTTATTTTCATTCTTTTGTGCAAAGCTTTGGACCATTCCACGCATTTCAAAACCTTCCCACATCACAAGCAACCCTCCTTTTATTGACTTTGTGGTATAATAATAATAATAATAATAATAATAATTTTTTTATTTTTTTTTATTTTATAATAATCATAATCATAATAATAATAATTTATTTGCGTGTTAGAAATCGTACAATTTTACACATTGTCTAAAATAACTTGAAAAAAAAAAACAATAATAGGTACATAATAATGAGAAAAAAGTGAAACTAGAAAAAATCTATAAGGACTTCGTAAATATAACACTAATATATATTTTTTATTTCATTACTAAATATATTGTTCCATTTTTGCGATGGCCTGTTTTTTTTAATCAATGGTTTCCTGCAAGACATCTTCTTAGTAAATATTCATCACATAATCTTCATTAGGTGGTTCTTACAAACACTTGTCTGAGGTTCTTCCTGGACCTCCCAAGGCACAGATACAAGACTGTTGTTGCTTCATCAACGTGAAGAAAATTTTTCCGAGTGTCAAATGTCAAACAATTTTAGAATAGCGCTTGCCCGATGAGAAGTCCAAAGGAACTACTATACCAGTATTTAATATTAAACTTTAATGTCCCGTACCGTATATACCTCATGCTATAGCTCCGTTGAACATGATTAACTTACAAGAAAGGAGTTTTGCAGTTCACTTCACAACATCATCATGGCCCTCATGCTCCGGGGCAGAGTCTGGGAAGCAATACCTATATTTAGAAAACAGGTTACCTTTTGATGACAGATAGTAAAAAATGGAGTAATCACAGACTTGTCACATGCAGCTTTATTGGTTCTTTGTGCTGCAATAATTTATTGGTTAAAATTATAATTAAAAAATTTGACTGCTTTATTGAGAGACGATTATTATTGGAAACACGTATACATTTTCTATGCATATAAAATTGCATTCGGTATATGCATTCGTAAATTTGGAACGTTTCAATTTTAGACGCGTCACAATTGTAAATGTTTTGAAAACTGTTATCATACCATCGATAAATTCGGTTTGACCGGTGCAGCGTAGTGCATTTGTATAGAATGAAATTAAATCGGTTGTCCCCAACGCGGCATTAAAACGTCACAACTCGGTTAGAAAGGGACTGAAGGGTTGAATGTAAAATAAAAGTAAAAGCACGAAGTTTGCCGGTGATAATCTTCTTATAATACCATACAAATGTAACTAGCTAATGTTGTGGTTAATACGTTTAGTATTTGAATACAAAAACAAAAAAAGTCCAGTGTGCCTCTAAATTAGCTTTGCGTAATGTAATAAAAGCACAGAATCATGAGAATATATAGTTAGCATTACCTTTGAAGGTATTACCATGAGATTACCGTTAGAGTTAGTTGAGCAAACAAAATGTTTAATGAATGCAGTCCCACAGAGCAATTAGAGTTCTAAATCCGCATGCCACACCACATCGAAGTCGATATATAAGTACGTACCTCTGAGTTCTCTACTAGATTATTTCTTGTACATTTACAACACATCCAGGAATTGCATCAACCCATCCGACCAACAGTTCTCGTGAGAACCAACTTTCATGATTAAACGTCCCAAAAACCGATAACTAATTTGTCATCGACGAATCGCAATAAAAATAGGGCTCATCACGTTATAAAAATTCAAATGAACAGATTGAACCGTACGGGGGGCAGATAAAAATAAATTTAAAACGCATCCGTGTCATTAGACGCGTAATTAAAAGTAATGGCGGCCATTATTCGAAATTCCTCCATATAACATGAGGGCGACGGGGGAAAAAGGTCCTCCTTCACGTGTAATAACAATTAGAGAAAAATTAAAATTAACACTTCGTGGGGTGGAGGGTCATTTTCGAAATTTATATTCACAGGGAGGCGAGGATTTTTTTTAAGGAATTTACATATGTATGAACAGGTGCGACACACGTGTGAATTAATGCATTGATGGTTTTCAAAGAACAATGATGACACGTTCACGAAACACAATTAAAATATTTGCTGAACAGAGAATGACTGGTTGTTTGTTAAATTTGTAGCTAATTAAAGAAATCCCGTTGCGTTATTCATAGGCTTTGTAATATGGGCAGTCGAAACAAAACCGATTATTTGTTTGTGGTCCATTGCGATAATTCCCCTAATTTGCGACAGCTCACGCAATTATCGCTCGTTTCAAATTGTAAGAGAACGCGTTAAAAATAGCTGACAGACTTGTTTACACGACGATTTATTTCCAAGATTATGACACAATTTTGCTCGCCATTATTTGTCCGCCTGAGAAAAAATAAGAAAAACGGAATCTTTAGAGCCGGACAGATATCATCTAACACTGCCATTACGACTCACATCTCTTCCATAAAATGATAAGTTACATCTAAACGTCTCCCCTAAATTCAAAAAGGACAAGTGTAATAAAGTGAAGTGTTATCCGTAATGGCGGCTGTTGCTTCTTCCGTCCCTGTTATTGTCCCATAAAAGACTCAAAATTCATACTATCCACAGACAGCAAATTCAAACTCAAACAGAATATCCCAAAAAGGTCTTTCAGTCCTTCCTTTTTATCGTAATGCCAACTTGATAACATTGACTCTTTCTACAAGCAAGCGGAGATGGTTCTTTACCCTACTGTTAAAACCACAATCTTTTTCTCGCAAAATAATTTCCTAAATAATTTAGATTGTTTAGAAACGTCAAATCTCGATTTTTGTTTTAATGTTGATTGTTTTTTTAATTGCAAACAGTCGTAAATATTGCACGGAACTCATGCATAAAATATCTTTTACTCACTCGTGGGATTACCGCACTCGCCGCCTATCGCTAATGCGGTCAAACTTCCCATTCGTGAAAAAACTACTACTTTATTAACTTGTTGCATAAATTACTGTTTTATTACTTCGTATTAGGAATCGCGAACCGACTTGAAATTTAAAAATAATTCGATCAGGAATGAAAAATA